>NW_023416287.1:44505637-45705637 GCF_014176215.1 Rousettus aegyptiacus
CTTGCTTGAAAATAAATGAAGAATAATAAGGTGGAAATTCCCTGAAAATCAATTAGAAATCACTAGGGATCACACAGAGATCAAAAAAAGATCCAGTGGAAATCACATTGTGATCAAGGAATACCGTACGCTTATCTGGTATCTACTACATGACCTGACTTTTTGTTGTGGCCATAATTTTTCACTTTATTTTGTAGAATAAACCATGCATAAGAAATTCTCTCAGATAATTTTTCAAATTTACTTTCTGGAAAAAGAGTAGAGATTGTAAATACAAAAGTCAGAGGGCACACTGGATCACCCCAAAAATGCAGGCAGGAAACAAGGCCCTATATTTTGAGATTAAGACTCAAATTACACAAGGACAGACTTGTCCTGTGGTTTGTTATCCTAGCTACTAGTTTTCAGTGAGGATAGGCTTAGTGTCTTGGTTCCCAATCTTTCTTCTACTCTTTGTTAGAAAAGGATAGGCCTTATGCCTTGTATTTATGTCACCAATCCACATCTTCACAAGGGAAGATTGTTGTAGTGCTTTCTTTGAAGTGACAAGTGCATATAACTGAGAAAATTCACAACAACACTGAGAAATCATTAATTTGCATGGAATCAAAGGTAGCCAAGACAGACTCGGTACTGACCTCCAATTGAATGTCATGTCCACCTTAAATCTTATGTGAGGTCAACAGTATATGCGGGCAGTCAATATTCTTTAATTCTCTCTACTTTTGTCTGTCATGACAACTGTTTATGTGAATGGAGGCAAAAGACACACAGTAGCTGCATTCATAATTGAGCCTCAGTATGTTGCGAAGCAGGGAATAGATAGCAGTTGAAACCATAGATGCCATATTGCTTTATTGTGGGAAAATGCTGATTCACTGTATGAATACCTCTTCCTTGCAACAAGAATGGCTGCTTAAGAATATCTCTATATAAAAATGCAGACTAAAAATCTGTGAGAGACTGGCTTAACCAATATAGACAAAAAATTGAGATACTAACAATGAGGCATTTTCTTCAACATGTTCTGAAAAGGCTTGTATTAGTCTAGCAGAAGTAATGAGATGGAAGTCTCCTAGAAATCTCGTACCCAGAATTAGTAAATTTTGTGATACTGACGAAGTTTTACCGTGGGATTCATATGACCAGGAAGAGACTGGCCTGAGTGAAACAGACGAAAATCCCGTGAAATTGGGGTGATGGTGTGGCGCTCACTTTTGTGTTGCCCTTCTACATTCCTTGGTAAAATTCACATAAGCACTGAGAAAATCAGATTACCTGTGTACTATACCAACTAACAGCCCTTCGATCAAAAGGTCATGCCTGCATGAGAATACTTGCTTAAGTACAGTGGCATAGGCTAATACTTGTCATTAGGTAACTGCTCTGAGGTCAGGAAGCCTGTTTTTATACAATGGGAGCAGCAGTCACACAGTAACAGCATTGAAATTAGTCTGAGCCTGAATGACAAAGCTACCCTAGAGCGGTGGAAGCTCTAAGCACCATTATATTGTATTGTAGCAGGATGCTGAGTCATTATGAGCATAACATGTAACGGTTCATGCTATTCTTGAACGTGAACCTTAGACTATGACTGTCGAGAAGAAATTGCATATAGGCCAAGGACTACATGCTGAGACCTGGTTTTAAAATAGGTGTTTGAGGATAGGGGAAAAAAAATAAGGTGGAATTCACATGATAATCACATAATAATCACCAAGGAATTACATGGAGGTCAAGTAAATACTTGAAGGGATTCACGTAGAGATCAAGGAAGACCCTGAAGGAATCTGTTGTCCACCAGGTATCTAGTCTTGAGGCTGTGGTTGTAGGTTTTCACCTCACCTTTTACAATTAATCAGGCTTCAGTTTGTGAAATGTGTTGCACTCGAGTGTACCCTGTAGATGAGACTGACGTGGTGATGTGTTTTCAAACATTCTCACAACTTACCCTTGTTGTGCCAAAGGACTGGGCCCTAAGCCACAGACTTCCATAGACATTTTTTCCTACCAAATAGGTATTGTGATCATGTGCCACAACCTTTATTTACGTATCTTTACATAAATTTACTAAATTCTGTGTGCCAATGTCTCCTCCACTCTACTTCCTGGAAATAAAAGCAATGCTTGGCCGTGCTTCTAGCTGTCCAATTGAGTAACTTACAAGATAGTTCAGGCTTTGATCCAGGGTTCTTAGTGCCCAAACTATGGTCCCTTACCAGGGGAAAGTTTGGTGCTTTAAGGTATGATCACCATTCAAAAATTGTATAAAAGGAAAAATGGTGACCTGGAATGATTTTGTGTGGAATGTACTCTTATGATGACACAAGTTGCTGTCTTTGGCTCAAAAATTGTAAATACTTTAAAGGGAGGAGAGTCTTGGAACCATGCACTGAGTTCTCCTTTCCTTCTCCTTCTAGATAATGACTGCTTGATTCTCTAGGCCAACGTGTCCACAGTAATTTCAGGTAGCAGGAGCCTGGTTGGATGTTTGTGGGCCTAGGTCTTCAGAAAGAATATTGTTCCTAATCGGATGATCTAGATGTTGTGGCCCTGTGTTAAAATGCTTCCATTTAGGTGGCTCAGGCTTGGTTCAGATTTCCACAGTCTCCGCTTTATTTTTTCTTTGATAAAGAATTATTTTGCTTTGAGGCACATCTCCAGGCAATATTTATTCACAGAAAACAGGTTTGCAACTTAGGCTTATGCCATGATTTTAGTCTATGTCTGAGAAAGTTGGAAGAAATTCTGTGCACTAATTTCTTAGATCTACTTCCTGGATTGGACCTGCAAAACCAAGGTCAGTTCCCTGGTTCTTAATAGGAAATATAGGTTTGAGTCAAGGTCCTTGGTTTCTAGATAAGACTCAATTACATGAAGACATGTTTACCCTTGAAATTAACTTTTCCTATTAACTAGTTTTCAGAAAGGACAGACTTAGTGCTTTGGGTCCCAGTCTCCCTTCTAATTTTTTTAGAAAAAGAAAGGCCTTGTGCCTTGGACCCATGTCACCAATCCATATCCTCAGAAAGGATGATGATGTAGTGTTCCCTTTGTAGTGACAAGTGCATATCACTGAGAACATTCACATCATACCTGAGAAGTCAGCAGTCTACATGGAGTAGAAGGTGGCCCAGACAGCCTACTAACTGTCCTCCAATCAAATGTCGTGTCTACATTACAAATCTAATTTGAAGTCAGCAGTGGATGCCTGTAGTCAATGATCTTTAATTTGCATCTAGTTTTGTCTGTCAGGACAACTAACTTATGTTCATGGAGCAAACAGTCATACATTGACAGTGTTGATAATTGAGCTTGAGTGTGTTGTGAGGCAGTGACTGGATAGTTGTGGAAACAACAGCTGCCATTTTTCTGTATTGTAGGAAAAATTCTGAGTCATTATGAGTATAACTCTGAATGGATTCATGTGGGACTCATGCACTGTTCTTTTCTGTGGACTACTGGCCACTACTGTCAACATGGAATTGCTTAAAGGCAAATGACTCAATGCTGAATATTGAAAATAGGGGTTATTGTGTCAAGTTATGAAAAGAGTTTTTGAAAATAAGAGGAGTACGGTGGAAATCACCTGAAAATCACTTAGAAACTACCAGGGAATCATGCAAAGATCAAGTAAATACCTGAGAGAATACACATGGGAATCAAGGAGTACCTTGCATTAATCTGGTATCTACCAAATGACCAGTCTTGTTGCTGTGTTCATCAGTTTTCATTTTACCTTATAGAAGGAACAAGGCTTCAGAGCATGAAACCTATTGCAATCGAAGTACCTTATATATGAAATTGGTGTGGTGGTATGTTTTCAAACGTCCACCCAGTTCCAGCAGAGGACTGCCTCCTAGGCTGTGGATTGCCAACAAGTTTTCTTTTCCTACCAAGAATGTCTTGAAACTTTTGGCCAAGTCCTCTCCTTAAAGAATTGTTATATAAAGGTTGTGTTGGATTCTGTGGGCCAAGGACTCCATTCTACTTCCCATAAATAGGAGTAATTCTTGGTTGTGATTCCAACATCCCCAATCAAGTTTTTAAGGAACATTCCAGGCTTTGGCAAGGGTTCTTAGTGCCCACACTACTTTCTCTCACCAGAAGAAGGTTTTGGTGCTACAAAGTATGGTCACCTTTCAACACTTGTCTAAAAGGAAAAGTGGTGACATGCAACCAGGTTGTGCTGAATGTACTCTTATGATGACACATGGTTGGTGCCATCGGCCCAATTCCTGTCATAAACACTTTCCAAGGAGTACCTTCTTGGAGATGTGCACTAAGTCTTTTATTCTGCCTCCTCCTAGGAGATGACAGCTTGGATATATAGGCCAAGGGGCCCAGGAGAGTTTCAGGTAACAAAGGTCAGGCTGGATGTTTGTGGTCCTAGGACTTGAGACTGGACATTGTTATCAATTGGATGATCTTGACGTTGTGAGCTTGGGATTTAATTATGTCCTTTTAGCAGGTTTAGGATTGGTTCAGTTTTCCACAGTCTTTCTTTTATTTTTTCTTCTGTAAAGAAGCCTTTTGCTTTGAGAGTAGGACTTCAGGCCACATTTGTTCACAGAGAACAAGCATGGAGTCCTTCTCGTTTTCAAAACGTACGAGGAAACACTGAGGCACCGGGTCTCTTGCTGAATTTTAAACAGCACTCAGGCGACTCCAATTGTCTTTGCAAAGTAGCTTTGTGACAGAATAGAAACCATCCCATTGAATCCAAACAACATTCCAGTGTGTCCAGAAATCTGTCATCACGAGAATTCTTTTACTAGGTTTTGGTGCCTCCAAACCTGCTGCAGTATGTCCATTTGACCCAATGAAACCCAGCAGAGATATGTGGCTTAATACCCTCACCCACATGTCAGGGTACTGCCTTCTACTCCAACATGGGTCACCTGTGTGGGGTACTCAGCACCCACTGCTTGGTGTTTCACAGTCTCCCAAGAGCTGAGTCCCTTTATATACTTGTTGTTCTTGCCCTACTGCACCTTAGCTCTGACCCACACTGGTCTCATGTCTGAGGCTGAGTTGGCATTTGTTTGTTTGTTTTCTTGCTTGCTTCTTGGTGTCATGCTCTCCAAATCCACATGAGAGTTAAATCATAAGGGCCCTATTCTTTGCTGTCTATCATAGTTCCCTTCAGATGACAGGGAGGGGAACTGCTCAAAAGGTCCAGTCAAAAAATGAATGGGCATCTTTAGGAGCTCCTATGAGGCCGAGGCTTGTGTACCATGTGGAATGCAGCTCCAAAATTCCCAAGGTTGTCCAGCGACCTCTCATTTCCAGTCTAAACACAGGTGGCAGGACCAGCCACTGGCCCAAATGGGATAACTTATGACATTTGTGCTAATAGCATGCAGATGTGACCATGATTAGGGAGGCCAAGGAGGTCAATGCATGGCAGTGGAGGCTGACCTCTCAGCAGACTGGCAGCTAATGTCTGAACCCCTGGTAGAGGACAGGGCAGGTGTCCTGAGCCTTGGTTCTCCTGCAGACTCCAGTAGCACTGAGGGCTGTAGAGAGTGGAAAGCTGGTCCCTCTGGTCTACCCTGGGCTCAGACTGGAGAGGAGGTGGTGAGACACAATGGTGGCTGCTCCAGGAGGGTTTTACTATTGATAGAGCCCCAGCTGTACATGGCAGTCCTGATCTGCTGTTTTCACTTCAAGAGACACACAAATGGCACACTCACAGTGAAATGAGGCCACTGCTACATCAGCCTGGTCGAGGCTATTATCACCACCTACCCGCCAGCATGGCAATAGAGATGAAGTAACCATGGAGGTGGCCCAGAACAAGAGCTAACCTTGTTATGTCAAATGCCCTGCACTCCTGGCATGGAAAGGGCCTAAAATTGGAAGGTCTGGAGTCATTGCCCTGCCTCACCTGGAGAAACAGCACCTGTGTAAACCCCTAAAGGTCTATGGGGAAGCAGGTAGGGGTGATGCCAGTCTGACCCTTCACTTGAGCATCCGGGTCACTGATATCCATGCTCTCAACCTAGGCCCCTTGACTGACCTGGAAGTGAACACTTTTTTCTGCCTCTAATTCTCCCCTAGAGCTTCTCTGTCTCGTTCTCTGTCCTCACTTGGCTCTTCTGCAAAGTGGTCCCCACTAGGCCCAGGGCAATTGGAAACCCTGAAGCAGAGCTCTGGGCCTGGGTGGGAAGGGGTGACTGGACCTGTGTTCAGCTTCTCTGGGCCCCATGATTGGCACAGGTGAGTTGCCCAATCCATGCTCCTTGAAGGCGGGTCCAGCTGTCAATTAAACACAACTGTTGCCCATCAAGTTTATTAGGGCCAGATAGGAAGCGGGCTCATTCCTCCTTTCCTCTACTGTGTCTTCTCATGTCACAGCAGCCCCACTCTTTTATCAGATGCTCCATTCTATTTTCCTTTCTCTTTTAGCTTTCAAGTCTAACCACAAGACACTTCCAACTTCTTTGGACCTCAGGCAGCCCATTCCCAGCCTCCTGCATGTCTCTGTTTTCCCTTGCTGCCAATTCTACCACCCTATGTCTCCCATTTGACAAGCGACCTTACCTCCTCTCCACAGCCATTATCCTCATCTACCTGATCCATAAAAAGAAGCCCTTTCTCCTCCTGTCCCACCCTCGCCCTGGACAGTCTGTTTTTTTTACAGCCGGACTTTGGCTCACCAGCAAGCATACTGCTCCTAGGACTTTGGCTGCTCTCAAGGACACAGCCCAGCCAGGCTGGGGCAGCCAGGGACTTGGTCCTGGGGGCAGAGGGTTGACTAATATTTTATTTACTCAGCCTGGCCAGCAGTTCAGAAGGAGAGACCCACATCTCCTCCAACATCCATGTTGCCAGGCACAGTCCCTTTCCTGTTGAAGCCAGAAAGTCAGAGGGCTGAGGGGACTGAGCTAGGCCCTGGTGTGCAGGGCACAGAAGAGAAAGTCTTCTGGAAGCCTTGAGAGCCCAGCTGGGAAGCCTCCTTGACCTCAGGGGACTTCATGTGTCTATATCAAACAGGCAAAGCCACGGCTTGCCTTGTTTTCCCAGCTGGCTGTGGGTGTGGTAGACCTATTTCATGTCCCTCAAGCTCTAAAGAACTGACTTCAAATAGCTTTGTGGCTGGGAGTTTATACTGTCTCTGTGTGTGTGTGTCTGCGTGTGTGTATGTGTGTATGGGTGTGAGATATATTGTGGTTGTGTAATATCCAGGCACGTGGAAATATATGAGTGCCTTGCCTGGGTAAACAATTCTATGTGTCAGTATATGTTTTCACTTGTGCTTAATAATGTTGGCATATTACGCATGCACTTTTGTGGGAGTGAGAAGCAGGATGTGTGCCTCAAGAGACTTTTGGGGATATGAAAATACATTAGAGTATAAGAGTGTTTCAAAGATGTTCTCCAGAAACTTTTGTTTGGTTCTACGTGTGAAGGCTATATGTCCCAAAGAGGAGAATCTCCTCAGTCACATTATGATTATTTTCTGGGTAAGAGATGATTGCTGACCCCCGGTGGCGAACACTTTGTATGGAACAGTTCTGGCTGGGCAGCATGCTTCTGAAACCAATATCAGCTTTGAATTCTTCTTTGCTTCAATAAGAATATGAATTACAAAAGAGACAAAGTAAGGGGGAAAAAATCCACCCGGTTTCATCCTCCCAACCCAAAACACGAGCCCACTACCATTAAGATGGGGCTTCTTGTGCTGCCTCCCTAAAACCACCAGGTTGCCCACAGCCTGTTCACCCTAGCCTCCAGGTTAGGACCTCAGAGAGCTTCCTGTCTGGAGGAGGTGGCTGATATACCCAGTATCAGTAGCCATGTGAGGCATTGTCCACCTGAGGCCACAGCTCGGTCCATGGCCCAGATGTCTCACATGTTTTTCTCCCTAGTGAATAAACAATCTTTCATTTGCTATGAAGTTACCTAGGACTTCATCCTTTCCATTTTTGCTTCACATATGGATTTTCTAGTGACCATGAAAAAGAATATGTGAGTTGACCTGTATTTTCAGTAGCTATCCTTAACTTTTAGGGATTTTGGACAAGTCATCAGTGGGCCCAGAGACTTTGCAGCACCTAATAGCAACGAGCTGATTCTCGGGCACCTTTCTCCCTCCTCCACCCCCTTCTCACTGGATGTCTGAAAACAATAACCCAATGATCCATTTCAAAAGGGTTATCTCTGGGAATGCCTTGCATCCTGTGCTGTCCTTTGATGAATCCAGATTGTTTCTGGGGAGCAATGACAATAGAATTTCAGAGAGAGGCAATCACCTGGACAGGGCAGGTATATGAAAAAGTGGGCTTCTGCCTGGGTCCCTAGGAAAACGTCTTTAACCTGAGGCCAGCAGAACAAATGGCTCCCATGTAACTTGTTCTAAACAAGGTTGTTGTTCTTTGATCTTCAAGATTGAATCTTGTGAAAGCTATTGAGAAAGGGGCAAGGGTGTCCCTGTGTCAACAGCATCACAGCCTTGTTTTCATTTCCCTGTTTCTTCCTCCCCTGTTCCAGAATGGATTACCCTGTCCCCCTTACAGCTCTCAAGGAGTTGATTTCTCAAGAAGAGTCACACACATCCTTTTGAAGTCCTTCTCATTTTCAAAACACAGGAGGAAGGTGACAAACACAATCTCAGAAAAATTTAAGGCACCGAGACTGCCACTTCACTTCAAACCATCCTCAGGTGACTCCAATAATTTTTGCTAGGCAGCTCTGTGACAGGGTGAAAAACAATCCCATCAAATCCAAACAATGTTCCAGTGTGTCCAGAAATCTTTTGTCACAAGAATACCAGACTAGATTTTGGCACCTCCAAACCCACCACAGTCCATTTGACACAATGAAACCTAATGGGGATATGCAGCTTAATATACTTACTCACATGTCAGAGGTGCTGCCTTCTATTCCAACATTGATCACCTGCATAGGGTGCTTAGAATCCACTGTCTGATGTGTCACCATCTCCCTAATGCTGAGACCATTTGCACACATGTTATACTCCTACTGCCCTTAGGCTTTGAGCCACATCAGTCTCATGTCTGAGGCTTTGAATTTGCTTTTGTTTATTGTTTACTTGCTTGTCAGTGTCTTGCTCTCCTTTTCAAGTCCACATTGAAAGCAAAATCATAAGGGCCCTATCCCTTGCTGTCTGTTATAATTTTCTTTCCTTGACAGGGAGGGAAACTGCTAGAAAGGACCAGTCACAAAATGAATGGGTGACTATAGGAGCTCCATTGTGGCAGAGACCTGACTTCCAGGCAGAACACAGGTCCAACATTCCTTGGGTTATTAGGTGACCTCTCATCTCCAGCCTAAACAAGGGGGCAGGACCAGACAATGGCTCAAAGGGGACACATTATGGCATTTGGGACAATAGAATGCAGATGCACCATGATTAGGGAGACCAAAGAGGTCAGTGCATGGAGTAAAGGTTGGCCTCCCAGCAGATCAGCAACGAATGGCTAATCCACTGGCAGATGTCAGGGCAAGAGTCCTGAGCCTTGGTTCCCCTGGGGTCTCCATGAACACTGAGGCCAGTGGAGAGTGGAAACCTGGTCTCTCTAGTTCACCCTGGGCTGAAGCTGGGAAGGAGATGGTGAGACACACCTGTGACCGCTCCGGGAGGTGTCTGCTATTGATAGAGACCCAGCTGTATGTGACAGTCCTGACCTGCCATTTTCAGTTCAGGACAACACAAATGGCACACTCACAGTGAAAGGACTCCGCTGCCCACAGCCTGGTCCAAGTTATTATCACCACCCACCCGTCATCATGGCAGCAGGGATGAAGTCACCACATCTCAAAGAAGGTCCAGGATGAAAGCTTTCCTTGCTATGTTGAATGCCATGGGCACCAGGCCAGAAATGGCCTGAAAGTGGGGGGTCTGGTAGTCACTGTCCTGCCCCCACTCAGAGTACCAGCACCTGTGTACACCGTAAAAGTCTGTGGGGCAGCAGCCAGGGCTGCTGCTTGTCTCACCCCTGCCTTGAGCTTCCAGGTCACCGATATGCATGGTCTTGCCCCAGGCCTCTTGACTGATCAGGAAGTGAACATCAGTTACTTTTGCTTGACTCCCACTGTCCTCTGGAGCTGTTTCTCTGCCTACTTCTCTGTCCTTACTTGACTTTTCTAAGAAAACTAGTACCCACCAGGCTCAGGGCACTTGGAAACAATGGAGGGGAGCTCTGAGAATGGGTGGGAAGGGGTGACTGAACAGGGGTTCAGCTTACCTGAGCCCCGAGGTTGGTACAGGAGAGTTGCCCAATAATGGAGGCAGGACAAGCTGACAATTAATCACAGCCATTGCCCATTAAATTGATTAGGGCCAGGCAGGGGGCAATCTCCTTCTTTCCTCCCCTGTGTTTTCCCATGACACAGCAGCCCCACTCTTTTTGCAGTTGCCCCTTACATTTCCCTTCCACTCTCAGTTTTTAAGTAGACTCCCAGGACCCTTCCACCTTCTTTGGCCTCTAGGCAGCCCATTCCTAGTCTCCAGCACATTTCCATGCTCCCTTGCTGCCAATTCTACCACCCTCCCTTCTCTCATTTGACCAGCAACATTACACCCTAACACAGTCATGATCCTCACCTGCCAGATCCAACACAAGTTTCCTGTTCTCCCCCTCCCCACCTTTACCCTGAACAGTTTGTATGTTGACAGCAGGTTTTTGGACCATCAGGTAGCACATTGTTCCTGCAACCTTAGCTGCTGGTAAGCCCAACCCAGCCAGGCTGAGGCAGCCAGGGACTGTGTCCTAGCAGCAGAGGGTTGGCTAATATTTAATTAGACCTGGCCTGTACCTCAGAAGGTGAGAACCTATGTCCCCTCGGCAGGTACAATTTGTACCATGCTGCCAGGTACAATACCTTTCCTCCTGTGGCCAGGAAGTCAGAACTGAGGATACCAAACTAGGCACAGGTGTGTGGTGTGTAGAAGAGAAAGGCCTCTTGAGGCCTTGAGACCTCGTCTGGGAAGCCTCCTTGATGTCAAGGGCCTTCATGTGTCTGTATCAAACAGGAACAGCTATGGCTTGCCTCATTTTCCCAACTGTGGGTGTGGTGAACCTGTTCCATGTCCCTCAATCTCTAAAGAACTGGGTTCAAATAGGTTTTTGGGTAGTAGGTTATGGCGTCCCTCTGTGTTTGTGTTTGTAAGTGTGTGTGTAATTGTATGTTTGTGTCTGTGTTTTATGTGTATGTTAGAGAGATGTAGTTGTGTGATATCCAAGCAGGTGGAAATATGTGAGTGCCCTGGTGTGTGTGCCTGGGTGAACATATCTATGAGTGTCGGTGTATGTTTTCACTTGTGTTTAATGATGTCAGCATATTGTGCATGTACTTTCATGGGAGTGCAAACAGCATGTTTTCCTCAAGAGACTTTTGGGGGTATCAAGGTCTGGCAGAGTGTGTAAGTTGTTCAAAGATGTTCCCCAGAGACATCTGTTCACACTTTGTTGGGTCTGGGTGTGTAGGCTCTGTGTCTATGGGAGAAGAATCAGCTTAGTTACATTATGATTGTTTTTTGGGTGACAGATGGTCCCTGGACCCCTAGTGGCGAACACTTTGTATGGAACTGTCATGGACAGGTGGCATGCCTCCTAATCTGAAATTTCCTTTAAATCTGTGCTTCGGTTGAGAATCTGAATTTCAAAATTATCAAAGTAAGAAAAGTAATCCACCAATAAGATTTCCCCACCCCCACAACCCTGAGCCCAGAAGCATTAGGATGGCACTTTATGCGCTGCCTTCCTACAACCACAGTTGGTCCTCAGCCTGCTCAGCCCAGCATCCAGGTCAGGACTAGAGAGAGCCTCCTATCCTGAGGAAGTGATTGACACGTGCAGTATTGAGGGCAAAGTAAGGCTCCATCCATATGAGGCCACAGTTCAGACCAGGACCCAGATGGCTGAGGAAATGGCTTGGCTGTGGCATCTCAGATGTTTTTCTCTCTAGTGATTTGAGAACCTTTCATTTTCTCCTGGGTTCTCTGTCACCCAGAAAACAATCATAATGTGACTCAGAGGATACTCCTCCTTTGGGACACCAGATCTTCACACTCAGGCCCAACCAAATGTTGAAAGTTATCTCTGGGGAACACCTTTGGCACACTCACACTTTTTACCAGACACTGATAACCCCCAAAGTCTCTTGAGGCACACATGCTGCTTTGCACTCCCATGAAAGAGCATGTACAATGTGCTCACATTATTAAACACAAGTGAAACCATACGCCAGCACTCATAGAAACGTTCACCCAGGCACACACATGTGGGCACTCACATATTATTACCTGCCTGGATATCACACAACCACATCTGTCTCTCTCTCTCTCTCTCTCTCTCTCTCTCTCTCTCTCTCTCTCTTTCTCTCCCCACACACACACACACATGTACACTCACTCACACGCAGATGAACTGTAAACTTTCAACCAGAAACCTATTTGAACCAGTTCCTTAGAGATTCAGGGACATGGAACAGGTCTACCACGCCCATAGCCAGCTGGAAAAATGAGAGAAGCCATAGCTCTGCCTGTTTGATATAGATACATGAAGGCTCCCGACATCAAGGAGTTTCCCAGCCAGGCTCTCGAGGCCTGCAGATGCCTTTCTCTTCTTTGCCCCACATGCCTCAGCCTAGCTCAGTCTTCTCAGCCCTCTGACTTATGGATTCAGGAGGAAAAGGACTGTGCCTGATAGTATGGCTGGCGGAGGGGCTGTGGGGCTCTTGCCTTCCAAGGTCCTGGCCAGGCCTAAGAAATATGACCCAAACCTCTGCCTTCAATACCCAGTCCCTGGCTGCCCAGACTGTCTGGGCAGTGGACTTGATAGCAGCCAAAGGCCCAGGAGCAGTGGGCTTCCTTATGGTCCAAAGCCATGCTGTGGACAGATTGTGGGGGAGAGGGAGAACAAGCCATTGTGTTTGATCAAGTGTGAGGATCACGACTGTGAAGAGCAGGTAGGAATGCTAGTCATTTGGGAGAAGGGAGTGTGGTAGAATTGGCAGCAAGGGAGTACGTAAATGTGCAGGATGCTGGGAATGGGATGTCTCTAGGTTGAAGAAGGTTTTGGGAGTGGACTTGAAAGCTGAGAGTAGAAGGGAAATGGAATGGGGCATCTGGATAAAGAGCAGGGCTTCTGTGTCATAAAAAGACACAGCGGAGAAAAGAAGGAGGAGAGAGCCCCCTGCCTGGCCCTAGTCAATTGAAGGGCAACAGATGTAATTCATTGACAGCTCGTCCCACCTCCAAGGAGTGCGTTGATTGGGCAACTCACTTGTGCCAATCATAGGGCTCAGAAAAGCTAAACCCCTGTCTAATCACCCCTTCCCACCCAGAGCTCCTCTCCAGGGTTTCCAATTGCCCTGTGCCTGACAGGGACCACTTTGCAGAAGAGCGAGGGAAAACAGAGATAGAGACAAAGAAGAAGTTCCAAGAGGGAAAGGGAGTCAGGAAGAAGTGGCTCATATTCACTTCCAGGTCAGAAAGGGGCCTGGGGCAAGAGCATGCATATCAGTGGCCCAGACGCTCAAAGCAGGGTTCGACTGGGAAAACCCCTGCCTGCTGCCCCACAGACCTTTAGAAGTTTACATAGGTGCTGGTTCTTTGTGTGGGGGCAGGACGGTGACTCCCAGAACTCTGAATTCCAGGCCCTTTCCAGACCTGGAGCCTAGGATGTTTGACATAACAAAGCCAACTCTTATCCTGGGCCTCCTCAGAGATATGGTGACTTTATCCCTACCTCCATGCTGGTGGGTGGGTGGTGATAACAGCCTCCACTGAGTTGTGAGCAGCAGCCATATTTGACTGTGAGTGTGCCATTTGTGTGTCCTCAACTGAAAATGGCAGGTAAGTGCTGCCACATACAGCTGTGGCTCTATCAATAGCAGACACCTCATAGTATAGCTACCATTGTGTCTCAGCACCCCCTCCCCAGCCTAAGCAGAGTGCAGACAGAGGGACCGCTTTCCACTCTACACAGGCCTCAGTGCTCCTGGAGTCCCCAGGAGAACCAAAGCTCAGGACTCCTGCCCTGTCCTCTGTGAGGACGTCAGCCATTAGCTGCCAGCCTTCTGGGAGGCCAGCCTCCACTGCCACGCATTGACCGCCTTGGCCTCCCAAATCATGTTCTCATCTGCATTCTTTTGTCCCAAATGCCATAAGGAGTCCCCTTTGGGCCACTGGCTGGTGCAGCCACCTATTTAGGCCAAAGACAAGAGTTTGCCGAACAGTCCTAGAAATTTCTGAGCTGTGTTCCGCTTGGAACTCAGGCCTCTGCCACTTAGGGGCTCCTAAACTCGCCCATTCATTTTGTGACTGGCTTTTTCAAGCAGATTCACTCTTCATCAAGGAAAAGGAACTATGCGAGACTGCAAGTCACAAGGTCCTTACAATTTTACTTCCATACATTCTTGAAAAGGAGAGCAAGATATTGACTAGTAAACAAATGAACAAACAAACAAACACCAACTCAGAGTCTAAGACATGAGACTGGTGTGTACTTCAGAGCCTAAGGGCAGTAGGGGGTGAAGAACATGTATCTAAAGAAGCTCAGCATTTGGGAGATGATGACACACTAGACAGTGGGTGCTGAGCACCCTAAGCAGGTGACTGATGTTAGAATAGAAGGCAGCATCCCTGACATGTGCAAAAGGGTGTTAAGCCACATATCTCTGCTAGGTTTCATTGTGTCAAATGGACAGACTGTGGCAGGTTTGGAGGCACCAAACCCTAGTCTGTCATCATCGTGATGACAGATTTCTGGCTACACTAGAATGTTGTTTGGATTCGATGGGATCATTTTTCATCCTGTCACAGAGACGCCTAGCAACAACTATTGGATTCTCCTGAGTTCTGATCAAACCAGAGCCATAGTCCTAGTGCCTCAGTGTTTCCTGAGACCATATCCATCACCTTCCTCATGTGTTTTGAAAATGAGAGGGACTCTAAAAGGATGTGTTCAACTCTTCAGAAGAGGGACTGGGT
Organism: Rousettus aegyptiacus; assembly: GCF_014176215.1. Classification (NCBI taxonomy): domain Eukaryota; kingdom Metazoa; phylum Chordata; class Mammalia; order Chiroptera; family Pteropodidae; genus Rousettus; species Rousettus aegyptiacus. Next base: position 44,520,603 of record NW_023416287.1, read on the forward strand.
AATCCATTCTGTAACAGAAAAGCAAGAAATAGGAAGATGAAAATAAGGCTGTGACACTGCTGACAGAGGGACACCCTGACCCTTTCTCAATAGCTTTCACAAGGTTTAGCCTTGGAAAACAATGAACATCCTCGTTTAGAGCAAAGGGTATTGGGAGCCATTTGTTCTGCTGACCTCAGACTAAGTTAGGTCTCCCAGGGACCCAGATGGATGCCCATTTTTTTATATTCCTGCCCTGTCGAGGTGATTCCCTCTGTCTGAAACTTTTCATCATGGATCCCCAGAAACAATCTAGATTACTTAAGGGATAGTACAGGATGCAAGGCATTCCTCAAGGCAAACCTCCCGAAATGGATTATTAGGTCAATTCTTTTCAGACAGCCAATGAGAATGGAGGTGGAGGAGTGAGAAAGGTGCCAGAGAATCAGCTGGTGGCTGTTGGGTGCTGCAGTGTCTGGGCCCACTGCTTAAAAATTAAGGCCGGCCACTGGAAATGTGGGTCATCTTGCATACTCTTTTTTTTTTTTTTGCTGTCACCAGAAATTCTATACGTGAAGCCAAAAAGAAAAGGATGTAGTCCGAGGTAAACTTGGAGCAAATGAAAGGCTCTCAACTTACTACTGATGAAAATTTTAAGAGGCACACGTATTCCACAGCCAGGCCTCCTCCTCAGTCATCTGGGCCCTGGACCGAGCTGTGGCCTCAGGTGGTCTGGGCCTCCTTTGGCCCCCAATATTGAGTGTGTCAGCCACCTCTGCAGGACAGGAGGCTCTCTTCATCCTGATCTGGATGCTGGGCTGAACAGGCTGCAGGCCACCTGGTGGTTATAGGGAGACAGCACATGAAGCTCCATCCTAATGGTTCTGGGCTCCGGTGTGTGTGTGGCAGGGTGGGGAGTGCTATTATATGGTGGATTTGTTTTCCTTACTTTGACCCTTTTGAAATTCAGATTCTTAATGGAAGCAAGGACAGATTTAAGGTGATATTGGCACGCCGACCAGCTGCAACATTTCCATACATAGTATTCACCTCCAGGGGTCCGGAGATCATCTTTCACCCAGAAAGTGATCATAATGTGACTGAGAGAATTCTCCTCCTTTTGGAATCTTGGTCTTCATACCCAAGCCCAACCAAATGTTGAGAGATGTCTCCAACTTTGACACACTTATACACTGTATCAGACATTGATGCCCCTAAAAGTCTCTTGAGATACACATGGTATTTTTCACTCCCACGAAAGTGCATGCACAATATGCTGACATCATTAAATACAAGTGAAACCATATGCCAACACTGCTAGATATGTTTACCTAGTCACACACATGAGAGCACTCACATATTTCCACCTGTGTGGATATCACACAACCACATCTCTCACACACTCTTGAAGAAGAATTTTCAACTCAAATGGCTAACCTTGTAATCAGCTCTTTGTCCTGCTTCTGTGGATGTGTTTGCTGCATAGGCCTAAGAGCAGAGTGATCGTGAGATCAATTGAAGTCTTACCCCCCACCCATGATTATTCTGTGTTGATGACAGACATATTTCCTAAATTCCAGTTTAAAAATCACATGCTCTATAACTCCTCATAGCCAACACCAACTGTAACAGCACAGATAGAAAAGCAAAATTGTCCCTGAGCTCAGGGCCCAGGTCTTCAGAGCGATAGCTCTTCTGGGACCACTGGCACAATAATCTTGAGTTCTCCAACTCTCCGAGTGATGCTTGGTTTCTCATTGGTGTGATTTCGCAATATTTCTAGAGGCCTCACTGAAATTTCAACCACGCCAGCCCTTTGAGCCTCTGGACCAGTGGCTAGGCCAGGCTGGAGAGGAGGGGCTCTGAGAGTAAGAGAGAGGCACACGTATTCCAGGCTGACAGCATTCCAGGTTTCTTTCTGACCGGCACTACTACTCTCTGGACAGCTGAGTCCCGAACCAGACTCAAAGGAGGGACAGACCAACTCACTAGGAATGGCCACAGGATAAGGTAAAGTCCCAGGGCTCAGCCCCCTAGTCAGGTCCCATTTCCAGATGGAAGAGGAGCTTCAGTTAGAAGACACAGGTCAGGATCTTCCCAGCGGGGGAAGACATTAGGGTATTCGCAATTGGAGGTGGGGGTGGCATAGGTCAGGGCCTTCCAAAAGTGGGGAGGCAATGTTTTAACCTGGTGTGTGAATGAGTGAGTGAATGAGCATCCTGGCTGATTCGATTGATCAGGTACAAATTTTTGACTCCATGGTGGGCACCCTTAAGGTCCCCTAAAGGTTACAAAGTCCAAGTGGACTCATCTGTGTTTCCATAGTGTGTAGTATATGGTCAAGGGTGGTATTGAACTAGTATCTGATCGTTAAGTCACAAAGCTGAGTCCACTACAGCCAAGCATAACCTAAGCTACTTCGGGACACAGCCAGATGAGCACCTGAGTGGTCTCCTCTCTAAAGGAGACACCCACCCTTGTTTGTCTTTGCATCATCGGCACAGGGTGGGATACACAGCGAGGGGGCAATTAACCACTGATTCGGCTTATGATTTGTGTATCTCCAAACAGCCATTTTGACATAGGGGCCCTTTGCCAAATTATTTACTTGAACTTTTAAGGTCTATTTTCCCCCTCCATTAGAATGCTGCCTGAGGCAAATATTGGGGGAGGTTTCTCTAAGTCAATTGTCTTAAATTGTATGTTTAGAAAAATTAAGAAAGTTTTCTTAGGGGGTTATGGGATCAAGTTGAACCCAGGAAATCTTTGTACTCTGTGTGAGCTTGAATGGTCTATCTTTAGGGCAGGATGGCCTTTAGAAGGGACTCTAGACCTCCCCACTGTTAGAGCTGTGTACTGGATAGTTACAGGAATCCCTGGACATCCAGACAAGTTTCTATACAGATTCATGGCTGCAAATTACTACTGTTGTGCCCCCTTGGGCCAGGTTCTGTACAAACAGGCAGAGACAAAGTAAGGTACTTGTGGCCCAACCAACTCTGGAAAAAGACAAGGAAGAGCCAGCAAAAATCATCCACCAAGGTGACCCTGAGGAAGACCTATCTTCCCACTGCCATACATTCCAACAGCTCTGCCAGTCCCTGCACAGCCACTCTACCCCCAAATGCCAGACAGCCCTCCACCATCAGTGCCTTCGCTGCCCCAACAGCCTCAGCAGTTGCCAAGCCTAAGTCCATGGCATCTTTGCTCAGTCACACAACCAGCCCAGCAGCCTGCAGCCCTTCAGATGTCCCTCTGAGAAATGTGAGGCCCTTTAGAGATGGGAGAAGATGGCACACTCCAGACAGGCCACCCTCTCCTCTACTGTCAGCCATTCAGCCCAACCTACCTCCTCAACTGGAAGCAGCACACCCTGTCCTATTTGGAGAAACCCCAGGTAATGATTGACCTGCTTAAGTCCATATTCCAAACTCATCAGCCTACCTGGGATGGCTGTCACCAACTCCTCCTAACTCTCTTCAGTACCAAAGGATGGTGCCGGATTCTGTCAGAAGCACGAGGATGGCTCCAAGGGCAAGCACTGTACAGTGCACTAGACTCTGCAACATGGGCCTCAGGGTCTGTGCCTGATGCCAGGCCCAACTAGGACTTCAGCATCCCAAATGGAAGAAAGTCTCTCAACAGGTACCAGCAGGCCATACTTCAGGGGTTAAAAGCTGGGGCCAGGAAGCTGACAAACATGTCAAAAATGGCATAAGTACTCCAGAAACCAGTTAAGTTGCCCACAGAGTTATATGAGAGATTATACATGGGATTCTGGGTGTATACCCTTTTTGACCCCAAAGCACGACAAACCAACACATGGTCAACGCATACACTGACATCTGCCACAACCTTCAGAAAGTAGAGAACTTTGCTAGGATGAATGCCACCCAGCTGCTGGAGGTCACAGACAAGGTGTTTGTGAACCATGACTGGGAGGCCCAAAAGATAGCTGATAAGCAGATGAAACAAAAAGTTTCCCTGCTGGCAGCCTTGTTAGGGAACACAGGCCCGGTACAGCAGATTGTTCCCCCCCACACACACACATACAAAAGGGAGAGACCAAAAGGAGACCTCCACTGCACCATGACCAATGTGCCTACTGCAAAGAGACTGGCCATTGGACAAATGACTGCCCACACTGCAGGAGGGCATCTGAAGGGCCAAAGAAGTTCAATCAACTCCGTAAAGGAAAATACCAGCCTGAGCCAGTTGTCCAAGATCTTATAGGTCTGGCCAAAGCACAGTCGGACTAGGGGTGACCAGACTCCCTGATTCTAGGCCTCCGGGAGCCTATGGTCACAACAGAAGTAGGGGACGAATCAGTGACTTTTATGGTAGACACTGGGACTGAACATTCTGTGGTGACCACGCCCATGGCTCCCTTCACAGTCTGAACAACAACTATGGGGATCCGAGCTGCCCACTCATTTTTCAAAACCACTCATGTCAGTTAGGGGGCCACCTAGCGATTCATGAGTTCCCGTACTTACCAGAGTGCCCCATCCCTCTTTTGGCTAAAGACTTATTGATGAAACTTGGAGAACAGATCACCTTTGCCCCCGGGTAGCTCACTAGTCTCACACTGAGGAGTCAACCTGCTCTAATGATGGCTGCGACTGTGCCCAGGGAGGATGAATGGCACCTCTATTTTCCAGAAAAAAAAACAAAAACAAAACAAATCCAACCATCCTGCTAGAAGAGTTCCCTACTGTCTAGGCAGAAAGGGGGCCCCCATGTCTATACAAAAATCATGCACCCATTGTTGTGGACCTGAGGTTAGGAACCACTCCTGTCACACAAAGGCACTATCCATTGCCAGAGGAAGCATGCTTTGGAATTTGAGACCACATCCAGCGTTCGCGCAATACCGAATCCTAGTTGAGTGTCAGTCACCTTAGAACACTCCACTCTTACCGGTCAAGAAGCCTGTAGAAAATAACTACCGCCCCATCCAGGACTTTCACACCATCAACAATGCAGTGGTCACCATCCACCCAGTGGTCCAAAACCCTTATACCCTCCTGAGTCTCTTACCTGCCCAAGTAAGCTGGTTCACTTGCCTTGATCTCAAGGATGCCTTCTTCTGCGTCTGGTTATCACCAGCCAGCCAACCTTTGTTTGCCTTTGAGTGGAAAGGCTCACACATCAGGAGAAATACATGACATGGACTTGACTGCCACAGGGCTTCAAGAACTCACCCGCCCTGTTTGGTGAAGCACTGGTCGCAGATCTTGTTGCCTTCCCTGGAAAGACTTTAAACTGCACTTTACTCCAGTATATAAATGACCTGTTGCTGGCTAGCTCCACACAAGGAGACTGCTGGAAAGCTACTAGAGCCTTGCTGGCCCTACCATGGGAAACAAAGTGTCATGGAGGAAGGCTCAAATATGCAAACAGGAGGTCAGATACCTAAGGGTCATCATCTCAGAAGGACATTGGGCACTTGGACATGAGAGAAATTGGCTATCTGTTCAATATCTTAGCCAAACACTAAGGGGTCTGTGAATTCCTAGGGGCTGCCAGATTCTGCCAAATCTGGATACCAGGTTTCTCTAAAATTGCCAAGCCACTGTATAAGTCCACAGCTGAGTCCAGGAAAGACCCCCTGGAATGGGGCTCCAAACAAGAAAAGGCCTTCAAAGAAATAGAGACTTCTGACTAGTGCCCCAGCATGAGGACTACCAGACATGACATGGGACTTTAACCTCTTCATACATGAGAAGAATCATACTGAATTGGGGGCCCTCATGCAAACAGTTGGACCATGGCAGCACCTGATTGCATATTGTCCAAAGAGCTAGATCCAGTGGCTGCAGGGTGGCTGTCATGCCTCCAGGCCTTAGCTGCCATGGTAGTCCTGGTCAGAGAAGCAGACAAACTTACGCTGGGACAAAATATAAATGTAAAGGTCCCCCATGCAGTAACTGCATTAATGAATAATCAAGGACGTAAGTGGCTGACCAATGCAAGAATAACTCATTATCAGGGACTGCTTTGCAAAAATCCATGAGTCTGCCTTGAGATTGTGTGGACATTGAACCCCACAACATTTCTGCCCATGGAGATGATGCCCCCTGACCATGATTGTGAGGAAGTCACAGATGAAATCTACTTAGGCAGGCAGAACTTGACCGATGTTCCTCTTCAGAACCTAGAACTGGTATTGTTTACCAATGGGAACAGCTTCATCCATGAAGGACAGTGCAAAGCTGGCTATCAATGAAGTAATCAGAGCTGAGGCTCTGCCACAAGGCTGGTTGGGTACTCATCCAGATGCTTCAGCAGGCTGAAGGGAAATGGGCCAATATCTATACCACCTCAAGGTATGCCTTTGCTACTTTGCACATACAAGGGGCCAATTATGAAAAGAGGGGATTACTGACAGTGGGAAATCAAAAACAAAAAAGATATCCTCCAACTGTTAGAGGCAGTCCCAGGTGTCAGTCATTCACTGCAAGGGCCACCAGAGAGAAACTGACCCTGTCAGTAGGGGAAACTGACCAGCATACCAAGCAGCTATGAAGGCCACCAACCAACTGAATGCCACCAGAATTGCCTCTATCCCTGAAATACACTAAGGAAGAACATCAATGGACTTTAAGTAAAGGGGGAACCAAGAAGAAGGAGGGCTGGTGGGAGCTTCCAGATGAGAAACTCTTTATTCTCACTGCACTGGCGGCTCAGCTGGTAACATGACACCATGAGTTGACTCGCCTAGGGAAGATGACTTTAGAAAGCCTATTAGGCCACTACTATTTCATACCCAAGCCCCCAATCCTGTGCAACCAGATCAGTGCTAGATGTGTGACTTGTGCATGAAATAATGCTAGTCAAAGGCCAAGGTTTAATCCAGGGTACAAACAATTGGGACCATGCCCTTTGAAGACCTAGAAGTGGACTTTACTGAAGTCAAGCCTTGCAAGGGCCACCAATACTTGCTTGTGTTAGTTTGCACCTACTACAGATGGGCTGAAGTTTTCCCTACAAGCACTGAGTGGGCACGAGAAGTAGCTAGAGCCTTATTTAGGTAAATTGTTCCAAGATACGAGCTTGACCTTTCTATAGGATATGACAATGGACCTGCCCTTATGTCTGAGATAGTCCAGACTCTGTCCAAAGCTCTAGGAATCAAATGGAAGCTCCACACGGCCTATAGACCACAAAGTTCAGGGAAAGTTGAGCACATGAACTGGACCCTCAAAACCACTCTAGCTAAGCTTTGTCAGGAAAGCCAGTTACCTTGGATTGACTTGTTGCCTTTAGCTCTACTCCAAGCAAGGTGAACCCCAAGGACTTCAGGCTACTCCCCTTTTGAAATTCTTTATGGCAGACCTCCCTCAGTGATAGGAAAGCTAAAAGGAGACCCTCAACTGATAGCTGACCCAGAAATGTCTTGGCATTTGGCCCTAGGGAGGATCCTCTGCCACATCACCCAGGAAACCTTAAAAAGAGCCCCTATCCCCTTAGGGAATGGGTCCACCCCTATCAGCCAGGAGATGAAGTACATGTTAAAGATTAAAAGAAGGAGCCACTCTAGTCGATCTAGACTGGCCCTCACACTGTTATATTAGCAACTCCCACTTCTGTTAAGATTGCAGGTATCAACCCACGGGTCCACCACACCCAGGTAAAGGGAGCGATTTCCCCAGAAACCAGGAGACCTGGACTGCAGAGCCTCTTCCTGATCAGCTGCTCCAAGTCACGTTCTTGAGGCAGCAGAAAACCACCTGAGATCTTTGGCCCTGCTCTGACCACCCCCCGGAAGCTGGCCAGTCTATGCACAACAGAACCTTGATGATCAACTGTCCAGACTATCCAAATGTATTGTTATCATCCTGAAGCCCTAACTCTCTTTAGTATAGTTGTCCTGCTGCTTGCTTTAGGTTGACCCCAGTAGCACCCTCCAATTAATCTCTGAGTCGAAGAATCACTTTAGCTCTGACCTATTTAGCCTACATCAGGATTCTCTCAAATCTTACAAGTTTAAGCTAAACCTCTCAACTCTTATAATCATGGATAAAGTCCTTCCTTTATTAATTCTAACAGACTTTTATACACAAGTATTCCAAGTACTAGTGTCTCTTAACTCACCCCACAAGGGAATTATGGATACCGAGTACTTATATAGAACTCTTAACTTAGCATATCATCTCTTAAACTCTTAAAACAGTAACTTGGCTAAAGACTGTTGGTTCTGCCAATCTCCATCTTCTGCCCTTTACTTGGCTTTCCCCATCCCCATTGGGCATTGGGCAACAAGTAACATGACCCTTCACCCCAAGTATTGGGAAGGTCACCTATTTGAACTAAGGAATATAGAACATTTATTTGATTTCCAAATTACTGACATGATTAAAGGCACACTGACAGGATGGGCAACTAATCTCTTAATGTCCTGCAGAACCAACTTAACTTGGGAAGCCTCTCCTGAATCTCCAATTTGGGGACCAACATCAACTCGCACAAATCTTAAGTTTCAGGCACTCCTTTGTATCAAGAAAAGTCAAGACCTGAGCCAGAGCCAAAATTTAGGCTCCCTTGAAGATTCTCCTTGCAATTGTACTATAGAAATAGAACCCTCAAAAGACTGGTCTAATTTCCAAGTAGCACAGGCTGCTCCATTTAAGAAACCTATATGATTCTCATGGAAACCCAACATGAAAACTACGGGGTTACTAAACAAAAGTTCAGGTTACTGTCAGGGGAGGCCAAATGACTGCTTAAGTGTCTTTCCTTGGGAATCCCACTCAGAACCTTCCCAAGAAGAATGCCTGCTCTTACTAGCATATTAAAACCTCACTGAATGGGTCTTTATAGATACTAAGACAACTTTTTACACTGGAAAATGGAACCTCTGAAGCATCTCAACATAATTCCTATGGACCCCTCCAACCCCTCACAGAGGTAGTTCTAGCAGGGACACTTTTGACCTGGGAATCTGAAAACAGTAAAAGGCCGAATGATCACCTTTTCACTATTGAGATGAGTTTCTGCCTTAGAACCCTAGGTATATTCTTTCTTTGTGGAACCAATTCATATCTCTGTCTCCTGGGTAACTGGACAGGGACCTGCAGTCTGATCTACTTTGCCCCTGAAATAAATTTCTCTCCCAAATACCAGTCTATGACCTTCCTTCTAAAACACAAAAGAACCAAATGAATAATACAATTTATTACCCTTCTTATAGGCCTTAGAATCACTGCAGGGGTAGGCACTGGCACAGCCAGCTTAGCCTCCTCCCTGTCTTATTACCAGAGCATATCTAAGGACCTATTTGACAGCTTAGAAGACATATCCAAAAACATTTACAAAACCAAATAGATTCCTTAGCAGGAGTAGTCTTACAAAATCATAGGGGACTTGATCTTTTAATGGGAAAAAAAGTAGGATAATGCTTATTTTTAGAAGAAAAATGTTGTTTTTATGTTAATCAATTTGTTATAGAGTTGCAGCCAAGAACCTCAAAAATCTTCCAACAATTAAATGAGTTATGGGGGTCCTGGTCGAGAATATGGAGTTGGAGATTCTGGCATCTCCCATTTGCAGGTCCTCTCCTCATGTTCTTCATAGTTCTCTTATTTGGTCTCTGTATCCTGAACTGTCTTGTCAAGTTTGTCCTCCCATGCTTAGAATCCATAAAGTTATAGATGGTTCTGACATATGGACCAGCCCCTAGGCCAGGAAGATCAGAAGGTTGATGCCCTATAAGAATTTGAAGGGCATCAAAAGGGTGGATTAAAGAGGAATTTTGCATTCAAATGGCTAACCTTATAATCAGCTCATCATCCTGCTTCTATGGACATGCTTGCTGCATAGTCTGAAGTGTAGAGTGATCTTGAGATCAACTGAAGACTCATCCTCCCCTATGATTTTTCTGTTTCTATAACAGATGTATTACCTAAATTCCTGTTCAAAAATCACATGTTCTTAACTGCCCATAGCCCATGACAACTGTGATAGCACAGATATAAAAGCAAAATTGCCCCTGAGCTCGGGACCAAGATCTTCAGAGCACTAGCTCTTCTAGTACCACCGATGTGATGAATCCAAGTTCTCCAACTCTCTATGTTGCGCTTGGTTTCTGGCTGATCTGATTTTGCGACATTTCTGCAGCACACACACAGACACAGACACACACATACAGACACACATGCACAGAGACACTGTAAATTCCCAGCCAAAAATCTATTTGAACTCAGTTCTTTAGAGATTCAGGGAAGTAGAACTAGCTCATCATACCCACAGATAGCTGGAATAATGAGGGAAGCCATGGCTGTGCCTTGGGAATATAGAAACATGAAAATCGCCCCCCTCAAAGTAAAGGAGGCTCTCTTGGCCTCAAGAAGCCTTTCTCTTCTGCATCCTGTATACCTGGGCCTAGCTTGGTCTACTCATCACGTTGACTTTTTGGCGTCAGGAGAAAAGGGACTGTGCCTGGCAGCATGGATGGTGGAGGGGACATGGAGTCTCACATTCTGAGGTGCTGCCCATGCCTAATAAAATATTAACCAATCCTCTGCCCCCAGGACCCAGTCCCTGGCTGCCCTAATTTGGCTGGGCAATGGGCTTGAAGCAGCCAACATCCCAGGATCAGTGTGCTTGCTGGTGGTCCAAAGCTCTGCTGTGGACAAACATACTGTCCAGAGTAAGGGTAGGAGAGTGGGAGAATGGGCCGCTTGTGTTGAATCAGGTGGGTGAGGATCATGGCTGTAGAGAGGGGGTAAGTATGCTGGTCAAATGGGAGAAGGGAGGGTGGTAGAATTATCAACAAAGGACTACGTAAATGTGGAGGAGAGTGGGAATGGGCTGCCTGGATGCCAAAGAAGGTGGAAGGGTCCCGGGAGTGGACTTGAAAGCTGAGAGTAAAAGGAAAACAGAATGGGGTGTCTGGAAAAAGAACGGGGTTTCTGTGTCATGGGAAGACACAATGGAAGAAAGAAGAGAGAGCCCCCTGCATGGCCCTAATCAATTCGATGGACAACAGCAGTAATTAATTGACAGCTCATCCTGCCTTCAAGGAGCATTGATTGGGCAACTCTCCTGTGCCAATCATGGGCCCAGAAAAGCTGAACCCCTGTCCAGTCCCCCCCCCTACTTGCCCAGAACTCCACTCTATGGTATCCAAATGCCCTGGGCCAGGTAGAGAACAGTTTACAGGAGAGCCATGCAAGGACAGAGAAAGAGACAGAGAGGAAACTCTGGGGGCGGAGGGGACCGGGAGTTAGGAATAAGTGGCTTGTGTTCACGTCTGGATCAGTCAAGTGGTCTGGGGTGAGAGGATGAATATCAATGACCTGGATGATCAGGGCAGGAGTGAGACAGGCAGCACCCATGCTCACTGTGGTGCAGACCTATGAGTTTACTTAGGGGCTCGTTCTCTGGGTGGGAGCAGGGCAACTCCCTGACCTCCCAATTCCAGGCTCTTTTTAGGCCTGGTACCCAGGGAATTCAACATAACCAGGCTAGCTATTGTCCTGGGCCTTCTCTGAGAAGTTGTGACTTCATCCCTACCACCATGCTGGTGAGTGGATGGTGATAACAGCCTCGACCAGGCCATTGAGAGTGGCCTCATTTCACTGTGAGTGTGTCATTTGTGTGTCCTGAACAAAAAATGACAGATCAGGGCTCTATCAATAGCATACCCTTCCCGGAGCAGCCACCATTGTCTCACCAACTCCTCCCCAGCCTCAGCTCAGGGCAGACCAGAGGAACAAGCTATCCACTCTCCACAGGCCTTAGTGCTTCTGGAGACCCCAGGAGAACCAAGGCTCAGGATACTTGCTCTGTCTTCTGCCAGGGAATTAGCCATTAGCTGCCAGCCTGCCGGGAGGCCAGCCTCCACTGCCATGCAATAAATTTTTAGCCTCCCTAATCATGGTCACATCTACATTCTATTTGCCCAAATGCCACAAGCTCTCCCATTTGGGCCAGTGGTCAGTCCAGCCACCAATGTTTAGTCTGGAGATGAGAGGACACCGGACATCCATGGGAATTTTGCAGCTGGATTCCTCCTGGATCTCAGGCCTCTGCAAATGAGGAGCTCCTAAACTAACCCATTCATTTTGTGACTGGCCCTTTTAGGCAGTCCCCCTCCCTATCAAGGGAAGAGAACTATGTCAGACCACAAGGGACAGGGTCCCTATAATTATGCTCCCATATGGACTTGAAAAGAGAGCAAAACACCCACAAGCAAACAAATAAAAGCCAACTCGGAGCCTCATGTTGTTCAGGGCCTAAGGGCAGTAGGGGTAGAATGGCATGTGTGTAAAGGGTCTCAGCCTTTGGGAGATGGTGACACACTAGGCACCAGGTGCTGAGCATCCCACGCAGGTGACCAATATTGAAATAGAAGGCAGTGCCCCTGACATGTGGATAAGGTTGCTAAGCCCTGTATCATTGCTTTGTTTCATTGTCTCTAATGGACAGAGCGCCAGGTTTGGAGGCGCCAAACCCTAGTCTGGCATTCTTATGACAAGAGATTTCTGGACACACTGGAAAGTTGTTTTGATTCCATAAGATCATTTTCCATCTTGTTGCAGGGCCACCTAGCAAAGACTATTGGAGTCACCTTAGTGCTGTTTGAAATGGAGCTGCAGTCCTGAAGCCTCAGTGTTTCCTGATACCTTGTCTGTCACCTTCCTCCTGTGTTTTGAAAATGAGATGGACTCCGAAAAGTAGTGTTCAACTCTTTTTGAGATGTTGGCTCCTCGAGAGTCAGAAAGGGGACAGGGTAATCCATTCTGGAACAGGGAAGAGAGAAATAGGGAAATGAAAACAAGGCTGTGTTGCTGCTGATAGAGGGACAACCTGGCCCCTTTCTCAATAGCTTTCACAATATTTAACCTTGGGGAACAATGAACAACCTTGCTGAGAACAAAAGGTGCTTGGGAGCCATTTGTTCTGCTGGCCTTGGGGTAAATAAGTTCTCCTGGGGACTCAGGTGGATGCCCACTTTTCATATTCCTGCCTTTTTTCTGAAATGCTATCATCATCACTTCTGAGAAGCAATTCGGATTCCTTAAGGGACAGTACTGGATGTGAGGCATTCCCCAAGGCAAAACCTCTGAAATGGATCATTGGGTTAATTCATTTCAGACATCAAATGAAAATGGGTATGGAGGAGGGAGAATGATGCCAGAGAGTCAGCTTGTGGCTGCCGGGTGCTGCAAAGTCTCTGGGCATACTACTGCCTTGTCTGGAATCCACAAAATTTAAGGACAGACACCAGCAATGTGGGTCACCTCTCATACCATTTTTCACGGTAACCAGAAATTCCATACATGAAGCAAAAAAAGGAAAGGATGAAGTCCAAGGTCACCTTGGAGCAAATGAAAGGTTCTCAACTCACTACCGAAGAAAATATCTGAGAGATGCCAGAGCCAGGCACCTTCCTCAGCTATCTGGGCTCTAGGCTGAGCTGTGGCCTCAGGTGTACTGGGCCTGCCTTGGCCCCGATACTGAGTGTGTCAGCCACCTCCTCAGGACAGGAGACTATGGTCCTGATCTGGATGCTTGGCTGAGCAGGCTGTAGGCCACCTAATGGTTGTGGGAGGCAGAACATGAAGCTCCATTCTAATGATTTTGGGCTTGGGTGTGTGGGTGTGGGGATATCTTATCAGGTGGATTTGTTTTCCTTACTTTGACCCTTTTGAAATTCAGATTCTTGATTGAAGCCCAGACAAATTCAAAGGTGATATTGGTTTTTGGGGCATGCCACCTGGACAAGATGGCTCCATGCAAAGTTTTTGCCACCAGGGGTCCAACAATCATCTGTCACCCTGGAAACAATCATCATCTGACTGAGAAGATTCTCCTCCTTTTGGACACCCTGCCTTTATACTCAGGCCCAACCAAATGTTGACAGATATTTCTGGGGGACATATTTCACACACTCACATAATCTATCAGACATTGATGCCCCCAAAATCTCTTAAGGCTCACATACTAATTTGCACTCCCACTAAAGTGGAAGCACAATACACCTACATCATTAAACACAAGTGATACCATACGCCAACACTCATAGAAATGTTCACCCAGGCACACACACAAGGGCACTCACATATTTCCACCTGCCTGGATATCACACAGTCACATCTTTGTCTCTTTGTCACACACACACACACACACACACACACACACACACACACACACACACTCACACACACTCACATACAGAGGAGCCCTGTAAACTCCCAGCCAAAAACCTATTTGAACTCAGTTCTTTAGAGATGAGATTGAGGAACATGAAACAAGTCCACCACACACACAACTGGCTTGGAAAATTCAGTCAAGCCACGGCTGTGTCTATTTAATAGAGACACATGAAGGCCCTCAATGTCTAGGAAGCTTCCCAGCTGGGCTCTCAAGGCTTTCAGAGGCCTTTCTCTTCTACGCCCTGCACTCCTGGGCCTAACGTGGTCTCCTCAGCCCTTTGCCTTCCTGGACTCAGGAGGAAAGGGTCTGTGCCTCACAGTATGACTGACAGAGGAGACATGGGGTTTCATCTTCTGAGGTGCTGCCCAGGTCTAATAAAATATTAACCAACCCTCTGCCGCAGGATCCAGTCCCTGGCTGCCCCAACCTGGCTGGACAGTGGGCTTGACAGCCACAAATGTTCCAGGATCAGTGCACTTGCTGGTGGTCCAAAGTCCTGATGTGGACAAACAGACTGTTCAGGTTGAGGAAGGGGGACGGGGAGAATGTGCCACTTGTGTTGGATTAGGTAGGTGAGGATCACGGCTGTGGAGGGGGATGTAAGGACACTGGTCAAATGGGAGAAGGGAGGGCAGTAGAATTGTCAGCAAGAGAGTATGGAAACATGGAGGAAGCTGGGAATGGGCTTCCAATAAGCTGTAGAAAGTGAAAGGGTTCTGGTTGTGGACCTGGAAACTTAAATCAGAAGGAAAATGGAATGAGGTATCTGGAAAAAGAGTGGGGCTGCTTTGTCATGGGAATATACTGCAGAGCGAAGAAGGAGAAGAGAGCCCCCTGCCTGGCTCTAAATAATTGGATGGGCATTTCTTTGATTAATTGACAGCTCATTCTGCCTCCAAGGAATGTTTGATTGGGCAACTCAGGCCAATCTCAGGGCTCAGAGAAGCAGACCCTCATTCTAGTCACCTCTTTCTGTCCAGTGCTCTCTTCTGGGTTTTCCAAGTTCCCTGGACCTGGAAGGGTTCAGTTTGCAGAAGAACCAAGCAAGGACAGAGCCAGAGACAAAGAAGAAGCTCCAGGAGTAGCAGAATCAGGAAAAAGTGACTCGTGTTCACTTCTCGATCAGTCAAGAGACCTGGGTTGAGAGCATGAATATCATTGACCTGGACACTCAGGGCAGAGATGAGACTGGTAGCACCCTTGCCCATTGCCCTGCAGATCCCAGGTGCCTAGCTTACCGTCAGGGCCCACCAGTGCTGGATGCCTCCTGCCTGGTGGAGAGCCACCTTGGCAGCCTCCGAACAGGTCAAACAGATGGCCATTTCCTCGATTGCAGGGAGGGAACGTAGAAGATGGGGCTGCATGGGCAAGGGAGGGCAAAAAGAGGGCAGTCTACAGGTGGATGGTAGTGTAGATCCTTCCATCTCTCATCACATCTTTTTCATAGACATGAAAGTGCCAGGTTACATGACTTGGATCATACAGATGGTTGTGGAGCATATGATCCCACGTAATCTCTTCCCCCCCTTGGATCTGAGATGAGAATGTGTTAGTGCAGGCTGCTTCTCCAGTTTGGGTGACAGAAGATGAGGGAAGCTCTTTGGTTCTCTCCTGACCTTCCTCCCCCACCTTAAATTTTATTGTTTTAGTTTCAAGTATCCAGTCAATTGGTTAGACATTTCTATGTTGCAGAAACATTACAAGAATCAGACTTGCAATGAACCAAGCATCACTCGGAAAGTTGGAGAACTCAGGTTTATTATGCCAGCGGCCCCAGAGGAGCTAGCGCTCTAAAGATCTGGGCCCCAAGCTTGTTGCAACTTCGCGCACATAGGGCTTATTCCTCATGGGCTGATTGGTTAATTTGTCCTCAGATGGTTACAAAGCACAGGAGTTGCTATGGGTTGCAGGCAGTTACATTTGTTGTTTAGACAGAACAAGCAGAAGGGAGGATGAGTCTTTAGTTAATGTCGAGGTCACGCTGCCCTATGGTCTATGCAGCAAGGATATCTACAAAAGCAGAACAAAGAGCTGATTATAAGGTTAGTTTTTTGAGTGAAAATTCCTCTTCATCTATTGTTGATCCAGAAAACAAACAATCCCCCCAATGG
The DNA here is from genome assembly GCF_014176215.1 of Rousettus aegyptiacus. Classification (NCBI taxonomy): domain Eukaryota; kingdom Metazoa; phylum Chordata; class Mammalia; order Chiroptera; family Pteropodidae; genus Rousettus; species Rousettus aegyptiacus. The sequence continues at coordinate 44,536,856 of NW_023416287.1, forward strand.
CTCTTTCATCTCCTCTGGCTCTTCACTGAGTCTATCTGTGAATGCTAAGTAACTGCCTTCCTTATGCTGAGCTCCCCATCCCCATGACCATCTCTCAGCTACTTGTTTGTACTTCTTGAACCTTTTGCCCCATTCCCTCAGCCCCCCAACACACCTCCCCCTCCCCTATGGCCGCCCCCAGCTTTGTCCTCTGTCTTTGTGAGTCTGTTTTAGATTTGTTTGTTCTTTTCGTTCTTTAGATTCCACAAACCAGTAAAATCCTATGGTATTTCTTTTCTTCTGTCTGATGGATTTCCCTCAACCTAATGACCTCTAGGTCCAGCTCTGCCATGGCCTGACCCTGACCTTTTGGAGGGTCAGTCACTGCAGAGGTATGGTTTAGGCTATTCCGCCAGGAGCTCGCTTGTTCTCTTCAGTCCACTAGATCCCTTCTGAGGCTAGGGAAGCTTTCTCTGGACAATGGCGGCATGCACCATCCACTATGTGGGAGGCCCCCTTGACTTCTAGACAGTCCACCTCCAGCTTACCCACACCATGGCAGCCTGCTCCAAAGCCTCTGCCAGTCCCTCTCCCTGCCTTCGAATTTGAGTTATTTCTGCCAAATGCAGGTAGCAGTGTCCAGCAGCCTACTCACAACTGACTCTCAGTGTCAATAAGTATCTCTTGCTTTGTTTCCTGTGGGTGGTCTTTATTTCATCTCCATGGAGATTGTTTGTTTTGTTCAGGCAGAAATAATTTTAAGGTACTAGGAAAAATAAAGGTAAAGAAAAAGAAAATGAAGATGAAATGAGTCAAATAAAGTTGAATACTACTCATGAACTAACTAGTTAGCTCCTTAGCTTTCTCTGGTCTTCTTCCTCCCCCTCCCCCTTGTAGTTTATGTAGCTATGTATGTAATGTAGGCAGGCAGGGAAGCAAGCAGGCAGGCAGACCAACCTGAATGATCCTCCTTCCTATGTTTTTTTTTATTTTTTGTCACTCACTTTTAACATTGAGATATGTAGTTTCACACACTATAAAACCCATCCATTTCAGAATTTACAATTCACTGGGCTTCTGCGATCTCAACACAAAGCTGTGCACCTACCACCTCAATTTCCAGAACATATCCATCATTTCCAAAAGGAAGCCTGCGGGGCAGCCTCCACATCTCATTCCCCCCCACCCCCGCAAGAACCTTCTCCCCCCTTCCCCCGACTCACCTGCTTTCTCCCTCTAAGATTTGACTCTTCTGCCTATCTCCTATCAATGAAATCCTATATATCTGTCGTACACTCTGTCCTTTTGGGACGACTGGGCTCCTTTCACCGAGCAGAAGGATTTTCAAGACTCAGTCGTGTTTTTCTGCATGTGTTACGTGCTTCATTCCCTTTATAAGGTTTCCTCCATGACCCGATGAGCCTTTCAGATGGAACAGATTGTTTCTGGATTTTCTACATGCTACCAAGTCCGAGGGCTCACTTTCGCCCTTTTCCAAATGTCCAGCGGTGGTCAGGAAGGATCACTTTTTCTGATGGAAATCCTAGACTCACCTGTATACAACGCCTTGGAAGGGATCGCATGTTCTCACAGAAATCATTTTCAAAGGAGGTACAGTGTCCGTGATGTATGTAGACTGCCGTGGGACACGTGCCCCTTTTTGTTGTTGGGGGAAACTAGGGAGACGACAGTTTCCTCCATGAGAGGGAAGAACACCAGAATCCATCGCCATGTAATAGACCGCGGCGGTGGCCCACTGATGATTTGGAAATCATGGCACTCGGGAAAAGAGCAGGGGCTCGAGAAGGACACGCTGCCTCTCCCTTGTGCTTCCCAACCCGAATGCGGGAGAGGAAGCCTGGACCACGGGTCCAAAAATGAATCCTTGTTAGGTCTGTCCTCGTCTCCTCCCTCCCATTCGCTGTCCTCTCCATGGTGGGCCAACCTCTCTGAAATCTAAAGAAAATCCTTCTCCCGCCTCCAATTCCTTCTCTGCGACTTGAGCTCTGCTTCCTTGAGAAAAATGCGAGAGACAGAAGCGGGAATCCCGAGCTGCCATTTTCCGTGAATCGTGGTGTCAGTTGCTTCCACAGCTGGCGTGCCCCACGCATCTACAAGCGCGCGCGCTCTCTCTCTCTCTCTCCATATGTATTCGAGTGACAGGGGTTGGTCTCGGCCAAAAACTCCAAAGGGAGGGAGCATGATGTTTTCCTCCCCTCTACCTGCCGATGGCAGGCGGACAGCTGAAACTCCTCACCTCATGCCCCGTTCCTCCCATTCTGTCCATCAATGGGTTCATGTGCACACTAAGTACATGAGCACCAACAGAAGAGACTTGGCAATAGCTTCAGTAGCTCTGTGGTGCTCCCACCAAGTGCTATCTCCCTGGGCCCCCACCGAAGAAGGAATTGATTCAAGAAGGAATTGATTCAAGAAGTAAACAGACTTAAAATTGACACCTGGTTGGGGGCAGCTCCAAAACAAAACAAAAAGCCTGACCACCATGTTGTATACCTGAAACCCATGTGATGTCATATTGTAGGCCAGCAGTAATGGAAACAAACAAAGAAACAAAAAATTATTAAGAAACCGACCAACTGAAAGGTATTCTCCTGTGAAAGAAAATGTTGCCTGCAGGAGATGAAGTGGCGATGCTTTCTGATTGCAGATTGCATACCATTTTCTGATCATTTCATAATGTTTTCACCTTTTTACACTGTTTATAGAACATTTATAAAACCTTGAAAGATATAAAGAAACGAATGAATCAAACACAGTCACTTATCATCGTATTCTCTCCATTCGAATTAAAGGAGACAGAAGTGTTATTCTTTTGTGGCAGTGAGGCCTTTCCTGGTTGCAAGGAGTAGAAATCTCTGAATAGACATGACAGATGATTGAGCAGGAGAAAGAAAAGAAAACAACAACAACAACAAACAACAAGACAAAATTCTCAGTGTAAATGCTATGAAAGGTGGGTAGAGGATGCTTTTGTTCTTTCTTTTTCTCCCTTTCTTTCTTCCTTCCTTCTTTCTTTCTTTCCTTTCTTCCTTTTTTCCTCCCTCTTTCCCTTCCTCCCTCTTTCCTTTCCTCCCTCCCTCTCTTTCTTCCTTCCTTTCCTTCCTTTTTTCCTTCCTTCTTTGTATTGGAGCGTAAGGTGATGCTTTTGAATATAAGACTGCTGCTTGCCTTCCTGGCTGCCTGAACGACACAAGGCACCTCCGCAAACTGTCATGGATGATTTTCCTTCACCATGACAGGAAGAAAATATTCCGTAGTGCTGAACTCTGGCTTTTCACACTGCAGGCAACCCTCTCCCCAACAGACACAGGCACTCCCTTATTTTGAGTCAAGGAGAAGGTGTTCCGATTCTGTTTTGTTTTTAGGTTCGGTGTGTCATTGTTGTTGTCGTCATTTTTACCATGGTCTAACAATGGTGTGTGTGTGTGTGTGTGTGTGTGTGTATGTGTGTGTTACAGGGTTCTAAAAACAGACACTGCCCACAGTGGACCATTTAAAACTGGTCGATGAGAGTGCATGCAGTGCTCTGGCAGCTGAATCCATTCCCATCCTCCTGGTCGTCATGTTTGCTCTTTCTAGTCAGATGTGGAAAACGTCCAGAGAATCCTGACTCAGAGTTGCCATGTGCCGAGTGAAGGGGCTCCCCCCAACCCCTCCGTCCCAGACCCCCTTTGCTCCGAGGTGCCATCTGTGGGGTTCTTTCATGCATGCACATCTTCTATCCTCTTTGGACAGGTAATGAGATAGCACATGACATTGCCAGTGAATTCTGAAGAATGACACTGAAGATTTCCCATGGGAAGTGAGTGGTCACAGAGGGGACCAATCCATTCATCCACCTCTCCAGCAGGGTGCTGGAAGACAACTGACGAGAACCTGCACCTGGAACACAAGGCTGCTTGCTCTTTAGGAGTGTGCTTCCTGGGCCTATAACCCAGGGTAGAATGGAGGAGTCAAACCACTCCCTGCCGCCAGGCCTCCTGGAGCCTTTGCTCTAGGCCTGCATTGGGCTTCTGTGCATCTCTCTTCCTCTCCTCCCCGTTTGACTCAAATGGTTGAGTGCAGTTGCCTGAGTTGGGAAAAGTAGGGTGTGGGGGTGGAGGTAGACTAGACTTTCTTTGCCCCAGAGAGGTGGTTTCTCCCAAACATTTTCCTTTCCTGAAGCTTGGAAGCTGCTACCTGAGGGCAGGAGGCATGAAACAAAGTTAAAATAGCCTAGTCCTTTGATGGGGAGAAGCCTGAGGTTGGGTCAACTCTGAGCTTTCTGCATTTGAATGAATCTATTGAATGAGGCCCATTGGAATGAATCTACCGGACCTTCCCTACACACCCCAAAGCCCCATTCCCTCCCTGCCAAATTTGAGAACAGAGAGGGGCTTCATCCTCAGGGGTGAACTAGGTCCCTGGTCCTCAGGAAAATCAGATGGGGAGAGGTACAGCTGAGTTGGTATCTCTGGCAGAGAAGTCGAGGTGGATGGGTGTTTGGATGGGTGTTTGTGGATGAGGGAAACTTACTCTGGGACCACACTCCCGAAGACCTCTCTGGCCCAGAACAGGGTAGGGGAGCTGTGGGCCTGGGGAAGGAGGAATGGGAAGCGGGAACAGGGCTGGCCAGGAACCGCAGGACCAGGGCCCTTTCGCTACCTGCCTGCCTGCCTGGAAGCTGCTGGGGGCTCCTGCAGCTGAGTTCATTCTGGGTACTTTCTATCATGATTCGCAAGGTGCCATTTGCTGGGCCAATGGGAGCTAAAAGCCTCTCCCTGCCTACTTCTGAAAAGGCTCGAGTCTGAGCTGCTACTGATTCTCCTGAGTTTCAAGTTGACGCACTAACCTGCATCCCTCCTGCCTCCAGAACGCCTTCTTGCATAGACACCTTCACTTTAAGAGTTCTCTCCAACTTTGTCCAGAAAACAAATGGATGAAGGGATGACAACCACCCCCCTCAATCCTGACCACTTCAGAAATACCCAACCCACCCATCTACCAAAATCCAGCTCATTTCCTTTTATAGAATCACTCTCTTCAATAAATGAATGAATGAATGAATAACCAGCCTTAAGCTCGATGACTATCAGCTCCCTTCCTCTGGCAGGAAGCAGCACTTATTGATGCCTGCACATGCTCAGTGGATTCTAATCCAAAGGCTGAGCCCCACATGTAACATAGCAGGCAGTTTTATACAGTCTTTTTATTCCTACACAGCTACAGAGATAAGGAAGAACATTAATTGGTTGGCAAGCCATGAAACAACTGGTGTGAGCTGGAGAGTCCTTGAGGTAGGGGAGGTAGCTATGAGAAAACATGTTAGCTGGACCCCGAACATGCCTAATCTTGTCTGATCTTGGAAGCTAAGCAGAGTCTGGCCTGGTTAGTACTTGGATAGGAGACCACCTAGAAAGAGCAGGTGCTGTAGGTATAAAAAATAAATAAATAAGGAATTGTAAACTGACAAGGTCCTTGCAATCGGTGAGGTCAACCAAGGGTTGCCTCACCTAAAAAAAACCCCAAAAAACAAAAAACAAACAATAACAACAACAAAAAAAACATGTTAACTGGAGAGTCCTTGAGGTAGGGAGAGGGAAGTTAGGAATGAACTGGCTAAAGCAGGAAATGGCCAGGCAGGGTTAGCCTGCAACAACACAATCCCATCCCTGGAGGGATCTGATCTTAGCCTTGCATAACTACGCTGCCCAGGTGAGCCAGAAACTAGAGACCATCTTCATGAGTGGCCCAATTGTAGCACTGTACATTCAACTCCACCCAGATGCCAAATCAGCCACAGTTCTGGTGTGCAAAGTGCTGACAGGTATGTACCTCTGATGAAATCAGCACTCTTCCACCAACCCTGACCTCTCTAAGCCATCTAACCTTTGTTCTTCCTCTTTTTGCTTGATTGGTCTTGCCAGATTGTTCCTGGAGAAATTAGATTCCATACTGTCAGAGCCAAGAATATGTATGCCCGCGTCCATCTTCTCTGCCCATCCCCATCCCATCCCTTCCAGTCCTGTCCTGTCAGAAAAACTTCTCCCTCCCTCCTCCTATTTCAAAGCCAGACCCAAGAGATAGGATGGGCAGAACACCAGAATATTGTTTTCAGTGACAGATAGAGATCACTCCTGACCTCCTCGCAAAAGATGCCTTTCCTGTGCCAGGAGGAGGAGGAGGTGAATGATGTTCTTCTCCTTCAGAATGAGAGAAATCTGTACACACAGACCACATTGAGAAAGAATTCTCATCTTCCTTGAGCCTCCCCTCCTAGTTTAGTGACTTTTCCACCATCGCCTCTCTCTGTTTGACTCAATAGAAAAGCATTGAGGTTCAGCAGCTTCTCCAGGTCTCCTCTGGTTTTCTGAAGCAGACTCCTTCCAGTCATGTAAACACAAAAGGAACAAGATCTATGCACTTTTCTCCTGCTTGTCTGTCCTGTGTCTATTGAATTCTCAGGTCCTGGCCCCTAAGAAGGTGGAGCTCAGGTTTTGTCTCGGTGATGTCTTCCTTTTCAGCATCTTTAGATTTGATTTCCTTCTTTGTCTCAATTCTTCAGTATGCTGACATGCTCTCTCCTCTCGTGACATGGTAAAGGGATTCTAGGACTATGGGCACTGTCTTTCAAAAGGAAATGTACAGACTCTTTCCACTCTACACACCCACACATCCATTCACCCACCTAACCATATCCATCCGTCTGACCATCTGTATGCCCCATCCACCTATCCATCCTCCTCACGCATCCATATCTATCCATCCATCCATCCATCCATCCATCCATCCATCCATCCATCCGTCTGTCCATCCACCCATCCACCCATCCATTCATTCATCCCACTTCTTGGTAGAGACGATCTCCATGATTCAAAAACTTCTTTCCACACAGAAACCTGTACACCGATGTTCCCAGAGACTTTCTTTATAACTGCCAGGACTCCGAGACCACCGAGATTCCCTTCAAGAGGCTAACACACAGACTGTGGTATGTCCCGGTGGGTGATGGAATGTGCATTGCCCGGCACTCTTGAGAAATGACAGTGCTATGCTCTGGGAGCTGTGATGGGGTCTGCAGGGACCCTTTGATGCATATGTGTGAAAAAAGCTCATCTGAAAAGGCCACAGACCTCACAGTGCTGATGAGATAGGACACATACAGTGGGTGTTGAGTTGATGGAGTACAGAAAGTTCTGAAGGCAGCGAGGCTACCTATTGTGTATGATACCAGCATGGTAAGATACATCTGTCAACATCCACTGATTGCCTGTACGACACCCAGACTTGAACCCAAATGTCAACTCCGGACTCTGGGTGATCACAATGTAGCTTCATAGACTGTGACCGACACACCGCTCTGGGATGGGGGTGTCGATAGGCTGGTGGGGGAGTGGAAGGCTCTGAGCCTTCCCAAGGCCCCTGGCTCAACAGAAGAGAGCCTCGCATTGGGAAGGACTCTCTAAGGACTTCACGGTTTCCTCCCAGGCACCGGGCTGGGAGTCACACCTCTTTCTCTCTTGGGAAGGTGCAAGTTCTGAATATCTCAGCCCTGCCTGGGGGTCAACCCTCTCAGGCACGATCCTGGGGCTGAGTTTTCTGGGTCCTGCGGTCCTTGCAAGTGGTAGTCGTTCTCCTTGGTTTGTGTGTTTGGAAAACACCAGCCCATCTTCCAGAGCAGGTGTGCGGTTTGACGTCAACACCAGTGTCATGCGAGAGCAACTTGGTTTCACTATGGCTTTACCTCACAGGAAATTTTCTACCATCCTCCCATCTATATTCTGTGAAAGGTATCCTGGTGGCCATATCCTGAGAGCACCCTATCTCACCGTGATGTTTCTTTGCATGTTTGGGAAAACATCGGTTGGAGTCTCTTCATGACATTTTCTTTTCTTTTCTTTTTTGTCATCCATCATGACCTCCTTCCCCCTCCTGCCCCCACCCCCAGAAATTCCTGTTGTGTGTCTTTGGTCTTCCTTTCTTTTCATTTTCTTTCTTTCTTTCCTTCTTTCTTTCTTTCTTTCTTTCTTTCTTTCTTTCTTTCTTTCTTCCTTCCTTCCTTCCTTCCTTCCTTCCTTCCTTCCTTCCTTCCTTCCTTCCTCTCTCTCTCTCTCTCTCTCTCTCTCTCTCCGCCCCCCTCTCTTTTCCCTTTCCTTTTTTTCCTTTCCTTTCCCTTCCTTTCCTTTCCTTTCCTTTCCTTTCCTTTCCTTTCCTTTCCTTTCCTTTCCTTTCCTTTCCTTTCCTTTCCTTTCTTTTTCTTCTATCTCTTCTCCATTTGTTTTTCTTTAAGACCAAACTTCTGCTGTTGTTTGAAGTACCTCTTTCCTTGATCACTTCACCCTCTTCAAAGGGTGCTTTGCAGAGCTTTGTTTTCTAATTTTGACAGCTCTCTATGTCTCCATTTCTTCTTCTGGATCACAGTTTTGAGGCCAAGTCTTAAAATCTCTTGGCCTGGCCCTAGATCTCAAAATTTCCTGAGATTGCTCACACACACACACACACACACACACACACACACACAGCCACCTCCTTCCCAAGGTGTGTTCTAGTTGTCTGTTTTACCCAGAGGATGTGCTGCATTTCAAGATTTTCTCTATTTACTTTTGCCTGCTGGCTTGCATGCGAGCTTTACCTTTGGATGTTTCATTGGCCTATTCCCATTAGACATTTGACAGAGAGGCCATCTCGTGATTTGCTTTTGCACATTGACCAACATCCTATAGTTTGTTCACTGCATCTGTATGAAATACAAAGCTCGTCGGCCGTCTGTTCCATCAGTGATCAGTATATAAAAAGCAACTGCACGTCAAGAGGATCAACCCATCTTCCTTCAGACCCTGCCAGGGATTGCTCCAGGCATATCTGTTACCTAGGTGCCCCTCTCTTCATCTCCCTCTCCCTCTGTCCCTCTCCTTCTCCCTCACCCCACTCACACTCTCTCTCTCTCTCTCACATACACACACACACCACCGCCACCACCACCAGAGCCAAGTGCGTGTGTGGTCAAGCCGCCTACTTGCCTACTCGTCTCTCCACCACCAGGGAGAATCCAAAAGGAACGTTGTCAAGGAAAGGCGAAATGGCATAGAAATGGCATAAAATGTAAAAAGTGCAGATGCTAGGTGTGAAGGGTTCTGATGGGATCAGAAGGTAGCTGAGCATGGGCATGACAATAACGCCACCCTGTGAGAGGCTGTGGACATATGACCAACTGTGGGGACTGCAATTGGATTCATTTAATGAATGCTTTTCGGTGCTCCCCACTCCCCACCCCACCCACTTTACATTTTGGTGTCATGGCTGACATCGTTATCGTTACAGTAAGTTGTGCTGAAATCCACAGCTGACATCAGCTCCGATGGACCGTGAACCCATTTGCTTTGACTCTGGCCTTGGTTGTGGCCCACGCATGGATTTCTTGAAAACGTTTTGGGTTTTGGTGGCCGTTGGTCACTGCCCAGGTGGCTTTTAGGCTTTGTTTGCAAGTCTCAGAAAGACCTCCCTCCACTGGAAACGACAGAGTTAAAAGGAAAAGAAAAAGAAAGGAAGAGAAAAGAAAAGGAAGGAAAAGGAGAGGAAAGGAAAGGAAAGGAAAGGAAAGGAAAGGAAAGGAAAGGAAAGGAAAGGAAAGGAAAAAAAGAAGAAAAGAAAAGAAAGGAAGAAAAAGGAAGGAGAAGGAAGGAAGGAAGGAAAGGAAAAGATTCATTCGTTCTTTGCTGTCCCATTCATCCTTGCCTGGTTTCCGGTTTCACAGCCACTGGCTGCCCGAAGTTTTTCTAAGTCCTCCGTGTGAGCATGAGCCGGAGAACCTCCGGGGATGCCCTGAGAAGCCCAGGCAGGCGTGCTCACATCCAAGTCCCGCGTGCGTGCGTGTGGGAGGTGGCTAAGGAGTGGGGGTTGTGGTGGGAGGAGGCCCATCTGTCACCCCTCTTCAAGCTGCCACCTGACACAGAAATTTCCGAGTCCTCTTTGTGGTGCCCGGGTCGCGCCAGGCTGGCCGCGAGCTCTGGAGCGGTCGCTGCCTCGCCCCAGGCCAAGAAGCAATCCGTGGTGGCTGGGCATGTCATCAGGCTGGGTAGGCGGCTGGTGTGGGTGTCCTCGACCCCCTGCAGTTTGAATCCCTCCTGTTGAGTTTTTAAAATGGCGGCTTTCGCGATTTGGCTTCTCTCAACGTGTCACACTGTCTGTTCTCATTTTGTTCTTCTTTTTTATAATAACGAGTTTGGGTTGTGATGTGTGTGTTCGTTTTGTCAACAGAGCTTTAATCATTTTTGTTTTAGCACACTGAACATGCAATATCATATTGGTTTCATGTGTACGATATAGGGATTACACAAATACATAGTTATCCTTTTCCAAGACTACAATACTTACTGGGACACAGCTGGTTCTCAACGAATATTAACAAATGAGTAATTCTTTCCATATTGTCTTTCTTTAGACTTCTTAAACAAACAATAATAATAATTTCTAAGTAACAACAATTTCTGAGATGCCTCATATTATTTTTCTTTCAGTGTTACATATTTAAAGCAGCAATTTATTTAAATTTAGGAACATAAAACAAGATAATGTGTTCTAGTAATACCAGACGACCTTAAATTTTAACTATAAGCAGTTGTGATGGAGGAGACATGGCCATTTTTTATTTATGTATATTGATTAAAGTTATGTAGTTTATAAATATGATGTGTTAATCCAGGCTTTGTAGGCTTAACCAAAACATTTGAAGCAGGTCAAAAGAAACAAGCCAGGCAAGTAAGCCTTATCAAGATTGAGAAGATGATATTCTTCAGGACTTTGATCAAATTGGACTTTGAACGGTCCCTCCTTGGAATGATCCACCTAACTTTTCAGGCTTCAGTTTCTGCCTTGGTCGACTCAGATGGGAGTCCTTAGAAGTGTAACTTGGGTGTATCCCACAACTATAGAACTTCTGAGAAAGTGTCTGTGCTTTCTCTCACCATCCTGCCCAAGGAGGAGGGGCTGGCCCCAACGGAACCTCATTTACAGGGTGTCTCCTCTATGGCAGGAAGTAGACTAAAGCAAGATCTCTGCCCAGCAGGAAGAATAACTCTGAAGTAATTACATCCTTTCTTTGTGGGATTTTAAATTTTAGACCTGTAGAGTCCATCATCACTTGTCAGTCTGAATAAAAATGTAAGACAGGCAGGGAGAATAGCCACAGTCAGGATAAGCTGTGACCGAACAGTGGCTGGAGCCACCAAGTCTCCATGACAGCAGACCTAGCTCTGGAAGAAGCAAAGGCCCACTTCTGTGAAGACAGCAGGCTGGTAGCTTTCATAGCTGCTGTTATAACATCTGACCATGGCTATCTGTGAATGACCTTCCTATTAGGCCCCATGTAGCATGGTGAGGGCACTTTTTATTCTTTCTCTTCCTATCTCCTTAGCTAACCTAGAAGAACCTAATTAACATTAAATTAAAACTTCTTTGCTTCTAATATTCTAGAATTATACTGAGCACATTACATAATTAATTCAGACTGCTTGTTCCAAATTTCTAATTATACCATTTGGCCTAAAGTTTATTGTCAGCAGAAAATTTTATTGTAGGTAGATCTAATTAAAGAAAGAAAGAAAGGCTGAAGGAATTGTTTAACATATTTAAAGAACAAGCTGTTAATGTAATATGTTAATTAAAAGTTATTAAAAATTTATTTCCTAAGGAACTTCAATTAGGTAGAATGAATAAACATTGCCAAATTTTATGCTTTTTTTCCAACAAATCTTTGCTGATCCTCCCTGTGGGTCCACATACTGTACTGAGTACAAGAACGTGAAAAGTTGACATAGGCGGAGCTATTTTAAAATAGAGCTAGAGCAGCCATTGCAGAGAAATCGACTAACAAGTCTTACTCCTTGAAACTTTGGAATGTTTGAATGGTGCAAAATGACCTTTGGACTAGGCCAAACCAACATTGTCTTAAAACAAGTGTTTGTAAAGCTAACAGGAAAGTGAACGTTCTAACCACAAGGACTAATGATAATAGACATCTTTAGAATCAGTAACAAGTCATGTACAGCTAAAGAGTAACCTAGCTTGTTAGCACCAATAGAAACTTCTTACTTCTATTCATTAAATTATTTGCTTTACTTTTTTCATAAAAACCCCTTGCCTTCGCCCCATAATCAGAATATAATTAGGGTTTCTGCCTGAATCTATACCTCTGAATTCCATTTTTTCTTTTATCTCAAACACTTGTTTCTTCTCACATTGGCTTTTATTTTCAAGGTTAACAAGAACAGAGAAACATAAAATCAATCAAATATGTCATACCTAATGTTAATTTTTAAAAAAAAGTGCAACCTAAGAATTATCTTGGTGTGTTGGTTTTTGTCACCCCTAGTTATTGTGTGTATACACTCACACACATGTGTGTGAGGACAAGCATAGAAGAGGAGTATTTCAGTTGCCCTATGGGCAAAATCTAGAGAGATTTCCTAGAACTGGCTGGTGTAAGGTTTAAAAATGGATCAAGGTGACTAGATAGAGATAAAGAGAGGGTAGCTTAAGAAAAGCATTTCAGGCAACTACAAAGAGTTCAGTGGGACTAGAACTCAGAGTCAGAATAGTGGGAATCATGGTCAGTTCTCATTGTTACCCCTAGTCATCTTCTGTTTTGTTTTACTAACTTACTGTGAACTCTGATTTGGTTAATACTGAATTATAGCTCCTGGGGAAACACAGGGTTAGACTCTTGGTGGACTATGGTCACAAAATTTTTGTCAACCAAAATGCCATATGTGCATATAGGTTTGTCAGCATCCTTTTAAAAGAAAATTGTCCCATCAGCACTGGACACCTACTAGTCCACACAACACTTTCATACATAACACTGAACAGGTATTTTAAAAATTCTCTCAAAGCCTCTTGATCTGCAGAACCTGCCTCTCCTACAAGTTTAACTTTTTTCACACCATGTCATTGCCTTTCTAAATGTTAGAACACTAGCCAAGAAGTGTTTAATATTTTCCTGGCCATAATTTTCTTTAACTTTCCTCACAACAATACTTCTCACTACGCCTTTTTTTAAATGGCTGTCATCTCTCAAATCCACAAATTTAGCCACTTTTCCGTCGTTTCCACAGTTTCATCATGCACTATGAGTGTTAGTTTAGCACTTTCCTGAGGAGCCTCATGTACAGATTGGTAAATTTCCTCTTTTTTTCCTCCAGACGGCTGTTTTGTTAATTTATTAACAGTGCACTCATAGCCAGCAACACTACAAGTTGCATCTGAATAGAGCTTGTCTAACACATATATTCTTTTTAAGGCACTTTACGTCCTTCTTGCCCTAAGGTTCATTGGACAGCACTTAAACATTATGTGTGGAGGACATTTTAAACAGTGAAATCACCAACAAAAAGCACAAATATGTGAAAAACAAGGCACTAAATAGACCAAAAAAGAACACTTGTTTTGTATTTTTGTTATTTTTTATTTTTGTAAGTATACTTGTTTATGGTAGGAAAGTGGAACAAGAAGGCAAAACAGCATCTTATTAGCACTCTTCTGGGAACCTGGGTGTTGAGTAAGTCAAATCCTCCCAGGCTTCTGCACATGTTTTGAATGACGATGGAAGTGCCACAAGTATTAATTTTGAAGTTGAAAATAAATGTTAGCAAGAAGGTGAATTTGCAAATATGAAATTCAAGAATAATGAAGATCAACTCCAGAATAATGAAGATCAACTATAGAAGCAGATGGAGGCCTTTTGCTGAATGAGAAGGCTCTTATCCTGAAAGCCATGGGTTACCACTGTTGAATATACTCAAAAAGAGTCAGAAGGCTTTGGTTAAAAACAAATGAAAAATATCAATTAAAGGGTCCTTTTTTCTTTTTAGTTTCAAGTATACAGTACATTGGTTAGACATTTATATATTTTATAAAACGATCCCCCTAATTGCTCCTTCTCTCCTCTGGTTTTCAACCTAACCAATATATTAATGCTAACTGCATTCGCTATTATAGGGTCTTAGATTCCCATACGAGTGCGAACCCTATTGTGAACAGTGCATGCAAGGGATCTAGGTTGCTCTCTCTTTATGAGAATCTAATGCCCGATGATCTGAGGTGGAGCTGAGGCAGTGATGCTAACACTAGAGAGCGGCTGCAGATACAAATTGACATTAGCAGAGAGGTTTGACTGTTCGGAGACCATAATAAATCAATTGCTTTCAGACTCATATCAAAATCCTATCAGCGAGTGACAAAAGACAACAAACATCTGGTAGTAGGCTTTTTAGTGGCAAATGAGTTGATGTAGTTCAACTGTACGTCTGCATCTGGTGGCATCTGATTCTGCATTATGTTGAGCTGTATAATTATTTCATTATATATGAAATATATTATAATGTAATAATAATAAGATAAAGTGCACAATAAATGTAATGCACTTGAATCATCCTGTAACCAGCCCCGCCCCCTTCCCTTCCCAGTCTGTGGAAAATCTTCCACAAAACTGGTTCCTGGTGCCAAAAAGGTTGGGTATCAATGTCCTATGCTATACATTATATCCCCATGACTATTTTGTAACTACCGATTTGTACTTCTTAATCTCTTCCCCCCTTTTCATCGACACCCCCCAACACCTCTCCCATCTGATAAACCTCAAAATGTTAAAATGCTCTCTGTTATCTACAAGGTTTTTTGGGGTTTTTTTTTGTTTGTTTAGTTTATACTTTAGATTCTACAAGTACATGAAATCATATATCATCTATCTTCATCTATTTGACTTAACTCCACTCAGCACACTACCCTCTAGGTCAAATATAAAATATCATTTTTATCTCATTACTTTGGTACTGTATATCTTTTAATCTGAAGTGAGTCTCTTGCAGGCAGCATATGTAAGAGTCTTATTTTGTTATCCATTCAGTTATTCTATCTTTTGATTGGAGCATTTAATTCTTTTTCATTTGAAGTACTCATTGACAGATATATAGTTATTGTCATTTTTTATTTTTGTTTTTGATACATATTTGTTCCTTCTTCTTAAAGAAGTTCTTTTAACATTTCTTGTAATATTGCCTCGATACTGATGAACTCTTTTAGCTTTTTCTTGTCTGGGAAGCTCATTGTCTGTCCTTCAATTCCAAATGATAACTTTGCTGGGGAGAGTAATCTTGGTTGTAGGTGCTGGGTTCACATCACTTTAAATATTTCCTGTCAATCCCTTCTGGGTTGTGAAATTTCTGTTGAGAAATTAGCTGAAAGTCTTATGGGAGCTCCCTTGTAGATAACTAATTGCTTTTCTCCTGCTGTTTTTAAGATTCTCTTTTTATATTTAACCTTTGGCAATTTAATGATGATGTGTTTTTGTGTGAGCCTCCATGGGTTCATCTTGTTTGAGGCTCTCTGAACTTTCTGGGGTTGTACGTCTATTTCCTTCAACAGGATAGAGAAGTTCTCTGTCATTATTTCTTCAAATAGGTTTTCAATTTCTTGCTCTCTCTTCTCTTCTTCTGGTACCCCTATAATGTAAATGTTGTTACATTCGATTTTGTCCCAGAAGCTCCTTAAACTATCCTCATTCTTTTTTTTTTTTTTTACTCTTTTTTTGTTTTTGTTGTTGCTGCTCCGATTGGGTGTCCTCTACTGTCCCATCATCTATACAGTGATTCCATACTCTGGTTCATCCACTCTGTTGGTTCCCTCTAATGTTCTCTTAATCTCACATATCATATTCTTCATTTATGACTGGTTCTCTTTTAAATTTCCATCTCCATTTTTATGTATTTTTTAAAATATCTTTGTTGAAGTTCTAACTGAGTTCATCTACTTTTTCCCTAAGTTCCCTAAGCATCCTTATAACCAATGTTTTGAACTCTGCATCTGGTAGGCTGCTTCTCTCCATGTCATTGAGTTCTTTTTCTGGAGCTTTGTTCTGTTCTTTCCTGTGGGATATATTTCTTTGTCTTCCCATTTTGGCTGCCTCCCTGTGTTCATTTCTATGTATAAGGTAGGTTTTTAGGGTTTTAGGAGAGTGGTTTTATGTATTAGGTGTCCTGTGGGGCCCAGTGACACAGTCTCAGATGGATCCAACTACAAACCAAGTTCAGCTATAGCCTGTGCACCTTCGGGCCACCTGGTAAGAGAGTCACCAAACAACCCATGTATGGCTGCCACTCGTTCTGGGCTTCAGGCTCAAGAGACCAAGCCTGGCACTGAGCCGGGCTGCTGTTTGTTTGGGGTTTGGGGCAGCAAGAGAGACAGGGCACGCTGAGGCCTGATGCTGTTTCTTTGGGTATTGTGAGCCTTTGAGATATTTTAAGAAAGTCCACAGTAAGAGCCAAGACAAGCCATTTGTATGGAACAAACCACTGGAAGCTGCTTGGGTGGGCCACAAGATGGGAGAGGTAGAGTCTCAGGGAATTACCTCAGTGGAGCGACCTGTTTTATCCAGGTTGTTGGTGACAGCCTGCTTCCGCATGCTGGGAGTGGGGAGGGCTCTACAAAGTAACAATGGATACTGTCGGCACTTCTGCCCAGGAGAAAACCACCCTTCCAGACCTCACCCTGAAGCCTGACAACACAGTGTTTACCTGTATGTCCCTGGCTCTCGTTAAGCATGTGCCACAGTGCTGGAGCCCAGAGTGAGTCTATCAGCAAGTAAGAACAGGTGTGGATCATTTAAGAGAAATTACTGAAACTCCCACAGCTCTCCCTCTCACTCAGCTGCAACCTCCACTGTTTTTTACAGCCTGAAGTTGTGGGGACTTCTCTTCTCAGCACTGGAAGCCTGAGCTGGGAAGCCCAGTGTGGAGCCAGGAACCCTCACACTTCAGGTGGGGGATGGAGCTCTGCAGAGAGAATAACCCTTCTGTTTCTCAATTGCCACACGTGGTTGTGGGACCAGTCCATTTCATGTTGTTGCCCCTCCTACTTGTTTGAGGGGACCTGTTATTTCTGTCCCTAGTTGTAAGGCTTCTGTTCAGTCAGATCTCAGGTGACTCTGACTGGTTGCTCTGTAGTTTTATTATAATTTTAGTGTGATTGTGAGAGGTGATGTGCATAACCTGTAACTTCTACGCATCTTGACCCAGAATGCTTCTTTCCCGCTCTTATTTTTATTTTTATTTATTTATTTGTTTCTTTGTTTGTTTAATGGTGACATTGGTTAACAAAATCCAATAAGGTTTAGCTGTACACTTTAACAGTAAGTCATATATAGATTTACACTGTGTGTTCACCTCTCCTAGTTAGATTTCTTTCTGTCACCACCTATTTGACCACCTTTTTCCTGGCTACCTTTCCCCTCTGTCCTCCCCCCTACCCTCTGGTAACCACTGGTCTATTGTGCTTGACCATGAGCCTCTGTTTTTTCTCCTGCTCATTTGTTGCTTTTAGGTTTATATCCCAAATATAAGTGATATCATGTGATTTTCACCTTTTTCTGTATGGCTTATTTCATTTAGCATGATTATCTCAAGGTCCATCTATGTTGTCACAAATGGCAGTATTTCATCTCTTCTTATGGCTGAGTAATATTTCATTGTATAAATGTACCGAAGCTTCTTTAGCCAATCATCTATCACTTTGATTGCTTCCATGTCCTAGCCAACATGAATAGTGCTTCTCTAAACATTGGTGTGCAAATATCTTTTCAGATATGGGTTTTCAAGTCTTTGTGTTAAATACCCAATAGAGAGATCGCTGGGTCATATTGTAAATCAATCCCTAGTTTTTTGAGGAAACTGCATACTGTTTTCCATAGTGGCTGTGCCAATTTGCAGTCCCACCAGCAGTGTATGAAGGTTCCTTTTTCTCTGCATCCTCTCCAACACTTGTTATTACTTGTCCTGTTGATTATAGCTATTCCAACAGGTGTTAGATGGTATCTCATTGTGGTTTTGATTTGCATTTCCTTAATAGCTAGCAATGTTGAGCATCTTTTAACATTTTTGTTGGCCGTTTGTATGTCTTCTTGGGAGAAGTGTCTGTTCAGGTCTTCTGTCCATTTTTTTAATTGGATCTTTTTTTTTTGGTTATTGAGTTGTATGAATTCTTTGTATGTTTTAGATATAGGACTTTATTGGAGGTATTGCTTGCAAATATATGTTACCATTTGGATGGTTGTCTCTTTACCTTGTTGATGGTTTCTTTTGATGAGGAAAAACCTTTTAGTTTGATGTAGTCCCATTCATTTATTTTTTGCATTTACTTCCCTGGTCGTTGAGGTCAAATTCATAAAATGCTCTTTAAGTCCAAGATCCTTGAGTTTAGTTCCTATGTTTCTTCTATGCATTTTATTGTTTCAGGTTTTATATTCAGGTTCTTAATCCATTTTGAATGAATTTTGGTGTGTGGTAATAGAAGACAATGTAGTTTCTTTTGCAAGTGACTTTCCAGTTTTTCCAGCACCATTTACTGAAGAGGTTTTTTTTTTCTCTGCTATGTTTTTGGCAATGTTGTCAAAAATTATTTGCTCATATAAATATGTGTTTACTTCTGGACTCTCGATTCTGTTCCACTGGTCTGTGTGTCTCTTTTGCTACCAATACCATGCTGTTTTGATTACTTTCACTTTGTATTATAATTTGAAGTCAGGCAGAGTGATGCCTCCAGCCTCATTTTTTTTTCTCAGGGTGGCTTTGGCAATCCAGAGTCTTTTGTGTTTCCATAAAAATCTGATGATTTTTTGTCCTATTTTTTTTCAAGAATGCAGATGTGATTTTAATGGGGATTGCATTAAATCTGTATATAATTCTTTAGATAATATGGTCATTTTAACTATGTTGATTCTTCCAATCCAAGAACATGGAATATCTTTCCATTTCTTTGTATCTCCTTCAATTTCTTTAATAGGGTCTTATAGTTTTCATCATATAGGTCCTATACATTTTGTTAGATTTATTCTTAGGTATTTTATTCTTTTGTTGCAATTGCAAAAGGAATTATATTTTCCACTTCTTTTTTTGACACTTCATTATTGGAGTATAGGAATGCTACAGATTTTTTATCCAGAAACTTTACCGTATTTGCTTATTGTTTCTAGTAGTGTTCTTGTGAAGTCTTTAGGGTTTTCTATATAGAGAATTAGGTCATCCACAAATAGTGGCAGCTTGACTTCTTCCTTTCCTATTTGGATGCCTTTTATATCTTTCTCTTGCCTGATGGCACTTGCTAGGACATTCAATGTTATATTGAATAACAGTGGCAATAGTGGACAACCTTGCCTGGTTCCTGATCTTATAGAGAAGGTTTTTAGTTTTAGTTTTAGTTTTTCTCCATTAAGTATAATAATAGTGGCTAAGGGTTTGTCATACATGACCTTTATGATGTTAAGGTACTTTCCTTCTCTACTGATTTTGTTAGTGTTTTGATCAAAATGAATGCTGCATCTTGTCAAAAGCTTTTTCTATAACTATTGATATGATCATATGTCTTACATATTTTTAATTTTTTTTATTTTAATTAGTTTCAAGTATACAGTACATTGGTTAGACATCTACATAGTTCATAAAATGATCCTCCCAATTGCTCCCTCCCTCTTCTGACCCTCCACCTATCCAATGTATTAATGCTAAGTGCACTTCCACTGCCATGCTCCCCATCCCCGTGACCATCCATCCGCTATTAATTTGTACTTCTTTAACCCTTTGCCCCACTCTCCCAGCCCCTTAAAGCTCCCTTCCATCCATCCATCACCAAATTGTCCACTGTATTTGTGAATCTGTTTTTGATTAGTTTGTTTTTTTTGTAGGTTCCACATATAAGTGAAATCATATAATATGTATCTTCATCTGACTTAAATATTTTTGAGGTCCATCAAAGCAATGCATTTTTCCATCCTCTTTCATTTCATATGTAGGGGTCTTCTCTTCTAATCCTTTCAGCCACTCTATCTTTTGTAGGAACACATAATTATCTTCCATTTAAGGTACTTATTAATAGGAATGTAGTTGTTACCATTCTTTATTCTGGTTTTTGGTACATTTTTTTTTTCTTCTTGAAGAAGTCCTTCCAACATTTTCTGTAATTCTGGCTTGGTGGTGATAAATTTCTTTAGCTTATTTTTGTCTGGGAAGCTCTTTATCTTTCCTTCAACTCTAAATGATAGCTTTGCTGGATAAATTATTCTTGGTCATAGATCCTGGGTCTTCATCCTGTCAAATATGTTTTGCCAAGCCCTTCTGTCCTGCATAGTTTCTTTTGAGAAATCAGCTGCCACTCTTATGGGTGTTCTCTTATAAGTAATTATCTCTTTTTCTCTTGCTGCTTTTAATATTCTTTCTTTGTATTTAATCTTTGGAATTTTAACTGTTATGTCTTGGTATGGAACTCTTTGGATTCTGATTTTTGGAATCCTCTGAGCTTCCTGGGGTTGTATGTCCATTTCCTCCATTATGTTAAGAAAGTTTTCCATCATTATTTCTTCAAACAGCTGTTCGACATCTTGATTTTCCTCAGTGACACCAATCAGATGGATATTTTGACCCTTAATAGTATCCCATATCTTCCTTAAACTGTTTTATAGTCTTGGCATCTTATCTCTTGCCATTCTGCTTGCATTTTCTTGGCTTTTCCATCATCTAGATAGGGCATTTGATCTTTTTTCTTTTTTCACTTCGTTTATTCCATTTATTTTTTAACTTTTTAAAATTAAGTTTGTTTATCCATTTAATATACTTCTCATCTCAGAAATGTATTCTTCAATTCAGACAAGTTCCCTTTTATAATTTCAATTTTTATGTTTTTTATCTCTTTGTTGATTTTATCTATACTTCCCAAAAATTAATTGAGCGTCTTTATCGTATTTTGACTCTGTACCTGTTAGATGACTTGACTCCATTATATTTGGAGCTCTGTTCTATTCTCTCATATGGTTTCTACCTCTTTGTCTTCCCATTTTGGCTGCCTTTCTGTGTCTGTTTCTATGTACTAAGCAAAGCTCTTAAGTCTCCCAGTCTTATTAGTGTGGATTTGTGAAGTAGGTGTTCAGTGGCACAGTCCTAAAAAGGGATTTGGTTGCAGGCCAAATTTAGCCCAAGTCTCTACCTCTCCAGGGCCACCTGTTAAGATTCAGCAAACAATACACAGATGCTGTGCTTATAGTTACCTCACAAGGCCACACCAGAAACTGAGACCAGCTGGCTTCAGTGTGAGTCTAGGCACTGCCAGCAAGGAGCACCTGATTCGCTTAGGATATACCTGGCTGTGGCTTGGGTGAGGACATGAGTTGGGGGAGGTGGGATTTTAAGGAATCCTCTGGGTGAAGTGACCACTGTTATCCAGTTTGATGATGATGTCTCTGCTATGAAGAGGTGGCATCCATACCCTGGGAGGGGTGAGGGCTGAACAGGGAACAATGGATACCTCTGGTTCTTCTGTGCAGAGCAAATCTCACCTCAACCCTCACTCTGACAATGCTTCTCTGTAAGTCCTTAGTGATCCCTGTGCACAACCAAATTTGCGCTGGTGCTCAGAGCAAGCAGGTTCATCACTGCAAAATTCTGCTTGGGGACGTGGCTCCTTTAAGAGGCTTCTGCAACTGCCACTGTCCCAGTCTCCATCTCCTCAGCCACTTGAGACCAGGCAGCCCTGTGTCCTCGCCCCGTCCTACCATCTGCCATTGCAGGGAGATTTCTTGGATTTCTCCCTATTTGTATGGCTTGTCCATCAAGACCTCAGGTGATTTTTCCTTGCTGCTGCTCCTTGTTTCTGTCACAATTTGATTTGGTTGCCAGAGGGATGAACAGAGCCTCTACCATCTATGCCATTTTTTTTTTCTAGTCCTAATTCTTATTTTTTAGTTTGTTTACATGGTGTATAACATTAATTGATTTGCATATATTAAACCATCCCTGTGACTCTGGGATGAATTCCACTTGATCGTGGTGTATAATCTTTTTAATATGTGCTATATTCAGTTCACTAGTATCTTATTTGGGATTTTGGCATCTACGTTCATGAAAGATATTGGTCGGTAGTTTTCTTTTTCTGTGTTATCTTTACCAGGTTTTGGTATCAGGGTAATATTGGCCTCATAAAGTGAGTTGGGAAGTATTGCATTCTCTTCAATTTTTTGGAAGAGTTTGAGGAGAATAGATATTAAATTTTCTTTGATTGGTTGAATTCACTGATGAAGTAATCTGGTCCTGGACTTTTACTTTTTAATAGATTTTTGATGATTGTTTCAATTTTCATACTGCTCATCAGTCTATTTAGATTTTTCAGTTCTTTTTGATTCAGTCTAGGAAGGTTGTATTTTTCTAAGTACTGGTCCATTTCTTCTAGGTTATTAAATTTGGCATTATGTACTTTTTCATAGTATTCTTGTATGATCCTTTGAATTTCTGTGGTGTCTGTCATTATTTCCCCTCTTTCATTTCTGATTTTGTTTATTTGTGTCTTTCTCTTTTTTCTTTAGTGAGTCTAGCCAGGGGTTTGTCAATTTTATTAATCTTAAAGAACCAGCTCTCTGTTGCATTTATTTTTTCTATTGTTTTTGTTGTTGTTTATAATGTCATTTAATCCCGCTCTAATTTTGACTATTTCTTTCCTTCTGCTGACTTTAGGGCTTCGTTTGTTCTTCTTTTTCTAGTTTTTTAAGGTGAAATGTTAGGTTTTTTATTTGGACTTGTTCTTGTTTTCCAAGGTAGTCTTGTAATGATATGAACTTTCTTCTTATTGCCACTTTTGCTACATCCCAAAAGTTTTGATATGTTGTGCTATCATTATCATTTGTTTCTGTGTATCTCTTGATCTCTCTTTTGATATCTTCTCCAACCCCATCATTCTTCAGTAATATGTTGTTTAATCTCCATGTATTTGTGGTTCTTCCCACTTTCTTTTTACATTTGACTCTAGTTTCAAAGCATTATGATCAGAGAATGTATTTGGTATGATTTCAACCCTCTTATATTTGTTGATGCTATCTCTGTATTCCAGTATGTGGTCAATCCTTGAAAATATTCCATGTGCACTATAGAAGAAAATATAAGCACTGTTTTGGGATGGAAGCCTCTATAAATATCAATTATATCCAGTTGGTCTAATGTGTCATTAAGGAGGTTATTTCCTTATTAATTTTCTGTTTGGAAAATCTGTCCATAACCAACAGTGGGGTACTCAAGTCCCCTACCATGATAGTGTTTTGGTCTGTTTCTCCCTTTAGTTCTGTTAGTGATAGCTTTGTATATTTCAGAGCTCCCTAATTGGGAGCATAGATGTTAATAAGTGTTATATCTTCTTGGTGCATGATTCCCTTTATCATTATGAAGTGTCCCTCCCTCAGTATCTTTCTTGACCTTTTTTATTTTGAAGTGTATTTTGTCCAGTATTAGTACCACTACTCTCACATTTCTCTGAATTCCATTTGTTTGAAATATCTTTTTCCACCATTTCATTTTGAGTGTTTATTTGTCTTTTGAACTGAGATGTGTCTCCTGCAGGCAGTATCAGATTGTTTTTGTTTGTTTGTTTGTTTGTTTGTTTGTTTGTTTGTTTGTTTAAATCTATTCTGCAACTCTTTGCCTTTTGTTGGTGAGTTCAGTCCATTTACATTTAGGGTGATTATAGCTATTTTACTTTTGCTTTCTGTTAACTCGGTGTTTCCATTGCTTCCTTGTCCTTATGTTCCTGGTTTTTTTGTTTTTTGTTTTGGTTGGATTTTGTGGGTTTTCTTTCTGGTTCTTCTTTTTTATGTTATATACTTCAGTTCTAAATCTTTGGTGTGTGGTTACCATTACAAATATATAAGGAATAATTATATTGTCCATTTTCTACTGTGTGTGCCTAAATTGTATTTCTTTTTGAGAATATAGATCTTTGAATCCCCCCCTTTTCTGTTATTGTTGTCCAAATCTGTCCCTATATATGCTGGACATTCATTACTATCTTGTTATAGCAATTCTTTTCTTGTTGTTTAAGCTTATAACGCCCCGTTCTTAGTAAGGATTGCAATCCTCTGCTGCTATTTGCTTGATGTCACCTTACCCCTAATTTTATATATTTTTTGGTCATCTTGTTTTAGGTGAGCTGACCCCTTTCAGTATTTTCTGTAGTCCAGGCCTCATAATGGAGAATTCCTTTAGATTTTGTATATCCGGAAAGGTCTTTATGTCTCCTTCATATCTAAAGGAGAGCTTAGCTGGGTACATTATTCTAGACTGGTATTTCTTTTCACTTAATATATTGGATATTTGATTCCACTCCTTTCTGGCTTGTAAGTTTTGCTCTGAGAAGTCCAAGGATAATCTAATGGATTTTCTTTTATAAGTTACTATTTTCTTCTCCCTTGCTTCCCTGAAAATTCTTTGTCATTGATTTTCGATAGTTTTAATACAATACGTCTTGGGGATGGCCTTTTTGGGTTAAGATAATTGGGTGTTTGTTGACTTCTTGAATTCTAAGATTTAACTCCTTTTTAGATTTAGGAAATTCTAGCCAACTACTTGTCTGAAAATTCTTTCTAGTCCCTGCTCTTTTTCCTCATCTTCGATATTTCCCGTTATTCTTATGTTACCTCTCTTGATGGTATCAGCTAGTTCTTGTATTTCTGTTTCATTATATTTCATTCTTTGGTTTCTTTCTTCTTCCTTCTGATTTGTTTTTAGATTTCTGTCTTCAATATCACTAATCCTTTCCTTCATTTGCTCAACTCTATTTCTTAAGTTTGTTATTTCATATTTCAACATTTGCATTGTGTTCTTCATCTCTAGAAGTTCTATTGTTTTTTTGAGGGTTTCGATCTCCTTGCTAAAAAACTAATTCTACTCATCTAGTTGTTTTTTTTTTTTCAATTCCTGAAATTGTCAATATGAGTCGTTTTTGAACTCATTTAGCTTTTTCGGAAGTATATCCTGAATTCTCTGTCATTTAAGTTGCATATTTCTATGTCTGTAAACTTATTTCCTGGAGATTTTTCTTTCTTTCTGAGATGCCTTGTCATCTTGGTTGTTCATGGTGTTTAATGGACCGTTTCTCCATCTAGGCATGAATAGAAGTGCATTCTACTTTTTTTTCAGAAAGAAGATTTGTTATATAAAGATCTCTCTTTAGCTTGTTGCAAAGAAAGCTTTTTTTCTTTTGGTTTCCAGTAGGTGGCATCTAAGCCTCTTGGATCCCTGCTTCATATAAAGCCATAATAATGCCTTCCCCGCCCCCCGCCC
This sequence comes from Rousettus aegyptiacus, assembly GCF_014176215.1. Lineage (NCBI taxonomy): Eukaryota > Metazoa > Chordata > Mammalia > Chiroptera > Pteropodidae > Rousettus > Rousettus aegyptiacus. The sequence continues at coordinate 44,561,974 of NW_023416287.1, forward strand.
CTTACAGATGTTTAAATGTGCTCTCTGCTCTCTGTCTCAGTCCCTGTCAATATTAGTGACAGTTTTGGTAGTTTTTGCTTAGATTCCCCTGGTCTCTGTAGTGTTTGGTCTCAGAGGATATGGGGTGAGGGGCCCTCTGGGTTGGGGGTTGGAGGCTGTGGCTCAGCTTCGGTTTTGCCACTGTGGCTGGTAAAAATCAATCTCTGCCATCCAGTGTCTCTGCTTTCTGTCCTAATGACTGGGCCCTGCTGCTAACCATGTGGCGCGCACAGCTTTGTAACTTGCTGCACCTTCTTTCCTCTCCATTCTCCTACAGGGAGCTCTGGCCAGATGTGAGAGGCAGCTTCTGTGTTTCTCCCAGCCTATGTCCAGACTCTTGTTGTTCTGACCTGTTGTAGCTCTTACATGCAGAACCTATCTATACTCAGATGTGCAGCTTGGGTGTTTTTTGTTGAGTTTTATACATTCAGCTAATTGTTCTTTTAAGGGGAGAAATCCGTGGATGTCTCTCACTCCATATTTTTGATGTCAATTCTTGGCTAGCTGGGGGCTGGTGGACTTTGATCAGAAATTGTCTACATAGGAAGAGGTTTCTGTTGAAATTCTTCTCTAATTCACTTGCTTAGCTGACCATTTCTTGTACAACTTATGCCCATATTCCATTTTCAAGTTTTCATCTGGATTATATAGTAATTGGGTAGATAGGCTTAAGTCTGGAGTTGCTCCCTCTCTTATTCTTCTTCACACTCCCCAGGCCTCCTCCTTGCACACCACCACCTGACAGCGAAGTAAGGGCAGATGGCCAACTACAGACTCTAAGGTCCACTGCGGCCAGCTCCAGTCAAGGGTGGTTGCCTAGATGTAAGCTGGATGAGATTTAACCTCGCTGGTCTGATTCCTCTGGCTATTGTTCCTCTAGGAGGAAGCAGAACAGATGAGAACAACTAGAGGGAACCAGTTTCGGAACAGTCCAAAAGGGCAAAGTAAGTGTGCAAGGCGAGGGAGTAATTACAGCACTCTTAAAAGTAAAAAGACATAAAATTCAAAGTTTAAAGTAGAAGACATCCAAAAAAGATGAAGCATGCTTCTTTTAATAGGTTCTAACTTCAAAGCTAAAAGTTACAGTTTATCATAAGTCAGTAGATGGGTATAAAATAAATGGAGAAAAGACCATGGAATTCATTGCCAATAACAAGTGAGCTTTTAATGCACTCCTAAGAAATCCTGGCCCATCCTCCAGAAATTCTAGGGAGAGCTAATTTGCTCTGAAACAGGAAGGAGAAGAAATTGTATCTGTTGGAGGACAGGGATAGGAATCCAAGTGATGAGTGAAGCTGGAAAGGTAATGTTGGTGAGGGTTTGTGAGAGAAGAAGTTCTCTGCATTCTATTTCTTGTGATCATCCAATGACATCTTCAGCAGGCATGACTAAAGGACAAAGTGCTGGATGGATGGGGTTTTGTGTGGAGACTGGTGAGATTAAGAAAACCCAAGAAAGCAAAGGCCTGCTTGGGGCAGAAGAAGAATGCTGATGGAACCCAACTCAAGGTGGAACAGGATCTGGATGCACAGACCTTCCATTGCCAGGACTCCACCTAGATATGCAGTGAGCCAGGGGACCTCTCTGACTTCTGAGCCATACAACTCACATCTACCTTTCAAGCTGTTATTCAAGGCTTCAACAGAGAAAATTTACATTGTCACTCATGGATCTAGAGCTGGTGAGAACTGGCTATAGCTGGGGTTTCTAATCCCTAGGCCACAAACCAGTACCTTCCTGTGGTTTGTTAGGAACCAAGCCACACAGCAGAAGGTGAGCAGTGGGAGAGAGAGTGAAGCTTCATCTGTATCTGCAGCCTCTCCCTAATGCTGGCAGCACTGCCTCAGCTCCATCTCATCATCAGGAATTAGATTCTCATAAGAGCATGAACTCTATTGTGAACTACACATGCAGAAGACCTAGGTTGCACACTCTTAATGGGACTCTACTGCCTAATCTGAGGTGCAGCTGAGGTCATGATGTCAGCACTGAGGAGTGGCTACAAATCCAGGTTAACATTAGCAGAGAGGTTTGACTGCACAGAGACCGTAATAAATCAATTGCTTGGAGACTCATATCAAAATCCTATCAGTGAGTGGCAAGTGACAACTAAGCTGTATCTGATGGCAGGCTTTAAGTCAGAACCCGGCACACTTTAGTCTGCACGTGGACCACTCATTATTTTATTTACTACTTCCATCTGTACCTCTTTTCTGCACTATGCACTTGATTTAGTCACAGTTTTGGAAAGGCCACAAGCTAACCCTAATCAAAATGAGTAAATAACAGAAGCCACTGAAGACCTTTTTTGAAAAGGGAGAAAGATTGAAGGATGAGACAGCAGAACTGCCATTAAAAAGAAAGCAGCATTTAAAAAAATACTAAGAGTTCTACTTAAATTATGGGTTCATTGCAATAAGTGATTCACGTTCTCCAAGCCTGCTTTGTATAGTATGTGGCGACTGGCTATCCAAAGAACCACGAAACCTTCAAAATTGCTTTGCCACATGGAGACCAAACACCCTGCATTAAAAGACAAGCCTTCAGAGCTTTTTAAAAGAAAAGAATGTGAACATAAGGAACAAAAGAAATTATGAAGGCCACCACTTTCTCAAATGTGTCTGCACTAAGAGTATCATTCTTAGCGGCTAACCATTGTGCTAAAGCTAAGAAGCTCTTTTCTATTGGTGAAGGATTGATCCTGCCTGCTGCTAAGGACATTTGTCATGAAATTTTAAAAGAGGCTGTAGTTCAAGAGGTGGTTCATGTTCATCCTTCAGCTAGCACCATAACTAGATCAATTGATGAAATAGCAGAGGATACTGAGGCACAATTGTTAGAGGGGATGAATGAGTTGCTGTGGTATGTAATCTAGGTTGATGAGTCTACCGATGTTGACAACAAGGCAACAATGCTTGTTTTTGTGCAATATACTTTTCAGGAGGATGTGCATGAGGATATATTATGTGTACTTTTGTTGCCAACTAACATCACAGCTGCAGAACTATTTAAGTCTTTGAATGAGTATATATCAGGAAAACCGAATTGGTCATTTTGTGTCTATGTATGCATAGATAAAGGAGCTGCCATGACTGGATGTCTTTCTGGTTTCACTAATTGGGTCAAATAGGTAACTTCTGAATGTTAGTCTATGCACTATCATTTATAGAGGAATGCTGGCTAGCCAAAAAATATCACCTGAATTTAACAATGTTTTACAGGATGTGATTAAAATTATCAACCTCATTAAAGTACATGTACTTTACTCATGTCTATTCACACAGCTCTATGAAGAGATGGATACAAAGCACACATATCTTCTCTTATATACAAAAGTGAGATGGATTTCTAAAGATAGATCACTGGCCAGAGTTTTTGAGTTATGAGAGCCTCTCCAGAGATTGCTTTTATAAAATAAGTCACCCCTGGCAGCCCATTTCAGTGACACATAACGGGTCGCACTATGTTACTTATGTGACATATTCAACCTGCTTAACCAACTCAATATGTCACTTCAGGGAAGAACGACAACTGTATTCAAGTTGGCAGATGAAGTGGCTGCATTCAAAGCCAAACTCAAATTATGAGGTGAAGGGTAAACATTAGAATTTTTGACATATTTCAAATGTTAGTATAGATTTTAAGAGACTGAGCCAAGGTCTTTTTTCTCCCAGCTGGTGCATAATCACCTATCTCAGCTTTCAAAAGAGTTTGAACATTACTTTCTAATCACAAAAGTCCCCCGAACTGGGAAAGAATAAATCTGTGACCTGTTTGTGAATAAACCAGGTGAATCAACTTAGTATATGGTAGAAGAGGATCACAAATGACAGTGGTCTTAAAAGTATGTTTTAGACAACTTCAAACCTTCATGTGTTCTGGATTAAAGTCAGGCAGAATATCCTGATATTGCCAGAGAAGTCCTGAAAAGCCTCCATTTCCAACATCCTACTTCCTGGGGTTCAATGATACTTGAGTCTGGTTCTGTTTCCAGACAATGAAAGATAGGGTTTTGACCAAGGTCAGCAGGTCCTTGTGAAGCAACTATCTCAGGGGAGAACAATATAGGTACTTCAGACAAGAAGAAAATAACCTTGGACGGAGGAGGAAGGATGTTTATATTGGCAAAGGAGGTTTAGAAGGATTCAGGAAACCAAGGCCCCCAAGTTCAATGGAATCTTCCCATAAGTCCCCATCTCACCCACAGGATTAGTCTTTGTAACTACAAGATATAAAGATATCTTAGTCCTGTACTTCTAGAAGATAAAGGTTTCTTTTGGTCATTCATGAAAATTTCTGGTCTTTTCTTTAGATTGTAGGCTGAAAATCTAAATCCTTAAGCTCATCATCTTCTTTACCAAAGTTCTCCAGCACACTATGAAGCAACCAATGTACATCTTATTTTTACTAAGATGTTCTCTGATATCAACTACTTGGTCACTCAAAGCCTTACCTTTTATAGGCACTTAATCAAGGGTGTCTATAGAAGAGTGTCTATTAAGTAACTGTTTTGCTACTTCATGCTTAGGTTATCAGCAGGCCCTTCACCACTGGCAGGATTATTAATGACTTAATATCTAACTAGAATAGAAACTAATTTTTAATAATCTATAATCAACACAGAGAAACTAACATTAATTTTGTTCCTCTGAGATACTTCTGGGGATAATTTTTGAATCAGTTAGAGTTTTATTAAAGAAGAATCACTATGAGATAAATAGAATTAAGGGTATATTATAGGAATTTTACTCTAAACAACTGTAAGAGCTGGAAAAGACATCTATGAAAAGTGGTTGCCTCTGGATCTGGTTGTTCCTCTGATTAACTATAGGTGAGATGATTTGGGTTAGGAAGAAAAAATAAATGTAAAGTGAGGAAGATAAAGTCAACAGTGGCTTTATTTATAACTCTAAAAACTGGAAGCAACCAATATATCTTTTAACCGGTGAATGAATAAACAAACTTTGGTACATCCATAAAACAGAATATTATTCAATAATAAAAAGAATAAATTATCAAGTCTTAAATGCTTGTTTCTAAGTGAAATGAGTTAGTATAAAAGGCTACATATTATATTATTCCAATGATATAATTTTCTGGAAAAGGAAAAACTCTACAGGTGGAGAAAGATCAATGGTTGCCAGGATTTGGAGGAGAGGGGGCAGCTCAATAAATGAAGCATGAAGCATTTGTTTAGGGCATTAAGACTATTCTATATGATACTGTAATGATAAATAAATGCATTTGTGAAGACTTATAGAACTTTACAGAACAAAGAATAAAACTTGATGTATGCAAATTTTAAAAAATCACTTAGAAATTTTGCTGATCTCAGGAGAGAATTCAGACTGTGACAAAAGAACCTAACCTTATTACAAAAGTATGAGACAATCTCACTGAAGAGGGTGGGGGGCATAAATATGCTTACTAAGGATAAGGAACCAGAACCAAAACCAATGAATAATTCTTCAGACCTGACCAAAAGCAACAAAAAAGCTCTATCTGACAGGCCTTTCTGGGAAATGACCTTCCCTACCCCAGAGTTGGTGAAAACAAGTACACTGCAGTCTCTGTAAGTAACTTTGCCATAAATGGTATATGTAAGACCAAAGGTAAAAGGCACTGTATATACACTACTGTGCTTGATAAAAGTCTCCCACGGGAATGTGAGATGACATTTTTAAAATCACTATAAATATATGTTAAAATTGAACAATTAAATAAATGAATGGTGAATGATGGGACCAGGTTTCTTATTGTTGGAGTGGAAGGTTATAATAAATAAAGGGTGAATGTAGTAGGATCCAGGAGATAATGAACTAGAGCTGGAGACATCAGTATGGACTAACATTTAGCTTAATATAATTATAGACAGGTATGTAGGTATATATGGCCTAGTGTACACACATATATTCCCCTGCTCTGTTAGCTGAAAGGGCCTAGAAGCAAAAGTGGCTGTGCAACAATAAGCACACTTAGCACTCAGATCTTAGTTTTTACTACTATTCTCCAGTAAAAAGAATTATGGATCCTTGGAACAATGGCTGATTCTAGGACTGTGACACAAAATAACAAGATAAGTCTGGAGTGTCTTATAGCACTATAAAGTAAATAACTTCTCAAAAACCACAATGATGAGGATATGTAAAACAAAACAAAACACAGATGCCAACTGAAGGAGCCCCGAATGGAAAATTGGAAGAAAGTTTAAAATAAATATGCCTGAATTCATATCAACATAAATAAATGATTTATCTATAAATAAATGGAGATGAATGGACAAATCTCCCATGCAGAAGAATTAAAAATCATTTATGCAGATATTCTGCCATCAAGAGAATAGAGCACAACTCACAACTGCTTGAGTGTGGCCTGCACATAGTGACTTCCTTCCAAAGAGTATAGTAAAAAAAAAAAAAAAAAAAAGAGTAACTGTAGTGGAGAAACAAACCTGAGAAACACTATCTCAGCTGGATGATTAAGGTTAATATCATCAGTGGTGGCATCTACCTTTAATATGATGAAAAAAGCATTATACCTCTGTGTCCTTCCTTCCTAAAACACATAACCCCAGCCTAATTATGCAAAAACTTCAGACAAGACCCAGTGGAGGGACATTCTAAAAAATACCTGACCCAATATTCCTTAAAACTGTAAAGCTCATCAAAAACAAAGAAAGTATGAGAAAATGTCCCAGCCAAAATGAGTCTAAGGAGACAAAACAACTAAATGCACTATGGAATCCTGGATGGGATCCTGGAACATAAAAGGACATTAATTAAAAATTAAGAAAATCTAAATATAGTATAGGCTTTAGTTGATAATACTGTATCAAGAGTTCTAGTCAAAATGGTGGGCTAGGTAAATGCAGGGTTCACCTCCTTCCATGACCACATTAATGTTACAATCAAATTCTAAAATAAATGACTTGGAGAACCACCTGAAGTCCAGCTGATCATAATACATGTGAGGATATAAAGAAAAAACCACATCAATACCAGTAAGAGGGATGGAGATGAAAAATGGGCTGGTCTTGCACTTGTGTGTGGTGGTTGAGTAGTGGAAGAAAGAGCGTGGCTGCAGAGGCCCCTCCGAAGGAATGAGGGGCCCTAGCCCCATATAGGAGATCCACAGCCCAGACTTCCAGTACTTGGAAGAAGGGTTCTCATAAAATCTATAAAAATCAGTGGGGGAATTTGGCCATCTGGATAAAACGGAAGGAACCTAAAAACCCAGATATCCCCCTTAAAGGGCTCATGCACAGACTCACTTGCTCACAGACACTCACCCTGGACCTAGGTGGAAGGTTGGCAGATCAGGAGGTACAAGAGACATACAAGGAGGACTGAGTTGTGTGGTTCCAGAGTGAGAGATGCAGGACAGTTGCCATTGCTCCTTTGTCAGCCCCCCTCTGGGGAAGTCTGCAGACAGGTGTCATTTTGCTTATGTTGAGCCCTCTCCCCACATAGCCAATTCTGAAGCTTCATTGGCCAGGTGAGAGCAGCCCACTCCACTCTTTGTCTTCTTGGAGCCCCACCCAACCTAGGCAGTGGGTCATTGCTAGTCAGCCAGCCCCACCCTGTGCCTTTCCTGGGCTAGGCTACACGTTCATGGGCAGGCAAGTGACTCTCGGCTTGAGCTGCCTGCACAAGGCCTGCATATTACTACTGGTGCTAGGCCAAACTGCAGTATCTCTTGTGTGGATCACTGGGGTCCGTGGGCCTGAGGCAGATGGTGGCTGACCTCGCTGTGATCTGTGACTTTTGTGGAAGCCTGTAGGCTCAGTGCTGGCAGCAATTGGCATTGCCTGACAGAAAAGACTCTCTGCACTGCACTGGTTGTATGAAATATGAAAGCTTTACTCCATTGACCCCATGAGACCCCACCCCACGCAACCCTGATACCAACAAAAGGCTCTTACAACTGCAGAGACTTACAGGCACCTGACAGATAGCCTCAGGCCTTGAGGTTCACTGGTCCTTCTACTGATCAACCCCAAAATCTGTACTTGAGATAACAGGAATAGGCTCACAGTATGGTCTCTCCCACTCACTTCAGATCAGCACAGACAGCAACCATTTGTAGATCTCTTTGTAGCTCCTACCAGGTATCCTAGAACAAGCAAAGGCAGTGACTGATCTTGACTTACACAGGATTCCCTTCTAAGGTATCCCAGAATGAACATATCTGGAAGTTGGCATCAGACCATAGCAGAGCACTACCTGACTAGCTCCATAAGTGGCACACCCAAAGGGTGGTCTCAACAGGTACATGAGACTGTTGTGGCAAATCTCACTTCGTGGGGTAAGCCCCCACATGGAAGCTCATATACTGTGGCTGTGGCTAATTCCCATAGCCAGTCAGCTCAAATGTCAATTCCATCTACCTGCTAACAGCAATCAAAGATTAGCTACAACAAAAGAACACACACAATCCACACAAGGAACACACCCAGAACCTTAGCACAAGTGATTAGAGAGACTCTGCTACTGGACCACACAAGACACCTACTGCATAAGGCCACCTAGCAAAGTCTGAGAGACTGAGAAACAAACATAGAGGTAACTAAAATGAGAAAACAAATAAACATGCCACAAATGAAACAAAAACAACAAATAAATCCAGGAAAAAAAAAACTAAACAAAATAGAGGCAAGCAACCTACCAGAGACAGAGTTCAAAACACTGGTTATAAGGCTGCTCAATGAACTTAGAGGGAGAATAGATTATTTCAGTGAGGACTTCAACAGAGAGATAATAAGCATAAAAATGACATCAAAACCATAAAAAGGAACTTGTCAGAAATGAAGAATACAATAACTGAAATTAAGAATACACTAGAAGGAATCAACAGTAGACTAGATGAAGCAGAGGACTGAAATAGTGAGTTGGAAAACAAGGTAGCATAAAACACTCAATTAGAACAGCAACAAGAAAAAAGAATTTTAAAAAATGAGGAAAGTTGAAGGAATCTTTGAGACATCAAACGTACCAATATTTGCATCATAGGAGTAACAGAAGGAGAAGAGAGAAAACAAGTGATTGAGAACCTATTTGAAGAAATAATGATGTAAAACTTTCCTAACGTGGCAAAATAAATAGTCATACAAGTCCAAGGGCACAAAGAGTTTCAAACAAACAAACAAAAAAAACCCAAACAGACCCACACCAAGGCATATCATCATTAAAATGCCAAAGGTTAAAGATAAAGAGAGAATTTTAAAAGTAGGAAGACAAAGGTAGCTGGTTATTTACAAGGGTACTCCTATAAGAATGTCAGCTTACTTTTCAATGGACGCTTTACAGGCCAGAAGAGATTGGCATGATATATTCAAAATGATGGAAAATAAGAACCTACAACCGAGACTACTCTACCCAGCAAGGCTGTGATTAAAATGTAATATGAGATAAAGACAGGAAAAAGCTAAAGGCATTCATCACCAACAAGCCAGAATTACAAGAAATGTTGAGGAGACTTCTGTAAAAAGAAAGGTGAAAACAATAAATCGACAAATACAAATAACAATAGCAATAACTATGTGCCTATCAACAATCATTTTAATTGTAGATGTATTAAATGCTCCAATAAAAAAAACAGGGTAGTTAAATATATAAGAAAAAAATACATATGCTGTCTACAAGATCTGAAGTAGTTCAGATAAAATGACACACACAAAATGAAAATAAAGAAATGCAAAAGATTTTTCATGTATTTGGAATTGAGAATCTGGGGTAGCAATATTTATGCCAGACAAAATAGACTTTAAAACAAAGGTTATAATAAGAGACGAAGAAGACAAACAAGGGCATTGCATAATGATAAAGGGATCAATACAATAAGAGGACATAACCTTAGTAAACATATGCAGCCAACACAGAAGCACCTTTATATACGAAGCAATTATTTACCAACATAAAGGGAGAGATTGACAGTAATATACTCATAGTAGAAGACTCTACCACCCAACTGACACCAATGTATCTTCCAGACATAAAATCAACAAGGTAATAGTAGTCTTAAATGACAAACTACATCAGATGGATTTAATTGATATTTCCAGAGTGTTTCACCCAAAGCAGCAGAATGTGCATTGTTCTCAAGTGCCCATGAAGCAATCTCCAAAATGGACTATGTATTAGGCCACAAAACAAGCCTAAATAAATTTAAGAAGATTGAAATCATATTAAATGTCTTCTCTGACCACAATCGTATGAAGCTAGAAATCAACTACAAGAAAAAATGAATAAACACACAAACACCTGAAGGCTAAATAACATGCTACTAAACAATGAATGGGTTAACAATGAGATCTAGGAAGAAATAAAAAAAATACCTTAATACAAATGAAAATAAAACACATGACCCCAAATCTATGGGACACAGCAAAAGCAGTCGTAAGAGGAAAATTCATAGCAATATAGGCCTACCTCCAGAAACAAGAAAAATTTCAAATAAACAATCTAATCTTATACTTAAAAGAACTAAAAAGAGAATAGCGAACAAAGCCAAAATGGAGTAGAAAGAAGGAAATAATAAAGATCTGAGCAGAAATAAATGAAATTAAGTAAAAAAAAAAAAAAGCAATACAAAAGATCAATGAAACCAAAAGCTGGTTCTTTGAAAAAATAAACAATATTGATAAACCTTTAATCAGACTCATCAAAAATAAAAGAGAGAGGACAAAATAAATAAAATCAGAAATGGAAGAAGAGTAGTGACAACTGACTCCACATAAACACAAATGATTATAAGAAAATACTATGAACAATTGTATCCTGAAACACAGGACAATCTAGAATAAATAATACATTACTAGAAACATCCAATCTCCCAAGGCTGAGTCAAGAAGGAACAGAAAATATAAACTGATTAATTACCATCAACAAAATCTAACCAGTGATCAAAAAACTTCCAAAAAACAAAAGTCTTGGACTTTTAAAAAATGAACACCTATTGTATTCAAACTATTTCAAAAAATTCAAGAGTAGTAAAGGCTTAACTCTTTTTATGAGGCCACCTTTAAACCAGATTCTGAAAACAGACAGACAATACAAAAAAAATAGAAGTATAGGCTGATATCTCTGATGAACATTAATGCAAAAATCTTCAACAAAATATTAGCAAATCAAATTCGGCGATACACAAAATATCATCCACCATGTTCATGTTGGATTTATTCCTGGGATGCAAGTTTGGTTTAATATCCATAAATCAATTAATGTGATATGCCACATTAAAAAATCGAAAGATAAAAATCATATGATCAATAGATGCAGAAAAAGTGTTTGACAAATTCCAGCATCCATTTATGATTAAAAACAAAATCTCAGCAAAGTGGGAATAGAGGGAACATACTCAATATATTAAAGGTCATATATGACAAACCTACAGCTAACATGATACTCAATAAGGGAAAACAACAATTGTTTTTCTTAAGATTAGGAACAAGACAAGAATGTTCATTTTCACCACTTCTATTCAACATAGCAATGGAAGTACTAGCTACAGCAATAAGGTAAGAAAGAGAAATAAAAGGCATCCAAATTGGAAAGAAACAAGTAAAACTCTCATTATTTGCAGGTGACATACTATATACTGAGAATTCTAAAGCTTCCATAAAAAAGAATTGTTATAACTGACAAATGAGTTTAGTAAAGTAGTATGATAAAAAAAAATTAATATCCAGAAGTTGGTTGCATTTTTTACACCAATAATGAACTTTCAGGAAGAGAAATTAAGAAAACAATCTCATTTAAAATAGCATCAAAAACAATAAAATACCTAGGAATAAAATAAAGCAAGGAGGTAAAAGACTGGTCCTTGGAAAATTATAAGTCACTGAAAAAAAGAAATTGAAAAAAGTACAAATAAATGGAAGCATAAACTATGCTTGTGGGTAGGAAGAATCAACATTGCTAAAATGGCCATACTACCCAAAGCAAGCTATAGATCAATGCAATCTTTATTAAAATACCAATGGCATTTTTCAGAGAACTAAGACAAATAATCCTAAAATTTATATGGAACCATAAAAGATCCTGAATAGCATAGCAATCTTGAAAAAGAAGAACAAAGTTGGAGGTATCATACTATCTGACATAAAACTATACTACAAGGCTACGGTCATCAAAGCAGCATGGTACTGGCATACAAAGAGACACATAGATCAATGGAACAAAATAGAGAGCCCAGAAATAAATCCACACCTTTATGGTCATTAATCTATGACAAAGGAGGCAAGAATATACAATGCGGTAAAGACGGTTTCTTTAAAAAATGGGTTTGGTAAAACAGGACGGACACATGCAAAAAAAAAAAAGAAAAAAAAAAGAAACAGGGCCTGTTTCTTATACCATAAATAATAATACACTCAAAACAGATTAAAAACTTAGATGTAAGATTCTAAACTATAAAACTTCTAGAATAAAACATAGGCAGTAAACTCTCTGATATTGCTAATAGTAATTTCTTTTTGAATATATCTCCTCAAGCAAGGGAAACAAAAAAAAATAAAATAAACAAACAGGACTACTTGAAAGTAAACACCTTTTGCACATCAAACCATCAACAACAAAAAAAGACAACCTACTGAATGAGAGAAGGTATTTGCCTATGATACATCTGACAAGGGGTTCCTTAATATATAAGGAACTCATGCAGCTCAATAACAACCACAAAACAATCCAATTTAAAAAAAAAACACAGCAGAAGATCTGAATAGGTATGCCTCCAAGAGGGAATACAGATGTCCAACAGAAATATGAAAAAACGCTCAAAATCACTAATCATCAAAGAAATGCAAATAAAAACTACAATGAGCTATCACCTCACAGTTCTCAGATTGGCTCTGATCAATAAGTCAAAGAACAACAAATGTTGGTTAGGGTGTGGAGAAAAATGAACCCATGTACACTGTTAGGGGGATTGTAAACTGGTCCAGCCATTCTGAAAAACATTTTGGAGGTTCCTCAAAAAATTAAAAATAGAACTATCTTTTGACCCAGCAATTGAACTTCTGAGTATTTATCCAAAGAAAACCAAAAAACTAGTTCGTAAAGATCTATGCAACCCATAATCATGGAAGTGCTATTCACAATAGCCAAGATATGGAAGCAACATATGTGCCCATTAATTCATGAATGGATAAAGAAGTCATTGTGTGTATATATTCAGCTATAAAAAAAATTTTGCCATCTGCAAACACATGAGTGTACTTAGAGGATATTATGCTGAGTGAAATAAGTCAAACAGATATATAAACACAATATGATTTCACTTATATGTGAAACCTACAAAACAAAAGAAACAAACTAATCGAAAACAGACTCACAGATACAGAGAACAAACTGGTGATTGCCAGAGGGGAGGAAGGTTGGGGTCTCGGTAAAAAAGGTGAAGGGATGAAGAAGTATGTATTACTAGTTATGAAACAGTCTTGGGGATGTAGAGCATAGCATAGAGTATATAGTTAATATTATTGTAATGGTTATATGTAAGCCAGATGGGGACTAGAGTAATCGTGAGTATCCTTTCATAAATTATATAAATGTGTAGCCATTGTACTGTATATCTAAAGTAATATAAAATTAAAAAATAAAGTAATAATGCTATATCAATATTGGTTCACTAATTATAGTAAATATACAATACTAATGTAAGTTGTTAATAATAGGAAATAATAGGAAATACTGAGTGTGGAGTGTATGGGAACTCTTTGTATTATCTTTTTGTTTTAAGTATATTTTTTAATTTTTCAGTTATAGTTAGCACTAAATACTGTATGAGTTTCAGGTGTACAACAGAGTCATTAGACATATATATGTAACTCACAAAGTGATAAACCAAATAAATCTAGTACTGCTCTGATATCATACATAGTTGTTAAATTATTATTGGCTATATTCCTTATGTTTTAATTTCTATTTCCATGACTATTTTGTAACTACCAATTAATACTTCTTAATCCTTTCCTGCTTTTTCACTGACATCCCCCATCCCCTCCCATTTGGTAACCCTCAAAATATTTTCTGTATCTATTAGTATGTTTCTGTTTTTTTGTTTGTTTATTTTGTTCTTTATTCTTCACATGTACATGCAATCATATGGCATTTGTCTTCCTCTATCTGACTTACTCCATTCAGCACACTACCCTCTAGGTCCAATTTTAAATACCTTTTTCCAAGCCGTTAATTTTAGTCTGTATGTCTTTTTAAAATTATTATTTAGTTATTTTTTATCTGGCTTTATTGAAATATAATAGACAATTAGTTGCCCATATTTACATTACTCAATTCAATGAGTTTTTTAATTATAGTTGGTATACAATAATATATTAGTTTCAGTTGTACAGTATAGTGATTAGAGATCTATATAATTCACGAAGTAAACAATCCACTAAATCTAGTATCCCTCTTCCTCCTTACATATTTATTACAACATTGTTGACTATTTTCCTTATGCTATACATTATACTTCCATGTCTATTTTCTATTTATTTTTACTTCTTAATTCCTTTGTCCTTTTTCACCGTCCCTCGAACTCCCTCCCCATCTAGTAGCCCTCAAAGTATTCTGTGACTTTGTTTCCACGTTTGTTGTTGTTCTTATTTAGTTTGTTCTTTAGATTCTGAATGTACAGAAATCATGTGGTATTTGTCTTTCTCTATCTGACTTACTTCATTCAGTATAAGACCCTCTAGATCCATCAAGGCAATATCTTTTGCCACCCCCTTCCTTTTAGTCTTTGTGTGTCTTTTAATCTGAAGTGAGTCTCTTGTAGGCAACATATGTAGGGGGCTTGTTTTCTAATCCATTCAGCCACTCTATCTTTTGGTTGGAGCACTTCATTCTTTTCTATTTGAGGTACTTGTTGATAAGAATGTAGCTGTTACCTTTCTTTATTCCTGTTTTTAATATATGTTTTTTTTTCTTCTTATGGAAATCCTTGTAACATTTCTTGTAATACTGGCTTGAAGTTGATGAATTCCTTTAGATATTTTTGTCTGGGAAGCTCTTTATCTGTCCTTCAACTCTAAATGATAGCTTTGCTGGATAAAGAATTCTTGGTTGTAGATCTTGGGTTTTCATCACATTGAATATTGTGTGCCCAGCTCTTCTGTTATGCATAGTTTCTATTGAGAAATCAGCTACTGGTCTTATGGGTGCTCCCTTGTAGGTAACTGACTGCTTTTCTCTTGCTGCCTTTAAGATTCTCTCTTTGTATTTAATATTTGGTATTTTAATTATAATATGTCTCAGTGTGGGTCTCTTTGGGTTCCTCTTTCTTGGGACTCTGATCTTACTGCGGTTGTATGTCTATTTTCTCCACCAGGTTAGGGAAGTTTTTCATCATTTCTTCAAACAGCTCTTCAACTTCTTGTTCTCCTTCAGGTACCCATATGGCATGGATGTTTTACATTTAATTTTGTCTCATAGGCTCCTTATATTATTAGTATAGTTTTGGCTTCTTTTTCTTTGCTGTTCTGATTGGATGTACTTGGCTTCCCCATCTTCTGTATCAGTGTTTTGATCCTCTTCTTCCTGCACTGTATTGATTCCCTCTAATATACTCTTCATCTCAGATAATGTATTCTTCATTTCTGGCTAGTTCCCTTTTATAATTTCCATTTCCGTTTTTATATTTTGTTATTTCTTTGCTGAATTTATCTGCACTTCCCAAAAGTTCATTGAGCATCTTTATAACTAATATTTTGACTCTGCATCTGTTAGATTACTTGACTCCATTACATCTGGATCTCTGTTGTGTTCTCTCGTATGGTTTCTTCTTTGTCTTTCCATTCTGGCTGCCTTTCTGTGTTCATTTCTATGTACTAAGCAAATCTCCTAAGTCTCCTGGTCTCATTAGCGTGGCTTTGTATAGTAAGTGGCCAGTGGCATAGTCCTGAGAGGAGTTCAGCTGCAGGCACAAAGTTTTGCCCCAGCCTGTGCCCCTCTGAAACCACCTGTTAAGATTCAACCCACAGATGCTGTGCTTATAGTTGCTGCAAGAGGTCATGCCAGAAACTGAGGTCAGTTGCCACTTGCGCAGGTCTTGGAGTTGTCTCAGCAGGGAACATTGAACTTGCTGAGGACACAACTGGATGTGGCTTGTGTAGAGCCTTGAGTTGGGGGAGGAAGTTTCAAGGGACCCTCTGACGTTGTGATCATTAATGTCTCAGCAATGGTGTTGCTGCCTCCGCACACTTGGTGGGGGGAGAGCTCAACAGAGGAACAATGGATACCACCAGCACTTCTGCCTGGGAGGAAGCCTCACCTCTGGCTCTTGCTCCAACAATTCGGTGTCCTTCTGTAAGTTCCTGGTACCCCCTGAGCAGCCAAACAGGAGCTGGCCCTCAGAGCAAGAAACTCCATCACTGCAAAAATCCACTCGCAGAACTGTCCCCTTTTACAGGCATCTGCAGATGCTACCTGCAGCTGCCATAGCCTCTGTCCCACTCAGCCACTTGACACCGTGCAGCCTCATATCTTCTCCCCCTCCTACCTTCTACTGTTGCAGGTTGATTTCTTATTTCTCTCCCTAATTGTAGTGCTTCTGTGCATCTAGATCCCAGGAGATTCTGCTTTCTGTTTTCTCTATGTTTCCATCACAACTTTAATTTGGTACCAAGAGGGATAAACAAAGTCTCTATCACCTATGCTATTTTTTTCCTCTCCCAGAATTGCTTTTGATCCTACTTCCTGGTGGGTTGTGTGAAGAATGCATTGGCAAGACAATAGCTGGATATTACCCTCAGTGACTGTGCTAATCTTCTCTATCAGCTGCAACTGAGACTCATACTTGGTTAATATCGCAACTGCCATATACTATCAATACCACACTTGACACCAGTGTTGGGGTTCTTATGGAATCCAGTCAGTGATGACTCAGCCTTAGACTCTGCTTCCTCTGATTACAGTATCTGAGTTCAGTTCCCCTAGAAGCTGATCTTGAGACAGGGGTTCTTTTACACGTGATTGATTAAGGAAGAGCTGTTAGGACAAAAGAAGTGAGAGAAGGAGCATACGATGGGTCAGGGGGAAGCTAACCAAGTATAGGGTTTCAGCTATAGACTAACTCCAGTCTGATTTTGTGTAGGCTCTAGATTACAAATGTAGCAAAAGTTGGTCTCACTTGAAAGCCCTTTGCATGTTTGTGTCAGTTATTCACTGACTATGGGCTCCATCCAGTGTGTGGGAGGTGGAGGCTAATGAAAGTACAGTGGCTCCTATTGGACCAAGACTAATTTTCTGTATAATGGTGACACTGTGAGCCCCTAGCAACCTATGGTCACAGCATCTGAGGAGTGAGCATATAGGTAAAGGGCACCAGGGTAGGGCACCCAGATTGTCCTCTCCAGTTTTAAGTACTCAATACTGTTCAATATCTATACTCTAATGGGCTCCAACACTTATACTCTTTCCTTCTGTGACTTTTCATACTGTTTGGTGATTAATCACTGTTATTGTTCTAAGAAAGTCTTTTGACTGCTTTTCAGATGTGTATGTTTTATGAACAATTTATTCAAAAGTACTAAGTTTGACAGTATATCTATTCAGCATTTCTAAATAAGAATTTATCCTAACTTTCCCTATAGCATCTATAAGAGCTTGTATACTAATAATATTCATTGTCAGCATAAATTCTATTTTTCTAGATCTGCATGAATGTATTATTCCTATTTGTTTGCAATTTTGAGAGTTTGGTGTTTTATTCACTACTTTTACTTTCCAAAGTTTGATAAGGATGAATGGCAGGTTTATCTTTCTAATATCCCTCTCAAAATTCTCATTAGTTACTTAATGGAGCATAATAAAAATTTTTAGTTTAAACAAATAAATAAAAGTTTAAAAAATAAAAAAACAACAAAGGACCCAACAAAATAAATTTAAAAAATAGAAAGATATTAGTGGAAAAACAGAAAACAATTTATTAACATTGTCCAAATAGCTTCATCAAAAACTATTAAATAAAGCTATCATGAGAAGCAAAAATGTTCAAGACAGGTGAGTTGCTTCCAATGTCTTTGAAAGAGAAAAATAGTTCTACTTTCTATCTTTTGAATATTATTGCCATTCTGTTCCATTTGCACACCTGGAATAGAAAGCAGCAGAGAATATTTTCCAGTGCTTTAAAGTCCTTTGTAGTGACCAGTAATGTTAATTTTCACAGCTATATCCTTCTAGATTGCAATAAGTTACCTAGGAATAAAGAATTTTTTATATAAAATGGTTGGGGAAAATAATCTAATTAAACTGAACAAATAATTGGTATGTGGGAACTCACCAGAAATGTATTTTAATTATGCATTGTTTTATTAAATTTAACTCCCCTCCATCTACAGAATATGTGTCCTCCTGGTTGCATGATGGATACTCAGGATGTTGGATTGGAAGCAAGGAGAGTCATTAACATAGAGAATGATGCTTCTTTAATGCAGCTTCTGCTTGGTAATTGTATGTAGGGTTTATTCAGAGGAGAATCATTGTGGCTGGCCCCCTCGGAATGGCAAAATGTTGCTTACCATCAGGACTTGAGATTATTCAGTCCTAGTAACTATTTAGAACATTACTGACAGGGACTCTTTTTGACACCCAAAGAATGTAATTAAGAATTTTGAACCAACACCGAGAAATGAAAACTATTCAAAATTTATTATATTGTTAATTTAAGTATATTTACAACAAACTAGATATCTACTGGAGTTGTCATGTTAATTTCCAGCTCTTTCTCCCTAGAAGTGGGAGAAACATTAAGCCTGGTGTAACTAAGAGAATCACCTTTGATTTGGTATTTTCTAGATTGATTTCCACCTTTGTGTTCTGATAGTTATGTCCATGCCTTGTCCTGGAACTGGAATAATAATTTCTTACATCAAGACATTGGCAGAAACACTTAGTCTGCACAAACTACTGGTCCAAATTTATCCTAAGAACAGAAAGTTCATATCACTAAGAAGGTTCTTTCCTTTACCATGTTCTACATAATGCCTGCTTCCTGCCACTCACTGGGAATGGCCTTCATTCTAGCTCTGGTTTTTGACATGAAGAACCATCAGATCAAGTTCAAGCCTGAAATGAATTTTCTGACTGGGATAGAAATCTTATTTTCTGTTCAATAGTATAACAACATTAAATACCCTTCTTGTTCATATAGCTTTGGAATTTTCATCTTTCCAGTTCCATAATCATGCTGAGGTTATATATGTACACTAGGAATACAGAAATGAAACTTCTCAAACTGCATAGCTCCTTCATTACTCCTCTTCCATGTGCTAAAGTCCAGACTTGTAGTGTTTGTGTGTGTGTGTGTGTGTGTGTGTGTGTGTGTGTGTGTGTTATCTTTACCAGGTTTTGGTATCAGGGT
This sequence comes from Rousettus aegyptiacus, assembly GCF_014176215.1. Lineage (NCBI taxonomy): Eukaryota > Metazoa > Chordata > Mammalia > Chiroptera > Pteropodidae > Rousettus > Rousettus aegyptiacus. Next base: position 44,581,375 of record NW_023416287.1, read on the forward strand.
AATATTGGCCTCATAAAACAAGTTGGGAAGCATTGTCTTCTGTGCAATTTTTCGGAAGAGGTTGAGAAGACTAGGTATTAAATCTTCTTTGAATGTTTGGAAGAATTCACTGCTGAAGCCATCTGGTCCTGAACTTTTACTTTTTAGTAGGTTTTTGATGATTGTTTCAATTTCCATACTGCTGATTGGTCTATTTAGATTTTCCAGTTCATCTGATTCAGTCTAGGACTATTGTTCTTTCTAAGCTCTTGTCCATTTCTTCTAGGTTATTAAATTTGGTGTTATATACTTTTTCATAGTATTCTTGTAAGATCCTTTCTATTTCTGTGGTGTCCATAAAAAGTTCCCCTCTTTCATCCCTGATTTTGTTTATTTGTGTCTTTCTCTTTTTTCTTTAGTAAGTCTAACCAGGATTTTGTCAATTGTATTAACCTTCTCAAAGAACCAACTCTTTGTTGCATTTATTTTTTCTATTATTTTATTGTTTTCAATTTCATTTAATTCTGCCCTAATTTTGAGCATTTCTTTCCTTCTGCTGACTTTAGGCTTCATTTATTCTTCCTTTCCTAGTTTTTTCAAATGAAGCTTTAGATTGTTTATTTAGGCTCATTCTTATTTTTGGAGATGGGCCTGTAATGATATGAACTTTCCTCTTATGACTACTTTTGCCATGTCCCAAAAGTTTTGATATGTTATACTATTATTATCATTCATTTCTATGTATCTCTTGATCTGTCTTTTGATTTCTTCTCTAATCCAAACATTCTTCAGTAGCATGTTGTTTAATTTCCATGTATTTATGGTTCTTCCCATTTATTTTTTACTGTTCTTCTCTAGTTTCAAAGCATTAGGATCAGAGAATATAGTGGTATGATTTCAACCCTCTTATATTGTTTGATGCTATCTCTGTGTCCCAGTATGTGGGACATTTTCAATCCTCGAGAATGTTTCATGTGTACTAGAGAAGAATGTATAAGCAGTTGTTTTGGGATGGAAAGCTCTGTAAATATCAATTATGTCCAGTTTGTCTAATGTGTCATTTAAGGATGTTATTTCAATATTGATTTTCTGTTTGGATGATCTGTCCATATCTGACAGTGGGGTATTCAGATCCCCTACTACTATTTCTCCCTTTAGTTCTGTTAGTTATTGCTTTATATATTTTGGAGCTCCCTGATTAGGAACAGAGATATAAATAAGTGTTATGTCTTATTGGTGTATGATTCTCTTTATTATTATGAAGTGTCTCTCAGTATCTTTCTTTGCATTTTTTATTTTGAAGTCGATTTCTTTCAATATTAGTATTGCTATTCCTACTTTTCACTGAATGCCATTTATTTAAAATATCATTTTCCACCCTTTCACTTTGAGTGTAAATTTGGCTTTGGAACTGAGATGTGTATCCAGGAGGCAGCATCAAGTCGGGTTTTCTTCTTTGGTCCAATCTGCTACTCTGTGCCTTTTCATCGGTGAGTTCCATATATTTACATTTAGGATGATCATTGAAATATGAGGTGTTCCTTTAGCCATTTTATCCTTGCTTCCTTGTCCTTGTGTTTCTGTTTTCTTTATTTTGATTGGCTTTTGTGGGTTTTGCCTCTGGTTCTTCTTGTTTTATGTTATATACTTCAGTTCTGAATCTTTGGTGTATGTTTACCATTACAAATATGTGAAGGAGATACACACACACACACACACACACACACACACACACACACACACACATATATATATATATATATATATATATATATATATATATATATATATACAGTCATCCATTTCCTTCTGCACATGCCTTATCTTCATTCCCCTTTGCAAATCTGGATCTTTGAATCTTTCCCCTTTCAGTCATTGTTGTCTTAATTTTTCCTATGTATGCCGAACGATCATTACTATCTTGCTATAGCAAATCTCTTTTTTTGTTTAAGCTAATAATCCCTGTTCTTAGTAAGGGTTGCACTCCTCTGTTTCCATCTGCCTGCTAGTTGCCTTACTCTTGTTTTAGGTGAGCTGACCCCTTTCAGTATTTCTTGTAATGCAGGCCTCATAGTGGAGAATTCCCTCAATTTTTGTATGTCTGGAAAGGTCTTTTTTTCTCCTTTTTTCTAAAGGAGAGTAGCTGGATAAATTATTCTACCTAGTAGTTCCTTTCATTTAATAGTTTGAATATTTGATTCCACTCTTTTCTGGCTTGTAAGGTTTGTGCTGAGAAGCCCAACGATAATCTAATGGATTGTCATTTATACGTTACCATCTTCTTTCCCCTGGTTACCCTGGCACTCCACCTGGCCAATATATTAATGCTAACTGCATTGCCTATCCCTTGTTTCCCATCCTCATGACCATCCAACAGCTACTATTTTCTATTTCTTTAACCTTTCACCCCATTCTCTCAGCCCCCCAAACCCCTCTCCCCTCTATCCATCACCAAATTGTCCACTATATTTGTGAGACTGTTTTTGATTAGATAGTTCTTTTTATTCCTTAGATTCTGCATATAAGTGAAATTATATAGTGATTATCTCCCTCTATCTGACTTAAATATCTCCTAGATCCATCAAAGCAATTTCTTTTTCCATTCCCTTTATTTTAGTCTATGTTTTTTTTTTTATCTTATGTGAGTTTTTTGTATTTTTTCTTCTTAAAAAATTCCTTCCAATATTTTTGTAATACTGGCTTGGTTTTGATAAATTCCTTTAGCTTATTTTTGTCTGGGAAGCTCTTTATCTGTCCTTCAACTCCAAATGATAGCTTTGCTGGATAAAGTATTCTTGGTTACAGATCTTGGGTCTTCATCATGTCAAATATGTTTTGCCAAGCCCTTCTGTCCTGCATAGTTTCTTTTGAGAAATCAGCTGCCAGTTTTATGGGTGTTCTCTTATAAGTAATTATCTCTTTTTCTCTTGCTGCTTTTAATAGTCTTTCTTTGTATTTAATCTTTGGCATTTTAATTATGTTATGTCTTGGCATGGGCCTCTTTGGATTCCTGATTTTTGGAATTCTCTGAGCTTCCTGGGGTTGTAAGTCCATTTCCTTCACCATATTAGGGAAGTTTTGCATCATTATTCCTTCAAACAGTTGTTCAATATCTTGATTTTTCTTTAGTTTTGCCGATCAGATAGATATGTGGACACTTAATTGTGTCCCATATGCTTCTTAAATTATTTTTACTGTCTTGGCATCTTATCTCTTGCCATTCTGATTGAGTGTCCTTGGCTTTCCTGTCCTCTAGATGGGGCATTTGATCCTTTTCTTTGTTTACTTTGTTTATTCCTTTGTTTATTCCATTTAATATATTTGTCATCTCATGTAATGTGTTATTTGTTTTCGACTGGTTCTCTTTTATAATTTCCATTTCCATTTTTATGTTTTTCATCCTTTTGCTGAATTTATCTACATTTTCCAAAAGTTCACTGAGCATCTTTATAACCAGTGTTTTGAACTCTGCATCTGTCAGATTACTTGACTCCATTATAATTGGATCTCTGTTCTGTTCTCTCATATGGTTTCTGCTTCTTTGTCTTCCTATTTTGACTGTCTTTCTGAGTCTGTTACTATGTACTAAGCAAAGCTCTTAAGTCTCCCGGCCTTATTAGTGTGGATTTGTGAAGTAGGTGCCCAGTGGCACAGTTCTGAAAGGGATTCAGTTGCAGGGCAAATTTAGCCAAAGCCTCTACCTCTCCAGGGCCATCTGTTAAGATTTAGCAAGCAATCCGCAAATGTTGTGCTTATAGTTGACTCAAAAGGCCACACCAGTAACGAAGGCCAGCTGGCTCCAGTGTGAGTCTAGGCGCTGTCAGCAAGGACCACCTGGCTCTCTGAGGATATACCTGGATGTGATTTGGGCCACATCTAGGGTGGGGCCGTAAGTTGGGGAAGAGGGGTTTCAGGGAATCCTCTGGGCAGAGCAACCTCTGTTATCCAGTTTGATAACTTCTGGGCTATGGTTGGGCTGTCCCTGCAATGGGAGGCCAAAGGGCTCAACAGGTAACAATGGATACCACTGGTACTTCTGTATATACGAGTCTCGGCTCGGCCCTCACTATGACAGTGTCTCCTTGTTAGTCCCTGGTGCCCCCTGTGCACAGGCTATTCAGCACTGGTGCTCAGAGGAAGAAAGTCCATCAACACAAAAATTCACTCACAGATGCAGCCCCTTTAAGAGGTATCTGCCGCTGCATTACCACAGCCTCCCTCTCACTCAGTCACTTGAGACTGGTCAACCCCATGTCCTTTCCCCATCCTACCTTCTGCCATTGCAAGGCGATTTCTTGGATTTCTTCCTATTTGTATGACTTGTTTATCTAGATTCCAGGTGATTTTTCCTTACTGCTTGCTCCTTGTTTCTATCACAACTTTGATTTGTTCACCAGAGGGATGAACAGAGCTTCAATCATCTACGCCATTTTTTCCCCTCTTCTGTCATTGATTTTTGATCATTTTAATACAATGTGTCTTGATGAAAGGCTTTTTGAGTTGAGATAATTGGGTGTTCTGTTGACCTCTTAAATTCCAAGCTCCAACTCTTTCCTTAGATTTGGGAATTTCTCATCAACTAATTATTTGAAAATGCTTTCTGATCTCTGCTTCATTTTCTCGCCTTCAATGCCCATTATTCTTGTTTCCTCTCCTGATGCTATCAACTATTTCTTGTATTTCTCTTACATTATTTTTCATCCTTCAGTTTCTCTCTTCTTTTTTCTGATTTATTTTTAGATTTCTGTCTTCGATATCACTGATCTTTTCCTTCATTTGGTCAACTCTATTTCCCAAGCTTGCTATTTCATTTTTCAGCATCTGCGGTGTTTTCTTTATCTCCAGAAGTTCTATTCTGTTTTTTTTCAAGAGTTTCAATCTCTTTGCTAAACTCATTCTGCTCATATAGTTGTGTTTTCAGTTCCTGAAATTGTTGATATGAATCACTTCAGATTTCATTGTTGTTTTTTTTTTTTTCAGAAGTACCATCCTGAATTCTTCATCATTTAAGCTGCATATTGCTATGTCTGTAAGCTTATGTCCTGGAGATTTTTCTCTTTCTTTCTGAGATTTCTTATCATCTTTGTTGTTCATGCTGTTTAACGGACTATTTCTCTACCTGGGCATTAATAGAAGTGTTCTCCTTTTTTTTTTTTTTTTTTTTCCAGAAAGAAGGTTTTTTTATATAAAGGTCTCTCTTTAGCCTGTTTCAAAGAAGGCTGTTTTTCTTTTGGTTTCCAGTAGGTGGCATCTAACCCTCTTGGATTCCTGCTTTATATACAGCCTTAATAATATCTTTTATTTTTTTTAGGTGTTTAATCACACTTCCTACCTTCAGTCTCAGTCTCTGTCAGTGTTAGTGACAGTTTCGGTAGCATTTACTCAGAATCCCCTGGGGGTCCGGGGTGTTTGGTCTCAAAGGATATGAAGGGAGGTGCCCTCTGGGTTGGGGGATGCAGGCTGCAGCTCAGCCTATTTTGCAACTGTGGCTGGTAAAAATCAACAGTTGTTTTTCTGCCATCCCCACTTCTTTGCCATCACCACTCTCTGTTTTCTGCCCTGATGACTGGGCACTGCCACCAGTTGGGTGGAGCTACCAGCTTTCCCAGGCAGGGCTGTTCAAGAAACTTGTTGGAGTTTTCTCTCACACCACCATGTTTCTTGAAATGGCTTTGATAGAAGTCAACTTGCATTGTACAACTGAATCAAGATTCTGATAGAAGCCACCTGTCAAGGCTAGATCTGCTAGAACCACTAGGCCATTTGAAATGCAGCTGTAGGTGATCATCATAGCAAGCAGGCCTGTGATTACAATCTTATTAGAACTAGAAGTTTTCTGATAGGAAGACATGATGGTTGCACAGTCAGTAAATGTTAGAAAATGCCTTAATGTGGTCATCCTTTTTTTTGTTATTCAACTTGGTCTTGTGTGGTTTAAAGGACATTGCTTTTGCTTTATGCCTAGGAACCGGGAATCTCAGCATACCACCCTGAAAAACAAGGACAATCAAGAAGGAAAGTATTTTACTATTGCCTAATGCTTCAGATCCTAGTTGTCAAATAAGTCCTCATTAAGAAAATTATTAGCATATATGATGGAATTATTTAATATAAGTCTACGAAATCATATTAAAATAATTTTATTGCTAAACATTTAGAGAACAAAATATCTCAAATGATTATAGAGAAAAATTAAATTGTCCAATAGCATTACAAAAGAAAAACATTTAGAAAATCTATTTTATGTTTATCTGCCTCAATTTTTATCATTGCTATCCTACTTTTGCTATATTCTGGAGCTCCAGGGTTTATGCAGTTGGTACTGGCATTTGACAAATGCATTTATGCTATCTAAAGAAAGTTAGATAGCTAATGTTTTATTTCTTTTCACATAAAATAGTAATGTATTTGTTTGCCTTCATTTAATTATGATAATACAATAATTTATTTAAAAGAGAGGAAAGTGCTATTTTCATATAGATACATTATAAACCTTATATAATTATTCACATTACAGGGTCATAGTTAGGCATATAGTAAGTTTGGGCAAGTCAGCTACCAATTGTGTGTCTGATACACTCACAGTAGATATTAGTCTCCTTTGTGTATGTGTGTTTTTTCAGGGCTGAATCTAGAAGAATTTAGATTCTGAATAACATAAAAATTGTCACTATAAAAATGCTTTATGATAAGTTTTCAAAATCTTCATAACTACTAGTATTATTTATTATTATTTATTTATATTAGTATATGATTCACCCAATACATGCCATTGAATGATATGCTACTATTATTCTAAACTAAAAATTTTTAAAAATATTTTTCAATTATAGTTGACATACAATATTATATTAATTTCGAGTGTACAACACAATGATTAGACATTTATATAACTTATGAAGTGATCATCTCGATAAATCCAGTACCCATCTGACATCATACATAGTCATTACAATACTATGACTATATTCCCTATGTTATACTCTATATCCCCATGACTTTTGTACTTCATATTACCCTCCCCCCTTCACCCATTCCTCACTTCCCAATCTGATAAGCATCAAAATTTTTTCTGAATCTACGAGCTTGTTTCTGTTGTTTGTTTATCCTGTTGTCTAGATTCCACATATGGCATTTTTCTTTGACTGACTCCACTCAACACAATACCCTCTAGGTCCACCTATGTTGTTGCAGATGGCAAAATTTCACTCTTTTTTATGGCTGAGTAATAGTCCATTGCATATATGTACCACCTCTTTATCTGTTCATCCATTGATGAACACCCAGGTGGCCTCCATATCTTGGTTATTGTTAATAATGCTGCAATGAACATATGGATACACATGTCCTTCAAAATAGTGTTTTGGATTTCTTTGGATAAATACCCATAAGTGGGATTACTGGGTCCTTCTTTATTTCTTGTTATAGCTTTTGTTATAAAGTCGATTTTGTCTTAAGTAAGTGTTGCTATCTCAGCTTTTGTTGTTTTCCATTTTCATGAAATGCCTTTTTTCATCCCCTTACTTTCAGTCTGTGTGTGTCTTTCCGTATAAAGTGAGTCCCTTGTAGGCAAAATATGTAAAGGTCTTGTTTTCTCATCCTTTTAACCACCCTAACTTTTGATTAGAGCAATTCTAAACTATTTTTAATAGCCTAAATAAATTATAATAATATTTCAGTCTTTTGGACCACAATTAAAACCTCATGTTATTTACTCTTCAACAGAACCCTTGACAAACTGCTGAATTTTTTGTTTTTTCAATCTAATTAAAACTAAGTGAGTCTGCTTCTTTAATGTTATGAAACTGTTTTAAGTCAGTCTTTAATTTTCTTTTACAAACTCTAAAGCCACAATAGTACAAAAGTTTCCTATTTAATTGAGTCACTGCTTATAATACTAGTAAGTAATGAGAAACAAAGCATGTTGACACCAAGAAGGGTATTGGTTAATAAATGCTAAAACATGGCATATGATGTGGTCATTAGACTGGTGTTACAGAAGAATAAGTAATAGTATGTAAAGATGTTCCCAATATTGTAAATATTAAATAAGTATTTTAAGACAGTACATTTATTTTAACAAATAAGCCCCATTTATTTTAACAAATAAGCAGATATAGTCTTTTATAAAAATAGAAAGGATAAATGAAAATATAGTTTTACTGTTTATCTGCGATGATAAATTTATGGATTTTTTGTTTCGTTTATTTCACTTTTCTAATTTTGTATATGATAGACATGTAAGACAAATAGAATTTTGACATATCTTTACTATTTTATTATTGTAAATTTTCATTAGTTATTTCTAGAAAAGTGCAAATGTTATGAAAATCTTATCATGACAGATGATTTAAGCACAAAACATTAAAATGGAATTTATAGCAAGATCTGTTTAAAAGAAACACACATCCCAAGGAGATGAATTTTCCATCGCTATTCTGAGTACCCACTAAATCTTCCTTTTCACTAAGTCAAGGCTCGAAGGGTGAGATGACTGGTCTAGCGTAGGCAGATATGGACATGACACTGAGGACCTGAAGGAGGCCATCTCAATCTAAAACACATCACATTTTAGGCACATTCATCCTAATGTTTGACTGTAAAAATTCTCCTTTCTTTTATGAGTTTTCTATAAAGTGTGAGATTTTTACAACCATCAGAAGAGGTATAAAATGATTTTGTAAAAATGTCTGAAAGGACAAATAAAACCTAGGCTTTTATTGCCAGTTTCTATATTGAGTAAAGTTGAGTATTTTAGAGTTAATTTCCAAATGTCCATTTTTAATATTAATACTAATATTAAGAAATCTATTAGAAGAACTCTCTGCGTTCTCTTGCAGCTCTCACAGCTTTCTTAAAGTGCTTTTTTTTTTCTTCTTCATATGATTTTTTATAAAAAATACCTGTTTTTTCTCCCCCTGTGTTTCTCCTTTATTCTCACTACCACACTCACAACATTCTGACATTAGATGTGTGTGGAGTTTTCCCCCACTGAGTAAATTCTCTTTGACATTAGCTGGGTGTCCTGCAATTTAACTCAATTCTTACACTGTCTGCTGGGAGACAGTATCTGATTCCACAGGTTAAGGGCTCATTCTTCTATGCCTGCTGCCTACTTCTGTTGTTAATGGTAAGTATTAGGTCCCCAGGTTACCTACAACTTCTGTCTGATGTGGCTACAAATTAGAGATTGTCTGATGTGGCTACAAATTAGAGATTCCCACAACCCCCTCCAATGGTTCAGTTCATTTGCTAGAGTGTCTCACAAAACCCAGGGAAACACTTGCTTATGCTTACCAGTTTATTATATAATAGTAGATGTGATAAAGGATACAAATGAACAGCTAGAAAAAAAGATACATAGGACAACATTTGGGAGAGTCCCTGTGGAGCTGGGGGTATGCCACCCTCCTGGTATGTGGATATGTTCACCAACCTGGAATCTCTCCAAACCCTATACTACTAGGATTTTATGGAGGATTCCTCAATAAGCATGATTAATTATTAACCCCATTTCTAGCCCCTTCCTTTCTTTGGAGAATAAAGGATAGAGCTAAAAGTTCCAAGCTTCTAATCATGGCTATATCTGTCTGCTGACAAGCCCCCAACCAGGAGCCCACCCAATCATCTCATTAGAAAATAAATGTTCCTAGTGCTCTTATCACTTAGGAATTTTCTAGGGTTTTAAGAGCTCTATGTCAGGAACTGGGAACAAAGACCAAATACACATTTATTTTTAAAAATCACAATATCACAATCGTATAGTTACTTATAAACATGTGTGTGTATGTGCCAATTTATCTCCAGCATCAAGTTAGTTCTTAGCACTTAGAAGGAATTCTAGTGTTTGAGTAAGGTAAGCAGCAAGGGAGAAAGATAACTCTCAAGTTTGGGAAATCTGGACTACACTAGGAGATAGATGTTCATATCACTGAGTAGGCAGCATGGCCAGATGCCTAAGGTCAGGGCTACTTAGAAATTTTATAAGATGAGCCAGAACCAGACAGCTATGTCCATGGTAACAGAGAAAGAAAGGTTTTGTGTTTCTATTGGATCCTTTATAAAAAGTGAAATAAATGAGAAACACATTGTCAAACAGTAGATGAATCAGTGAGAAGGCAGCCGAAACCCACAGAGAATGCCCCTACTCTTTATTAGATCAAGAGTTACTTTTAGAAGTTTAGCTACAAATACCTCCAAGACTTGCCTTAAGTTTATTTGGACCCCAAGGGAAAAGGAGTTAGCCGAAGATTTGTTTAAGTTACTGAATTAGGTTCATGAAGACTCATCTAAGTTGAAAGTAATGAGAATATAATAAACCCAGGGTAAGTAATTACAAAATATTCAAATTTCATAGTATAATCTTAAATTTCAGAAGAGCAGTATAAGAATATGTATTAAATAACTTATCCTTTCACTGTGATCTTTGGTAGAATAACTGGTATATTTTTATTTTATGTAATTATTTATAGCCTTTAGACCTCCTAAACCTTTATTCTTCTCTGTGCTGAGCATCTTGGTTTTCCTCCTTCAACTTAGCAGATTTAAGCTATGTACTCTCATGGGAGATAATAATAAACTCTTAATTATAATTTAGGTAAAACCATGAAATCAGCTCATTTTTCTTCTCTTACTCTCCTGCTCCAATAAGCCCCAATGCCCTGCTTCTCAGCAAAACTTTCTTATTGTGCAGACCACCTAACAGATACTGGTTTTACATGCTTGCCACAAAATTTAAGTACAATTTAAAATATATTAACCAGAAAATTTAAATCATACCACAATCTTTAAAATATTGACACCTATATTATCTTAGCAAAAGGGATAGTGTTATTGTAATCTTCACCAAGGCATTTATATTTAAGGAGAAGATCAGATTCCAAATCCTGTTGACTCCTTTCTCATTTGTTTCTTCTTAATATGATATCCTAATTTAAACTATGTTTATTCGAAAATACCATCAAGTGTTTTGTGGCAGTGACAGATTATAGTGGATGTTCCCATGAAACTTGGATCCAAAAGCTCTAGAGATTTCCCACTGAAAGGCAATTTGTTTATTAGATACTAACTTCATGAGTATATTGTATTCAACGGCTCTGTATTTCAGTGTGAAGATAGAAGCATTTGGGTATGTTTTTAAAGTATACTGCTAGTGCAGAATTATTTCTGTTGTCAAAAGGCTAGAAAAAAATAATTATGTTATATACATAAATACACACACACACACACACACACGAGGTAATTTATTCATCATCACCATAGTATTTCTGTAGCATCAATTAGTAGCAGCAATTTCAGATTTTTTTTTATCTTTCCCTCAAATAAATCATGGTCAAATGCTTTCTTAGATTATTTAAACTAAACTTTTCAACATGAACATTATTTACTTGTACATAAAATTCTGTAGCTGAGAACAAAAGCAATTGGGAATTCCTGAGCAAGCAATAGGGGGTTAGGATGAATGGTGATACCTGCACATGCATTAAATACAGAATTACAGGATTGAACATTGGTATCCTTGAACATCTAAAAAAGAGCCCATGGTAGTCATCAGAGAAAGGGAATTCTGAATGCCAGTAGCAGGCAAAACCAACAAACAAAGTACACATATCAAGATAGAACCCATAGGTATTGTCTACGTCCTAGAATTCAGGTCTGGGACCTATCTTTTCAAAATTTCATATTTTGTAGCTTCAGCATTAATCAGGGCTCTAAGAGAAACAGAACCAAATGGAGACACACACACACACACACACACACATCTCCATATAGGAGTTGGCTCATGTGATCTTAGAAGATGAAATGTGACATATTGTGCCATCTGGAGAACAAGGAAAATCAATGGTATAATTCGGTCTGAGTCCAAAGGCCTGGGATCAAGGGGAACTACTACTGGTATGACTCCTAGTCAGAAGTTGAAGGCCTGAGAATCAGAAGGGGGTGGGGTGCTTGTTTAAGTACCAGTGTCTGAAGTCCTGAGAAGCAGAAACTCCAAAATTTAAAGGCAAGAGAAAGTGGATATTCTCAAAAATTGAGAGAGAGAGAATTCACTCAGTCTAAATTTTTGTTCTATTTGGGCTTTTCAACAAATTGGAAGATGCTCACTCACATTGGTGAGGGCAGATCTTTATTCAGTCTACTGAGTCAAATGCTAATATCTTGCAGAAACACCTTCACTAATATACTCAGAAATGATATTTTACCAGATTTTTAGGCATCATTTAGTCCAGTCAGGTTGACACATAAAATTAACAATCGCATCTCTTAAGAGATTCATTTACAATAATGATGGTCAATATCTATTGAGAAACTAATGTAAAAGGCATTATGTAAACACTTTACATCCAGTATTTCCTTTGGTTTTCTCTATACCCTGATTGGTATATCACCATCAAGGGTAATATCATCATCATTCTACGGTTGAAGAAATCAAGGTTTTGAGAGGTTAAATTAATGTATTCTCTGTCACAGAGCAAGCAAGAATCAGAGCTAGGTCAATTACAATATTATGTCACTACTACTCCTGCTAGGAGAGAAGACTGAAGCAGAGAACTATGTCAGAGAAATGGAATGGGTGATCATGATTAATAAAAAAGTATAGTTTTTGCTTCAATCATTTATTAGGCCTAGCACATGTTCTGCCTTTGAAAGCTATGTGATATCCATGTATGTGTAAAATAATTTATTCATCTTCTCTTACTTCCAACCAAATAAGGCAGGACCTCAAATTCTTAAATCTGTGAATCAGACACCTGTCATCATCATGGATTCCAGAGAGATGTTCACTTGAGAGAATCTGTCTAACTGGTCAGAACAAACTACAAGGCTTCTTTCTCCTCTCTGCCTTAAAGTCTACAATTAAGGCCAAGTGAACCCTTTATAGTAATCCCACCTTGACTCTTGTCCCTATGTATCTCAGTGTTCTGAGGTTAGAGTTCACAGAGGGAAGCTAAGGAAACAAGACAGTCTACCCTGAGGTCACAGAGCTGGCCTAAGTAGTCCACTCAATCCCATCTTCCCACTGATTCCTCCCACAAATCTAGCTAGAATTTTTAGATTAAGGGACCCTCCTTGTCAGTAGGCAGCCCCAAGTGTCACCAAAGACCAGGAAAGATGAAAGATTGTCATAAGAAGCAAGTCAAATCAGAATGGTCACTCCAAAAAGATGCTTATTATATTTTAGAAATCCTTGAGAGAACGGGAGCACCAATGCTTCTTGCCTTGATTTTCATCAGAGCTCCTTTTCTCTGGGAACAGAGTGGAACAGGGATAATTTTTTTAACTTCCCATGTGGGTTAGACTGTTCCACTGATGTTTGCTTACTTTGAAGAAGTCTACAAACTGTACATTTGAAGATATATAGTGGCTGGTTCAATTAGAATCTTTTCACATTATGGGGAAAGGAAGAAGAAATAAGAAAGAAAGAAAGAAAGAAAGAAAGAAAGAAAGAAAGAAAGAAAGAAAGAAAGAAAGAAAGAGAGAGAGAGAGAGAGAGAGGGAGGGAGGGAGGGAGGGAGGGAGGGTATGAGGTATTATTTAGGGATTCCTTCACCCTTCTTCGCTTCCTTTCCTTCACTTCCTTCCTTCCCTGCCCCCTTCCTTCCTCCTCTCCCCTTCTCTTTCTCCCTTCCTGTCTTTCTTCCTTCCTTCCCTCCTTCCTTCCTTCCTTCCTTCCTTCCTTCCTTCCTTCCTTCCTTCCTTCCTTCCTTCTCTCTCTCTCTCTCTCCCTCCCTCCCTCCCTCCCCTCTCCCTCCCTCCCTCCCTCCCTCTCCCTCCCTCCCATCTCCCTCTCTCTTTCTTCCTTCCTTTCTTTTCTGTCTTTCTTTTCTTCCTTCCTCCTTCCTTCCTTCCTTCCTTCCTTCCTTCCTTCTCTCTCTCTCTCTCTCCCTCTCTCTCCCTCCCTCTCCCCCCTCCCTCTCCCTCCCTCCCTCCCTCCCTCCCTCCCTCCCTCCATCCCTCCCTCCCCTCCTCCCTCTCCCTCTCTCCTTTCGTCCCGTCATTTCTTTCTTTCTTCTTCCTTCCTTCCCTTCCCTTCCTTCCTTACCTTCCTTCCTTCCTTCCTTCCTTCACTTCCTTCCTTCCCTCTCTCTCTCTCTCTCTCTCTCTCTCTCTCTCTCTCTCTATCCCAACCCTCCCTCCCCCCTCCCTCCCTCCATCCCTCCCTCCCTCCCTCCTCCCTCCCGTTCCTTCCCTCCCTCGCTCCCCCCTCTCCCTCTCTCCCTCCCTCACTCCCTCCACCAGAAGAGAAGTGTATAATCTCCCAAGAACCCATGCTTTCAAAAACTACTACACAGTTTGATGTCTATCTAAAAGTCAGCCTCAGAGTCCTTGGTAGACCTGAGTGTCAGGTGGGATTGCACAGGAAAGAGTCGAATGTACCTGGTCCTAATTATGATTACAGAGAGACACCATTAAGTAGGACTCATCCCTAGAAGTAATGGGCTTCACACTGAGTGAAAAATAGTGAGAGTAGATGTCACATGTGGTATATCAGAGCATTAACTATGAGAAAGTCATAAGGAAAGGACTTGAAAGGGCCAGTCTTATTCCAGCACTAGTAATGAGGGAGTAGGGGACCCTTTGAAGGGAGGAAATGACATGTGGAGGCTTGTGGTAAAAGGAAAGGATGCTGCTGAGATAAGGCCTATGGATGCCAAAAGAGTGACAAGGAATCAGAAGACAGACTAGGAATAAAAGAGGTCCTGTGTGTAAAGGAACCGTGGTAGCAGTAAAGGATATTCTCTGAACAAAAATCCAAGTCACCACCCAAATACCTCTCAACCACCTCCTCACTTATAAGGGTAGCAGATGTGTAGGTGGGTGAGGTTGGGTTTAAAGTCTAGGTGGGCAGTGTTAGCAAGTCAAGCATCCAAATGGTTAATATATGCTTTTAAAAGAGCCAAAAACTATCTGGTTGTTTTTTTAGATACATGGATAAACAATGATACTTCTGGGTAGTGTTGACCTTAAACTTGTCTCTCACATTTCCAGTCACCCATATATGAAGTGTAATTCATACTATCTCTTAGGCCAGCAATGATCCTTGAAGGGTAACCTGTTTACAAAGTCCTCAAAGACTCATGGAATTGGAACAAGAAATAACACAAAGTTATTCATCCTCAAAATTCAATTGCCTGCACTTAACACTGCTAACACACATGACCCATTTCATTTGCCTGAATTTGCAAATGTGGGATGGAAGTCACATTTAGCACATGGAAACTCAATATTTAATGGTAATTATGAAGTATTCCAAATTTCATCTCAGCCATTGGGCTAATTTTTTTTTTTTTAAATTTCAGCAAGGAAATGGAACAGGGGCCAGTGGTACTCACCCCACTTATTCCTAATTTTCTTTTATTCTTTGTAACACACACACAATAGAATCTCCTCAGATGAACTTACACCCCAGAAGATAAGTGGCGTCCACAAATGCAGTGAGGAACCTCCCCAACTAAATCTCCTGCCAAGCCTTCCTCCCTCAAGAGTTACTATCCAGCCGGTGGGCATCAGCTGACTGAAAAGGGAGATGGGTGCCCAGAGGATGAGCACAGCTCCATTCTGTCCTCAGCAGCTCTCATTCTGGCTTCTGCTATTCATTACCAGCCATGGGTTCTCTTTTCCAGCCTTGATATGGATCCTAGGACTTGCTTTAAATTAGGTCTTCAGACAAATCCCAAGCTACTTCGTGTGGCCTCATTTTAACAGCTAGACTTTCCTTCTGAAACTAGATTCAGTTCTTTAAAAATTTCGAGCCCAAAAAGGACTTTAAAAATCACTTTCAATTCCCTTTTGTTTTTATTATGACTATTACATATATGACTCTGCAAAACATTTGGAAGGCTTACAATGTTCCAGGCTACAGAATTTCTAAGTAAAATTTCAACCATCTCAGGGAAAAGGTGGGCATCATTTCTACTGGACAGTCCATGGAGACATGAGGGCAGCAATTGACCAGGGCCACCAGAAACCATGAAGAGCAGAACACCAATGTGACCCTGGAGCAGCGATGCTCACTCTGTTGGCAATGGAGGGTCTGCAGGCCTTGACTGGGCTTCCCGATGCCCCCACACGGTTGGTGAGTGATGTTGTCTTTTTATCATGATTCTTTTATAATCCCCCATCAAGAAACCCAGGCCATGTTTCTTTTGAGCCTGGAGACTTCTTTTTGTGTTCTGAAAGATCAGCTCCTAAATGTGCCCCTTATGGTACAAACAGCCAGAACAGCCCATCACCATGGTGACAAATGTTCAAATTACAGTATGTACTGAAAAAGGAGCTCTGGTCACAAGATTTATTTTAAAATTATAGAAATAAACAGAACAATGATGCAAGAGCTATGGTTGTATTTTATATTTTCTTTGGTTTTAGTTATGTGACTTCAATTTAATGAGAAAACCTTAACAGAGTTAATCTTTAAGAAATTAGGCAGAATTGTTTTATCTTCTCATTACTTAATCAGTATAAGACCAAAGTGGAAATCTTGCATTCTGTGGAGTTCATTTGATAGAACACTTAATAATCACTTAATCACACAAGAAAACACTGAACCAGACAGGACTGATGTGCAGTATCAAAAATAGTCAGCAGTTATGGCCAAGAATACCTTTGTTTGAGACTCTCAGGCTTTCACCAGTGATATGAGGATGAGATTTTATTCTGTAAGAATATGATTTATTTTTTTGAACACTTGGCTGTTGTGCAAGGTGTGTGGTCAGAGTATCATTCACTCTGTTGAATGCATGGTGACCACAGATTTCTAAGCATTTATGGATGGGAACAGGGACTTTTCCACTGAAGTGTGTGAGAGAGAAAATGGTGTCTGTAATGTGGCTTAAAGGTGCACTAACAAAATATTTGAGATCCTCTAAAAGAAAATTATAAGGTAACAAACTTTGGTTCAATTATTTGTTCTGCCGTTTAGTCACCAAATTTAAATCCTTAAACTCTGAATAATACTTTCTGCAATTTTAATAACTATGTCTCCTGGCTAGTCACCTTCTAAAGAAAATTAAATGATTTGCTAAGGAATAGTGTATCATTATACAAGTCCATCTGAGAAAGGTCCTGTAAAATGATTAAATGTTAAGTCCATCTGTTGAAGGACTATTAGGTTTTATATAAATAAAATTTTCACAAAGGTCCTGAACAAAGGACCTAGAAATGAAGGTGAAATTTGGCCTCCTGGGGAATAATACCAGGGCTACAGGCAGCAAACAGAAGAAGTAGCACCTAAATGAGTTCTGGAACATCCCTTTTTGCAAGACGGCAACCCCCATCTGTGGTTAATCTTGGTCAGGTATACCCACTGGTAAATGACTAAATATTTTAAATTGGTCACAGCTGAGGACAGAACTCAACATGGAGAGAGACCCACATTTTCAACCTCAGAGGCAAAAAGAGGGGACTGGAACAAGAATGTAAGCCAAGATGGAGAAAAATAAAGACCAAATAAGGCTGCTTGTTGCATGGGCTTCATCACAGAGAGGTGAAGAAAATCAACATATGTACTCAGTCCAGTTATCAGAATTCCCTTTGTAAAGTCTCTGCTTTCACACTAAACATATAAAATTAATAATAACTATGATAATGCTGCATGCTCTCATGGCCCAGGCACTATAGAACTTCATACGTAATTTCATTTTTTAAAAATATTTAAGGTGGAGGCAAGATGGCATAGAAGGTAGTAGCTGTGCACACCTCCTGTCATGACCACACCAAAACTGTAACAAAACTACAGAGCAACTAGCACATGGAGTTGCCTGAAGTCTGGTTGAACAGAAGCCCTACAACCAGGGACAAAAAATAACAGGTCACTTCAAAACACTAGGAGGGGCAGAGACACAAATTAGCCTGGTTCTACAATTATATGTGGTGATCAAGAATTGGGAGAGCTATCTTGGCCTTCTTCTCCACCTGAGCAGCAAGGGGTCCCAGCCCAGGGTTTCAGGGCTGGGAAGAAAAGTCCCTACAACCTCCGTTGTGATAACCAGTGAAGATTGTGGCTGAGTGAGACAGAGTCACAGATATTCCTTTTAAAGGGACCACACCTGGCCTTACTCACTGATGTACTCCAGTGCTGAGGAAGCTGTTCCAGGGACATATGGAGAGGCACTGATTTGTTGGATTCTGGGTGATGGCTGGAGGGAAGGTTTTCTCTCAGACAGAAGTGTAGAAAGAAGCCATTGCTCTTTTATTGAGCCCTCCCACAGCACAGCCTAAAGACACAGGGGCCTTCATATTTAAGTTGCCATCGACTAGATAACACAGGTCACTCCACCCAGGGGATTCCCTGAGAATTTGCTTCTCCCAACTTTTGGGCCCACCCAAGCCACTTTCAGTAATTTATTCCATATGAATGGCCTGTCTTGGCTCCTGCTTCAAACTTTTATAACATCTCTCAAAGACTCACAATATTCAAAGAAGCAGCTTCTAGTCTTGGTGTGCCCTGTATCTCTTGATGAGCAGCCCTAAGTCCTGCACTAGTGGCAGCCAATCTTGGTTTCTGACTAGGCCTTTGGAGACAGCTATAAGCCCAGCATGGGTGGCAGTAATATGTGGATTGCTTGGTGACTCTTACCAGGTGGCCCCAGCTATGCACAGGTTTCAGCTGGACTTGGCCTGCAGCTGGACCTTACCCCTTACCCCCAGGACTGTGCTGCTGGGCCAAACAGAACATCTATTACAGAAAGCAACTCTATTAATATTGAGAGACTTAAGAATCCTACCTAATACATAGAAATAGACACAAGGAGGCAGCCAAAATGGAAACAGAGAAGCATGTTACATATGAAAGAACAGAACAAAACTAGAGAAAAAGAATTCACCAACATCAAGTTGTCAGATGCAGAATCCAAAACATGGTTATAAAGATGCTCAATGAACGTAGGGGAAGAGTAGATGAACTCAGTGAGAAATTTAACAAAGAGAAAGAAAACACAAAAATATAGATAAAAACATAATAGGAAGCCAGTCGGAAATGAAGAACACAATATCTAAGATGAAGAGTACATTAGAGGGAATCAACAGAGCACATGAAGTGGAGGATTGAATCAGCGACATAGAGGATTGGGTAGTAGAGGACACCCAATCAAAAGAGCATTAAGAAAAAAATAATCCAAAAAAATGAAGATAGTTTAAGACACCTCTGGGACAACATTAAATGTAACGACATTTGCATTATAGGGGTACTAGAAGGAGAAAAGAGAGAGCAAGAAATTGAGAACCTATTTGAAGAAATAATGATGGAAAACTTTTCTAACCTGGTGAGGGAAATAGACAAACCACCTCAGGAAGTTCAGAGAGTCCAAAACAAGATGGACCCCACACCAATGAGGCCCACACCAAGACATATCATCATTAAAATGCCAAATGTTCCAAAGAGAGAATCTTAAAAGCAGATGAGAAAAGTAGTTATTTACCTACAAGGGAGCTCCCATAAGACTATCAGCTGATTTTTCAACAGAAATTTTTCAGGACAGGATTTTGCCCAAAATATTCAATGTGATGAAAACCCAGGACCTACAACCAAGATATTCTACTCAGCAAAGCTATTATTGAAGTGAAGATAAAAGAGCTTCCCAGACAAGATAAAAAGCTAAAGGGTTCATCGCCACCAAGCTAGTATTCTAGAAAATGTTGGAGGGACTTCTTTAGGAAGGATATATATATATATATATATATATATATATATATATATATACACACATACATATATATATATACACACACACACATACAGGACAGAAGGATGTGGCATAAAATATTCGATGTGATGAAAACCCAGGATCTACAACCAAGAATACTTTATCCACCAAAGCTATCATTTAGAGTGGTAGAGCAGATAAAGAGCTTCCCAGACAAAAATAAGCTAAAGGAATTTGTCAACACCAAGCCAGTATTGCAGGAAATGTTGGAGGAACTTCTTTAGGAAGAAAATACATGTATCAAAAATATGAATAAAGAATGGTAAGGACTACATTCCTATCAACAGGTACCTCAAATGGAAAAGAATTAAGTGTTCCAACAAAATGATAAGATGGCCAATGGGTAAGATGGCAGCATCTAACACATGTATAGCACTGTGGGCATAGACAAAACTCTTTTCAGTATGAATTAATTATTTAATTTTAACAATCATCGTTGAAAATGGTAAACCAAGTGCCGAAAACCAAGATTCAGAGAGGTTATATGATTTCCAAGATTTTTGACTTCAAATTCTGCACCCATTTCCAAAAAGAATGTCTGTGGGGGTTTTTTTTTTGCAGTTTGATGAGGGAAGAGAGCACTTCAAGTTCACTGCTACCCCTGTTATTTTATTATGAGAGAGTTAAGAAAGTACAGAAGATTACAAAAATATCCAGCCCATTATTGTTACTGAATTAGAGCCAGTGATACAGAAGGGAGTGGAGGACTGCCCTCCCATCAATTGCTACCCAGTTTCCAGGCAAGTGCCCTGCTGGAAATCCATGCAGGAAAGTCTAGGGAGAGACATGTCAGTCATTTTACCCTGAACTATTGCAAGTAATTTCCAAAGCTGATTATATATTTGGTTATAAAAATAAGACTCTATCTTAGAGTTGATATCTTTAATGAAATGCTTATTTAACCGCATACTTCTATTCTAAATACTTCCCTTTCGACATGTTAGGAAAACCTGTTTTCTAACTTACAGAGGTTGCATTATCTTAATGTTTTTTTCCTGGAACACCCTTAGGGTTTCTTCTCAGAAATATGGTTGTTAGGGTTCTTGAATTGAACTTTGCTCTTTATTTAGAAGAAACCCAGCAAGGCAACATTTCTACATCTAAAAACAAAACAAAACAAGACAAGACAAGACAAAGCAAAACAAAACAAAAACAAACAAACAAACTATAAACAACCAAACCAATCCCCCCAAAAATGAAACAAAACAAAACAACAACAACAACAACAAGACTGTTTGAAAGGCAAGGCTTTATTGCTATGATCCATCAGGGAGTGATTTTCTCTCTAAAAATAACATTCATTGATTGGTTATTCCAATTTAATAACCAGTTAAAGCAGTTTTTACTATGAAGAAAAAAGGCACAGCTATTCAGTGGCTCATTATCATATGTACCAACAGACAAAAAAAAATTTCAGAAAACTGTCAATCCCCATGTAAGATTTTGTTGCTCTGTCTTGACACCCATGTGATATTCTAAGATGAGATTGCCTTGTTAGATAAGACTAGGAATTCCACTTGTTTTAGTCCTTGGAAAGTAAAGTGTTATGCATGCAATGCTGGATGCCAAAGACAGTAGTAAAATCTGTTCTTTAGAAAATATTCATTAATTGACTCATTGATGATTCTTTTCTGAGACATCGAATGGGCAAATCAAGCCAGAAAATTCCAGGACACTCAAAATTTCACCTACCCCCAATACAAGTATGAAAATTCCCCTAATCACCTCATGGAGGTTTATGAGAAATGGTTTTAAAATTTTTAATAATTATTCTAACTTTTCTAATAAACAATAAATCATTTTCCAAATGAAAAAATGAAGTTATTAAAGAGAGGGAGAGGGTAATGGCAGAAGAAAAGAAGCAATTTTTCAGGACTTCATAATCATATCTATCTGGCATCTTCACAGTTATTTATAATGAGGGTTCTCCGTGCTAAAGTTGATTTTTCAATATTTTCCTGAGGTCTTTGATTTTAAACATTGCATGCTTTCTTGTAGGCTGAGTAGTTTAATTGGAGTATTCTTTCTACTTCCATGTGAAAAATTATCTCCAGTCACTTAAACAGATATAGATATTCTAACTCTTGTAAAAAGAGTGGTAGAATAACCATGCAATTGCATATCGCAGCTGAAAAAACATTTCTAAGACGTCTAATTTATTGGTAATCAATCTATATGTAGCCTTTGTTATCTGAGAGATATAACACATTCTTGTCACATGCATGTGCCTTGTTGAGAACCATGCCACTAGAAACTGGTCCATTCTTGCCCAAGCCAATGGCATTTCCAAATAGCTACAAAATATAGTTAGCCTAGCTTGGGACATCACAGTGCACAGAGCCCAAGCGAGTGTCCATGCAGCCCAGTGCCAGGTGTCAAAGCCAGAGCCTGATGGAAGGCAGTATTTAATGTTGGCAGTAGCCCAGAGTGAGTGTCAGAACCTCAGCAAGGTGTGGAGAGCATCCATGTGTGAGGTCAAGGCCTGAACTGGAATGCTAAAGCTCAGGTGAGAATAGGGGTCATCTGGGAAACAGAGTACACAGTATCACAACTCAAATATGGCAAGGAGAGCATCCACAGCAATGACCATCCTAGCACCTGGCCCTAGCATCCAAGTATTGATTTCTAAATATAATTTTCTGCTAAATATAGCTGAGCTCCTTGAAAGAAATAGCTGATTCTAGTGCTGGAGCAAGAGATTAAAAATGAGTCTGGAACATTGTGTGATGCAAGAAACTAAGTGCTAAAAAATGAAAAGAAAGGATGAGAGATGAAAAAAAGAAATTAAATGATAGGACCATGTTAAAGAACACAGAAGTTAACTTGAAGAAACTTGCACTATCTTAGTATGTGAATTTGAGCATTGAACTAAATGATTATAGTATTACTAGGGAAAAAAAAACGAGTCCATGAGGCTATAATGTTATAAGTAAATAAATAAATAAACAAACAAACAAATAATGAGGGGATAAAGTTTTTCTTTGCAGCAGAATGCTAACTAATAGAGGTCAAAGGAATTATGGATTAGAAAATCACTATTTGACAGTCCAGGAAATACAAAAGGATGCTAAAACTAGTAAATGAAACTTAATTTTGAGGACATTTTGGACAAACCTAAGATAAGAATATTCTTCAAAATAGGTGTCTTGAACTTCAAAAGTGACAAAGTCACAATTGTTAAGAAAAGGCCAAGGGGGCAGGGAATTCTGTCTTGCTGTCGGTAACCTCAACCGCAAGAGAGTCATGCCCAAAGCTGCTCTGTTCCTTTGGGTGTTTATGGTGCTGCACAATGGGCGAGGTTCTTGTTTGAAGAAGAGGGGAAGCCATGGTATAGAAGCAAACTCAGAACATAATGGCTCACATGAAGCAGACTGCTGAAAGAGCAGGGATGTGGATCTAGCCTCACATTTAGCTGGCCCAGGAACTCTTCATTGCTTTTGTTCTGTCTCACCTCTACTTCTCTCTGACTTTGGCTTCATTTTCTTAGGTCAGCTGTACACATTCATCTAGAACCATTGCTACAGAGAACTGAAAGTATAGATTTTTACTTGGAGAATGGAAGGGTCTTTTTCATCAGTGCAATTAGAAAAATCCCAGGAAAGAGTGTGATCAGCTCAGGTTGTGTACTGAGTCAATCACTATGATTGAGGTTTGGTATAATCTATCTGCACATACCTCTGCACAACATGGTCTATATGCAAATCTATGGCCAAGAGGCTAAAGTATCATGTTTGAAAGCACCCAATGAAAACTACATGATTTATGGAAAAACTTCAGATGCTCAGAAAAAAGTTGTGCTAATCATAACAGACAAGGTAATAGATAGAAACTTTGTTCCCTTTAACAGTTTTCCAACTTTACCATATAAAACCCTGGTTTTGGAGAGCTTATATTTTCACAGAAGCATAGAACAAGTCTTAGTCTCCTAATTTCAAATCTAGGTGTTTTTTTTTTTCACTCTCTTTGGAAATCTTTCAACTAAAAGGATTTTTTTCAAGAGAACTTATTTTTGAACAAACTTTGGCTGGCACAAGGTAGGCAATGTATGGAAATCAACGGCAGGCAGAACTTGCTGCCTGCAAGAGTTGCAATATTGTCTCCAAGAAGCACAGGGGTCTGTGGAAAGGCCCCTGACAGCAGCTGGTCTCACTGTGATCTCTGTCTACAGTAGGAATGCCCAGGCACAGAAGTTGCAGCAAAACTGAAGCTAATTGGCTAAATGGATCTTGTCTCCCTGAGATTTCACTTTGCCCAAGCCAAAAAGTGCCTGCAGCCCATTGACAAGCAGCCTCTTGTGCCCTGCTTGGCTCTGGGATTGAGCAGTTAGTGCAAACAACAGACCTTGGCTAGCGCAGTGAGAGTATTGCGAAGAAAACAGTTGTGGACGGACCACTGCTGCCTGTATGGGCTGCAATATCTTTTAAGGGGATTTCAGGGGTTTATATTGGCCTGACGGTCCTTGACTCCCTGAGTTCCTGCTCCATCCAGTACACACTGTGCCCATTGCACATTGATAGGCAGCTGTTCCTGCTCTGGCCTAGCACATTTAGGCCTAGGTGGGCAGCAATTGACCTTGCAATGAGTGGAAACTTGTGCAGTGAGCCACAGAGACAGCAAGGACACATAAACTGACACTGCGGTGGCAGGGAGAAATTTACTCACTAGACCCAGGAGACTCTCAGAGTCCCTGTGCCACACAACATGCATATCACCCAGAGGCTCATCCAGTTTCAGAGACTTACAGGCAGCTGATAGGCAGTACAAGGTCTTGAGGAGTACTGGTCCCTCCGCTAAACTGCCATAGGACAGGGATGAGAGATACCTGAGAGCTATCTATAGCTTTGTCTCTTCCACTTACTTATAGATCCAGCATAGACAACAGCCATCAGCGGATCCCTTTGTAGTTCTCACCGAGTAACCCTAAGAAATCAAAAGCAATGGCTGACCTTGGCCTATGGGAGGGCCCCTTCCAAGGGGCCACAAAACTAATGCATCTGGAGGCTGGCGCCAGACCACAATGGAACAACTCCTGACTAGCTCCAGTAATGATACACACAAAGGATGGTTGCAACAAGTACATAAGCCTGCTAGGGCAAATCCCATTCAGTGAGGTCAGCCCCCACGCAATTCTTATCCTGAGCATGCAGCCAATTCACACAATTAGTCAGCTTGAATCTTAATCCCACACTCTGATCTACTAACAATGATAAAGGCTTGTCAACAACAGAAGATCACATACAACCCACACAAAGGTCATGTCCAGAGCTCCTGGAACAAAAATCAGGGAGAGTGCGCCAATGGGCCACACAAGACATCTTCCACATTAGGCCTTCTAGCCAAAGCTTGGAGGTAAAACAAACATCCCTGACTCATAGAAACAAACACAGAGAGGCTAATAAAATGAGAAAACAAAGAAACATGCCACCAATGAAACAATAAGAGAAAACTCCAGAAAATAAGCTAAATGAAATGGAGAAAAGCAACCTACCAGAAGCAGAGTTCAGAATAACCATTATAAGGATGCTTAATGAACTTATGAGAAGAATAGAGGAGTACAATGAGAACCTCAAAAGAGAGACGATAAGCATTAAAAAGGACATGGAAACCATAAAAAAGAACCAGACAGAAATGAGGAATACAATAACTGAAATGAAGAATACAATACAGCAGATTGGACGAAGCAGAAGATCAAATTAGCAAATTGGAATACAAGGTTGCTGTCATTTTATTATTCATATTTGTCAAAACAACAAAAACATAAAGGATTTTTTTTAAAATGAGGTTAGTTTAAGAGACCTCTGGGACAACATGAAGCATAAAAATATCTTAATCATAGGAGTACCTGAAGAGGAAGAGAGAGAGCAAGGAATTGAGACTCTATTTGAAGAAATAATAATAGAAAACTTCCATAACCTGACAAAGTAATTAAACATAAAAGGTCAGGAAGGACAAAGAGTGCCAAATAAGAGGAATTCAAACAGACCTACACCAAGACACATCATAATTAAAATGTCAAATGTCAGAGACAAAGAGAGAATCTTAAAAGCAGCAAGAGAAGGAAGCTGGCTACTTACAAAGAAACCCCCATAAGAATATCTGCTGACTTTTCAATGGAAACTTTGCAACCAGAAGGGAATGACAAGAAATATTCAAAGTTATGAAAAACAAGAATCTACAACCACAGATATTCTGCCCAGCAAGGATTTCAATCAAAATGGAAGGTGAGATAAATTGCTTCCCAGACAGAAAAAAAAGCTTAAGGAATCCATCACCAACAAGCCAGCATTATAAGAAATGTGAAAGGGTCTTCTGTAAAAAAGAGAAGGGGTAAAAAAGAAAATAGAAATAACAAATACGAATAATAAAATAACAGTAACAATGTACCTATTAGTAGTCACTTAAAATGTAAATGGATTAAATGCTCTAATCAAGACATAGGGTAACCAAATGGATAAGAAAACAAGATCCATGCATATGCTGTCTACGAGAGATCCACTTCAGATGAAACAACACTCACAGACTGAATAAAGGGATGGAAAAAGATATATCAGGCAAATGGAATGGGAAAAAAAAGCTGGCACAGCAATACTTATATCAGATAAAATAGACTTTAAAACAAAGGCTATAATAAGAGATAAAAAGGGCATTACATAATAATAAAGGAATTGATAAATCAAGAGGTCATAACCCTAATAAATATATATGCACCCAGCATAGGAGCACCTATATACATAAAGCAATTATTGACTAACATAAAAGGAGAGATCAGAGTAGAAGACTTTAACACTCCATTGACACCAATGGACAGATCTTCCAGGCAAAGAATTGACAAGAGAACAATGAGCCTAAAAGATACACTAGAATAGATGGACTTAATAGATATTTTCAGAGCATTTTACTCAAAGTAGCAAAATATACAAAATTCTCAAGTGCACATGGAACATTTTCAAAAATAGAGCACATGCTAAAACACAAATCAAGTCTCAATAAATTTAAGAAGATTAAAAAAAGAAAAGAAAACTTATTTTTAAAAATTCATTTATTGTTTGACAATAAAAATTTTAGTTTAATTCAAAGAAAACAAGTTTAGGTATACAGTACTGTATATCTTGCATGTTTACTACACCCAATTCTAACCAGCTTTGGAAGAAATCCTTGGGTGTATCCTGGATAAATCAGAATTGCTCTTCAATAACTTGTGCTCTGTTAAATGCTAAGAATTAACTAGTTCATTTTCTGATATATTCATGAAATGGAAAATTGTTTTATTCCAATCAACAGACCTTGAGAAGTTACTTTTCATTTTATATGGTCACATATAAAGATCAATGGTATCTGCCCTTATATCAAAGATTTCTTCAAAAGGAAAAACTAATAGCACAAGATTGCCTTTTGTAAAACAAAACATCTTTGTTTACCTGCTACGTTGGACTTACGTCAAGAGGTTCAACATGAAACCTCCAAAGACACTCTCTCAGGACTTTGAAATGACTTTGGAGGTGAATGAATGAAAAAGAGTGAGTACTGCATACCTCCATTTTCTTTCAAGTATCATCGATTCTCATGGCACAACTTTTTATTTTATAAACTAAAT
The DNA here is from genome assembly GCF_014176215.1 of Rousettus aegyptiacus. Taxonomy (NCBI): domain Eukaryota; kingdom Metazoa; phylum Chordata; class Mammalia; order Chiroptera; family Pteropodidae; genus Rousettus; species Rousettus aegyptiacus. The sequence goes on from NW_023416287.1 coordinate 44,608,654, forward strand.
AAAAAATGTACATTCCTGCCCCATAGCCAATGGTGATGCAATTGTTTAACTGATGGTGCTTGTATTTTAGTTTAAGAAGATGCAGTTATTTTTATTTATTTTTTATTAAGTTTGTTGGGGTAACATTGGTTAATACAATTGGGTAATACAATTATATAATTTGACACCTATATATTCTATTGTGTGATCACCACTCAAAGTCCAGTTTCCTCCAGCTACCATATATTTGATCCCCTTTACCCACTTCATTCTACCCTTACTCCTCCCCATATTTGACTTTCTTTACTTCTCCCCTCCTCCCCCACCCTCTACCCTCTGGTAACTACTAGTCCATTGTCCATGTCCCTGAGTCTCTGTTTGTTTGTCCTGTTCATTTGTTACTTTTAGGTTTATATCCCACATAAAAGTGTGAAGATGCAATTATTTTTATCTTCACACTTTAGACTCTGCTATAATAGCCTCTATGTTGAATCTTTTTCCACACAAATTTATCCTGCATGTTTCTGCAAATCAAGCTCCCTACCACACACTATACAAGTTATTCCCTGGTTCATAAATCTCGAGTGGCTACCCAAATTCCTGAGCTGGGCACTCAAAATTGTCCACATCTGAGCCCTACTTATCTCTCTTTAATTCCATTAATCACCTATCTCCTGCTCCAGTCAAATGTGTCAATCTAAAGACCCGAAGGAGCCTCCTGCAATGGGAAGGTGCCAGCTTTGCAGCCAGTCAAACCTGGGTTTGACTTTTAGAGCTGTGCTTCATGTCCTTGAACTACAACCAGCATGGTCAGCCTGCCTTCTCTCTTGTCTGAGGTTCTGTCAATAGTCTTGTTATTCAGTTTGCAGATTTTCACATAATCCCAAAGCCTCTGCCCACGTTCTTGCCTACTGCTCCTGAGCTATTTTCTCTGTTTCAGATTCTCTATCCTTCATTGAGAACTCTGGTGATTTTCCCTCTCCTTTTGCAAAGCCAAGTCAACACAGCTAAACTGATTCTGCTTATTGAGTGAATCTTAGATGTTGCCTTCACAAAGCCAGTTTGAAGTATAAGACCTGTGGCTCCTGACTCATGGTAATGGACTTTCTCTAGTTCCTTCTCAGTAGGTAAGTGTATCATTTCCCCTGCAGGGAAAGGATAAAGGTCTGGCTTTACAAGGGTCTGATCAGGAGAAACTGCATGAGGCACAGTAAAATTTACCCATCTTAGGTATCTTCCCCTGCCCTGTGGTCATGAGCACAGACAATAGATATTAGCTCCAACTGAACTTGAGCTAGATAATCTGCCTTGACAAGCCCTATCCCAATCTGAGAAGTGTTCATGAAGACAACCTGGGAAATGTCAACTCATGCAGATAGCACAAGAGACTCACTCTTTATTGCTACTTCAGACATGTAAGGGTTTGGTTTAGGGCCAAGTTTAGTGAGTGAGGTGAATAGCCACTCTAAAAACCCAGCATACCCCCACTACTTCCCAAAGGGTCTAAAAAACCCGACCTTACCTCATCTTGCTCCACTTTTTACTCACACTCACTAGGCCCTGGAAGGTCTGTCTGGGAGGCACAAATATGTGCACTTAGTAAATGTAATTCATAAGTGATAACTATTCAGATGAGTCTAATTTCTGAGATGTTTGTTTTTCTGCTCTTCCAATAAGACATCTTATATTTATTCAAGCTTTTTTTCTTCTTCCTCCACCCCACATACTCTTCCAAATTTGCAAAGTTTCTCATTTCAGGAGAGCATAATGAAAAAGCTTGAGAACAAGTGGGCTTCATTAGATCACCCCTAATGTGATAACAAGTCATTCCAGCAGGACACCAAGTGGAAAGAAAACCAAGGTTACCCTATTAAAATTCGGATCAAAATACATTGCACTTATGATTTGCCCAGGAAAATTTCTAATGAAAATTAATTCCAATGCCACAAACTTTACTTTCAAATAGATGAAATACAATGAGAAATCAATAATGTAATACTTTAGCAGGTACTGATTAATTTAACTGATTTTCAAATGAACATACCAGAAAATATTCCAACTCTCTATATTAAACAGATGAAAGGGAGACAAATGGATAACCTAAAATTAAGGTACAGATGAAACTAATAAAAATTCAAAAAATACCTTTAAGTAAAAGTACTCTATCCAATGTTTAGGAATACCTTTGCCATGCTATGACTGATGTATAAAAGTATAAAAATAACACAAGGAAAATAGTTTAGGAGTACTAAACAGTACATAAATCACTTTTTTAGAATCTGCTACAGTCAATTTAAATAAATTTATTTTTAAACAAAAACTCTAAGTGCTATATTACTCTTTAGCTCTCACCCGTGTCTCAGCTCCCCTTCACAGCATACCTCTGTGAAAGAGTTCTCTCTACTATCTTGGCTAGCTAGTCACCAAATCAGTTTTTTCCCCTTCCTGAGATCACATTCCTAACTCTCTTTAAAGTTAGACATGGCTCTGTACTTGAGCCATAGCCAGTAGAATTTGAGCAGAAAACTATTCAATATTTAGGAATGTCCAAGTGTTCCATAAAAACCATTACTTGTTCTGTATAAACTTTTTGAGCATGATTCTCCAAGTTTATTTTGTCTTCTAGCTGGCCAGGACACTGTCACCCAGGGTTCCATTAGAAGATACATGTTGGAAATGACGAAATGCTATTGGTGTGGTCCCCAGATGATAGCACTGAGTGTTGTGTCTGTCTTCTCTCTATTCTGGAACTGTTCTGGACCATGTAAGAAACAACCTCTATTGTGTATATTTCTTACCATGCTATCTTGAATTCCTCCCTTTCCAGTCTCCCTTAAACTCCTTTCAATCAGGTTTCAATCACCACTAGTTTACTAAATCAACTCTTACCAAGATCATCAGTTGCTAGTAGGTAGCTCCATGTTGTGAAATTCAATGGCAAATCCTTTGTCCTCATCCTATGTGATCTGTATGCAGCATTTGCCAAAATTGATCATGTGTTCCTTTTTGAAACATTTCCTTCCCTTAGCTTCTGGGAAACTGCACCCTCTTGAGTTTCCTTCTGCTTATAAGGTGCTCTTTCTCAATTTCCTTCCACATGTACCCTCCTCCAGGTATTGGAGTGCTTCAAGTTTTATTCCTCATATGCCTTCTTTTCTCTAGCCATAATCACTACTTATGGAATATTAAATACAATGTAGACACTAAAACTTCTCAAGTTTTAATTGATAGTCCAAATCTCTCCCTTGGATCCCAGACTTGTATTTATAATGAGCTATTAAACACCCCTACTTAGAAGAAACTTGAACATGGCATGTTTAAAACTAATGCCCTGATTTCCAGTCTTCTCTCTTGCTTCCACCCTCCAAGCTTGTTCTTCCTATACTGTTCCCAGTCTGGGAACATGGCAGCTATGTCATTCCAGCTGAGTTTCCCTCAGTCCACATCCAATCTGTCAGGAAATTCTATTGGCTGTACCTTCAAAGGAAGTCCATCATGCAAACTTTTCATCACATTACTGTCACATTGGTCCAAGCATCACCGTTTTCTTCCAGATATTATTGCAATAGCCTCTTAATTGATTTCCCTGATTTCACATTTGTTTACCCTACAGTCTATTTTCAATATAGCCACCAGGGTAATCTTTTAAAAATAAAAATCAAAAAATGTCACTCCTCTGCTTAAAACTTCCCAGTATCTTTCTATTTCACCCCAAGTAAAAGGTATGTTTATAAGACCTGATATGGTCAACAACTTACCACCTCTCTAACCTAATTTTCTAACAACCTTCCTTTCACCCACTCAGCTCTAGCCATACTGGCCTCCTCACTGGTCTACAAACATGCCAAATATTCTCCCTCCTTGACACCTTTGCACTCTCTTTCTCTCTAACTGAAATGCTCATTCCCCAGGGAGGCTCATGATTCATCTCACTTATTTCAGGTCTCCAATCAAATATCACCTTACTCGCAGAGGCTTCTCTGATCATCCATATTCTAGCACATCACCACCACCTTGCTTGCCCTATCTTCTCTATCCTGCTTTATTTTTTCCATGGCATTCACTACTATCATGTTTTACTTATACATGTTTTACTTATGTATTTGTTTGCTATCTGTCTCCATCTAATCGAATATAAGTTCTATAAAACCAGAGATTATCTGTCTATTTTCACTACCATGTCCCCAGAGACTAGAGAAATTTTTAAAAAATAGTTTGGAATCCAGTTGGCCTGCAAAACTCTTTCACTTTCATGCTCACCATTCTCATCTCATGAAAGCACTTCATGCTTTCCTTTCTCATCTAATTCTTCCACCATTACAATCTTGATGTGATAATGTGAGAATGCAAAATCTACTCTTAGGATCTTTAAATTAAATCTGTTTGCACATTATGTATTCTCATGAAGAGTGATGTTTTCTTTCTACCTTAGTTGGCAGGTTCCTAATAACTTAACAAAGTCTCAAACCAGAGAAGAGTTTGGGCCAGGCATGGAAATAGTCAACTAACTTGTAAACATGATTTGCTTTGTTTGATTGTTTTTCAAAGTAATTTTTTTCCCTTTTCATTGTTTGGTATTACTCAGAGTGCTTCTTACTTCTACTGTTATGGATAATATAAAACTAGCTATATAAAAAATGTGAGTTAATTCACATCATCTCTGCAATTTTCAAACACAATATCTTGGGCTCAACTTATATAGAATAAAGACTCTCAAATGCTTGAGAAATGTTCAAATATATGAATGAGTGATGGAATAGGAAGAAAAAAAGGAATTATGGAGATACAGCGAGAGTTTTAAATACCTACAGACTCTGTTGCTACAAACTAAAAAAATTTTCCTCCCACAGGTGCTCATTGACTCAGAAAGAGAATAGTTACACTCCCAGTCAAAGAAAGTTCAAATAACAAGCAACACAGAAAATAAAAATAAAACAAAAAATGTCTAATTTAAAAAAAAATCACATATCCATAACTGAGAGATAAAGGTATTCTGGTTACTCAGTTTAGACTCCAGATAGTGTTAAAATTACTAAAATAAATGAAGTTTCAATCTTGACTTCATTCTATTTAACAATGCTCATAAGAAAGATATGTTTTGTAATTCTGATGGGAAAAAAGCACTTAATCAAGTATCTGCAAATATTCCAGGATAGCTTATTGTTCACTTTTCTGTCTTCAGAAAATGAAATGATAATGTTCACACATGCAGAATTTACTGACTACCATGACTCTAAACTTCCCCTCTGTCTTGGTACATTTTTAGGCCACTCTCCATCTCTGTTTCTCTTGATAATTTTTCCTCAATTCATCTCAACTTTTCTCCTTTGTTCTTGGATGTCAGTGAAATTCTCTCACCTGGTACCCTGACCAGATGCCTTATACGAAAGTCCTAAGGTTGTTGGGGTCAGTGTCAGGCTCAAGGGTGGAATGGTGGAAGATGAAAAGCCACTTACTGTTAAACTTCATATGCTTGGAAGAGCCTCTTCTCTTGCCTTGTCTCCAGGCCTCCATGATAATAAGATATAGTGAAGGAAATTCAAAGAGTGAGGACATTAAAGAATAAAAAGATACAGCTGTACCTTTCCCTTCTGTGGTCAGCCGATTCGTGGTCATGAAAGAGCCAGATCCATCAGTCCTTGCAATAGTTTGATCAAATTACTCTCTCTCCACAACTTGAATAAGACCACAATCATTACTGCTAGCTGTTCTGGCAATGATAGTCAAAGGTCAGAGAAAAGCTATGCCTTTGTCTACTAAGATCAGTTCAAACAAGTTGTGAACTGTATTTGACATAGTATCTAAGAGCTGGGTAGGCTAATACGCACATCTGGAAATGTGTTTTGAGTTGGTAAGTTGGTAGCATAGTTGATTCTTACCTGGAGTCCTCTCCATCAAGATTTCCTTTGGAATTCTTGGGTTTTGAAGACAAGTGTGCCCAGACATACTTATATATATTATCCCTGCTCTCACTTTGTATTCAGCTAAAGAAATCCCTTTCCAATTTTCTTAGAATCAGGTTTTTGGAATTTCTTGGAAAGAAAACCTGTCAAATTTAAAACAATTTAAACTATCAGAGATTTCTAGAATGTAAAATTGAGTAGTTAAGTAGAAATATTCATAAGTCCTCAACTATAAGGTCTAACTCACATTACACATTGTCAGTTCTCTGTGAGTTTCTCATTGAGAGCAATAGATGTCAGAAACATAGTGGAGTGAGAGACGTCTCCAGACCTCTCCCCTTGAAACAACATTAATCTGAACATCTAAAACTCAACAAAAAAACACCAAAACTACACAGCATGTCTGAGTGTGGGATATGTGCATAGAGCTACCACAGGTCAGAACAACAGGTGTTGGATGATGGACTGGGAGAAATAAAAAAGCTGCCTCTCGCAGCAAGAGTTCCCTGTAGGAGGGGGGAGGAGGGGAGAAAGTGCGACGAGTTCCCTGAACACCCCTACCTGGGAGAGCTATGGGCTCCATATGGCCTGCAGCAGTGCCCAGTCATCAGGGCAGAAAGCAGAGAAGTGGGGATAGCAGTGAAGCAGGGATGGAAGAGAAACAACAGTTGACTCTTACCAGCTGCAGTTACAAACTGAGACTGAGCAGCAGCCTTCATCACCCAACCCAGAGGGCTCCTGCCCCCATATCCTCTGAGATCAAACACTGCAGAGACTCAGGGGAATCTGAGCAAATGCTACTGAAATTGTCACTAACACTGACAGGGACTGAGACTGAGGGTAGCGAGTGTGATTGAACAGCTATAAGAAAAGAATGCATTTTTAAGTCTTTATATAAAGAAGAACCAGAGGGAAAATCCACAAAAGCCAAACTATCTAAGGACTGTGAGACAACTATAAACTCATTCTGCTCATTTAGTTGTTTTTTCAGTTTTCGAAATTGTTGACATGAATCGTTTCGGATCTCACTGAGTTTTTTCAGAAGTACCATCCTGAATTCTCTGTAATTTAAGATGCATATTTCTATGTCTGTAAGCTTATTTCCTGGAGATTTTTCTCTCTTTCTGAAATGCCTTGTCACCTTGGTTGTTTATGGTGTTTAATGGACTATTTCTCCACCTGGGCATTAATGGAAGTATATTCTGCTCCTCCGCCCCCAGAAAGATTTGTTATATAAAGGTCTTTTTTTAGCCTGTTGCAAAGAAGACTTTTTTCTTGTGGTTCCCAGTAGATAAATTCTGTATTTCAGTGCATGATTTTTAACTTGAAACAGAGCTCCTGAGTTCTAGAAATAATGAAATAAAAGAAACAATGACGTACTTGAACCTTCTCTATTATTTAACTCCAAGAAGAAGAAAAAAACACAAGATTTTGACATTTATTTTGCATAGTGTTCTCTGAGCTTCCTGGACCTATAGTTTGGTGTAAATTAATTTGGGGGAAATTCATTATTGTTTCAAATATTTCTTCTATTCCTTTCTCTCTTTCTTTTCCTGGTATTCCCATTATGCATTTTACACCTTTTATAGTTGTCCCACAGCCCTTGGGTAGTTTGTTCTGTTTTTCAGTCTTTATTCTTTTTGCTTTTGAGTTTTGGAGGTTTCTATTGAAATAGCTTTAAGTGATGACATTCTTTCCTCACCAGTGTCCAGTCTACTAATAAGCTTATCAAAAGCATTCATCATTTCTGTTACAGTGTTTTTGATTACTAGCATTTATTTTTGGTTCTTTCATGGCATTTCCACTTCTCTTCTTACATTGCCCATATGTTATTGCATGCTGCCTACTTTATCCCTCAGAGCCCTTGAAGAGGAATTTTCCACTCAAATGGCTAACCTTGTAATCAGCTCTTTGTTCTGCTTCTGTAGACATGCTTGCTGCATAGGTCAAAGGGCAGAGTGATCTTGAAATCAACTAAAGACTCACCCTCCCCTTTGATTGTTCTGTCTAGATAACAGATGTATTGCCTTTGCTTGGTAAGCCCTATAAAAGTAAGGTTACCCCTGAGCTCAGGGCCCAGATCTTCAGAGCTAGCTCTTCTGGGACTGCCAGCGTAATAAACCGGAGTTTTCCAAATCTCCAAGTGGTGCTTGGTTTCTCACTGATCTATTTCTGCAACTCCCTTAGTATATTAATCATAGTTTTAAAAAAATTCTTGGTCTGGTGATTCCAACGTCACTGTCATGTCCGATTTTGATGCTCTATCTCTTTAAATTGTGTTTTTTGCCTTTTAGTATAATTTGTAATTTTTTCTTAATAGCTGGACATAATATACTAGATAAAAGGAACTATATATAGGTCTCTATAAATAAGCCTTTAGTAAAGTGGTTGTAAGGTGTGGGGGAAGGGGAAGCATTCTATAGTCCTATGATTAATTCTTAGTCTTTTAGTGAGCAATTTCTTTTTGACTTTGAACTTCACAAGTTTTGCTCAGTTTTTTTTTCTCCCCCAGTAGGTGGTGCAGGATAGCAAGTGTGCACTAGAGTTGGGTATTTCTCATCTTCCATGTAGAAGACAACAGCTGACTGGTGTTGGGTATTTCTCTTCCCCCAGGTCAGTTAGGCTCTGATAACACCTCAGTAGATTACGTTCAATTACATTTTACAAATTAAAATTTGTCAATTGCAGTTCAAGTTTTCCTACGAGGGCACTGGTTTCCACAGTAGTTTCTGTTCATGATTTTCTGCTTCAGTAACCTGTAACTTTTTGTATTTGCCTGTTAGTCTCTCCTATCATGGGGGAGTGGTTTTCCCTGTGTCGTCACCTCATTTGTGAATCCAAGAACAGTTGCTGACTTTTTAGTCTGTTTAGCTTTTGTTAGGATGGAGTGGCAACTTCCAAGCTCCTTACATGCTGAATTGGAAAGTCCTGACACTGGAAATTATATGAGCTTCTCAGGTTGTTTTAATGTCAGCCAAGTCTGAGAACCATTCTGATAGGCTCTTCCTAATGACTGTAAACTCTGAGCTCTTGCCTGGTTGTGTCAAGTTAGATTAGATGTGGCCATATCAGTGATGTTAGACCATGAGGTTTAGTGGCCCATATGTTCAAATGATCCCTATTTTAACCACTTTCATATTTTCTAGAAACAATGCTGTATTGTCTAAGAAGTTAATTGGTTATTTGTTTCCAGTTCAAGTGATTGTTTGACAATCTAAAATTCCTTTCTCCTTTTGGGACAAGGCAATTTAAGAACTTTTGTTTTTTCTTTACCCTCAGGGACTGAAGAATATAGCCTAAAAACAGGCAGAATAGTGTAAAATTCCTTTCTAGTCATTTCCAATTGGTAGGTAGCTTTGTGATCATGGTTACTTCAGCTACTCTGAAGATGGTGTTCAAGTGTTCAAGCTGGTTATTGAGACAGTACATGAACTTCTTTGTACACTCCGTTAGTGACTGTTCAAAATTCTCAAAACAATATACAGAATAGGAAATAAAAATAGTTGAAAGTATATAAAAATTGCTTTGAACTAAATTGTAATTGCACGAATATAAATTAAAACAATCTAAATTTCCACTTAACTCAGAGTAACCAAAAACAAAAGCAAAAATCAAAAATCTGGAAAATTCCAGGTTTAGTTAAGAAATATAGATGAATACACACATTCTGAAGAGCATTGTGACAGTATTTAGTTGAATAAAATACAAGTATAATTTATGACCCCACATTTTTGCTCCTGGAGATATTTTTGTATTGGTAAAGATTTAGTTGAAGAGCAGATAAGACACTCTTTTGTAAGTGTAAGACGCAAGTCTTAAGTTGCTTAAGAATCATCGAAGTGTTAAAGATCAGATTCTGAGATGCTTTTCCAGGAATGATTCTCGAATCCCAACCATAGAATTGGTCTGCCAATAGAACTAATGCTCTTGTGATAAGATGAGACTGCTGGTTGAACTGGAAAGTTGCAAATACAAGTGCCAGCTACAGAATCATGTCACATGTCCTAAATCTGTGTCGGGGGCTGTTTTGACTAAGACGGCTGCCAGGCCGAAAATGGCTGCTCAGCAGGGCTTCCTGCCAAGGCCACGTAAGCCTCCTGGATGTATCTGCCTCGTTTCCCGCCGAAAGGACTTTTCGCGGGTCTTTTCGCCTGGCCCCTTGGTGTTACACAGTATATCCTGAATGCCTCTGGCCAATCAGCCCCACTAACGCAACATCACCCAATCACGCCCTATATAAGCCTGCAGCGAGCCTTAATAAACGAGACTTGATCAGAAAGTCTGTCTTGTCTCCATTCTTTGCGTCGTCTTGTCTCCCTCCCCTCCCCGCTCTGTCTTAGGGTCCCTGTTGACTGTCCCGCGGGCCGGGACAAATCTGTACCAGTAAATGAATATGAATGATTTGTATCCTACTTCTCTTCCTACTTAATTCAAAGCTAATTTGTGTGTGTGTGTGTGTGTGCATGTGTGTGTGCATGTGTGAGAATGCATCTGATTGGCAGAACTGAAATCATTTCCAGAATCCTAGTTATAGGGGGGCCAGGGATATGCAGTTAAATCTTATCATCCTCGGTGAAGTAGGAAACATGGCGGAGTAAGAGATGTCTATATATCTCCCCTTGAAAAAACAATAAACAGAACATCTAAAAATGAACAAAAAACCCCCAAACTACACACCAGCACATTCTGAGAATGAGATCTGCGCAAGAGACCTACCACAAGTCAGAACTCCACGTGTTGAGCGGTGGACTGGGAAAAATAAAGAAGCTGCCTCTCACAACTGCCAGAGATCCCTGTAGGAGGAGGGAGAAGGGAGAAAGAGGGGGAAGGTCCCTGAACAGCCCAGCCTGGGAAAGCTGTGAGCTTCTCGCAGCCAGCAGCAGGGGCTAGTCATCAGGGCAGAAGGCAGAAAAGCGGGACAGCAGAGAAACAACAGTTGATTATTACCACCCATAGTTGCAAAACCAAAGCTGAGCCACAGCCCCGAACCTCCAACCCAGAGGGCTCCTCCCTTCATACCCACTGAGACAGAACACCATAAAGCATCATGGGAATCTGAGCAAACCTTATGGAAACTGTTGCTAACACTGACAGGGACTGAAACTGAGGGTAGTGAGTGTGATTAAATATCTATCAGAAAATAAAAAGACATTTTTAAAACTTTATGTAAAGCAGGGATCCAAGAGGCTGAGATGCCACCTACTGGAAACCAAAAGAAAAGCTCCTTTTTTGCAGCTGGCTAAAGAGAGACTTTATATAATAAATTTTCTCTCTGGGAAAAAGAAGCAGGCTACATTTCCATTAATGCCCAGGCAGAGAAATAGTCCATTAACACCATGAACAACCAAGGTAACAAGGCATCTCAGAAAGAAAAAGAAAAATTTCCAGAAAATAAGCTTACAGACATAGAAATATGTGACTTAAATGACAGAGATTCAGGATGGTACTTCTGAAAAAACTCAGTGAATTACAAAACAATTCATATCAATGATTTCAGGAATTGAAAAAAACATCTAGAGAGCAAAGCAAGGAGATTGAAACCCTCAAAAAAAAAAACTAAATAGAAAACCTGGAGAACACACTACAAGAGTTTAAAACTGAAATATTAAGTTTGGGAAATAGAGTTGACCAAATGGAAGAAAGGAACAGTAATATTGAAGATAGAAATCTAGAGATAAATCAGAAGGAAGAGGAGAGAAATCGAAAAATGAAAAATAATGAAACGGAAATACAAAACCTAGCTGATCCCACCAGGAGAGAAAACATAAGAATAATGGGTATTATTGAAGGTGAGGAAAAGGAACAGGACACCACTAGACACAATAAGCAAATATAGTAAAGTCTCTGGATATAAAATCAACGTTCAAAAATATATAGTGTTCCTTTACTCTAATAATTAAGTGTGAGATAAAGAAGTGAAAAAAATAATTCTTTTTGCAATTGCAACAAAAGAATGAAATATCTAGGAATAAATTTAATGAAACGTGTGAAGGACCTATATCATGAAAATTATAAGACCCTATTAAAAGGAATCAGGGGGGATACAAAGAAATGGAAAGATATTCCATGTTCTGGAATTGGAAGAATCAACATAGTTAAAATGACCAATTACCTAAAGCATTATACAGATTTAATGCAATCCCAATCAAAATCCCATCAGCATTTTTTAAAGAAATAGAACAAAAAATCACCAGATTTGTATGGAAGCACAAAAAACCCCTAATTGCCAAAGTCATTCTGAGTAAAAAGAACGAGTCTGGTGGTATCTGCTTGATTTTAAATTATACTAAACAGCGACAGTAATCAAAACAGCCAACAAAAAAGCCAGAAACGAAGAGTGGAGAAAAGAAACCCTCTTAAATAAATGATGCTGGAAAACTAGAAAGCCGCTTGCAAAAGAAGAAAACTAGACGGTTGTCTATCACCACACACCAGAATTAACTCCAAATGAATTAAGAACCTGAATATAAGACCTGAAACAATAAAATGTATAGAAGAAAACATAGGAACTAAACTCAAGGATCTTGGACTTAAGGAGGATTTTATGAATTTGACCTCAAAAGCAAGGAAAGTAAAAGCTAAAATAAATGAATGGGACTATATCAAACTAAAAAGCTTCTGCTCAGCAAATGAAATCATAAAAAAAGTAAAGCAACAACCATCTGAATGGGAAAATATATTTGCAAGCAACACCTCCATTAAGGGCCTAATATAAAAAATATACAAAGAACTCATACGACTTAATAACAACAAAGAAACAAATTATATAATCAAAAAATTGGCAGAGGACTCAAACAGATATTTCTCCATAGAGGACATACAAATGACCAACAAATATTTGGAAAGACGCTCAACATCACTAGTTATTAGGGAAATACAAATCAAAACCACAATGAGATACAACCTCACACCTGTTAGAATTGCTATAGTCAACAGGACAAGTAATAACAAATGTTGGAGAGGATGCAAAGAAAAAGGAACCCTCATATACTGCTGGTGGGACTGCAAATTGGTACAGCCACTGTGGAAAACAGGATGGAGATTCCTCAAAAAACTAAGAACCGATTTACCATATGACCTGGCAATTCCTCTACTGGTTATTTACCCCAAAGGCTTGAGAGCTCATATCTGAAAAGATATTCGCACACTAGTATTCATAGCAGCATTATTCACAGTGGACATGGAAGCAGCCGATGTGTCCTACAATAGATGATTGGCTCAAGAAGCTATGGTACATATATAGAATGGAATATTACTCAGCCATAAGAAGTCATTGTCATTTGCAACAACACGGATGGACCTCAAAATAATCATGCTAAGTGAAATAAGCCAGACAGAAAAAGTTGCAAATCACATGATATCACTTATATGTGAGATATAAACCTAAAAGCAACAAATGAACAGGACAGAAAACAGAGACTCTTGGACGTGCTATATAGACTAGTGGTTACAAGAGGGTAGGGAGTAGGGGAAGGGAAGAGATAGACAGGGTAAAGGGAGTCAAATATGTTTTGTCAGAAAAAAATCTAACTATGGGAGAACACACAGTGCAAATGTACATACGTCTTACTATTAAAGTGTACAGCTGAAACTTATTGAATTTCATTAATCAATGAAACACACACACACATATATGTGTGTGTGTGTGTGTGTATCAAACTGAATTCAACAACACTTTAAAAATATCATACATCATGATTAAGTTAGATTTATTCCTGGGGTGCAAGGTTGGTACAATAACTGTAAATCAATTAATGAGATACACCATATTAACAAATCAAAAGATAAAAACCATATGATCATATCAATAGATGCAGAAAAAGAATTTGACAAAATCTAGCATCCATTTATGGTAAAAACTCTCAGTAAAGTGAGCATGGAAGGAACAGACCTTAACATAATAAAGGCCATATATGACAAACCTACAGCTAACATCATACTCAATGGGGAAAGGCTAAAAGCATTTTCCTTAAGATTAGGAACAAGACAAGTATGCCCACTTTCACCACCCCTCTTCAATATTCTGTTGGAAGTCTTAGCCACAGCAATAAGACAAGAAAGAAAAATTAAAGGTACCCGAATTGGAAAGGAAGAAGTAAAACTCTTGTTATTTGCCAATGACATGATACTATATAGAAAAAAAACTAAAGATTCCACAAAAAAAAAACCTGTTAGAATTGATCAATGAATTCAGTTAAGTAGCAGGTTACAAAATAAATATTCAGAAGTCAGTGGCCTTTTTATACACCAACGATGAAATTTCAGAAAGAGAAATTTATAAAACACTCTCATTTACAATTGCATCAAAAATAATAAAATATCTAGGAATCAAATTGACCAAGGAGGCAAAAGACCTGTTTTTAGAAAATTATGTCATTAAAAAAATTGAAAAAGATGCAAATAAATGGAAGCATATACCATGTTTATGAGTAGGAAGAATGAACCTCATCAAAATGGCCATATTACCCAAAGCGCACTACAGGTTCAATGTAATCCCTATCAAAATACCAATGGCATTTTTCAGAGAGCTAGATCAAATAATCTTAAAATTTACATGGAATCATAAAAGACCCCGAATAGCCATAGCAATATTGAAAAGGAAGTACAAAATTGGAAGTATCGCACTACATGACATCAAACTATACTACAAGGCTACGGTAATCAAAACATCATGGTATTGGCATGAAAACAAATACATTGATCAATGAAACAGAATAGAGGACCCAGAAATAAATCCATGCTTATACACTCACTTAATAATATATGGCAAAGAAGGTAAGAATATACATTGGGGTGAAGAAAGTCTTTTCAATAAATGGTGTTGGGAAAATTGGACCTATATATACAAAAAAAAAAAAAGAAGCTAAACCACCTTCTTACACCATATACAAGAATAGACTCAAAATTAATTAAAGACTTAAATGTTAAGACAAAAAAACAAAACTTCTAGAAAAAAAACATAGGCAGTAAACTCTCTGATGTTACTAACAGAAATTTCTTTCTGGCTATATCTCCCAGGCAAGGGAAACAAAAGAAAAAATAAACAAATGGGACTACATCAAACTAAAAAGGTTTTTTTACAGCAAAGGAAACCTTCAACATAATGAAAAGACAATTGACTGAGTGAGAGAAGATATTTGCTTATAATACATCTGATAAGAGGTTAATAACCAAAATACATAAAGAACTCATACAACTTAAAAAAAATCCAATTAAAAATGGGGAGAAGACCTAAACAGATATTTCTGCAGCTAGGAAATACAGATGGCTAATAGATATAAAAAGATGCTCAAGGTCACTAATCATCAGAGAAATGAAAATTAAAGCCACAATGAGATATCACCTCACACCTATCAAATGGCTATCATCAATAAATCAAAGAATAACAAATGTTGGTGAGGATGTAGAGAAAAGGGAACCCTCATACGCTGTTGGTGGGATTGCAAATTGGTACAGCCACTAAGGAAAACAGTCTGGAGATTTGTCAAAAAATTAAAAATGGATCTACCTTTTGACACAGCAATTTCACTTATGGGTAACCAAAGAAAATAAAAACAATAATTCATAAAGATCTATGCACCCCTATGTTCACAGCAACGCTATTCGCAATAGCCAAGGTATGGAAGCAAACTAAATGCCCATCAACAGACAATTGGATAAAGAAATTATGGTTCATATATACAATGGAATATTACTCAGTCATTAAAAAAAAAATGAAATCCTGCCATTTGTAACAATATGGGTAGAGGTTATTATGCTGATTGAAATAAGTCAGACAAAAACAAATACCATATGATTTCACTTATATGCAGAATCTAAGGAACAAATAAACCAAACTAATCAAAAACAGACTCACCAATATAGAGGACAATCTGGTGACGGGAGCAGACATGCGGCGCTGCAGTTAGCGTTACTGTATTGGCTAGGTGGAGAGCCAGAGGAGAGAAAGAATAACTAGGAGGATTATTTATTTATAAACTATATAAATGTCTAACCAATAGACTAAAAAAATAAAATTTAAAAAATAAAAATACAATCTATTTTTAAAGCATCTAATGAATTTGGGGTCTACCCTTCTGTTGCCCCATTGTTGTTGGACAAAACTCCCTCATTTTCTTTATCTCTTTACTGGTCCCCCTATTTGAGTGCTTCGTTTCTCCCTGTGCTTCTTTTCTATTTTGCTCTCTCACTCTTACTCTGTCTTTTCAAGTCTCTGGCACTCACCCATTCTTCATTCACTATTTAACCCTCCATTTCTCCCCAGTTATCCCTTACCAACATTATTTCCCTGATCCTTCTTCTTTGTCTTTTTTCTTTTCATTTCCCCTATCTGGATATTTCCGGGGCAGAATAAAGAGGCCCCTGCTAGGACGGGCACACTTTTCAGGGGAGTATCAAAAATATAAACACATCCTGACTGTCACAGCCAGCGGGATAGGGCTCTGAATAGGACAGGGGAGTGTCACAGGACAAGAGCCGGCCATCTTCCCTAGCCAGGACTCAGGTGCTTCCCAGAGGTGATCGAGACAGGAAGGCCTGGGCAGCAGCAGCGCGCCCGTGCCCAGCCCCAGGAGGACGAGGATGGAGTGGTCAGATGAGGAGGGGAGTTGTCGACTCCCAGTGCCGAGAGAGGGCACAGCGCTAGGGGCTGGCTGCTCCTAGGGGAGGCTGGGCGCGCCGCCTCCAGAATGGCGCGCGCTGAGAGGAGATGATGGACTTTAAGCAGGCAAAGGAGGCTTCAGGGGACGTCTGGATGGCCCAAAGGCAGATTCCCAGGAGAGAGACGGCATGGGAGCGATTTGACCTAGAAACGGATGCAGACATATGGTGCTGCAGCAGAGCCACGCACTCCAGCTTCTTAGGGCGAAATCGGGCTTCGGGGACGGGCCTGGCAGGGACTGCCACTCCCTTCGCAGGGACTTCCAACGCCGGGTGTGAAAATGAGGTTGCCTCGAAGAGCAGGTTTGAAATAGAAAGATAGAAATCCCCCATAGTGACCGGCACTTCATGCAAATACCTTTGAATGAGCTGGAAAATATGACCGAGGGAGAACCCTCGGGGCGCGCCTGCCCCGCTGTCTCCCCTTTCTCCTGAGAGAACTCCTGTCTCTGGTATCCCAGGCACTTGGGAGGCTTGGTTCCCAAGGGGTAGGGTTGCTTCCAGCCTACTCAGGTCAAGCGTTTCAGACATTTCAAGGTAAAGGCCTAATGTTGTGAGGGCCACTTACCTTGAATGCTGAGAGGTTTTCTTAGCAGATTGGATGGAATATGTTAAATCAAAGTCTGGATGGGTGTCCCAATGGGGCCTCCTGTGATTCCGGGGGCAGAGTCCCACCTGGTTGGGTGTGTGGGCGGCGGTGGTGTCCCACCATCTTCAGATCAGATAATACAATGAGTTATCTACCTAAGCAAGGACAAAGTTGTCTGTTCTGGCAATGGAAACTATTATGAAAACTGCCCAACTCTGCAGGCTGTGTCATTTCCCACCGACTCACCTCAGACCTTAATTTCCATTTCTTATTTTTCTAATTTATTTATTTTGATTAGTTTCAAGTATACAGTTGCATTGGTTAGATATTTATATAGTTCATAAAATGATCCCCCAATAGCTCCCTCCCTCCCCTGACCCTTCCTCTACCTAGTCAATATATTAAGTGCATTCCCTATGCTGTGCTCCCCATCTCCGTGACCCTCCTTCAGCTGCTAATTTGTACTTCTTTAATCCTTCACTTCATTCTCCTAAGCCCTAAACCCCCTCCCCTCTGTCCATCACCAAATTGTCCACTGTAATAATGAGTTTGTTTTAGATTAGTTTGTTCTTTTTATTCCTTAGATTCCTCATATAAGTGAAATCATATAGTGTTTATCTTTCTCTGTCTGACTTAAATATCTTCTAGGTCCATCAAAGCAATATCTTTTTCCATCTCGTTCCTTTTAGTCTGTGTGGGTCTTTTAATCTGAAGTGAATCTCTTATAGGCCATAGGTAGGGGTCGTGTTTTCCTTTCCATTTATCCACTCTATCTTTTAGTTGGAACATTTAATTCTTTTCCATATGAGGAACTTATTGATAGAAATGTAGTTATTACCATTCTTTATTCCTGTTTTTGATACATTTTGTTATTCTTAAAGAAGTCCTTCCAACATTTTCTGTAATATTGGCTTGGTGGTGATAAATTCCTTTATTCTTGTCTGGAAGCTCTTTATCTGTTCTTCAACTTTAAATGATAGCTTTGCTGGATAAATTATTCTTGGTTATAGATCCTGGGTCTTCATCCTGTTGAATATGTTTTGCCAAGCCCTTCTGTCCTAAATAGTTTCTTTTGAGAAATCAATTGCCAGTCTTATGAGTATTCCCTTATAGGTAACTATCTGTTTTTCTCTTGCTGCTTTTAGTATTCTTTCTTTGTATTTAAACTTTGGCATTTTAATTATGATGTGTCTTGGTGTGGGCCTCTTTGGATTCCTGATTTTTGGAAATCTCTGAGCTTCCTGGGGTTGTATGTCTATTTCCTTCACCAGGTTAGGGAAGTTTTCCATTGTTATTTCTTCAAGCAGCTGTTCAAAATCTTGTTTTCCTTCAGGTACGCCAATCAGATGGATATTTGGACCCTTAATAGTGTCCCATATACTCCTTAAATTATTTCTATAGTCTTGACATCTTATCTCTTGCAAGTCTGATTGACTTTGGCTTTCTCGTCCTCTAGATAGGGCATTTGATTCTTTTTTTTTTAAATTCACTTCGTTTATCCCTTTGTTTATTCTGTTTAATATACTTTTTATCTCAGATAATGTGTTCTTCATTTCAGACTGGCCTCTTTTTATAATTTCCATTTCCAGTTTATGTTTTTTTATCTCTTTGCTGAAGTTCTCACTAAATTTATCTACACTTCCCAAAGTTCATTGAGCATCTTTATAACCAGTGTTTTGAACTCTGCATCTGTCAGATTACTTGACTCCATTATATCTGGATCTCTGTTCTGTTCTCTCATATGGTTTCTGCTTCTTTGTCTTCCCATTTTGGATGCCTTCCTGAGTCTGTTTCTATGTAATAAATACAGCTCCTAAGTCTCCAGGTCTTATTACTGTGGATTTGTGAAGTAGGTGTCCAGTGGCACAGTCCTGAGAGGGGTTCAGTTGCAGGCCAAATTTAGCCCAGGTCTCTACCTTCTGGAGCCACTTGTTAAGATTCATCAAGAAATCCACGGATGCTGTGCTTATAGTTGCCTCAAAAGGCCACACCAGAAACTGAGGCCAGCTGCCTCCAGTGTGAGTCTAGGCACTGTTCAGCAAGGAGCACTTGACTCACTGAGGATACACCTGGATGTGGCTTGGGTGGGGCTGTGAGTTTGGGAAGGTGGGTTTTCAGGGAATCCTCTGGGCAGAGTGACTTCTGTTATCCAGTTTGATACTTTTAGGCTCTGGTGGTGCTGTGTCCACGCACTAGGAGGGAGGAGGGCTGAACAGGAAACAATGGATACCACAGGCACTTCTGTATAGAGCAAATCTTGCCTCAGCCCTCACTCTGACAATGTCTCCCTGTAAGTCCCTGGTGCCCCCTGCATGCAGCCCTATCTTGTGCTCACTGCAAGCTGGTCCATCACCTCAAACAACCACTCATCCTCACAGCCCCTTTAAGAGGAGTCCGCCTCTGTTGCAGCCTCTATTTCACTCAACCAATGCAGACTGGGCAGCCCCCATGTCCTTGCGTCCTTGCCCAGTCCTACCTTTTGCCTTTACAGGATGATTTCTTGGATTTCTCCCTATTCGTATGGCATTCATCTAGATCCCAGGCAATTTTTCCTTGCTGCTTGCTTCGTGTTTTCATCACAACTTTAATTTTGTTGTCAGAGGATTGAACAGAACCTCGATCATCTACACCATTTTCCCCCTCCTTAATTTCCATTTCTATTCCCCATGCACCAGGAAAGCAGAGCCGCAGCCCAGGGATCAGCGCTAAGGTCTTTCTGGGGTCAGGAGCTGAGCGTGAGAGTGGAGACCTGAGGCATTGCTTAAATAGCAAAGTTTTCTGCTGGCATAGATTTAAATTACTTTCTTCCTTACACTTCATTTGTATTATTTCACATGTATGAGATAGAAGTGAAGAGATAATTTAGAAATTCAAATACCTTTGAGACAAATGTAGATAGGTCACCATAATGTCATTCATTTCTAAATATACTGTATTTTCACATCTGTTTTCTATTTCTTAATATAACATGTCAAGTATGGATAAGGCTTGTAAAATATGTGTTCTTTAGGAGATATGTAGATTATGCTTCTATATTTGTTTTTATTTATATTTTTTTGGGGGGGTGGCAAAGTAACTCCTGGTTGACCTCACAGATTGCAAGGACTTTGTCAGCTTACAATACCTTATTTTTTATTTTTGATGCCTGCATCACCTGGTCTTCCGAAGTGGTCCCCATTCAAGTACTAACCAGGCCCGACCTTGCTTAGCTTCCAAGATCAGACAGAATTGGCAGATTCTGCTTTTAAAAATAAAAAGATTATTTTTTGATATATCTAGGAACATTTGATAGGAATGTCTATTATTTTATAGAGACATTTAAAAATAGTAAAATGGGTTTCTCAAATTTCTAGTAGCCTTATTTAAACCCTTAATACATTTTAATAAAATATGTGTGGGTTAATAGTACCTTTCCTGTGGAAATTCTGGAGTTCTGTGCTGGCTGGATTTTGGCAAGACCAGATCCCAACTGTGCATGCTGCAGACATTGCTCAAAGACTATTTCCAAAGGCATTCTTCAATTTTCCTAGACCTAATACCAGTTTCTCCAACTTTTGACAGTTTCCAATATTAAATAATTGGGCTTAATTGGGCTTAAATGGATTTAGCTTTTGGAAGATAAAATTTTCTTGGACAAGAGAACAGAACAAGCCTAGTGTTTACATGGAGGAGAAAGGGAGAGGACAACCCTGCCCACTTCTTTTTCATGTCTCTGGGGCTGAGTTCGTGTACCCTGAGCTCAGCTCATTCCACTCATACCTGCTGGAAAATGGATACAGTTGAAGGAGCCAGGACCGTACGCCATTTGAGGGTCATGGAGTGCTGAAATCTGGACTCCCCATTTAGTTTTTCTTAGCTGCCTCTCTCCTTACACAAGAGTGTAGTGATATAACTCTACCCATGTAAGCATCCAGCTTCTAAACCACTTCCTTCTCAAATCTCCTTCATTCAGGTTTGTTCATGGCACTTGTGGAATCTCCAAATATACATTAGGGGCTCCTTTAGGACCCACTTGGAATGCAGAATGATTGGAGGCTCCTGTTCTCTCTGGAAGTAGCTGACCCATAGTTAGATGTCTGAGTAAACAAGGGCTTTCCACTGTCTCTCTGGGTCTGTTTTATTTTTTGGGGGGGAGGGTGGTGGTGCAGGGTTAGAGGGATGGAGGGGGAGGAGAATTAGATCTGATGAGAACTGAGGAGTGAAAAGGAAGGATAAAAAATTTAAGTATAATTCCTTTATGTTTTCATAATTATTATTACAATGAAAAAAAGTTCCTGGGAACTCATTTGAAAAACAGTCACCAAAGAACCAGTCCCTTTTTCAGAAGAAGCTAAAGCCCTATGAAAGCACAGTGGTTATGGGAAGCAGGTTCATGAGGTCACATGGGTTGCCTGATGAGGAAGTTGCCCCCACTAAAACGGAGTGTAGTATATGTGAAGGGGTCAAGCTACATCATTTCCTGGAAGTGATTGTACCTTCATTTTCAGTCCCTTTCCAAGACCATTTGCCCATCAAAAGCTCAAGTGTCTGAATATCTAAGGGGGCTTCCAGCGTGAGAGCAGAGCTCTTCCTTGAGTTGCACTAGCGGACCCTTATAAAATGGGACACAGTGAATGTGTTGGTTAGGATAAAGGAGCTTGGACATGAAGGTTCCAATTCCCTTGCATGATGATAGCACCACATCAGAGGCTGGCACATGGGGATTTTGTGAATAATGCAGCTCCCAAGTGTTGGAAACATCTGTTAGGCTTTTGTCTGAGTTTCTGCTAAGATCAATATGCTCAAGCTCCAAAATTGGTCTCATTTTTTTCATGATAAAAACATTTATGTACATATGTATATATTAATACTCTAACAATGCTACATTGGAAGAAAAGAAAACACAGCAATCCAGAAGTGTAAAGACCAACTTCAAACATAGGTGTCTGGCTATAAAGTTGAAGAATCTCCCAATGGCACCCTTTGAGCCCTGGCTGTAGCCAGACCTATGTGGAGGGAGTTTCTTTTGGAGGACAACTCCCTGCTCTGAAACCCTCCTGCAGTTGTTTCTATCTGAAGCTCCGTCACTGCTGTTGGTGTATAGGTAGAGGGAAGGTCTCAGGGACACTCTGGGGCCTGAGCTGGGGAAAGAACTGACAGGCTCTTTTTGCTGTGCTGCTGACCTTCCACCCTGACTTCTGTTCCTGCCCAAGTTGCTGAGTTTCTCTGGTAGAGTAAACATTAAAGATGGAAATTTTGGGCTCACAGAAACTCTGCTGCTTTGGACTGGCAGAGATCTGAGGTGGTAGCTTGCAGGATGGGGAAGGACTGCAGCTGTCAGTGAGATCAGCTGAAAGCGGGAGCGTCACAGTGGTGGTCCGCCCCCAGCTCAAGTCTCTTGCATTCTAGGAGCAGAGGTGGCTACTACTTTATTAAATTTTGGGCCCATCAATGAGTCCTGAATCATTTCCCATATGTGTGAAATTTTTTATTGATCTAGCTAAAAGTTAAGATGTACTTACTATTTGCTATAGTTAAAATTTCCTATGATGTTCTCTTTGAACAAAGCTGGTCAATCAAGATAGGTGGAGCATTCTGGTGTTTTTTTTGTTTTTGTTTTTGTTTTTGTTTTTGTTTTTGTTTTAATGGGAATCTCTAAACCCTAGGAAAGACAGATGGAGCTCTAGGCTATGTCTGCAGAAAGAAACTATGGCAGAGTTCTCACAATTCCTAAGGTTCTAGAGATATATTCTCAATGAGTTTAGATTCCTCAAAAATATTTTTAAATATTTTATTTTAAATGATAAACCATAAACTCCACAATGACTGGACCACATTTGGGTTGGGGTCTTCACAAATTAGTGTCAACTTAGAGCCAATATCCAGTATCCCTAAAACATCTGTATATTGGATTGAATTGTGTCCTCTCCAACTTCATGTCTTTCCCAGAACTTCAGAATGTAATTTTATTTGTAAATAAGGTTTTTAGAGATGTAAATAGTTAAGACAAGGTCATGCTGGATTAATGTAGGCCTGAAATCCAATAACCAGAATCATGTATAAGAAGCATAGAAAGCATATAGAGATACACAGACACAAGGAGGAAGGCCATGTGAAGGTGGAGGCAGAGATTGATGTTTAGCTGCCACAAGCCAAGAACACCAGGAGCTACCAGAAACTGGAAGAGAAAAGGAAAGAGTCTCCTCTAAAACCTTTGGAGAGAGCATGGTCCTGCTGACACCTCAATTTCAGATTTCTCATTTCCAGACCTGTGAGAGAACAAAATTCCGTTGTTACAAGCCCCACTTTGCAATCTGTTATGGCAACCCAGGGATGCTAATACATCTGAACATTATTTTTTTTTCTACAGTGCACAGTAAGTAGACATGATTCCCTTTCAGGAAGACTTGGAGTGCAATTTAAAGTATATACTTGGGAGTGCTTAGAGTCCTTCCTCAAGGTTACTCGGTGTCCCCTTCAATCAACGAGCTCTGGTTCTGTAAACTGACTTAGGTCTGGAAACTGGGTGAAAGGCCATAACTGTCCATTGATGTGACTTGAGTCAGGTTTCTATCCATCATACCTGAAATTTTTCCTGTTAAATAAACTACATAACACTTTAATAGGTTGCTCTTTTATTTCATTCCTAGGGACACTGTGATTAATTAACCACTGTCAAAGATTCCTGCAAATCGACACATTCTTGTTAGCATTTTGTCTCTGAAGCACATTACTATAAATGTGCTCACTTTGTCTTTAGTTAATGGCCATTTTACCTCTGCTACCCTAGAATCCTAATATCTTAATGAAATATAAACGCTCAACATAATAATGTTATCTCACACCATAATATCCAGCCTATAGTGGGCATTACCATAGAATTTTCTAATATTCCACTCAATGATATATAGCTCAATGCTTGAGTGACTAGAATGTCCTTCTCGTGGGATACAGTGAAAATGGAAGAGAGATAGGTCACCCATACTATAGCTTCTCTACCATTCCTACCTTCTTAAGTTATTGCATTTTTTTTCTACAATAGGTTATGCCAAAGAAGGTCTAGCCTCTCAATTTCATTAAACATAGGTCGACATTGAGTCCAAATCCCAGTCAATTAACAAAGTAAGCTATTAAAGCCACTTTCAGATTCTCAAGTTAGCATGATAAATCTGGAATTAATCAATCAATATCATGAATAATAATTAATGAAACCCATTTCAATATTTTTAGTTTAATTCCATTTTATAGGCTTCTTTTTGGTCTAACGCTGTTAGAATCTATTACCATACATATTCCCTGGATTTATGCCAATATAAATTAATAAAAATTTTCAGTGCTGTTGATGTGTAAGCTATTGCTTCCTTTATCAAATTTGACCTAACAACTCTGGAGCATACTAAAATATGATCCTTATTATGGGACTACTGATAGGAAGCTAAGAGGTGAATGAGGTGGGTCTTGAATAGAATAGACATCCTCAAGCAATGTACTTGGCTTGTATCAGATTATTTCAGGGTCTTCAAGCAAATCTCCTTAGATATGAAAACAGACTACTTCCACTAGCATGGGAATGACTCAGAGGTTCAAGATTCTTAGCTTCATCTGAGTCCAACAATAAGTCTTCATCCATTTTTTAGACTCCCAGTCCTTCACAATGAATGCCTTAATTTTCATATGGGGGACATGATCAGGCTGTAAATTTCACTTATTCTTTTATTCTCTTTTTAAAACTTTGTTGAGATATAATTCACATAGCATACAATACACCCATTTAAAATGTACAATTCAATGGCTTTTGATAGATTCACAAGATTTGTTCAAATATGACCACAATCAATTTTACATTTTCATTACCCCTAAAAGATGCCCTGTACTTCTTAGCAGTCATCCTTCAATCCCTCTTTCCACCACCCTGACCTAGGCAAACCACTAATCTACTTTCTGTCTCTCTATATTTGCCTGTTTTGGATATTTCATAAAAACAAAATCATACTAATGAAATCCTTTGTGACAGGCTTCTTCCTCTTAGCATAATGTTTTAAAAGTTCATCCATGTTGTAGCATGTATTGGTATCTCATTCCATATTATGGCTGAATAATATTGCACTGAATAAATATACCATGCTTTATTTATCACTTTATCAAATGGGGAACATCTGATGGCTAATGATGTTGAATATCATTTGTGCTTGTTAACCACTTGTATATCTTCTTTGGAAGATATTCAGATTTTTTGCTCATTTTTAATTGGGTTATTGTATTTTTATTGTTATAACAATTTCTTTATATATTCTAGAAACAGGTCCCTAATCACATATAAATTTGAAAAAAAAATTATTCTATTTGTTGATTGTTGTTTTATTTTCTTAATAGTTTCTTTGGAAGCACATAAGTTTTTAAGTTTGATGATGGTCCAATTCACCTGCTTTGTCCTGTGTCAATTATGCTTTTGGAGTATTATCTAAGAAATCGTTGCCTAAAGTCATGAAGATTTCCCTTTATGTTTTCTTGTAAGAGTTTTATAGTTTTAACTCTAATATTAGATCTTTGATTAATTTTGAGTTATTTTTTGTATGTGGTGTTAGGTAAGGGTCTAACTTCTCTCCCTCCCTCCTTTTCCTCTTCTTTCTTCTTCTTCATTATTATTATTATTTTCATGTGGATATCCAGTTGTCCTGGAACCATTTGTTGAAAGGAATGTCCTTTCCCCCACTGAACTGTCTTGGTATTCTTGTTTTGATGTCAACCGAACATAGTGTGAGGTTTCATTTGGGAAATTTCAGGTCTATTCTACTCATTTACATGTCTGTTCTTACAAGAGCACCACACTGTCTTGATTACTATAGCCTTCTAAGCTTTGAAATTAGGTAGTGTGAGATGTATGAATCTTCCAATTCTGTTCCTTTTCAAATTGTTTTTGCTATTATGTGTTCCTAAAATTTTCATATGAATTTTAGAATCAGCTTGTTAATTCCTGAAAAAAAAAAATACCTGGCTTCTTCTGAGCTTCCAATGGTTGCCAGCAGCCCTTGGTGTTCCTTGAGTTGTATCTGCATCACTCCAATCTCTGCCTTCATCATCACGTAGCATTCTCAGTATGTCTGTGTCCAAATTTCCCTCTTCTTATAAGGACACCAGAGATTGAATTTAGGGTCCATCTTGGTTAGTATGATGTCATCTTAACTTTATTACATCAGCAAAGTCCCTATTTACAAATAAGATCATAATTTAGGTTCTGGGGGACATGAATTTTGGATGATGTTATTCGACCCAATAAAGCTATCATAACAATATGAAGTCTTCTGACTCATGATCATGAGATATTTTTCCAGGCATTTAGGCCTTCTTTAATTTATTTCAACAATGTTTTAGTTTTTGACATATAAATTTTGCATTTATCATGTTAAATTTATTCCTGAGTATTTTTTTTTGATGCTGTAGTAAGTGGAATTATTTTCTTAATTTCACATTTAGTTTGCACATTGCTACCATATACAATTGATTTTTATATATTGATTCATCCTAAAAACCTGCTAAACTTGTTTATTAGTTGCAATCATTTTTTGTAGATTTCTTATAATTTTATGCTTTGATTCTGTAACAAAAAATACATTAAAAATTTAAAAAGTTTTCAATTATAGTTGGCATACAATATTGTATTAGTTTCAGGCGTGCAACATAATGATTAGACATTTATGTAACTTACAAAGTTATCACCCCAATAAATCTAGTATCCATCTGACACCATACATAGTTATTACAATATTATTGAGTATATTCTTTACACTATATTTTATATCCCCATGACTATTTTGTAACTACTAATTTGTATTTCTTAATCTCTTCCTCTTTTTCAGCCTCCTCCAACCTCCTGTTCATCTGGC
The DNA here is from genome assembly GCF_014176215.1 of Rousettus aegyptiacus. Taxonomy (NCBI): domain Eukaryota; kingdom Metazoa; phylum Chordata; class Mammalia; order Chiroptera; family Pteropodidae; genus Rousettus; species Rousettus aegyptiacus. The sequence continues at coordinate 44,635,647 of NW_023416287.1, forward strand.
AACTGTCAAAATGTTCTCTGTACCCATGAGTTTGTTAGTGCTTTGTTTGTTTGTTTATTTTACTCTTTAGATTCCATATGCAAATGAAATCCTATGGAATGTGTTTTACTCTGCCTGACTTACTCCACTCAGCACAATATTCTCTAGGTCCATCCATATTATTGCAAGTGGCAAGATTTCATCATCATTATTATTATTATTATTGATATGTACCACCTCTTCTTTATCCATTCATCCACTTTGGACACCCAGGTTGCCTCCATATCTTGGCTATTGTAAATAATGATATAATTAACAGCTGTATGGACATGTTTCTTCAAAGAGGTGTTTTGGGGAACTTTGGAGACATGATGGAGAGAGAGACATCCCCAGATCTAAAACTCAACAAAAAACACCCAAACTGTATACCAGCACATCAGAGCGTGGGATCTGCACATAAGAGCTACCACAGGTCAGAACCCTGGGAGGTCAGGCGGTGGACTGGGAGAAACAAAGAGGTTACCCCTCCCAGCCGCCAGAGGTAACTGTTCCTTCTAGTATATTCTTCATTTTGGTTATCGTATCCTTTATTTCTGACCAGTTTTTCTTTATGGTTTCTATGTCATTTTTATACTTACTATCTCTCTGTTGAAGTCCTCACTGAGATCATCTATTCTCCTACTAAATTCATTGAGCATCTTTATAACCAGTGTTTTGAATGCTGTTTCTAGTAGTCGCTTGGCTCCATTTAGTTTACTTTTTTCTAGAGTTTTCTACTGTTGTTTTATTTGTGGCATTTTTTGGTGGCATTTTAGTCACCTCTCTGTGTTAGTTTCTAAATATTAGAAATATAACAAATATCTGAAAATTTGTTACATCTTCCCACATTGGCCATGTGGAATTGTGTAATAGATGTCCTGTGTGGTTCAGTGGCACAATTTTCCCGACCACCTGTGTCAATGGGCTCTGGGTGTGTTTCTTGTGTATTTGTGTATGTTCTCCTGTTACAGCTAAGTCATGCTTGCTCTTAGAATGTCAGTGGATGGGATTGATTCTTGGGTTTACTGGCTGTGAGGATTGGCCATACTCACAGGGTGTGAGATGCTGTGTGTAGGTACCCCATGGAGTAGAATTCACTCTATCAGTCTCATGTACCTGTTGAGACCATCCTTTGGGTGTGCCCATTATGGGGCTAGTTAGGTGGTGCTCTGTTACAGTCCAATGCCAGCCTTTGGATGTGTTGGTTCTGTGGCCCCTTGGGAAGGCCACACATATAGGCCAAGTTCAGCCACTATGTTTGTTTGATTGCTGGGGCTACCCTTTAGGAACTACAAAACAATCTGCAGATAGTTGCTGCCTATGCTGGATCTGGAGGTAAGTGGGAGATACCATGGTGAGAGCTGAGGTCAGTTACCCCCAATACTGGGTCTGGGGCAGCTTAGCAAAAGGACCTGTGCACCTCAAGTACCTGGGCTGTCTGCCACCTGCCTATATGACTCTGCAGCTGGAAGAGCCTTTAAGTTGTATGTGAGTTGAGTGGGGCAGGAGCCCAGGAAGTCACCAGGGTAAAGTGAATGAATTTTGCCCAGCCAATGCAGAATCAGGTTTCATACCGATGCTGATTCTACAGCTTCTTTAAAAAGTTTCACATTGCAGTAGAGCCAGCCACTGTCTTTTTAGGCCCTCAAACCCCCATTCCGCCAAAAAAAAATATAGCTCAGGCTGGCACCAGTGGCTTGCCACCAAAAGTCTTTCCTGAAATGTGTGGGCCACACATGGGCCACATAAGCTGTGGGCTACCACCTGCCAAAAATATGTGACCCAGGAAAGGTACAGGGTAGGTCTGGCTTCCCAGCAACAGGCCTACCATGGGCAATTTGATGGCTGGGTGGGGTAGAGCTCCAGGGAGACATGGAGTTGGGTAAGCCAGTTTCACCCAGCCAATGTAGCTCTAGAATTGGCCATGCCAATTCAACACAAGCAAGATGACGCCCACATGTAGACTATCCTGTAGGGCTGCTTGACCAAAGAGTGATGGTGTTGTCCCTCCAACCCTTACCCTGGCTCCACACAACTCAGTCTCACCCCATATATCTCTTGCACCTCCAGAGCTGCTGACCTTTTGCTGGAGCCTGGAGTAAGTATGTAAAAATGACTGTGCCTGTGTATGGGCCATTTATCAAGATGTCTAGGTTTTCAGGTTTTATTCATCTCACCCAGACAGCCAGAGCCTCCACTGGTTTTTATAGTCAGATGTTGTGGGAATACCTCTTCCTGGGACTGGAACCCTGATATGGGAACCCCTGTGTGGGGCCAGGGCCCCACGTTCCTTCAGAGGGGCCTCTGCAAACATGTTTTCCTTCCCGCTGCTCAACTGCCACTTGTGGGTTCGGGACCAACTTACTTTGCATCTCTGCCCCCCATCAGACTCTATGTGGCTTTTTCTTTATATTTTCAGATGTATATATTATTATCAGCTAGACTTAAGGTGGTTCTCCAAGTTGCTTGCTTTATAATTTGGTAGTAATTTTAACATGGTTTGGGAAGGACGTGAACCCTGCTTTTACCAAGCCTGCCCTTTTGACCAGGATGACATTATTATTCACATATTTTATTTAGTTTTCTTCTTCTTCATCAAGAAGTCCCTTTAACATTTCTTGTAATACTAATTTGGTGTTGATGGACTCCTTTAGCTTTTTCTTGTCTGGGAAGGTCTTTACCTGTCCTTTAATTCTAAATGATAGCTTTGTTGGATAGAGTAATCTTTATTGTATTGTAGGTCCTTGCTTTTCATCATTTGAATATTTCATGACAACCACCTTCTAGCCTGCAAAGTTTTGGTGAGAAATCAGCTGAGAGTTTTCTGGGAGCTCCCTTGTAGGTAGCTGCTTTTCTTTTGGTGCTTTTAAGAGTCTCTTTTTGTCTCTAAGCTTTGACATTTTAATTATGATGTGTCTTGGTGTGGGCCTCTTTGGGTTCATCTTGTTTGGGACTCTCTGTGTTTCCTGGGCCTGTATGTATATTTCCTTCACCAGGTTAGGAAAGTTTTTCATCACTTTTTCTTCAAATAAATTTTTTAATTTTTTGCTCTTTCTTCTCTTTCTGCTACCCTTCTGATGAGAATGTTGTTATGCTTGATGTTTTCCCAGAGGCCCTTTAAACTTATTTTATTTTTTTTGAATTCTTTTTTCTTGTTACCATTCTGATTGGGTGTTTCCTGCTACCTTATCTTCTAAATTGCTTATTTGATGTTTCATTTCACTTAATTTACTATTGATTTCTTATAGTGTATTTTTTTTAATTTCAGTTATTGTATTCTTCATTTTTGGCTGATTCTTTTTTTATGTTTTTTTAATTTCCATTTTTATGTTTTCTATCTTTTTGTTCAGGTTCTCACCAAGTTCATCTGCTTTTCCCCTAGAACTCTGTACCTGGTATATTTCTTATTTCCATTTTGTTTAGTTATTTTTCTGGAGCATTGTTCTGTTTCTGCATTTGGGACATGTTTGTCTCCTCATTTGAGCCGCCTCCTTGTTTTTGTTTCTATATATTAGGTAGGGCTTTTTAGTCTCCCAGTCTTAGTAGAATGGCCTAATGTAGTAGGTGTCTTGTGGGGCCCGGTGGCTCAGTATCCCTGGTCACTTGAGCTGGGTGCTCCAGGTGTGTCCCTTGTATGGGTTGTATGTGCCCTCTTGTAGCTAAGGCTTTGATACTGTTTGCACATCTTTAGGAGGGATTGACCCTTGGATTGATTGGTTTTGTGAGCTGGCTAGTGAGAGGCTGATCCTACAGAACGGTATTAACTTTTGCAGGTCTCTGGTACCTTCCCAGTTTGCCTTTGGTTGTATCTTCCTCAGATGCAGCGCTGAGTGATGTCCCAGCTTGGGTCCAATTGAACCACAGGGTATGCTGGCCCCAGGTGTCTCCACAGACAAAATTTAGCTTCAGCCTGCACACTGCCCAGGGCCACATGACAAGAGTCACCAAGCAATCTGCAGATAGTTGCCACTCTTGCTGGACTTAGAGATGCTTCAAGAAGCTAAGTCAGGAACCAGTGTTGCAACTAGTTCTAGGCTTAGGGCTGCTCAGCAAGAGGTATGGGGCATGCTGAAGTCATATGCTGCTTGTTTGGGTTTTGTGAACTTTTCAGAGATTTTAGGAAAGTTCGCAGCATCAGCCAAGATAGGCCATTTGTATGAAAAATCTTCTGGAGGTGGCGTAGGTGGACTCACAATTTGGGAGAGGCAAGATCTCAGGAAATCAGCAGAGTAGGGTGATTAGAGTTAGCTATATTGATGGAGAGTCAGATATGGCTGCTACCTGCATCTGTGTCTGTGTGCTGAGAGAGTGGAGAGCTCAACAAAGGAACAATGGATTCTGCCAGCACTTCTGTCTAGGAGAAAGCTGCTGCTCCAGTCCTTGCCCTGAAGCCAGACAATTCGGTTCCTCCCTGTGTATCTCTAGTGCTTTTCTAGTAGATGCCCTGGCACTGGAGCTCAGAGTAAGTGAATCTGTGAGTGAGTCCTTTAAGAGAATCATCTGTGACTCCTATAACCCTCTACCTCACTCAACCACAATCTCCACTGGTTTTCAAAGCTAGAAGTTGTAGGGACTTCTCTTTCTGGCACTGCAGTCCTTGGGCTGAGGAACTCCATGTGGGTCTCAGATCCCTTGCTCCTTTTCGGGGAACCTCTGTAGCCAAGATATCCCTCCTACTTCTCAAATGTCATACATGGTTGTGAGACCAGCCCATTTTGTGTCTTCACCACTCTTGCCATCTCGAAATAGCCTCTTATGTATGTTTAGCTAGACCTCAGGCAACTCCCAATGATGGTTGTTCTGTAATTTAGTTGTAATTTTCATGTGGTTGTGAGAGGAGGTGAGCACGGCATCTACCTACTATGCCATCTTGACCGGAAGCCAACATTTTTTTTTATTTATAGCAATATTTGCCCTGTGATTACAAGTAAGAGATTGTTTTAATGACTTCCATAGAGGCTGTCTGGTTCTCTGACAGTTATTGTGACATGAACTAAGAATCTAAAAACCCAAATTCATCATTTTTTGGTAAAGGACCCTCTAGCACTCTGAGAGAAATCCACTAGATGAAATAGTCCTTGTGGTCATCATTCCTTTCATATAGTAAACAGCAGCTGCTATTTGTCTTCCAAAATACTTGATTCAGTAAGCTTTTATCACAATTTGATTAACCATGATGCCACTGCATACCATGGATTACTAGCTTCTCATTGATAATGAGCTCATCACTGGTAAAGTGCAAGGACAAAACCAAACCCCAGCTTTGGTGATTCATTCCCTAGAGATATTCTTGTCATCAATTTATTAATTAGAGTTAGTTAGAGAAAGAATATCAAGCTAGTTATTTGTACAAAGAGAACTGAATGCAAAGTTATTAACTAGGTATAAAGCTGTTAACTGGGATTAAAAAAATAAAAATAGAACAATAATGTATCATAGAGGTAGAAAGCAAGGAAAGCAGAGAGGACTGATGGAACTGTTACAACTTAGAAGCTTGGGGAAGAGCTTCCACGGAGCTGAAACTCAGACCTATGAAGATGGAGAAGTGTTTCCTTTGTGCTGGTGTCTCTAAGGAGGCTGATTCTTTGAATGTTGAAAAACTGTGGTGCATACAAGGAGCCAATAGAAAACAGACAGGAAAGAACAAGTACCATTCTCATGGTCTTCCTCAGATATAACCTTTTGGTAAAGCATTAATGGAGGGCTGGCTAGTAAAACACAAATATGATTTTATGAATTCTAGGCCAGCATCATAAAGCAGAGTATAGAAAAGTGGGTTTGAAAGTGAAGAGATATAGCTTGATAGAGCTGTACCAGCTCTATCATGTGCCATGATTATACTGCTTTGCATGGCATGGATACCACAGCCAATATGTCTATCCACAGCTCCACAAATCCTTCATACACAAGAGTGCAAGTGCTAACAATGTGGTCTGGCTTTGGGAAGACAGACCTAGGGAAGAGGCCTGAGCAAACCATAGGAGCTAGCTGGATTATGTGGGTGGAAATTTCCAAGATCCTGGCTACAGAGTGTGGTCTAGATGGAGGTGCAGACTCTGAGGGCATATCCCCTTGGTCCCACAGACTCTTGATCTGTAGATAAAGGCACAACTGGAGGAGGACTCTTTTACCTGGGGCTATAGGTGAGCCTAGAAAGAAGCAAGGAAAGTTTACAAGGTAGATATAGTGTCACCGATTTAAATTGTGGATAGTGGAGGAGAAACAGAATAGGATAAAGTTGATGAGTTTAGTTTGAGCATGCGTAAGGCAGTATAATGTACTGTTTAAGAGCACATATTCTAGAACTGAACAGCCTGAGTACATATCCTAGCTCCTCTATTTATTATCCATGCATTTAAAAAAAATAATTAACCTCTTTATGCATCAATTTCCTCATCTGTAAGATAAAGACAATAATAGCATCTACATCATAGGGTCATTGTGAAGATTAAATAAATAATAACATTCAAAGTTCTAGGACAAAATAATTATTTGTAATATTTGAAATGTCTGTAAGTTATTCAATAGGCAACAGGATATGTGAGTCTAAATTTAAGTGGGAGGTCTGAGCTGGAGATACAGATTCGAGAGATACATAGTTGTCACCTGAGAGAGGAAGAGAGTATCCCAGAGAAGTCATGGGTAAGAATACAAGTGTGATGATGGAACTCTTGAAGCCAAGATATTCAGGTCATCAGCAATACATGAAGGAGAAGCAAATTATTTCCACCCATATACACACAAACACATGTATCTCAAAATACAGTAACATAGATGGCTGTACAATCTCATCCTCCTGCTCAAAGCCACAATAGCCCATCATATCCTACTAGAAGGACTTCCTAGTTACACACTTTCAAAACCAAATGGAAATAGAGGTACAAACTTTAGGCAGTACCTCTGTAGCATAATAAGTGCAAAAACCTGCACAATTAAAGTAGCAGAAAAAACACAACTGGCTTTTCTGCACTTGCCATTTTGACTTCCTTGCCTCTCACTCACTCTATTAAGCTATTACAGTCTGGCTTCTACCCTCAGCTCACTACTTTAACACTGTTGGGCAAGTCACCCAGACTTTGTTGACATGTAAAACGGACATCTTGCCAACAGTTGATGCTATTGACTTCTCTCTTTCTTGGAACAATTGTTCTCACGCCTCTTGAATTTTGAGACACTATTCTCTTGGTTTCCCCTTTAAATCCAGCCTCATATTTTCACAGACTCTTCTTCCTTGGTGTTTAAGAGAACTTTCTCTTCCATTAATATTGGTGATATTATTAATGGGCATAAAAGATGTTGGAAATTATATTTGTTATTGAGATTAGTTGTATCCATGATATGTGAATTCATTAGAAATATGGTATAGGCATTCCCCCTTCCCCTTATATGAAGAATGTAGCATTCAGTGATCCTGTTAGCTTGTATACTTCAGAATCATATCTGGGCTTATATGCCATAGATCCTGTGTCCCAACCACTGACCTGAAAAAACTGTTAACTGATTCTATTTAGAAGGTTGGCTGAATTTTGCCACTGTAATGCTGGAGCATCAGCCCTGAGTAAACCATCACAGGTTTGCTGAGGACAGAGAGCTGGAACATTATTGAGCATACAGAACAGATTATAACCAGTTTTATATCTGCTTGCTTGTATATTTATATATGTCAGAATTTGGTCTGAAATTTGCATTTATTATAACATAACATTTGAATGTGAGGTTTAAAGTGTGTATACTAGAAAAGCTAGACTTGTCCCATAGTTTTCATCCAAACCATGAAATTTTTACATGAAAGAACTCACCTGATAAGGTAGAGTCTATTATTTTTAATACAAAATTTTGTGCATTGTCAAAATGAGTCATCAAAGAGGTTGACAGTGAAAATACTTTCATGAATACATTACTTAGAAGAGGAAATAAACTTTCAGGAAAACCACAAAATTAGCAATTCACCCTCTCAACAAACAAAATGCCATTTCAGGATAATACCTTTCTCATCTCCACTCAAATCTCTGCTCTCACTTCCTTTGTGGTAAGTGGTGAGGAAGCAGTGCCTGTGGAGTTCAAGGAATGCTCTCTCATATGTGGGACAATACAACCACAAGAGGACAATGGTGACATCTGACCTGGAGAAGGCATTAATCATCTCTGAGTGCCAAAGATCTGTATTCAGACTTAGAAAGGTCACTGTTCTCGATGAAGCAGATCAGAAAAGAACCCAAACTTTCTGTTTAAACTCTCCATTTGTGTTGGAAGTGAAATGTGTACAATTTCAGTAATATCTAGAACTTGTAATCAAGAGAGTTCTCTGGAGCGTTTACATCTATTTGAAATTTCTTCTAGATTGGTCAATAAGATTAGATTTTAGTTTTCCAACTAGATTTTGTTTCAATTGAGGACAAACTATCATGCCTTCTGATTTTTTACATTCCTTCACAATGCTTAAATTTAGTAGGTGATCAAAAACATTTATAAATTAACCAATTGATAAGATAATTTTCAGTCAAGAAGCATAAGGATATTTGCCCATCAAAGCCATTCCAGAAACAGAGAAAAAGTCTTCATGTCAGGAAGTCTAAGGTACATGCCAGCCACTTGTAGATCTCTTAATTAAAGGGGAAGGAGTTACTTCTCTCTCTTTAACACTTAAGCCCAAGAGCACATACATAATCCCTCTCTTGACTTTCACAGCATAGCCGAGACAAGTTTGAGACCTTGGAAAAGACTATTATGGCCCAGAAAGGAGAAGGAAAACAAATACCTGAAGTTATGGCAATTAAATACTTAGATTTCCTTCACTCATCTTCATCATCGAGCTTCTCACAGTAATGCTGGCAGCCTTTCTCCAGATCAGCTTTACTCTGGCTGAGGCTTTTTGTAATCCCCACAATCATAGGGTTTTCAAGCATGTCTAGGCTCCTGGAAGTTCAGAACAAACAGTTCAGAACAAGAGGGATAGGCATTTTCTTTCACATCTAAGTCTAAATATCTGCCTGAGGTCTGCCTCTGAGCATGTCTGTCTGGTGAATAGAGTCCCCATCTCCTACATACTCATAGGATTGCTCTCACAGACCTGCTCTTTGCCTTCAACAGGACAGCAAAATGAGAATCTAACCTAATATGCTCAAGATCTCTACAAGGTATACTAAATAGTTTGGCAGACAATTGTGTTCATTGTCAGAAACTTTTCTTCTATTGCCTTGCCTAGGGAAAATAAAAAATACACACTAATTTGATCTTTGAAACATGGTGGAGAAAGAGACGTCCCCAGATCTCTTCCCTTGAAACAATAATAAGCTGAACATCTGAAAGTGAACAAAAATGCCCAAACTGCACACCGGCATGTTCTGAGTGTTGAATCTGCACATAAGAGCTACCACAGGTCAGAACCCCAAGGGTCAGGTGGTGGACAAAGAAACTGCCTCTTGCAGACACCAGAGCTCCTCGTAGGAGAAAGCGAAGAGGAGAAAGATCAGCAAGTTCTCTTAACAGCCCTGCCTGGGAAAGCTGTGTGCTCCCCTCAGCCAGTGGCAGGAGCCAGTAATCAGGGAAGAAGGCAGAGAAGTGGGAAAGCAGAAAAACAGCAATTGATTTTTACAGGCCACGGTTGCAAAACCAAGGCTGAGCCACAGCCCTAACCTCCAAACCAGAGGGCCCCTCCCCAATATCCTTCGAGACCGAACACTGCGGGACCCCAAGGATCTGAGCAAATGCTACCAAAACTGTTGCTAACACTGACAGGAACGAAAACTGAGGGTAGAAAGCATGATTAAATATCTATCAGAAAATAAAAAGGCATTTTTAAGGCTTTATAAAAAGCAGGGATCCAAGAGGCTTAGACGCCACCTAGTGGAAACCAAAAGAAAAGCACCTTCTTTGCCAGCAGCCTAAGAAAGACCTTTATAAAATATGTCTTTCTGGAAAAAAAGCAAAACATTTCTATTAACGCTTAGACAGACAAATAGTCCAGTAAACCATGAACAACCAAGGCGACAAGGCATCTCAGAAAAAAAATTCCTGAAAATAAGCTTATAGACACAGAAATATGCAACTTAAAAGACAGAGAAATCAGGGTGATACTTCTGAAAAAACTCTGTGAATTCCATAATGAGTCATATCAAAAATGTCAGGAATTGAAAAAAATGACTAGATGAACAGAGCAAGAAGATTAAAATCTTCAAAAAGAACCAAATAGAACTTCTGGAGATGAAGAACATACTGCAAGAGTTAAAAAATTAAATGGCAAGCTGGGGAAATAGAGCTGACCAAACAGAGAAAAGGATCTGTGATATTGAAGACAGAAATATAAAATAAATCAGAAAGAAAAAGAGAGAAACCAAAAAATGAAAAATAATGAAACAAATTCGAGAACTAGCTGATCCCATCAGGAGAGGAACATAAGAATAATGAGCATTCTCAAAGGTGAGGAAAAGGATCAGGGACTAGAAAGCATTTTCAAACAAATACTTGACTATAATTTCCCAAATCTAAGGAATGAGGTAAAACTTGGAATTCAAGAAGTCAACAGAACACTCAATTATCTCAACCCAAAAAGGCCTTCACCCAGACACATTGTATTAAAATTATCAAAAATCAATGACAAAGACAAAATTCTCATGGCAGCCAGAGAGAAGAAAACAGTAACTTATAAAGGAAAACCCATTAGATTATCCTCAGACTTCTCAGAGCAAAACTTACAAGCCAGAAAGGAATGGAATCATATATTGAAACTATTAAATGAAAGAAACTGCCAGCTTAGAATAATGTATCCAGCTAAGCTCTCCTTTAAATATGAAGGAGAAATAAAGACCTTTCCAGATATATAAAAATTGAGGGAATTCTTCATTACAAGGCCTGCTCTACAAGAAATACTGAAAGAAGTCAGCTTACCTAAAACAAAATAACAACAATGGCAACAACAAAAAACATGATTAGAAGGACAGTGACTATCAGGCACAAAGAAGCAGAAGCAGAAGAGTACAATCTTTACTAAGAACACTGTAAGCTTAAACAATAAGAAGAGAATTGTAATAATGAGGTAGCAATGAATATTCAGCATCCATAGGGACAAATTGAGATAACAAACAATGACTAAAAAAGAGAGGATTCAAAGATTGAAATTTGCAAAGGAGATTGGAGATAAGGCATGCACAGAAGAAAATGGAACACTGTATATATATATATATATATATATATATATATATAATTATTCTTTACATATTTGTAATGGTAATCACACAGAGAAGATTCAGAACTGAAGTATGTAACATAAAACAAGAAGAACCAGAAGAAAAAAAAAACCACAAAAGCCAACCAAAATAAAGAAAACAAACATAAGGACAAGGAAGCAATGAAAACACCGAGCTAACGGAAAGCAAAAGATAAAATGGCTACAAGAGAATCTTGTATTTCAATAATCATGCTAAATGTAAGTGCACTGAATTCACCGATAAAAAGACACAGAGTTGCAGAATGGATCGAAAAACAAAACTTAACCTGATGCTGCCTCCAGGAGACACATTTCAGCTCCAAAGACAAATACAGACTCAAAGTGAAAGGGTGGGAAATATTTCAAGCAAATGGCATTCAGAGAAAAGCAGAACAGCTGTATTAATATCAGACAAAATAGACTTCAAAATAAAAAAGGTAAATAAAAATACGAAGGGACACTTCATAATAATAAAGGGAATAATGGCTCCAAGAAGACATAACACTTATTAATATCTATGCTCCCAATCAAGGAGCCCCAAAATATGTAAATCAAATACTCACAGAACTAAAAGGAGAAATCGACAAAACACTGTCATAGTAGAGAACTTAAATACCCTACTGTCGGGTATGGACATATCATCTAAACAGAAAATCAATAAGGAAATAACATTCCTAAATGACCCATTAGACCAACTGGACATAATTGACATTTACAGAGTCTTCCATCCCAAACCAGCTGGTTATACATTCTTTAGTGCACATGGAACATTCTCAAGAATCAACCATATACTGGGACACAGAAATAGCCTCAACAAATATAAGGGTTGAAATCATACCAACCATATTCTCTGATCATAATGCTTTGAAACTAGAGCTTAATAGCAAAGAGAAAGCAGGAAGAATCACAAATACATGGAAATTAAACAACATGCTACTGAAGAATAACTGGGTCAGGGAAGAAATCAAAAGAGAGATCAAGAGATAGATGAATGATAATGATAATAAGACATACTAAAGCTTTCGGGACATGGCAAAAGTGGTCATAAGAGAAATGTTCCTATCATTACATGACGACATCCAAAAACAAGAACGAGCTCAAATAAACAATGTAATGCTTCATCTTAAAAACAAACAAACAAACAAACAAAACTAGAAAAGGAAGAACAAATGAAGCCTAAAGTCAAAAGAAGGAAAGAAATAATCAAAATTAGAGCAAAAATAAGTGAAATTGAAAAAAAAAACAATATAAAACATAAATGCAACAAAGAACTGGTTCTTTGAAAAGGTTAATAAAATTGGCAAGCCCTTGACTAGACTCACTAAAGAAAACGAGAAAGGACACATAAAAATAAAATCAGGAGTGAAGGAGAAATTACAACAGACACTACAGAAATATGAAGGATCATAGAAGAATACTATGAAAAAGTATATAACTGCAAATTCAATGACCTAGAAGAAATAGTCCAGTACTTAGAAAAATACAAACTTCCTAGACTGAACCAAAAAGATCTGGAAAATCTAAATAGACCCATCAGCAGTATGGAAATTGAAACAATCATCAAAAACATACCAAAAAGTAAAAGTACAGGGTCACATGGCTTCATCAGTGAAATCTATCAAACATTCAAAGAAGATTTAATACATATTCTCCTCAAATTCTTCCAAAAAATCAAAGAGGATGCAATAATTTCCAACTCATTTTATGAGGCCAATATTATCCTTATACCAAAACCTGGTAACAATAACACAAAAGAAGAAAACCACAGACCAATATCTCTCATGAACACAGATGCCAAATACCAACTAAGATACTAGTGAACTGAATACAGCAACATATGAAAAATATTATACACCACAATCAAGTGGAATTCATCCCAGAGCCACAAGGATGTTTCAACCTATGTGAATCAATTAATGTGATGTATCACATAAACACATTAAAATATAAAAATCATATGATCATATCAATAGATGCAGAAAAAGCCTTTGACAAGATATAGCACTCATTTATGATCAAAACACTAAACAAAATTGGTATAGAAGAAAAATAACTTAACATAGTAAAGACCAAATATGACCAACCCTCAGCCAACATTATACTTAATGGAAAAAAATTAAAACCTTCCCTCTAAGATCAGAAACAAGGTGAGGCTGTCCATTATCACCACTGTTATTCATTATAACATTGGAGATCCTAGCGAGTACAATCAGACAACAGAAAGTTATAAAAGACATAAAGACAGAAAATGAAGAACTCAGATTGTAACTATTTGTGGATGACATGACTCTCTATATAGAAAACTTTAAAGACTCCACAAGAACACTACTAGAAACAGTAAGCATATACAGTAAAGTTTCTAGATAAAAAATTAACATTCAAAAATCCATAGTGTTCCTATACACCAATAATGAAATGTCAGAAAAAGAAGTGGAAAAAATAATTCCCTTTGCGATTGCAACAAAAAGAATAAAACACATAGGAATAAATTCAACAAAACATGTGAAGGACCTATATAATAAAAACTACAAGACCCTATTAAAAGGAATCAAGGAAGGTACAAAGAAATGGAAAAATATTCCATGTTCTTGGATTGGAAGAATCAACATAGTTTAAATGACCATATTATCTAAACCATTATACATATTTAATACAATCCCTATCAAAATCTCATTGGCATTTTTTAAAAAAATAGAACAAAATCATCAGATTTGTATGGAAGCACAAAAGACCCAGAATTGCCAAAGCCATCCTACTAAAGGCTAAAGGCAAAACAGATAATTTGAAGTCAGGCAAAACTCTGCCTGACTTCAAATTATACTAATAACGACAGTAATCAAAATGACATGGTATTGACAGCAAAACAGATACACAAACCAATGAAACAGAATCAAGAGTCCAGAAGTAAACCCATATTTATATGAGTACATAATTATTGACAAAAAAAACCCAAAAACGTATAGTGGAGAAAGGAAAGCCTCTTCAATAAATGGTGCTGACAAAACTGGAAAGCCACCTGTCAAAGAACGAAATTAGACTGTTGTCTATCACCACACACCAAAATTAACTCAAAATGGATTAAGGACATAAATATAATACGTGAAACAATAAAATGCATAGAAGAAAATGTAGAAACTAAACTCAAAGACCTGGGATTTAGAGAGGATTTTATGAATTTGACCTCAAAGGCAAGAGAAGTAAAGGCTAAAATAAATGAATGGGACTATATCAATCTAAAAAGCTTCTGCTCAGCAAAAGAAATCATCAACAAGGTAAAGAGACAATCAGCCGAATGTGAAAATATATTTGCAAGCAACACCTCTGACTAGGGCCTAATATTCAAAATACACAAAGAACTCATATGACTCATAACAACAACAAAAACAAATGATTCAATCAAAAAATGGTGAGAGGACCGGAACAGACACTTCTTCCTAGAGGAAATACAAATGGCCAACAATGATTTGAAAAGATTCTCAACATCACTAAGCTATTAGGGAAATACAAATCAAAACCACAATGAGATACCATCTCACACCTATTAGAATAGCTATAATCAACTGGACAAATAATAAATGTTGGAGAGGATGTGGAGAAAAAGGAACCTTCATATACTGCTTGTGGGACTGCAAATTGGTACAGACACTATAGGAAACAGTATGGGAGTTTCTCAAAAAGCTAAGAATTGATTTATCATATGATCCAGCAATCCCTCAATTGGGTATTTACCCCAAAAACTTGAAAACCCATATCCGAAAAGATATTTACATACCGATGTTCATAGCAGCATTATTCACTGTGGCCAGGACATGGAGCAACCAAAGTGTCCCATGATACGTGGTTGACTAAAGACGCTGTGATGCATATATACAATGGAATATTAGCCATAAGAAGAGATTAAATACTGTCATTTGCAACAACATGGATAGACCTCAAGATAATCATGCTAAGTGAAATAAGCCAGACAGAAAAAGTTGAAAGTCACATGATATCACTTATATGGAGGATATAAACCTAAAAGCAGCAAATGAACAAGACAAACAGTCTCATGGACATGGGCTATAGACTAGTGGTTCCCATTAGGTAAGTGGTAGGGGAGAAGAGGGTAGTTAGACGGTTAAAAGGGCTCAAATATAGGGGGGTAGTGAGAAAATGAAGTGGGTACAGGGAATCGTAGCTGAAGGAAACTGCATTTTGGGTGGTAAACACACAATAGAATATACAGATGTCAAATTATAATGTACACTTGAAAATTATATAATTGTATTAACCAATGTTACCCCAATAAACTTAATACGAAATAATTTTTAAAAAAAGAAAAAATACACACTAAGGCTTTTGCTTAGGTACTGGGTTAATAGTCACTTGACTTCTTATAATTGTCAGTTTGAGTAGAACATTCAGCATAGCAACAGAAATGTTTTAAATCTTGTAGCAACTGAAGAACATGCAAAGCAGAAAGTCCTTAAAGACCACAATAGTAGTATAGTAATCTGTACTGGACATGATATGCAGTACAGATGGAGAGAGGAGACATTAGATAGTGACCTAGAAGTCCTTTGGCCAAATTTCTCTTAAGTTTGAAGTCCCCTAATCTTCATGTTATGATTGATATTTTTCTCCCCTAGAGAAAAAGCAAATAGAATCAGTCAATTGCATCTGGTACCTGTTAACGTAAGTGTCATCAAGATCTGGATGAGCCTTTCCCAAAAGATAAGTTCCATGTGTTTTATTTAGTAGATGTGTAATTCCCAAAGACACCTGGCCTGTTTGTTGTTTGATGCTATTATGAAACATAACAAAGCCTTTGCCTCCATACTTGGTTGCAGCCAGCAGCCACCCAACCTGGGGCCCTGAACCGCAGGCTTAGTCAAATACCATGGACTCTGTGTCAATTCAGCAGTTTGCAGGAGGCTGCGGCAAGTTTCAAGAGGAGGCACCAGAGGACATGGCCCAGGCACAGTGCTGGCATCTGCAAGTGGTTCAACATGCCCATGGAGTTTTGCTTCCTGTGCATGACTGTCCATGCTGGGGTTGCGCTTGATCCCTTCGTGGACATCTTTGTGCACCAGAGAGTAACCTGCACATGAAAGATGGCCAAAGAACATGCAGAAACACAGATCAAAGGGAGACAGGTGCTATGTTGTGGAAGTCTAGATTATCATTCCAAGGAATGTAAGCTGCCTCCTCAGCCCAAGAGCTGCCACTTCTGCCTGAGCATCAGCCATATGGTGGTCTCCTATCCTCTGAAGACCCCCAGCTCACAGGGAAAGTCAACCTATTTGGGGAAGATGAAGAAGAAACCCATGGCCCTGCCCTGCTCCTAAAGACCCAGAATTGAGCTACAGTGGGTGAGTGGGGGGAGACTATCCTTTTGAGGTCAGGAAGTTTCAAGGAGAAGGCATCAATCAGCAGAATGGAAAAACTGGGGATAGGGTAGGTTGGGAGTCGCTGGTACTGCCATGTATATTAGGCAGGGATCCATGATATCACCCCCTAGTCCCTTTTGGTAGAGGGAAGGGGTGAGGCAAAGGAACTCCAACCACACTCTATCCAAATGCATATGAGGGCTTTGGGGGAAATCCCTCCCTGCATGCTTTACTTGAGTCTCCACCCCAAGAGTCTCCAGCTTTTGAAAGTGAGCTGAATAGGGAAGTTCTTTTCCTTTTAAAAAAGAATGTATAATATTTTCTATGCCAGAGTGAAAATATTAATCATGAGACCAGGTTAATGGACCCAACCCATGAATGACTACATTCTATGGGAGGGAATCTCTTGGAGATAAGGCAGGTTTTTCCACATCTTGTCTCCTCAGAACTCACTCTTGGGATAGGGTATTGAGAACTGTCCCAAGCAATGGGTTGTGACAGTAGGCAAAAGAAGTGGTTGGGGAAATAGCTGCAGACCTGCTACTCCTAAACTCACTCCTACCCCATTCTGGGCTGATACAATTTTATTTATTTGGTCTCTTGGATAACTGTACTTCGGGTCTCACTTTCTCCAGTTTGCCAATTGCACCAGCTGTGTACAAATTATGCATCTTGTGCATTTTACTTTTTTTGTAATATAAATATTCTGGTTTTATAATTTTGCGTATTTTAATCTGAGGCCCTCATTCTTGTAATGTGTTCTCAGGTACATGAGCAATCTCAGGGATAAGTAACCAACAGCTCTGAGTCTGCATAGCAGGAATGCTTTTTGATGTTTTATCATCAGAGAGAACAACTATTTGAAGTGTATAGCTAACTGAACTACCTCATTTTTGCCAATTAGAGCTGGCTTTTTTGCTATAGTTTCCCCTTGAAAGCCTTCCACTTTCAATGTTTCATGGAAGACTAAGTTTTAACTGTGTGGCCCCATTACTTGATCTACTGGAAGACTGGAAATTGATCTGAACAAGAATAGGTGGTGCAGAGGTTAAGAGAGGCTGGACCAAGTAAAAGGGGCAGAGGGGAAGCCAAGATTAGGTGAGAATTGTCTATATATGTGTAATAAAGGATTCCTGTACCAGGGCTCGAATCCCAGGGTTTAGGACTCACTTTACATACCAGATTCATCCCTTACTGGATTGGGCTAGGCCTACCATACACAATAAGGTGTGTTGGTAAAATAAGAAATAAGTTGGTAGAGACAGGTTTTAAGAACTATAAGTCTGTACCCATCTTCAGCTGCCCACGGATGGATATATGAAGCAAGGACTAAATTCCTTAACCTTTAAAAATTCTGGGCTTTTCTTTCTTGGCTTCCAGAGAGACCATAAGTGATGGCTTCTTTGTGGTGCCTAGGGCTAATGTCCTGTCTTGCTGCAGCACTGAGTAGTGTCATGGTAGCTAAAGGAGAAAAGAGGGTTTTGTTTAATGCTATGAGATCACCAAAGACCTACCTCCCCATGTTGAAACAGGGCAAATGCAATAGAACGCATCAGGTGATG
Source organism: Rousettus aegyptiacus (assembly GCF_014176215.1). NCBI lineage: Eukaryota > Metazoa > Chordata > Mammalia > Chiroptera > Pteropodidae > Rousettus > Rousettus aegyptiacus. Next base: position 44,653,802 of record NW_023416287.1, read on the forward strand.
TGTATCTGATCCTGGATTCTTGTATCTCTCAATTACTGCCCCCCTCTAGTTATTGTATTTGTCTGGGCTTTGTAGGACTTCACAAGTAGCTGATTTCATGATTGTTCGGTGGCCTAGTTCATCTAAATATAATGCATTGATCTTTCTCTATGTTTTGGGAGAGTTTTATTGTTTACAAACTTTTTTTGTATTGAGAAAAATAGCCAAAGCATATTTGATAAAAGGTTCTGCACCAGACAAAAATGGTCATAAGCTTGGGGATCCCTCTTGAAGTAGGGCATCTTAACCCATCCTTTCTTTTGTTTCTTCTTCTCCTATTTCCATTTTGAACCAGATCTTCTATTCTAAGAACTTGACTAATACTCTGTCTCCTACACACCCCCCAAAAGAGCCTACACACCCACACATACACATTTAATTTGTGGAGTGTCTCCCCAACTCTTTGATTTGTACAAAAACAAACAAAGAAGCTAAGAGTACTCCATCCCTTGTTCCCAGTCTCTTGAGTCAAGCCCATTCCTTGGTATGTGATTCATGCCAAACACTCAGATTGCATATTTGGATAGATCAAGCCTACTTTAATCTCTAGTCCTAGGGTATAGAGAAGCAATGAAGGGGCCTTCCAATTTGAAAATGGGATCAGGAGATCAAGAAAGGAAAGAGGAATGTATATCCAACTCACTCAGAAACTTCTATGCAGGTGCAAGAAAGTTATGTCAAAATAGCCATAAGATTGTTTAATAGTAGATGGACAAATGTAACTCCACATTAACTGCTAGAAACCAAAGCTTTGTGTGAAATCTTGAATTTATGGGGAAGGAGGTAGGGAGAGTAGGAAAGTATCTGATCCCTTACCCTCATTTCTGAACTGAAGGAAACTAAACCCCTTGAGCTTTGGTGACCCCCATCACTGGAAACTGTTAATTTGTTGGTTAATTTTGCTGTATGAGGTACTTCTACTTGATATCATTTTGTAACACACATGCTGTCCCTTTCCCTTCCCCTCTTTTCCCTGGAAAAATAAAATAAAGACTTATTCATACTGGGGAAAAAAGGAACATAATGAAGTAAAGTTGTATATAATTAGATCTCCCTAGTCAACATTTCTTCCCCAAGGGAGATTATAAAAATAATCAAAAAAGTTTCTATTTATTTTTTAACAGATGACTTTTTCAAGTAAAATTATTGTATCCACTCCTCTGAAAGATCAGGAGATATTGATTTCTTACCAAATATCCAAAGAGAAGAAGGAGAAAGAGGAAGAGGAGAAGAATAAATATCAACAAACAGAAAATTAAATTGTAATAATGTGTGAATGGTGTTATCTTTTGTTTGGGGGCATAGAATAAAAGGGCGTAAAACAACACATTGACTGATCTCAGTGTCTTGGTGTTCTGAAACCCCAGTTCCATCACTTACTTTTAAAATGTTGGCTCTTGTTCAACAAAGCCACTTCTAACTTTGACATATGTACTCAAAGACCCTAATGCAAGACACAAATAGCAGAGAATTTCAGAAACAGCATAAAGAAGTTATAGCTGAGAAAAGGAATCTCAGTGAGGAGACTCCTGTGCCTTCCTTCACCTGAGCTACCTGATACTTTACACAAGATCAAGTATTTTGTCACATGGAAAATTGAGTAGACTAGCAATCATTGAATCACTATTGCTTTATGCCAATTATACTTACTAATATGAACTATGATAAAATTTTTTATTAGTTTGCTAGGACTATCATAATAAAATCCTATAGACTGGGTGGCTTGAATGATAGAAATAATTTTTTCACAGTTATGGAGGCAAAAAGTCCAAGATCAAGAGGTTGGCATGTTTGATTTCCTCTGAGGCTTCTCTCCTTAGCTTACAGATGGCTATCTTCTTGCTGTGTCTTTACATTGTCATCTCTCCGTCTTTGTCGTCTGTGTCCTAATCTCCTTTTTTCTTATAAAGACACTAGTCATATCAAGTTAGGACTCACCCATATGACCTTTTCCCCTTAATTACCACTTTACAGATCCTACCTGCAAATACAGCCATATTTTAAGGTACTGGGGTTAGGATTTCAACATATTTATTTGGAGGATATACAATTCAACCCATAACAGGATCTATCCACCATGTTTTGGATGTTATAAGAAATAATGGGACTGAGGGAGAAAGAGAGAAAGAGAAGGGACAACACAAAGACCAGATATGACAGCAGGATTCAAAGAAAATAACCCAGGCATTTTTTAAAAAAAAATCTACAGAATGAATATAGATATCGGAAACTGGATTAAATGTTTATTTAAGGATAGTATATTACTTAAAAGTGTAAGAGATTATTTTAAATTGGAAAATATTTAATAATTGTGATAACTAGCCTCCAAGATAGTCTGTAGTGTCCCCACCTCCCAACATCTATGCCCTCGTGTAGTCTCCTCGTGCATTTGCTAGTAGTATTTGTCTGCATGACCAGTAGCATGAGGATGAGCCAAAAGAATATCACTTTGGAGATTACCTTATAAAATAACATGACTACTACCTTCAGTGCTGTTCTCCATGCTTCCTCTCTCTTCCCCTCTGGAATCACTTTCTCTGAGTGAAGCAAGCTGTCATGTTGTGAACATTTCTATGGAGAGGTGCATGTAATGAGGACCTGTAGAGCCTATCAACAACTATGTGAATGAGCTTGGGGTCAGAGGCTTCAGCCCCAAGTGAGCCTTGTGATGACTGCAGTCTCAGGCAAGAGCTGAACCCTGATCTTGAATGTGACCCTGAGCTAGCTAAGCTGCTCCTGCATTACTGAAATCTCAGAAACTGTTATTTTAAGTTGCCAGGTTTTGGAGTAACTTTTTATGCAGCAAGAGATAACTAATATAACAATCTAAGCTCAATTTGTGTTTTGTAGATGAAAACATTGTATTTAGTGCCCATACATAATTTTGTACTTTTTACATTTATTCCTTCTCATTAAAATATTTTTTCAGTAGATGCATTCCTGAGAAAATAATAGGAGTTTAATGTTCAGTATGAACATTTTCGGATAAATTTTAAGAAAAAATTTTTCTAACAGTAAGGAGGTTTGAGAGCAGGAATAGTATACTAAGAGAATTTTGATGATTTCTCTGGAGTATTAACTGGTTTTCATTCCTGGCCCTATAATTCAAAATTTTATCATTTCTATGATTTAGCAGCAATGATGTACTTTTTCTCATAAGACTTCACGATATTTGATTGTCCAACTTTTTTCTTCATACCCTCTGGCATGGTTAACTACTGAACTGAATGAATTCCATTTAAATTAGAGAGAGTGGAAATTCACTGCTAGTCTTCATGTAAACCATTGTTGTTAAGTCCCTCGATGACATTTTCTTTTAATTAAAAAAGTATTTTCAAGACTCTACCTAGCCTGCTGTAGGTGTTGCTTACAAGACGCACCTTATTGCATCATTGTTTTGATAGATTTGCTTTTAAGTTCTTTGACACAGGATTTTTAAAAATGATTTATATACTAAGTCAATGATACCAATAATCAATCTATTTATTAAAGGTGTTCTCTACTCAAGATCTTTACTAAGTTTTCCTGAAAACTGTATAAAAGATACTGAAGGACTATAAGAACATTTGCATTGTTTTGATAAATGACTTGTGGAATCCAGATCATGTCTTTAAAATTGCAGCTTTCATATACCTATATTTATTGAATAAAATACTTTCCATGTTTCTTAGTAATCCATATTTTAAAAAATTGTTCTTTATACTCTGAAACTTTTCAATTCTTGATTTTTTCTCTTAAACGTTATGTTTCTTCTCTTTTCTTTTTAAAATATGTGCTTGTTATTCACTAAATAAAACTTACTCAGATTTTCTACAACTAAATGGAGGAAAAAACTGAAAACGAGAAGGAAAATCTGAAAGTAAAAGAGAAAGAAGAGAGAGAGACTACAAAATAGTCGAATCTAACTTGGTCACAATCCATAGGCCTAGCTAGAAGTGTTAAGTATATGTCACACATAAATCTGGTTGCTTATGTGTCACAAATACAATGCCATTTTACAAGATTTTATTACTGTTTGAAGAGTTATGTATACCAAACTTCTGGAGTTCCCATGGTAAACACTCCAACAAACAAAACTGTTTTTGTCTTCTCTGGACAACTTAGAAGATTTGAATTAAGTAGCTGATGGTCCACACAGTAACAGTAGAGGTTGCCCTGGGGAATTTGCACACAAATGAGCCTCAAGTTCCAACACTTCCTGTCTTATGACAACCAGTCCACAAAGTCCTTAGATGTATTTGAGTTTGTAGTCCCACTTCCAAAAACAGGCCAGCTTTGCCCTTATTATTATGCTGTAAATAAAAAAGAATATATCTTCCCTATGTCATAGATGTAGAGCTTTTGTTTGACTGGAGGCTGAGGACTTTGAGGGTCATAATAAGGACCTTAGAAAATATACACATTTGTGCTAATTGTTCCTCTTATTATAGGATGTGCATTGCTATGGGGATAGGAAGGGGTGCTGAGTGCGAAAATTTCAAAAAAAAAAATTGCTGTGGTCTCATCCATACAGTCATCATGAGTTTTAGTTTCTCAAACAATTGGGTGTGGAGTCTGCAGGGAGTAATAACATCATTTAAATATGTTAAAATTGTAAACCAGATTGGTCTCTGTAATTGTTTTTTGGGTTACCGTAAAAACAACAGAAATTTATTCTCTCACTGTTCTATAGGCCAGAAGTCTGAAATCAAAGTGTGTGCAGGGTTGGTTCCTTTTGGAGAATCAAGGAAAGAATTAATTCCCTGACTCTCTCCTAACTTCTAGGTGCTGCTGACAATTCTTGGCATTCCTTGGTTTGTAGATGCACCACTTCAACCTCCTCCTTCTCTGTCTAATACGCTCCCTCTACTGTCAAATATTCCTCTGTATCACTTTTAGAATATCATCTGTTAATAGATTTAGAACCCACTCAGACAGTCCAGGACAATCTCACCTTAAGATCCTCAAATTAGTTGTATTTTCAAAGACTCATTCTCCAATTTACAGGTTCCAAGGATTAGGATGTGGACTATTGGATGGGGGTGGGGGGGGGGTGACTACTAATGAACCCACTACAGTCTTTATTTTACTTTTGAATCTTCAACCTCAACTACAAGAGGGAAAGTCCTAAAAGCATTACAATTAAGTAGGCTTTTACAATTTTATTTCCCTCATAAAGTTATGAGATCTATAAGAATTATTCATCCACATTTTACATATTAAAATATCAGAAACTCAGATAGTTTACATGATGTATATAGCCAAGATCTCAATACTCATTAGAGAAAGAGATAATAGTCATTCACAACAGAGTCTCTGATTTCTGAATTTCCCAGTTCTAAAGAATTATTAGAATCCAGAGTTGATTTTGTTATTTACTATGAGAGATGATGAAAGATAAACTATGCCAAAAGAACGGTCTGGTTGCTCTAGAAACTTCCCTCAAAATTCTCACTGTAACATTCATCTCCAACACTACATATCAAAAAGTCCAAGTGATCATTTTTCAAAAATTTTTAGGATGGCAATCATTTCTGTGAAGTCTTTATGTCTTCAACCTACTCTCTAAATTTCATTAATCTTTCCTGATAGTCTGTTTTCGCTTTTATTGGGATAGCAGTTTCTCTTCCCAGGGCTCTGTCTTTCCTGAGCTGATGGTGCATGCTCACATCATAAAAGGAGATTTTCTTTCTGAAGAGCAGCTCCCAGAGCAACCTGTCTTTCAGCTACACTGTCTCCCATTACTGCAATCACTTATGCTTCATGGTATGTAACAGGAATGTCATTAGATAAGAAGGAAAGCAGGAATCTGCAAGTGGGAACTCTGTCTTCAGCTTAGAAGTGTGTGTTTTGGTAAATCCCCAAAATAACCTGACTCTCCACATTTTAGTTTCTTGATAAAATAATACATTCTTAAGACACCAACCATATCAATGCTGAGGAAGAAAAAATGCCACCCTTGACATCCAGGAACTGATCTAACCAATTACAGATTTAGTTTACCCTCTCTATAGATAAGATTTATTTAAATGCCCAGTGATAGAATAATTCCCATGGTCTTGCAAGACCCAAATCCAGAGGGAACCTTTACTTCCTTAAGACACTGGGGGAAAAAAGACAAATTAAACCTAAATAATAAATAGTGGAGTTGAAATAAATGAAATAGAGAACAGAAAAAGAATAGAGAAAATAATGAAATCAAAACCTGGTTTTTGGAAAAAAGAAAATATTGACAAACTTTTCTATATTGATCAAGAAAAAAGAAAGAAGACTCAAATTAGTAGAATCAGAAATGAAAGTAAGAACATTACTACTGACCTTACATAAGTAATATGATTAGAAAGAAATATTATGAACAATAGTATGCCCAGAAATTTGATAATTTAGATGAAATAGACAAAAATCCTAGAAAGACACAAACTACTGAAACTGACTCAAGAAGAAATAGGCACTCTGAATAGGCCTATAGCAAGTGAAGAGATCGAATTTGAAAACAAAACAAAACAAAGCAATGACTCACACACACAAAAAAGAAAGACCTGTATACCTTGATACCAAAACCAAGACATCACCACAAATCTACACGCCGATTTTTCTTATAGATATAAAAATCCTTAATAAAATGTTATAAAAATGAACCTAAAAATAAATAAAAAGAATTATATACCATGACCACATGGTAGATTTAACATTCAATAACCAATTAACACGATATCAGTAGAAAAAAAACAAAAATCATATGATAATCTCAATAGTGCAGAAAAAACCCTCAACAAAAATCAAACAGCCTTCCTTTTCTCCACATCCTCACCAAAACATGTTGTTTGCTGACTTTTTGATAAAAGCCATTCTGACAAATGTGAGGTGATATCTCATGATTTTGATTTGCATTTCCCTGATGACTAACGTTGTTGAACATCTTTTTATGTGTGTTTTTGGCCATCTGTAAGTCTTCTATGGAGAAATGTCTTTAGGGGTCGTCTGCAAAATTTTTTTATTGAATTATTTTTATGTTGAGTTGTAGGAGTTCTTCATCCACATTCCCTGAGTTTTTGTATTCTGGCTTATTCCCGCCACTGTGGGGTCTTCTCCTCTGTGTTCTAGAACTTCACCGCCATGAGTCTCTGAGTTTGGTCTTCCCTTTGGCACCACCCTATTGTTGTGGCTTCCCAGATGATTTCTGTTGGTTTTGGGCCATGACTGCACATAATTTGGAGCTTGTGAATTTTATCTTCATCTCACTTTTACCGAAGATGTAGTAAGTAAGGGAGTTGGGGGGGGGGGTGAGTTCTTGGTCTTGTTTGTGTGTTTAATTCTTATTGTTTTATTTTCAGAAAGAGAAATAAAAAACATTCATAGATAACTTGCTGATGTGTTGCTACCCAATCTAGTTTAGTTCTTTTAAATCTGGCCTCTTGGCTCTTGAGAAATTGTGGAGCAGAGTGAACAAGAGTGTGAGCTCCAGGGCCAGGCTGCTTGGTTTTAATCCAGAGTCTGTGCATTGGGCAAGTTATTTAACAACACTTTGCTTCTGTTCTTTCCTGTAGGTGACATTTATAATTGCATATGTCTCATAGGGTTGCTCTGTGAGTGAGTTAATTCAGATAACAAATTTAGAACATTTCCTGTCATGCAGCAATGACTCCATAAATATTAGGTGCTATTAGTGCTGCAGTGGTGACTCATTCATGTGGTGTATCTGTTCTTCCAGGTTTCATGTTTTCCACACTTCTTAGTAAGGACTCCTATGTCTTAAGTTGTTGACAATAATTAAGATTGACTTGATCATTAGAGCTTAGTTATCTCAGTGTCAACTGTATCTAAGCTTTAACTAATGTCAGCATATGTTATTCTATGTTATAAATCTCATAAAGATCACAGTTTCATGGGGAAAAGAAATAAGTAAGAGGAAGTAAAATATTATCAAGATGTACCAACTCAAGAGTTTTAAGTTTTCAATAAATGTGGGCTTCACTAGGAACATGTTTCTTTTGATTTAGAACATGTTTGGAGAATGAACTATCTATTCTGACAATGAAAGTATTTAAGGATTAGGTGAGATTTATCTAGTTAAAGCAGAAAACTTCCCAGAGGATCCTTAGAAAGCAGAAATTTTTTCTTGTTTTCATCCGAAGATTGTTGCTTTGATTGAATTATATACATTCTTTTGCCTTTTAAAGGAACAAGTTCTCAATATATTCAGAGATTTCAAATACATTAATTTTTCTTCTGTAGGTTTTACATTGAAAGTAACTTTAACTGACTACAAAATAATATATATTTACTGCTAAAAATACAAAGTACTGAAAAGCACAAAGAAGAAGATAATCAAATAATGGCCCTCAACATTTTGGTGACTAAACTTCAGTCTTTTTTTTCCCAGCATACAATAATACAATAGTTTCAGTTGTACTGCAGAGTGATTCGAGATCTATATAACTCACAAAGTGATCACTGCACTAAATTAAGTATCCCCTTTTCCCCTTACATATTTAATACAACATTGTTAACTATTTTCCTTATGCTACACTTTATATCTCCATGTCTATTTTGTAACTTTTCATTTGTATATCTTGTTTTATTTATTTTTATTTTTATTTATTATTTGTAATTTTTTAATTAAAAAAAATTATGGTGACATTGGTTAACGAAATTCAGTTTCAGGTGTATAATTTTAACAGTAAGTCATATATATATGTGTGTGTGTGTGTATGTATATATATACACATATATACATATATACATATATAGACATATATAGACATATATACATATATACACATATACATATATATATACATACACGCACACACACACGCACACATTGTGTTTTCACCTCTCATGGTTAGATTTATTTCTGTCAAAATATATTTGACTTCTTTTACCCCCATCTAACTGTCCCCCAACCCTCTGGTAACTTCTAGTCTATTGTCCATGTTCACGAGTCTCTGTTTGTATGTCTTGTTAGTTTGTTGCTTTTTGGTTTATATCTCACATATAAGTAATATCATGTTATTTTCAACTTTTTTTGTCTGGCTTATTTCACTTAATATGATTATCTCGAGGTCCATCCATGTTGTCCCAAATGTCAGTATTTCATCTCTTCTTATGGCTGAGTAATATTCCATTGCATACATGTACCATAGCTCCTTTAGCCAATCATCTGTCCTAAAACATTTTGGTTGCTTCCATGCCCTGGCCACCGAGAATAATGCTACTATGAACATTAGTGCACAAATATCTTTTTGGATATGAGTCTTCAAGTCTTTGGGGTAAATACCCAGTAGAGGGATTGCTGGATCATATAGTAGATCAATTCTTAGTTTTTCGAGGAACCTCCATCCATACCTCCATACTGTTTTCCATAGTGGATAGTGGCTGTGCTAATTTGCAGTCCCACTAGCAGTATATGAGGGTTCCTTTTTTTTTTTCCATTCTCTCCAACACTTGTTATTACATGTTCTGTTGATAACACCTATTCTAACAGGTGTGAAATGGTATCTCATTGTGGTTTTGATTTGCATTTCCCTAATAGCTAGCAATGTTGAGCATCTTTTCATATGTTGTTGGTCATTTGTATGTATTCTTTAGAGAAGTGTATGTTCAGGTTCTCTACCCATTTTTAATTGATCATTTGTTTTTTTATGTTATTGAGTTGTATGAGTTCTCTGTAAATTTTGGATATAAGGCCCTTATTGCAGGAGTTGCTTGCAAATATATTTCCCCATTTAGCTGGTTGTCTCTTTACCTTGTTGATGATTTCTTTTGCTGAGCAGAAGCTTTTTAGTTTGATGTAATTCCATTAATTTATTTTTGCATTTACTTTCCTTGCCTTTGAGGTCAAATTAATAAAATCCTCTTTAAGTCCAAGGTCCTATTGTTTTAGGTCTTATATTCAGGTCCTTAATTCATTTTGAGTTAATGTTAGTGTATAGTGATAGACAACAGTCTAGTTTCATTCTTTTGCAGGTGGCTTTCCAGTTTCCCCAGCACCATTTTTTGAAGAGGCTCTCCTTTCCCCACAGTATGTTTTCATCTTTTTTTGTTGAAAACTATTAGCCCATATAAATATGGGTTTAATTCTGGACTCCCCATTTTGTTCCATTGGTCTGGTGTCTGTTTTTCTGCTAATGCCATGCTGTTTTGATTATTGTCACTTTGTAGTATAATTTGAAGTCAGACTGAGTGATGCCTCCAACCTCGTTCTTTTATCTCAGGATGGCTTTGGCAATTCAGGATCTTTGTACTTCCTACACATCTGATGATTTTTTGTTTTATGTCTTTAAAAAATGCAGATGGGATTTTGAGGACAATTGCATTAAATCTGTATAATGCTTTAGGTAATATAATCATTTTAACTATGTTGATTTTTCCAATCCAAGAACACAAAATGTCTTTCCAATTCTTTGTATCTTCTTCATTTTCTTTTAAAAGGGTTTTATAGTTTTCATCATATAGGTCCTTCACATGTTTTGTTAGATTTATTCCTAGGCATTTTATTCTTTTTGTTGCAATTGCAAACAGAATTATTTTTCCCACTTCTTTTTCTGACACTTTATTATTAGAGTATAGAAATGCTATGGATTTTTGAACATTGATTTTATATCCAGAAACTTTACTGTATTTGCTTATTGTTTCTAGTAGTGTTTTTGTGACGTTTTTAAGATTTACTCTATAAAGAATCATGTTATCTGCAAAAAGTGTCAGTTGAGTTCTCTGCTTCCTATTCGAATGCCTCTTATATCTTTCTCTTTCTTGACTGCACTCACTAGAATGTCCAATGTTATATTGAATAACAGTGGTGATAGTGGAGAGCCTTGCCTTGTTTCTGATCTTAGAGGGAAGGTTTTTAGTTTTTCACCACTAAGTATAAAGTAGGCTGAGGATTTGTCTATATGGCCTTTATGATGTTTAGGTACTTTCCTTCTATACCAATTTTCTTAAGTGTTTTGATCATAAATGGATGCTGTATCTTGTTGAAAGCTTTTTATGCATCTATTAATATGATCATAATTCTTATTTTTTAATTCATTTATGTGATGTAACACATTAAGTGATTTGTATATGTTAAACCATCTCTGTGCCCCTGGGATGAAGCCACTTGATCATGATGTATAACCTTTGTAATATGTTGTTGTATTCGATTCACTAGTTATCTTATTTAGGATTTTTGCTTCTGTGTTTATGAGACATATTTGTCTGTAGTTTTCTTTTTCTGTGTTATCTTTACCAGGATTTGGTATCAGGTTAATATTGAACTTATATAATGAGTTAGGAAGTATTGTCTCCACTTCGAATTTTGGGAAGAGTTTGAGGAGAATAGGTAGAAAATCTTCTTTGAATGTTTGGTAGAATTCACTGGTGAAGCCATCTGGTCCCGAACTTTTACTTACTGGTAGATTTTTGTTGATTGTTCCGTACTACTGATTGTTCTATTTAGACTTTCAAGTTCTTCTTAGTTCAATCTACAAAGGTGGTATCATTCTAAGTACTTGCATAATTCTTCTAAGTTTTAAATTTGGTGTTATATAATTTTTCATAATATTCTTGTATGAGCCTTTGTATTTCTGTAGTGTCTGTCATAATTTCCCATCTTTCATCCCTGATTTTGTTTATTTGTGTCCTTTATCTTTTTTCTTTAGTGAGTCTAGCCAGCCATAGATTTGTCAATTTCATCAATCTTCTCTAAGAACCAGTTCTTTGTTGCATTTATTTTTCTATTGTTTTATTGTTTTCAATTTCATTCTACTCTAATTTAATTATTTCTTTCCTTCTGCTGACTTGAGGCTTCATTTGTTCTTCCTTCTCTAGTTTTTAACATGAAGCATTAGGTTGTTTCTTTGGTCTCATTCTTGTTTTTGCATATAGGCCAGTAATGATATGAACTTTTCTCTTATGACCGCTTTTGCCATGTCCCAAAAGTTTAATATGTTGTACTATCATTACCATTCATTTCTAGGTATCTCTTGATGTCTCTTTTTATTTCTCCTCTGACTCAGTTATTCTTCAGTAGCAATGTTGTTTAATCTTCATGTATTTTTGGTTCTTCCTGCTTTCTCTTTTTCAGTTGATCTCTAGTTTCAAAGCATTATGATCAGAGAATATGGTTGATATCACTTCAAACTTCTTATATTTGTTGAGGCTATTTCTGTGTCACAGTATGTGATCGATTTTTGAGAATGTTCCATATGCACTAGAATGTGTAAGCAGCTCTTTCTGGATGGAAGACTCTGTAAATGTCAATTATGCCCAATTGATCTAATGTGTCATTTAAGGATGTTATTTCCTTATCGATTTTCTGTTTGGGTGATCTGTCCATATCCAAGAGTGGGGTATTTAGGTCCCCTACTATGATAGTGTTTTTGTTCATTTCTCCCTTTAGTTCTGTTAGTGATAGCTTTGTATATTTCAGAGCTCCCTGATTGGGAGCATAGATATTAATAAGTGTTATGTCTTCTTGGAGCCATGATTCCCTTTATTATTATGAAGTGTCCCTCATTATTTTTGTTTACCTTTTTTTATTTTCAAGTCTATTTCATCTGATATTAGTACTGCTACTCCCACCTTTCTCTGAATGCCATTTACTTGAAATATCATTTTCCACCCTTTCACTTTGACTTTACTTGTTTCCTGGAGGCAGTATATAGTTGGATTTTGTTTTTGATCCAATATGTAACTCTGTGCCTTTTTATTGGTGAGTTCGGTCCATTTGCATTTAGGGTGATTATTGAAATATGAGGTCTTATATCCATTTTATTTTTTGCTTTCTGTTAGCTCAATGTTTCCATTCCTTCTTTGTCTTTTTGTGTTTTACTTTATTTTATTTTTATTTTGGTTTGCTTTTGTGGGTTTTCTCTCTGGTTCTTTTTGTTTTATGTTATACACTATTGTTCTGAATCTGTGGAGTGTGCTTATAATTACCAATATGAAAAGGATAGTTATATGTATGTAAACAGTTATTCATTTTCTTCTGTGCATACCCTATCTCCATTCCCCTTTGCAAATTTAGATCTTTGAATCTTCCCCTTTTCAGTCATTGTTCCTATGTATACTGAATGTTCATTACTATCTTTCTATAGCAAATCTTTTCTTACAGTTTAAGCTTATAATGCCCTGTTCTTACTAAGGGGCTCATTTCTCAGCTTATATCTGCTTGCTAATTGCCTTATTCCTGGTTATGTATTTTTTTTGTCATTTTATTTTAGCTGAATCCTTTCAGTATTTCCTGTAATGAAAACCTCATAGTAGAGAACTTCCTCAATTTTTTTATGTCTGGAAAGGTCTTTATTTCTCCTTCATATCCAAAGGAGAGCTTTGCTGGATATATTATTCTTGGCTGGTTGTTCCTTTCTTTTAATAGTTTGAATATATGATTCCACTCCTTTCTGGCTTGTAAGGTTTGTGCTGAGAAATCCAACGATAATCTAATTGGTTTTCCTTTATAGGTTACCATCTTCTTTTCCCTGACTGCCCTGAGAATTCTCTTTGTCATTGATTTTCAAAAATTTTAATACAATATGTCTTGGAGAAGGCCTTGTTGGGTTGAAATAATTGGGTGTTCAGTTGACTTCTTGAACTCCAAGCTTCGGCTCATTCATTAGTTTTGAGAAAATTGTCTGAAACTGCTTTGTAATCCCTGCTCCTTTTCTTCCTCTTAGAAGAATGTCCATTATTTTTGTTTTCTTTCTGGATGGTATCAGCTAGTACTTGTATTTCTCTTTCATTATTTTTTATTCTTCAGCTTTCTCTTTTTACTTCTGATTTATTTCTAGATCTGTTATTGATATTTCTGACCCTTTCCTCTATTTGGCTGACTCTATTTCCCAGACTTGCTATTTCACTTTTCATGTCTTTCAGTGTGTTCTTTATCTCTAGAAGTTCTATTTAGTTCTTTTTGAGGGTTCAATCTCCTTGCTAAAAAACTCATTCTGCTCACCTATTTTTTGTAATTCCTGAAATTGTTGATATGAATTGTTTTGGATCTCACTGAGTTTTTTTCACAAGTACCATCTTGAATTCTCTGTCTATTAAGTCACATATTTCTATTCTATAAGTTCATTTTTTGGTGATTTTTCTCTTTCTTTCAGAACCACTTTGTCACCTTGGTTCATGATGTTTAATAGACTATTTCTCCACCTGGACATTAATGGAAGTGTATTCTGTTTTTTTTTTTTTTTTCCAGAAGGAAGATTTATTATATAAAGGTGTCTTTTTAGCCTACTGCAAAGAAGGCATTTTTCTCTTGGTTTCCAGTATGTGGTGTCTAAGCTTCTTGGATCCTTGCTTTATATAAAATATTAATAATGTGTATGGTTTTTTTAAATAGATATTTAATCACTTTCACTACCCTCAGTCTCAGTCCCTGTCAGTTAGTGATAGTTTTGATATCATTTGCTCAGATTACTCTGGGGCTGTCAGGGGTTTTGGTCTCAGAGGATATGGGGGAAGAGGCCCTCTGGGTTGCGGGATGCGGCTGCAGCTCACCCTCACATTTTGCAACCACGATTGGTAATAATCAACTGTTGTTTCTCTGCCACCCACACTTCTCTGCTTTCTGCTCTGAACCCTGGGCTCTGTTGTGATCCACGTGGAGCTCACTGCTCTGTCAGGCAGGGTTATTCAGGGAACCCACTGCACCTTCACCCTTCTCTCTCCTCCTGCAGGGAGCTCCAGCTGCAAGAAGTAGCTTTGTTTTTCCCAGTTTAATGCCTGACTCCCAGGGTTCTTACTTGTCATAGCTCTTATGTGTAGATCCCATTCTCAGGTGTGCTGATGTGCAGTTTGGTAGTTTTTCGTTGAGTTCTAGATGTTCAGCTTATTGTTATTGCAATAGGAAATATCTGGGGATGTCTCTCACTCCATCATGTTTCTCAATTCCTCCATACTGCAAGATTTGAAGAAGGCTTCACAGAAAACGTAATTTTCAGCTGGGCTTTTGAGGGTGAATGCAACTTTGTCAAATAAGATGTAGTAGGCAGGATGGGAGATAAAATGAAAGAATAGCATTTTCAGAGGCCTGAAGTCCAGCTAATTATAACACCTACTTCTAATAATATAAAGAAGGAGCCATATCTAAGCTGGTAGTAAAGGCAAAGTTGCAAATTGTGCTGGACCTGCCTCCACAGATGGTGGAGGATGACAGAGAGAGAGAGAGAGAGAGAGAGGCTGCAGAGGCTCCCCTGAAAAAGAGGCCATTTGTACTTCTTAATCCCTTTGCCACCATATCTTTTGGTTGGAGTGCCAGAGCCAGCCGGCTAAAGTCGAACAGCACCTAAAAAAGGGGGGTGAAGCCTAAGAAAAAAGAAGAAGACAGGAAAGAACTTTCGGGAGGGCATACAGTCATTGCTGCAGCCCCATCTTTATTTAGCTCAGCCTTTATATATATATTTTGGATACAATAGCAAAGCACAACATATATCATTCCAATGTTAACATTCATACAAGATCATATAACATCCTTGTTATCTGGGTTGCAAAAGGATTATCTTAAAAGGATGTCTTTAGGAGGCAAACCTCCCCTCCAGGGTCAGTGATGTGTAACTTAACCATTTGCTTCCTTTAACCATTGATAACACAGTTTCAGAAGTTGCTTTATGGCTCCAAGCAGTCTCAGCAACTGCTTTATGGCTCCCAATCTACGTGACACCTTCAGTGCCTAGTAATGGCTCCCGACATTGGAGCACTTAATTCTTTTTCATTTGAGGAACTTGTTGATAGGAATGTAATTGTTACCATTTTTTATTTCTGTTTTTGATACATGTTTTTTCTTCTTAAAGAAGTCCCTCCAACATTGCCTGTAATACCGGCTTAGTGTGGATAAATTCCTTTACCTTATGTTTGTCTGGGAAGCTACTTATCTGTCCTTTAACTCTAAATGATAGCTTTGCAGCTTTTGGCTACCCAAGGATAGAGAGGCCTCTGGAGAAATCAGCCCTGTCAGCACCTTGATCTTAGGCTTCCACACTCCAAAACTATGTGATAACAACTTTCTGTTGTTTAAGCCACCCAGTGTAGTATTTTATTATGGCAACATAGCAAATTAAAGAAGGGGTTTTGAAGCCTCCAACTGCTATTATTGAATTGTCTCTCTTTCCCTTCATTTTTGTCCGCATTTTCTTCATGTATTTTGATGTTCTGTTATTAGGTGTATGTAGGTTTATAATTGTTTTAGCGTTCTGATTAGTTGATTATCTTTATCTCTAGCAACATATTTTGTTTTAAAATCTATTTCGTCTGGTACTAGTATAACCACTCCAGCTTTTCTGTGGTTAATATTTGCATGATGTATTTTTCTCTTTCCATCCTTTTATTTTCTATCCAATTGTACTTTGAATCTAAACAGTATCTTCTATAGATAACATTTAGTTGAATCATTTAAAAAACCTTAGTCTCACAATAATCTGCCTTTTTGTTGGATTGCCTAATTCATTCATGTTTAATGTTATTATAGATATAATTGAATTTACAACTGCCATTTTATTTTTTTGTTTTCTATATAGCTCATATTGTTTTTGTTCCTATGTTCATGGTATATAGCTTTGTTCCCTTTCCCTTTTTTTGTTTTATTACTGTAATAGTGTATCTATTAATTATATCCATTATAATATATTTAATAATGTTACAAACCCAACGATACATAAGTATTATTTTGCCATCTGCATTTATCTCTTTAGCCCATTATGGCTTTACTCCTGCCCACCTCCTTTACGTTACCGGGTATTTTATAAATTTTCTTAGATAGATGTTTTCTCATTTTTTTTTTTTTTTGCCCTAGGACCATTCTCAGAAGCTTCAAATGTTTTTTTTTTTTTAAATAACTTTTACCAGCTTTAATGAGGAATGGCTCACTAGAGCTCCTTGCATTTTCATTTTACAAAGTTTTAAACATTCTAACTGCAGCTATAAATTGCAATCATTTTACATTTCAACTTTACTGAAACTTTTATTTTGGCAGAGCTTTGCTTAGAAGGAAAAAATAAAGATGGCTACAGTATCATTAAAGGAAACATAAATGTTCTTACTCAGGTGAAATGTACTGGTAGCAATGAGTTTAAAACTGAGGATATGCTGTTTCCTTCTAACTAGATGTGAGAAATTGTGACCCTTATAGCATAGATTTTAGTGTCAGAAAATAGGTAAAGTGCTCATCATGAGAAATGAAAAGGAATTTGTGGGTAAAGGAGCATATAGAGGTAAGCAGAAGAAAGGGGAAAGAGAAATAAAGAAGCTTGGAGATGTGGAGAAATATCATTTGGCAAGACATTCTCAGTGTAAGGGTAGCTGAATACTTGGGAAAGTAATAGTGTCTAATATTCCACAATTAGATGTTTGTTCTCCAATGATGTGAAATAACCACTTCACCCCCATTGTTCTTTTAAATACTCTACAGTTTGCAGCAAATGAAGACCCTGGAAGTATGATGTTTCAAATAAATCAAAGAGCCTATGATCTATATCTGGGTTGGTTGGAGCAAAGTGACTGGATGCAGCTGCTTAGACTTGTATGAGATCACATGTCCAGCATAAACAGGAACTTTGTGACTACAAGACATAAGACACTATCACTACATCACAGAAATCTTAAGGATATAGTCATTTGTGACTGCATAAGAGATGGGGAGGTTTTAGATAAATCTCATAGGATAGAAGAATGATAGTTGAGAATTTGGTTTTAATATGTTAATATAATTTATTATTCTTGTGAGATTTGACCTTTGGAATCTGGTCTCAAGATGAAGAATGAGTTGAAGACCAAAAGTTTTTCTCTATGTCAGTATCTGTTTTCACATTTAAAAAAAGATATAAGTTGTCAATTCCTAGGGTAAACACAAAACCCGTTTAATCTATAATGTAACTATACTATTCATTAATTATTCCACAAATTCTACACACACACACACACACACACGCGCGCACACGCACACACACACACACACACACACATACACACACAGAAGAGAGAGAGAAAGAGGGAAAAAGAGAGAGAAACCCCAGAGTTACTAGAGAAAACTGCCCTTAAAGTATTCCATTTGTTTGCTTCATTGTTTGTTAGTTTGATTATTGGTCAAAAGTCCAAAACAAAAGCAAATATTGAAATGATAATTACTTCTGCTTCTGATTTTTTAGTGATTTTTTACTTAAAACTAATGTGCTTATTTTTTGGAAATTCAGGCCAACCACAGAAACCGTGACACCATGAATTAGAACTATTACTAATTTGACATTAATATTTTTATTTCTGTTTTTGCCTGCAAAGTTAATAAAGATTTTAAAATAAATTTATTAATGGCAAAAGAGAAAAGAAATTTATCTCAAAATTTTATGTTTTAATAAAATGTTAACCTAGAACTTAGATCCTTTGCCCCAACTCATGTATTCCAGATAAATCCTACGTTGTTATACAGCCCCCTTAATCCTAACTTGATATGAAAAGCCTACTAGTTTGCTTTGCTTTAACTATCTCTCCTCTGTGAAATTAAGAAGGAATCCCTCCAAACACCATCCAATCCTTCTATCTCCCTTACCATGTCCTTGCCAACTGGTTATCGGACTTTTAAAATTATAAGTGTTTTATAGTTTGAACTTTAATCATGATTAGCTTATAATATGCTCATTTGGTTGAAACTCAAGATAATTAACATGACTTGTTTATTATCTTGTCCAGATTTTAACAAGTCTGGAGCCCTCAGTTCATTTTGCATGAACTGGGAAATGAGAAAAGCTTCATCCTTTAAATAGCCACAAGGAGGAGCTATAGCCCTTAGATGTTAGCCAAGGGCAATTTCTGGAGGTGCAAGCTACTTACAGTTCTCAGTTTTAACCAATCACATTGCATATCCCAATTTATATAACCTTTTGCAGTGCATTTGACCAGTGGTTTTATCATTTTATCCCACCACAACAAATAGCTGTTCATTGTTCTTTTATCCATGACATAAAGATTAATAAGATAATAATTACAAAAGCTTATGTTTATTATTTATTATCTTCCAAATATGGTACTTATATGGATTACATTCAAATCTCAAAGCTAAAAGTTGAGTACATGTTTTCTCCACATTCTAAGGATGAGGACCCTGAGGCTCAGAGACGTGGGAGCCCAGACCACAGGATGTGAGCACACACACACCCTCCCCTATGTACTCTGCCTCCCTAGAAACTGCCGAAGCGCAGCACTGTGGGAAAGCAAACCAATCACCTGGTGTGATTTCTATTCCAAGTGGCCCAAGAGCAGAAATCAAAATGTTCTTATCACTCAAAATTATAGATCAATTACTTCTTTTTTGCATGCATCTTAGCTTTTTCGTACAAACAAACAAACAAGCTACACTAACAAAGCAAGTTATTCAGAGGACAAAAGATACTAATACAGAGAGAAAGACAGAGAGACAGAGAGAGAGACAGAGACAGAGAAATGGAAGAGATCCACTGATAATAGTAAAGGAATTACAGAGAAAAAATTTTCTAGCAGCCCCCATCACAATTTTCTTAATGCCAGGTTTTTTTTTTTTATAGCTCCTTGGATAGAATATTAATTCTGAATAATTTGTAGATGTTTAAGCCAATAGGTATGGGAAAATGCAACTTTTATTCTAATTAGTGCTAAAGAAGGGTAAAGAAAAATACTATAGGTTTAATGCCCTCACATTTTTCTTAAAACATTAATTCAAGACTTCAATCTGAGATTCGCAGCATGCTGATACAAACATGATAACCTAGGGGCTCTAGATCTTCCACAAGAATTTCTTTCCTAAAGCTTTCAGATCCCAAGGAATGTTGCTTAAGAAGCCCCTAAGAGGAGATGGCTGTACTGCTATGCTGCCATTCTTTCCTCCTAGAGAACTCCTATTGCATAAAAGAACCTGTGTGGTGGGAAAAAATGGGTCACAAATCTTCCCGGAGGGTTCTACCTACAGGTCTTGATCTATTGTTTGAGGACAGGTTTATCTATTCCTATAAAATAATGTAAACTACATAATCAACTTCAAAAATGATACTTCATTAATTTAGTATTGCTGTTATTGTTATATAACCCTAGTGTCAGTGACTCCCAGGTCCCTTTCTGAAGCTCTTCCTCCTTTACTGACTGACTGACACAGTGGGGTTCAATCTCAGGCGAGCATACCCTCTTCTCTCTCTGGCTCTCAGCCTCAGCATCTAGGAGACCCGAGCATATCCTATCATTAACCTGCCTTGGCTGTGCCATGACCTAAAAATCAAGCTACTTATGAGAACTCACAAAGGAAAAGCCGTATTCCTAAACTTACCCCAATGAGACAGGTCCCTCTGAATCTGCAGTCTGAGCAAAGCAGTGTCATTGGTGCCAGTGGTGATACCAAGAACAGACTGTTGTTCAGTATCCCTTTCCTCTATATAAAATAACTTCTAGTAATAGAAACAAAGTGAAACAAAAAATAATCATTGCTAAAAAGAAAATGCAGATAGTAGAAATTTTCTTATTTTGAGCTTTATAAGTATAATTATGTCCATAAAAAAAAACCCTAAATAGACATTATAGTACAAAAATTAAATTACACTAAAATATATTTACATTAATGTATCTTTAAAAGGAAAATAAAATGTATTTCCACATGTTGGTTCATGGCAGTAATGAATAATAATTGCCATTTTTTCAATGATTTTATCACTGCATATTTATATTCTGAAAACAAGATAGCCTGATTTGTCAATCTATCTTCATTCATAATTGAGAAAAATTTATTATTTAAACTTTCAAAAATTTCTTTAGTTTAAAGCAAAAAATATTTTTACAGTTAGAGAAAGTAAAAAAAGTCTATTATTTTTCAAAAAATCTCATTTTTCAATAAATTCCCCAAACTGCAATACTCTTAATATTAGTATCAATTCTACTTGTTTTCAGATATCCCTACAGTTTAATATTTCCCAGTAAAATATTTTTATGAGAAAATTCATCAAGAATTTTTATGATATTTATTTAAAACGTTCAAAGATTTTCTTCCCCAAATATTAGAGTACGTGGCTGACACTCTCTGAACTGTTACTTTAGAACAAGTGTCAATTGTGGGTGAGAATGATCAAGGCATTTTCAGACAACACTTTTGCAATTTTCACAGGAAATGTTTTCAGCATCTTTGGTCATTTCTCTTGACATTTATCTGAAAAATATGATTCTTTTCTTCTCTATGTAAATGTCTATTTTCATGCATTTTTTTGTTGCAAATGAACTTCTCCACAATTATTGTGCACCAGTCTTCAAGGAGCAATATTAAATCTTGATGCTTCACATTGTCAGTCAAGATTGATAAGAGCTCTTTGCAAATATATTTTTTAATTAAGATTATTGGAGTAACACTGGTTAATACAATTATATAATTTTCAAGTGTACATTATAATTTGACATTTATATATTGCAATGTGTGTTTACCACCCAAGTAGTTTCCTTCGGCTACCATATATTTGATCCCCTTTACTCACTTCACCCTCCCCCTACCACCCTATATTTGACCCCCTTTACCCCATCTGCCTCCCCCTTTCTGTTCCTCCCCATACCCTCTGGTAACCACTAGTCTATAGTCCATGTCCATGAGTCTCTGTTTGTCCTGTTCATTTGCTGCTTTTAGGTGGTTTATATCCCGCAAATAAGTGATATCATGTGATTTTCAACTTTTTCTGTCTGGCTTATTTGGCTTAGCATGATTATCTCAAGGTCTATTCATGTTGTTGCAAATGGCAGTATTTCATCTTATCTTATGTCTGAGTAATATTCTATTGTATATATGTACCACAGTTTCTGTAGCCAATCATCTATCATAGGACACTTCAATTGCTTCCATGTCCTGGCTACTGTGAATAATGCTGCTATGACCATCAGTGTGCAAATATATTTTCGGATATGGTTTTTCAAGTCTTTGGGGTAAACGCTCAGTAGAGGGTTTGCTGGATCATATGGTAAATCAATTCTTAGGTTTTTTTGAGGAATCTCCATACTGTTTTCCCTAGTGGCTGTACTAATTTGCAGTCTCACCAGGAGTATATAAGGGTTCCTCTTTCTCCACATACTCTCCAACATTTGTTATTACTTGTCTTGTTGATTATAGCTATTCTAACAGGTGTGAGATGGTATCTCTTTGTGGTTTTGATTTGCATTTCCATAATAAGTAGCAATGTTGAGTTTCTTTTCAAATGTTTCTAAGCCATTTGTATGCCCTCTAGGGAGAAGTGTCTGTTCAGATCTTCTGCCCATTTTTTGATTGGATCTTTTTTGTTGTTGTTGTTGTTATTTTTGAGTCATATGAGTTCTTTGAATATTTTGGATATTAGGGCCTTCTCAGAGGTATTGCTTGCAAATATATTTTTCCATTTAGCTGATTGTCTCTTTACCTTGTTGATTTCTTTTGCTGAGCAGAAGCTTTTTAGTTTGATGTAATTCCATTCATTTATTTTTGCATTTACTTTTCTTGCCTTTGAGGTCAAATTCATAAAATCTTTTGTAAGTCCAAGATCCTTGAGTTTAGTTCCTACGTTTTCTTCTATGCACTTTATTGTTTTGGGTCTTATATTCAGGTCCTTAATCTATTTTGAGTTAATTTTGGGGATAGACAACAGTCTAGTTTCATTCTTTTGCAGGTGACTTTCCAATTTTCTCAGCACCATTTATTTATTTCCCAGCACCACTCTATGTTTTTGGCCTTCTTGGTCAAAAATTATTTGCCCATATAAATATAGGTTTACTTCTGGGCTCTCTATTCTGTTCCACTAGTTCATGTGTCTGTTTTGCTGCCAATACCCTACTGTTTTGATTACTGACACTTTCTAGTATAATTTGAACTCAGGCAGAGTGATGCTTCCAGCCTCGTTCTTTTTTCTCACGATAGCTTTGACAATTCTGGGTCTTTTGTGCTTCCATACAAATCTGATGAATTTTTGTTTGATTTCTTTTAAAAATACCAATGAGATTTTGATGAGGATTGCATCAAATCTGTGTAATGCTCTAGGTGATAAAGTCACTTTAATTATGTTGATTCTTCCAATCCAAGAACATGAAATATCTTTCCACTTCTTTGTATCGTCTTTGATTTCTTTTAAGAGGGTCTTATAGATTTCATCATATAGGTTCTCCACATGTTTTGTTAAATTTATTCCTAGGTATTTTATTCTTTTTATTGCAATTGCACAAGGAATCATTTTTTCTACTTCTTTCTCTGACACTTCATTATTAGAGTATAGGAACGCTATGGATTTTTGAACATTGATTTTGTATCCAGAAACTTTACTGAATTTGCTTATTGTTTCTAGTAGTATTCTTGTGGAGTCTTTAAAGTTTTCTATGTAGAGAATCATGTCATCCACAAATAGTGACAGTTTGACTTCTTTGTTTCCTATCTGGATTCCTTTTATATCTTTCTCTTGTCTGATTGCACTTGCTAGGACCTCCAAAGTTACAGTGAATAGGAGTGGCGATAGTGGACAGCCTTGCCTTGTTCCTGATCTTAGAGGGAAGGTTGTTAGTTTTTTCCATTAAGTGTAATGTTGGCTGAGTGTTTGTCATATATGGCCTTTATTATGGTACTTTCCTTCTATACTGATTTTGTTAAGTGTTTTCATCATAAATGGATGCTGTACCTTGTCAAAGGCTTTTTCTGCATCTATGGATCATATGATTCTTATATTTTAATTTGTTTATGTGGTGTATAGCATTAATAAATTTGTGTATGTTGAAACATCTCTGTGACCCCAGGATGAAGTCCACTTGTTCGTGGTGTATAATCTTTTTAATATGATGCTGTATTTGGTTCACTGGTATCTTATTTAGGATTTGTGAATCTGTGTTCAAGAGAGATATTGGTCTGTAGTTTTTTGTGTGTATGTATTGATCTTACCAGGTTTTGGTATCAGACCTCATAAAATGAGTTAGGGAATACTGTCTACTCTACAATTTTTTGGAAGAGTTTGAGGAGCATAGACATTACATCTTCTTTGAATTTTTGGTAGAATTCACTGGTGAAGCCATCTGGTCCTAGACTTTCACTTATTGGTAGGTTTTTGATGATTGTTCCAATTTTCATACTTCTAATCAGTCTGTTTATATTTTCCAGGTCTTCTTGATTCAGTCTAGAAAGACTGTATTTTTCTAAGTACTGGTCCATTTCTTCTGGGTTATTAGATTTGGTATTATATATTTTTTCATGGTATCCTGCATGATCCTTTGTATTTCTGCTATGTCAGTCATAATGTCCCCTATTTCATCACTGATTCTGTTTATTTGTGTCCTTTCTCTCTTTCTATAGTAAGTCTAGCCAGTGGTTTCTCAATTTTATTCACCTCAAAGAACCAGCTCTTTGTCGGATTTATGTTTTCTATCATTTTGTTTTGTTTTGTTTTCAATTTCATTTCTTTCTGCTCTAATTTGAATATTTCTTTCTTCAGCTGACGTGAGGCTTCATTTGTTCTTCCTTTTCTAGATTTTTAAGATGAAGCATTAGGTTGTTTCTTTGGGCTTATTCTTGTTTTTGGAGGTAAGCCTGTTATGATATGAACTTTTCTCTTATGACCACTATTGCCATGTCACAAAAGTTCTGATATGTTGTACTATCATTATCCTTCATTTCTATGTATCTCTTGATCTTCTTTCTATTTCTTCCCTGAGCCAGTTATTCTTCAATAACATGTTGGTTCTTCCTGCTTTCTTTTTGCAGTTGATCTTTAGATTCAAAGCATTATGATCAGAGAATATAGTTGGTATCACTTCAACCTTCTTATATTTGTTGAGGCTATCTCTGTGTCCCAGTATGTGATCGATTTTTGAGAATGTTCCATGTGCGCTAGAGAAGAATGTGTAAGCAGCTTTTCGGGATGGAAGGCTCTATAAATGTCAATAATATCCAGTTGGTCTAATGTATCATTTAAGGATGTTATTTCCTTATTGATTTTGGATCTCTGACCATAACTGACAGTGGGGGTATTTAGGTCCCCTGCTATGATAGTGTTTTTGTTTGTTTCTCCTTTTAGTTCTGTGAGTAATAGCTTTGTATATTTCAGAGCTCCCTGATTGGGAGCATAGATATTAATAAGTGTTATGTCTTCTTGGTGCATGATTCCCTTTATCATTATGAAGCTTCCCTCAGTATCTTTCATTACCTTTTTGATTTTGAATTCTATTTCATCTGATATTAGTACCACTACTCCCACTTTTCTAAGAATGCCATTTGCTTGAAATATAATTTTCCACTCTTTCACTTTGAGTCTTTATTTGTCTTTGGAGCTGAGATGTGTCTCCTAGAGGCAGCGAATGGTTGGGTTTTGTTTTTTGATCCAATCTTCAGCTCCGTGCCTTTTTTCTTGGTGAGTTCAGTCCATTTACATTTAGAGTGATAATTGAAATATAAGGTCTTCTTATAGCCATTTTATCCTTTGCTTTCTGTTAACTCAGTGTTTCCATTGCTTCCTTGTGTTTCTATTTTCTATGTTCTGGTTGGCTTTTGTGGGTTTTCCTCTGGTTTTTCTTGTTTTATGTTATACACTATAGATCTGGACCTTCTGTGTGTGGCTACCTTCATGAATATGAAAAAGATTGCTATATATGTGCAGTCATCTATTTTCTTCTGCATGCACCTTATCTCCAATCTCCTTTGTGAATTTGCATCTTTGAATCCTTTCCTTTTCAGTCATTGTTGTCTCAATTTGTCCCTATGTATGCTGAACGTTCATTACTGTCTTGCTATAGCAATTATCTTATTATTTAAGCTTATAATGCCCTGTTATTAGTAAAAATTGCACTACTCTGCTTCTATTTGCCTGATAGTCACTTTACGCCTAATTATGTTTGTTGTTGTTGTTGTTGTTCATTTTGTTTTAGGTGAGCTGACCCCTTTCAGTATTTCCGGTAGTGCAGGCCTCATAGTGGAGAATTCTCTCAATTTTTATATGTTTGAAAAGGTCTTAATTTCTTCTTCCTATCTAAAGGAGAGCTTAACTGGATACATTATTCTTGGCTGGTAGTTCCTTTCACTTAACCATTTAAAAATTTGATTCCATTCCTTTCTGGCTTATAAGGTCTGCACTGAGAAGTCCAATGATAATGTAATGAGTTTTCCTTTATAAGTTACCATTTCCTTCTCCCTGACTGCCCCAAGAATTCTATCTTTGTTGTTGATTTTTGATAACTGTAATACAATGTGTCTTGTTGAAAGCCTTTTTGAGTTGAGATAATTGAGTGTTCTTTTGGTTTCCAGTAGGTGGCATCTAAGCTTCTTGGATCTCTGCTTTATGTAAAGTTTAAATAATGTCTTTTTTTCCTTGTAGATATGTAATCATTTTCTCAATACCCTCAGTTTCAGTCCTCGTCAGTATCAGTGACAATCTTGGCAGCCTTTTCTCAGATTCCCCTGGGGCTCCACAGTGATTGGTCTCAGAGTGTATAGGGAGATGGGGCCCTCTGGTTGGGAGTTGGGGCCACAGCTCAGCCTCAGTTTTGCAACCAGGACTGGTAAAAATCAACTGCTGTTTCTCTGCATTCCAGTCCCACTTTTTTGCTTTCTGCCCTGATTACTGGGCCCTGCTGCTGGCTGCGTGGAACTCAACAGCACTTCCAGGCAGGGCTGTTCAGGGAAGTCACTGCACCTTCACTCCTCCCCCTCCTCCTGCATGGAGCTCCAGAGGCTGTGAAAAGCAGTCTTTATTTCTCCCAGTCCGTTGCTCGACACCCCAGGGTTCTGACCTGTGGTATCTCTTCTGTGCAGATCCCACACTCAGAGGTGCTGGTGTGCAATCTGGTTGGTTTTTCTTTTTTCAGTTTTAGATGTTCAGCTTATTGTTATTTCGAGGCGAGAGATTTGAGGATGTCTCTCACTCTGTCATGTTTCCCAGAATCCACAAATATTTTTTTAACTTGATTAATCTAATTTAAAATTTTACACTGGAGAAAAAGATAATACAGGAAAGAAAAATCACATATAGTTGTCATTGTTTATTTTGATTCTAAGGTTTGATAGTAAGCATACATTAAACTAAAACATACGTGACACAAATATAATAGCACAGTGACAGGATATATATATATATATATATAATTATTATATTCTTTTGATGAATTGACCTCTTTATCCTTATATAATGACCTTCATCATCTCTGGCTAGTTTTTGGCTTAAACTCTATTTTGTCCAATATAAGTATAGGTACTTTGGCTTTGTTTTGATATCTATTTGTATGGAATATTTTTTCCACCCTTCACTTTCAATCTGTGAGTGTCCTTACATCTGAAGTGAGTCTCTTATAGACAGCATATAGTCGGGTCTTGTTTTTTTTATCCATTCAGCCACTTTATGTCTTGATTGGTAAATATAGACTTTGCATATTTGAAGCAACGATTAATAGGTTTAATAGGATTAACTATTGCCATTTTCGTTAATTATTATCTGGTCATTTTGTAATTCCTTTATTTCTTGCTTTCCCTCTTACTCTCTACCTTTGTAATTTGATAATTTTCTGTAGTGGTATGCTTCAGTTCATTTCTCCTTATTTTTTTCTGTTTTTGCTATAGGTTTTTACTCTGGTAACCATGAGGCACACATAAAACATTTATATTTGAAAACTTGCTTTTATGAAAATGCCTGTATGTTGTCATAGCAAAAATGTGAACTCAGCATAATTGTTTTTTTACAGTCTGTTCTTTTGAGAAAAAAAGAAACATCCCATACTTGACACTATTCTTGTCTTTTTCTCTCCTTTAATTGTGTGTAATTTTTTAATGCATTCAGTTTTTAACATATAATCCGATGCTACTTTATTTCTAATACAGTAACAGTCTGATATATTTGCGTCTTTTTATTTTAGGGTATTTCATTCAGAAAAAAAGAACACAGAAACAGGAAATTTAGGGTGGTCATTAACAGAGATATAGTGTTATCTCATTGTATATTGGGCAACCATCAGTGAAGATATTTGAGGGTGGTTATGA
The DNA here is from genome assembly GCF_014176215.1 of Rousettus aegyptiacus. NCBI lineage: Eukaryota > Metazoa > Chordata > Mammalia > Chiroptera > Pteropodidae > Rousettus > Rousettus aegyptiacus. Next base: position 44,681,757 of record NW_023416287.1, read on the forward strand.
TCAAGAATCCTAAAAGGCAAGGATTCCAAGTATATGGAAGAGGCAACAGAAACCACAATCAAAAAATAAGTCAGATCTGATGCCCACATATGGGTATCATGGCCCACTCTCTTTCCCATTCCATATATTTACAAATCTTAGCTCAACTGGTAAAATTTTAACTTTATGCTTAAATCTATAAAAAGTATTGCTGTCATATAATCTAGGAGAATATTCTCAGAGGGAAAAACTCTTTACTTCTTGTACTTGTATCCAGTATAAAGTAAAATTTGAATACGTTTATTTTTTAACATAGATTCAGATACTATGTTTTTACTAATACAATAGCAGTCCATATATTTTGAAGAAAGAATACTTTGCTAACTCTAATGTATCTAATCCAGAAAGTAATTTTTAAGGCATATCATAATTTTTGGAAGTCCAGGTGGAGAAGACTGGCCAAGAAACCACCAATATAAAGTCTGCTTAGCTCTTTTCCACTCTTTCCAGTCTGCCAAGTGGAAATCATTAAGTTCCACCTGAAAACTCAGTTAACACAAGTTTTGAAATGAATTCTAGTCCAGAATTTAGAAAATTCCCTTGTACGAGATTGCATCATTGTTCCCAGTTCTTCATCACTTTAATTCATGACCTTTGCCATGTGTCTTTGCAATTCTGCCCACTAGGACTACATTCCCAGTTCCTTAACCTTGGTCCAACACTGTGACTTGCTTGCACTAATAGATAAGCTAGAAATAAAGTGTGCAGGATTAGCAGATTTTGCATATGTCTGCTCGCCCCCTTTCTACTGTGACATTGCTGGATTAGCCCACTGGTCCCTGGAGAATGAGAAACATTCTCTCTGGAGAATGAGAATGGCTAATTTATACACATGCCAAGAGCTTTGCAATTCCAAACCAGGTCAAAATCCTCTGGCCCTACTCTGCCCTCATACATTGGTTCTAGTAAAAAACTTTTGCTAAGCTTCTGTGTCTCAGCACCAATCTTCGTGACTAAGTTTGGTAACTGAGATCACATTCTTTGTACCCTTTCAAACTTAATTCTTGAGTTGGACTTCAGCCCTTGCAATTAGTTCTTCAAAAACTGCAGTCCTGATTCTCAGTATTCCTCCACAGCAATAAGTAGAATTCTACCCATTGAAATCAATGTCCATGGCTGGGCCTAACACTTCTATATATCCCTAATAATGATAACCTGACTCCTGGATTCTGCAATCACTGTGGACTCTTATCTGCAATACTTGGGAAATTTGTCAAACTGTCTGAGCCTGTTTCCTCATTTATAAATAGAAATAATAATAGTACTTTTAATTTAATGAAAATGCATGCAAAGCATGAAACAGGATTCCTGGCGCATGGTGAATTCTCAATAAATGTTAGCTATTATTCAGAAAAATATTAACATAAAAGGCCTAGGTATAGTACCTTTAGAAGAGCTTGTTTGCAAGTTTAGTCCTTGGCTGGTGTGCGGGAGCTTGTCTGGGAACTTGACACTTGATTCACTACATAAGAGATGAGGATGGTCCAATCTGCCAAAGTCATCTGAAAATAATAGGTTATTCTGAATATCTGCTTTCTTTCCGGGAGTCTGAAATTTTCTTATGTGCTCAGCAGAGGCTGCTTACATGACCAGAATAATGCTTCCCTCCAGCTTCAAATGTCCATGTCTAATTTCTGGAATATGTGAATTTCTAATTTTACAATGGCAAAGGGGAACTACATTTGCTGATGAAATTAAACTAATCAGCTGACGTTAAAATAGAGAGTCTCATGTATTATTCAGATGGACTCAATAAAAACACAAAGGTAAGAGAAAGATGGGACTATGGAAGAAAGGCACATAGAGATGCTATTTTGCTGGCTTTGAAGGTAGAAGAAGTCATGAGCCAAGGAATGTAGGTGGCCTCTAGAAGATGGAAAAGACAAATAAATAGATTCTTCCCTAGATCCTCCAGAAGGAACAGAGGCCTGCTAACACATTAGTTTAGTGAGACCTTTGTCACATTTCTACAAAGCTATAAGATAAATTTGTGTTGTCTAAACCACTATGATAAATTTGTTACAGCAGCAATAGAAAACTTATATTAGTAGCCAATAAAATCCTTAGGCAATGAGTATCTAATGGACTACCCTGGGTAGAAACAGCATAAACATATTACTGCGTTTTTTGTTGCTGGAGAAAGAAGCATGATCAATGTGTCCCCTCATAGAAAGGAAAGAACATGAAAAGGCTGCATAGGGATTCCTCTGGGTTCTGACTGTTTTTCTCTTATTATCTGTCTGTATATCCTTTCTACATCACTATTATGACTCCTAGTCAAGAGAACAACTATATGCTGAATTTCATGAGTCATTCTAGCCAATCTCAGAATGTATGGTAGTCTTGGGTACCCCTGCCACAGCTATTATATTATTAGTATTAGTATTAGTATTAGTATTAGTATTAGTATTAGTATTACTACTACTATTCTTATTTATTTATAGTATACTCCCTTACTAGCCCATATGTTCAATTCTTTAAAAAAAAAATTCATTTGGTACATATTATGTGACAGGTACTTTACTAGCTTTTTGAGTCAAAGATAATAAGTTTAGTTCTTATTCCACATGAAATTTTGTGAATATATACCTTTAATCCTTATAGTGTTCACATATTCAAGAGGGCTGCATTTATTTTATTTTAATTCTTCAAAATATTTATCTAATTTAACAATACACACACACAGAGGCACACATATGTAAACTGAACATTCTTGATAGCTAAGATGTATATGTTTCCAAATTTTTGGATTTAATTAAAACATTTATTTCAAATAAAAATACATTAATTAAATTAGCCTTCTATCATTATTAACATATAAGCAAAATTCTTTTTGATGTTTTTCTCATGTTCTAAGTACTAAGATCAGCAGTTATCATATTGATACAAGACCACAATCCCTTATCTGAAAACTTTGAGACCAGATATTTTCCAAAATTCAGAATTTTTTAAATCTGAGGAATTAAACATTTATGATACATCATGTAACAATCCCGGTGGGGTCTGCAACAGCATTCTATAATCAAACACATTGATATTTCTGCAGTAAAACTTATGAACAGTCACACTAGGTGGGATAACTATAGATTATAAATATACTCTGCAACTGTTCAGTTCAGGTGTTGTCACTGAATAAATGACAAATTTCTATTTTTTAGAACTTGATTTCAAAATTGTAGATAAGTAATTATGGACTGAAATTTCAAATTGTAATATAAAAGCTAATATTTACTCAAAGGTCACTATAGCATAATGATGAAGATATATATGTAGTTCACCTTTATAATCACCTGTCAAGGTAGATACTAATAACTCCATACAGACAAGCACATGGCTGACGGCAGGTGGCCGGGACTCAGTCAGGCAGGCTCTAGTCTGCCCACAGCCCCTCCTCTTTGAACACTCTATTGTGCTTCAGTGGTGAAATGTTATTATCCAATGTCCTCAGTTGTCCTTTTCTCCACCTGCATACAAAAAGCATGTAGAAAGAATAATAACATTGATCAAGATATGTAGAAAAATTTAATGAACAGAAACTATCTATGAAACATGTCTCTCCTATCATAACTGCAGCAAGGGACCCCATATTTTTATTGACTAGCTTCAGGAAAATTTAAAAATGTAATTAGATGATTTATATACTCATATATCTCAAACCTGTTTTTGAAAATAAATAAATAAAAAGAAGCTATTGACAATATGAAAAATCAGATTCCTACAACTTCCAATATTTATGTGACACTATTTATATAACATCTGTTTCTATGTCTTCATTTCTTAAGGCACATAAAATATAGTTGTGTGTTTTGGGTCTCATCCCTACTACCTTCATTTGTAGTATAAAATGTTTAAAATGAGGCTCTCAGAAGGGTTCTGCTACTCATAATACTAATAAACATCAGAATTAGGAAAAGAATATTGGTCTTCAGATCAGCATTACATTTGATAAACAATTCTTCCTTTTTATTTGTCTTTGCTAGATCAAAGCAACAATCACCAAAAATTAAGATGAGCTAAATAAGATATGATGAAGATAAAGTAGATAGAAGAAATGTTACAACAACGTTCACATTGCCTGATTCCACCTTTGATTTAATTATTTTATCTGATTTTTCAAAATAGGTGCACCCAGTTTTATAGTTTTATAACTGACTTTCAAATATAAAAATATGTAATAACTTTGATTTACATTTCAGGGATAAAAAAAATAGCATCTCTTTTGAAGAAGTTAGAAGTGTTTGTAAGCTTGAATTCTCAGATTGATTTTTCTCCATTAACATAATTATTGTTGTTCCATGGCCCATTTCATTCTTTAATGAGGGCTATCTCTTTGGGGAGAGATTATGTAAACATTTTAATTGCCATTAGTCAAATCTAAATGCTTGCTGTATAGTTCCATTCTTGTTCTCAATATTAATAATTTTGTGAATATAGAAAAATAAAGTAAGTTGCATAGTTTAAATATTTTTAAAAAGAAAGCAGAATATTGAATACAAATCATCAGCTGCCAGCCCTCAAACAGAATCTTGTAGAGGACTATGGTAAGGTGAGAGGAGAGAAAAGGAGAATCTAGTCATATCATTTGAGCAAATAGAAGTTCACATGCAACTGCCACATTAAGTAAGAATAAATTTAAAAGAATAAAATTTAAAACCTCTACAGCAAAAACAAAAAGAAAAAAGACAAAGTCATTTTCTTCTCATACAAAAGAGATCATCTATTCTAGAAAATATGCACCCCAAATAACCAAAAAAATATTTACAATTACTTGCAAGTATATAAACTGTTTATAACATCAACATGAAATAAGATTACATAATTAAATTTTAAAATATAGATTGTAGAGCTAAGGAGATAAGTTGGGGTAAACAACCACCTCAAGTCAAAATTTAAAAATATACTCAAAACAGCAAGGAATAGCATCAGCCTAGGATAAAACTAAGACAATGAGGCAGAAGACAGGCTTTGAAATGTCAAAGATAATATTGAGACCAAATATGTGTGATGAAAAAAATTAGAAAAAATGATGTAAATAAGGACAGAGTACAGAGATCTGACTATAGATTCTTAGTGTCCTTAAGGGAGAAAAGAGAAAATATATATCAGGGATTTAAAAACATTCATACACACGTGCACGCGCACACACACACACACACAAACACAAACACACACACACACACACACACACACACACACACACACACAAAAGAGCACACAAAAAGACATACTATCTGTTTGTCACCAGAGATTTTAGATAATGAAATGGAGAAATCGTGAGGAAAATTCTGGATTTCTGGCTAATCTAGTTTCTAAGACTCCAGCAGAGCAATAGTTGAGAATAAAAGGAGAGCACATAGTTAAGAACAAAACATGATCACAGGATCATGTTTATAAACTCGTTGTGCAGAGTTCAAAGTAGATCCAGTTTTATAATACAAAGCTGTAGTTTTGCAGAGTTGTGGTTGGTGATCTCAAAGAAGCAGCTGGGAAGACATACTATTATAATTTAAAAATTATACAAGAAGTAAATAATAATGTAATATTATTACATACAGTAACAAAACACTTATAAAATCTGAAGAATGGCATAAAAGAAGCTTCTAAAATTCTTTATATTGGAAACTACTAAAACTATTCCATGTAAGACAATCAAGATCAAAGCACACACATATGGATATGCCTGAACATCACACATGCTTCATACAATTACATACACAAAAGCAGAAGTTCATGAACCATGTGATATTTAGCCATAATACTACTTACAAGAGCCAACTTTTAAAAATTTCTTATTGTGGCCATATGTGCTCTTGAAAGCAAAGATATCTTTGTCAATCCAAATGATTGTCGTTTGGCAAGATAAGATGGCCTTTTGGTTAAACTCAAATAGGCATCTTCCTGGTTTTAACCACCCAAAACTTTTATTAAATTTTAGGCATAGAAGTAAATGTCATTATCTTTATATGTAGTTTTTCAAAGGTTATATTTGATTATAGTTATAATGTCACGGTAATAAAAGGAAATTTTAACATTTCAAATATGTTCCAAATACCTAAAATAGAGCTGATTTAATTAATGCTTATTAATGATAGTCTTAGAATAAAAAATAAAAAATCATTATAAAGTCATTAGAATCATAGAAGCTAAAAAGTATTTTTAAAATGGAAGCAAATGAATGATGGTTACTATGTAATTTTTTAAAGTAAAATTTCCAATCATCTTTGGTTTAGTGCGTGACTTTAATTCTTACATTTAAAGTTTCTTGCCTATGTCTTAAAATTTTTGGTTTGTAAACAAAAATTCTACTGTCTCTAATGAAAACTATATGAATATCTTTGAAATGTCTTTGTGTCTTTTGGAATCTTAAAAACAACTATGTTTTTCGTTTGTGAATGAGAGGAGAAAGTATATAATGGTTTAATTTTACCAGTGTAGGAAATAAAATCATTCAATAAAATGAAATACTAGAGTATGCAAGTAGTTTCTTTATTATCCTATTTTGCTTATAGAACTGAAGGGTGTAAGTGTTAAGCAATAGATTGTAACAATAAAAGACAGATACTTTAATATTTGATACCAAAGCACTCTACTAGGCTCAAGGCCAGGTCTTTAAAATTATGGATAATTGGACTTCTGCTTTAAATTCCAGCATAAAGAATCCTTGAAAGTCATCACCCACATCTGTACAAGAAAAGCTGAACAAATTGAAAATAAATGACTTCTTTTTGGACAAAACATGGGTAATGTAAGTATAGAGATGAAAACACTAAGGAAGAATAAAAAAAAATAATAGAAATCAAAACACTGTAACAGAAATTAAGAATTCTTTTGATGAGTTCATCAGGAGACTGTACTCAGTGAAGAAAGAACCACCGAACTTGAATACAGATTTATATAAACTTCCCAAACTGAAACATAAAATTAAAAATAATAATAATAATAATAAAAACAACATAACATCCAAGAAACACTTGAAAAATATTAAACGATGGCCAAGAAATTTCTAAAATTAAAAACACACACCAAGTCCCAGATCTTGGAAGCTCAGTGAATACCATGTAGGAAAACAAAAAAAAACTACACCTTGTTTCAAACACTACACCTAAATATCATATTCAAACTTCAAAATCAAAGACAAAATAAAAACTTTGAAAGAAATTAGAGAAAGAAAACACTGTATCTATAGAGAAACAAGTATAAGAATTACAGTGAACTTATTAGCTTCTATGGAAGCAAGAAGTAAAATATTTAAAATGTTGAAAGAAGAAAATTTTGTAGGAGGGGCAGAGACATGTAATAGGTTAGCTCCAAAACCATATGTGGCAGTTGAGCATTGGGAGGGATATCTCAGCTACGGAGGTCCCCCCAGAGGAGTGAGGGACCCCAGCACCACACTGGGGCTCACCAGCTAAGGGTTTTAGTGTTAAGAAGGGGAATCCCCACAAAATCTGGCTGTGAAAGTCAGCAGAAATTCTGATTATTTAGATGAGACGGAAGGCTGTGGGAAACTCAGAGTTCCCTTAAAGGGGCCATGCATAGACTCACTCATTAGTAGGCGATTACCCTGGGTTCCAGCAGAGAAACAGCAGCTTTGGAAGCACCAGGGACATACAGGGAAAGACTAAGTTGTATGGTTTCAAGGCAAGGGCTAGAGGGACAGTCACCATTGTCCTTTTGATGAACCCTCCTCCTGTGCAGCCTACAGATGGGTGCCATCTTGCCTGTGCTGAGACTGACCCCCACATGGCCAAATCTGAATCTGTGTTAGCTTTGTGAACTCTACTTGCTCCGCTCTGGTGACTCCCTGAAACCCTATTTCACTTAACTTCCATATTTACTGGAGGTATTTTCATAGCTAGGCAACCAGCCCTGCCATGAGCTCTCAGTAGGAGGCTCTCTCAGAAGCAATCAATAGGCCTTGGCTCCTGCACCTCTGGGATCCCTTTTAGTTGTGGGCAACCAGCCCCAGTCAGAACTGTAGTATTTATTGAATAGATATCGGGGATCTGTGGGCCAGAGGTGGATAGCAGTTGGCCTTGGCATAATTTGAGACTTTTGTGAGTGACCATAAGCTCACCAAATCTGCACTCAAATCCGAGTCTGCTCTAACATGAAGAACACAATTTGCACGACCCTGGTGATTCCCTGGTACCCCACCTCACCCAACCTGCACACTGCCCAAGGCTCTTTCAGCTACCAAGCCTTTTAGGAAGGCGGCAGGCAGCCTCAGGCCTTGAGGTGTCCTGAGACTTTTACTGAGCTTCTCCAGGCCCAGCATTGATGGCAACGAGCCTTGGTTCACAGAATGTCACCTCCCACATGTCTCCAGGTCTAGCACAGGCAGTGACCAACCACAGATAGCTTTGTAGCTCCTATAAGATAGCCCTGGGTGGTCACAGGCAGTGGCTGATCTTGGCCTGCACCAGACTCAACACACCCAGAGGATGAAAGCAGACCACAACAAACACCTTCTGATGGGCTCCACAAGCAGCACACCCAATGAATGGTCTCAGCAAGAGCATGAGCCCACTCGGGTGAATCCTACTCCATGGAATCAGCTTCCACATAGCAGCTAATACATTATAGGCATGGCCAAGCCTCAGAGCAACTCAGTCTGAGAGTCAATCCCACCTACTGACATACTAACAGCAATTAAGACTCAATTACAACAGGAGGGCACACACCCACACAAGAAACACTCCTGGAGCAAATGGCAGAGAGGATCAGGGAGATTGCACCACTGGACCACACAAGGCACCTACTACATAAGCTCTCCTAGCCAAGACTGGGAGACATAGCTGATCTACCTAATATGTAAAAATGAGCACAGAGAGGCAGCCAAAATGAGAAAAAAAGAAAGAAACATGTCCCAAATGAAAGAACAGGAGAAAACTCCAGAAAAGAACTAAATGAAATGGAAGCAAGCAACCTACCAGAGACAGAATTCAAAACACTGGTTATAAGCTTGCTCAGTGAACTTAGTGATAACTTTAACAAAGAGATATTAAGAATAAAAAAGGACTTAGAAACCATAAAAAAGAACAAGTCAGAAATAAATAATAAAATAACTGAAATGAAGAATACACTAGAAGGAATCAACAGCAGATTAAATGAAGCAGAGGATTGAATAAGCAATTAGGAAGAAAAGGTAGAAGTAAACACCCAATAGGAATAGCAAATAGAAAAAAAAAAGACTAAAAAAAAAAATAAGGGACCTCTGGGAAAAACAAGAGGAACAATATTAGCATCACAGAAATACCAGAAGAAGAGAGAGCACAAGGAATTGAGAACATATTTGAAGAAATAGTGACTGAAAACTTCCCTGAAGAAATAGACATACAAGTCCAGGAAGTGCAGAGAGCCCCTAATAAAAACCCAAAGAGGTGCACACCTTGACAAGACACATTGCCATTAAAATGTCAAAGCTTAAAGACAAAGAGAATTCTAAAAGCAGCAAGAGAAAGGCAGCTAGTTACTTACAAGGGTACTCCCATTAGAATGTCAGCCGATTTTTTTAATTGAAACTTTGTAGGCCAGAAAGGATTGGCATAAAATATTCAAGTGATGAAAAGCAAGAATCTACAACCCAAATTACTCTACCCAGCAAGGCTATCATTTCAAATTAAAAGAGATAAAGATCTTCCCACATAAGAAAAAGCTAAAGGAATTCATCACCACCATGCCAGAAATGTTAAAGAAACTTCTTTAAGAAGAAAAGGGGGGGGGGACATAAAAAAACATAAATATGAATAATAAAATGTCAATAATGGTTACTGGAGAGTGGGGATCCTCTCCTGGAGCATTGTCCAGGCTCTTGATGTCTCGAACAAAGAATTGAGCAAGAGGCCAAAATACAGCAGAAAAGAAAATTTTTATTAGAAGGGAAAGTACATTTCCAGACCTGGAAGCAGGAGTGAGCAAGAGAACTGAGGCTCAAAGGCCTGGAAACAATGCCTTTGGGGTTTTTATTCCTTTTTGCTGTGAGTGGTTACTATTCTTAGAGGAGTGGGCTTCCTTGATTAACAACTAAGATTGACAGGACTCATCATTTTGCTTTCTGCGCATGTTTGTTCCCAGAATTCATTCTGTTATAATGATATTAATGAACTTCCGGGCATATGCGTCATACTATAATGATGATATAATGAGGCTCAGGTGAGTTGAAGATCATTGGGGTCTTCACTGCGCAGGTGCAAGTGACTGGCTTAAACTGGTACCTAATTCTCTGACTACTGGTTTCTTTGTGTAAGTTAAAAACTTGTGTTTTGGCTTGCTTAACTGTGAGCAGATTAGAATAGGATGACTTCAGTATCTTTGCAGGCAGACCCAAAATCCCCTAGCTCTTTTCTAAAAGTGAATAAAAGGAAACAGTCTTGGTTAATATATTGCTTAAACAGTAAAAAAAAAAAAAAAAAAGAAAGAAAGAAAAGAAAAGACTTTTGGCCTAAAGTCCTTTCCTCTCTCAGACACTAAGTGCTTTATCTGGTTTAATATCCTTTCTGCTTAACGGTGGGCTGATGACCCTTATCAATAGCCAAAGGATCTGAGTCACCAGGGCAATTATCAGGATTTGAGGGAGAGGGCCTTTTTTTCCAAAGAAAAGAGGGAAGAAAACTTAACTAGGTTTACTAAAAAGATTAACTCTGCAATAGATGTCCCATTTCATTTCCTGCTAAGAGATTAAGAATTTTATAAGTGATGTCCAGTCATAACTACATAATTAGGTCTCTATCAATAATCACTTTAAATATACATGGGTAAATGCTCCAATCAAAAGACCAGGGTGGCTGAAATGATAAGAAAACAAGACCTATACATATGCTATTTTCAAAAGACTCACTTTAGTCCAAAAGACACTATGGTCTGAAAGTAAAGAAATGGGAAAAAGTATTTTATGCAAATGGAAATAAAAGAAAAAAATCTGGGATAGCAATACTTAAATCGGAAAAAATAGACTTAAAAACAAAGACTACAATAAGTGACAAAGAGCAACATTACATCATGGTAAAGGGATCAATACGAAAGGGTATAACCCTTGTAAACATCTATGCACCCAACACAGGACCACCTAAACATATAGAGCCAATACTGACTGACATAAGGAGAGAGAACTACTGTAGGGAATTTTAACACCCAACTGACAACAATGGACAGATCTTCCAGACAGAAAATCAACAAGGAAAACTGGACTTTTTAAATGACACACTAGACCAGATGGATTTAATTGATATTTTTAGAGAGTTTCTTCCCAAAGCAACAAAATATACATTCTCAAATGAAGATAAAACATTTCCTAATGTAGACTACATGTTAGGCCACAAAACAAGACTCAATAAATTTAAGAAGGTTAAAATTATATCAAGCATTTTCTCTAACCACATAGTATGAAACTAGAAATCAACTACAAAAAAAAAAAAAAACTGAAAAAGCACACAAATGCCTGGAGGCTAAATAGCATGCTACTAAGCAATGAATGGGCTAACAACAAAATCAAAAGATACCTAAAGAAAAACAAAAATGAAAACACCCTCAAAATCTAGAACATAGCAAAAGCAGTCCCGAGAAGAAAATTTATAGCAATACAGGCCTACCTCAAGAAACAAGGAAAAGTTCAAATAAACAAATGAAACTTATACTTAAAAGAACAAGTAAAAGAACAGCAAACAAAGCCCAAAGTGAGTAAAAGAAAGGAAATAATAAAGATCAGGGCGGAAATAAATGAAATAGAGTCTAAAACAGCAGTGTAAAAGATCAGTGAAACCAAGAGCTAGTATTTGAAAAGATAAACAAAATAGATAAACCTTTAACCAGACTCATCAAGAAAAAAAGAGAAAGGACTCAAATAAATAAAATTGTAAATGACAGAGGAGAAGTAACAACTGACTCCACAGAAATACAAAGGATTATAAGAAAATGCAATGAGCAATTGTATGCCAACAAATTGGATAATCTGGAATAATGAATAATTTTCTAGAAACATGCATTCTTCCAAGACTGAGTCAAGAACAAACAGAAAGAACTGACAAATTACTGCTAAAAATTCAACCAGTAATAATTAAAAAAAAACTCCCAACAAACAAAAGTCCTGGACCTAATGACTTAACATGCGAATTTTACCAACTATTCAAAGAAGAATTAACACTTTTTCTTTCCAAACTATTTCAAAAAATGTAAGGCTCCCAAGGTAATTTTATGACTTCAAAATCAAAGACATTACAAAAAAAAAATTATAGGTGAATGTATCAGATGAACATAGATGCAAAAATCCTCAACAAAATATTAGCAAACCAAATTCAGCAACACATTAGAAAGTCATATACCATGATCAAGTGGCATTTATTTCTACAAAGCTAATTTAGTTTAATATCCAAAAATCAATTAATGTGATACACCACATAAATAAAATAAAGGATAAAAGTCATATCAATAAATACACATTTTTTTTGAAAAATTTTAGTATTTGTTTATGATAAAAACTCAGTAAAATAGGAATAAAGGAAATATGCCTCAACATAAGAAGACCTCATACAACAAATCCACAGCTATCATCATACTCAATGCGGGAAAAGCTGAAAGAGTTTTCTTTGAGATCCAGGACAAGACAAGAATGTCCACTTTCACCACTTTTATTCAACATAGTATTGAAAGTCCTAGCTAATTGGACAAAGGGAAAAAAGCATTAAAATGTAAAAAGAAGTAAAAATGTCATTATTTGCAGATGACATGATACTATATATAGAAAACTCTAAGGAATCTACCAAAAAACTGCTAGAACTGATAAATATTCTACTGAAATCAGTAAAGTAGCAGGATACAAAATTAATATTTAGAAGTAGCTGCATTTTTATACACCAATCATGAACAATAAGAAAGAGAAATTACAATTCCATTTACAACTGCATCAAAAAAATACCTAGAAAAAAATTCAGCCAAGAGGTAAAGAACTTGTACTAGGAAAATCAAAGAAAACACAAATAAATGGAAGCATGGAAGCATGGATAGGAAAAATTAACATTATTAAAATGTTGATGCTACCCAAAGGCAATCTGTAGATTCAATGCAATCCCTGTCAAAATATTAATGCCATTTTTCAGAGGACTAGAACAAATTATCCTAAAATTTATATGGAATCACAAAAGACCCCATATGGCCAAAACAATCTTGACCAAAAAAAAAAAGTTGGAAATATCATGCTACCTGATATCAAACTATGCTACAAGACTATAGCAATCAAAACAGCATGATACTGGCAATAACAGATACATAGATCAGTGGAATTGCATAGAAAGCCCAAATATAAATCTGCACCTTTATGGTCATTTAATGAATGATGAAGCAGGCAAGAATATACTGGGGTAAAGACAGTCTCTTCAAAAAATGATACTGAGAAAACTAGACAGATGCATGCAAAAAAAGTGAAGCTAAATCACCTTCTTACACCACATACAAGAATAAACTCAAAATGATTTAAGACTTAAATGTAAGACTCAAAACCATAAAATTTCTAGATGAAAGCATAGGCGGTAAATGCTCTAATATTGCTATTGACATTTTTTCCCTGATATATCTACTCACACAAGGGAAACAAAAGAAAAAAATAAACAAATGGGACTACATCAAACAAAAATACTTTTGCACAGCAAAAGAAAGCAACAACAAAACAAAACAAAAAAACAACCTATTGAATGGGAGAAGATATTTGCCTATAATACATTTGACAAGAGGTTAATATCCAAAACATATAAAGGACTCATACAACTCAACAACAACAAAAAAATTGGATTAAAAAATGAGAAGACCTGAATAGGTATGTCTCCAAAGGGAAAATACAGATGACGAAAGATATATTCAAGGTTACTAATCATCAGAGAAATGCAAATTAAAACCACAATGAGATATCACCTCACACTTGTCAGGTTGGCTATCATTAATAAATCAAAAAATAACAAATGTTGGTGAGGATGTGGAGAAAAAGGAACCTTCGTACACTGTTGGTGAGATTGCAAATTGTTACAACCACTCTGGAAAACAGTTTGGAGGCTCCTCAAAAAATTAAAAATAGAACTACCTTTTGACATAGCAATCAATTTTTTGGGTATTTATACAAAGAAAAGCAAAACACTAGTTTATAAAGATCTATGCACTCCTATGTTCATGGCAGTGCTATTCACAGTAGCCAAGATATGGAAGCAGCCTAAGTGCCCATCAATAGGTGATTAGAAAAAGAAGTTATGATACATATATACAATAGAAATTACTCAGCTATTAAAAAATGAAATTTTACCATTTGCAACAACATGGGTGTACCTAGAGGGTATTATACTGAGTGAAATAGGTCAGACAGGGAAAAATAAATACCATATGATTTCAATTAGATGTGGACTCTAAGGAATAAAAGAAATAAACAAACTAAATGAAAACAGACTCACAGATACAGAGAACAAACTAGTGATTGTCAAAGGGGATGGAGACTGGGGAGCTGGGTGAAAAGGTGAAGAGATGAAGTACAAATTAGTAGTTACAAAATGGTCATGGAGATTTAGAGTATAGCATAGAGAATATAGTCAATATTATCATAATGGTTGTATGTAGTGCCAGATAGGTGCAAGTGTAATCAGGGGTATCACTTCATAAATTATATAAATGTCTAACCATTGTGCTGTATACCTAAAACTAATATAAAATAAAAAATAACAAAAAAAATTATTTAACAACAAATTCTAGTGGACAGACCAAGATTCTGGACCAAAAGTTGGATTACAGAGGGAGCCAATCTTCCCTTTTTGTCTTGTGCTTCTAAATGTTTTGCAAGGCCTTGCTCATTCTTTACCCCAGCCGCTTGTCACTTTTGTGCTTGTAGTCAGAAACCTTGAGGGATAAAGTAATCTCCCCCTTAAAGACAAAGAGCAGGCTTGCTTACTTCTCACTAAAAAAGGGTTAATTTTCAAGGCTCAGAGTTTCTCAGCTTGAATGTACAAACACACACACATGTTCAGAGTCCAAGAAGGGGAAGAGAAATAAAAAGTAGGGCAGAACTAACATTGGAAAAAATGTTGGCTAGGAATTTTTAAAAGTTAATCATATACATCAAACCACAGACTCAAGATCTCGGAAAATAAGAAGTAGCATTAAATAAATAAATAGATAGATGATAGATGATGATAGATAGATAGA
Organism: Rousettus aegyptiacus; assembly: GCF_014176215.1. Taxonomy (NCBI): domain Eukaryota; kingdom Metazoa; phylum Chordata; class Mammalia; order Chiroptera; family Pteropodidae; genus Rousettus; species Rousettus aegyptiacus. Next base: position 44,696,970 of record NW_023416287.1, read on the forward strand.
TAGATAGATAGATGGATAGATAGATAGATAGATAGATAGATGATAGATAGATGATAGATAGATGATTGATAGATAGATAGATAGATAGATAGATAGATAGATAGATAGATAGACAGACAGACCGACCGACAGACAGACAGACAGACATCAGGGATCGACTTGGGCATATTATATCCAAATTTCTGAAAACAAAAGACTGAGAACACTTTGGAGGTAACCAAAGAAAAGAATACATTACATGCAAAGAAACAAAGATAAGAAATTAAGCAGAATTCTCTTCAGACACCACGTAAATTTAAAGACGAAGAAATTACATCTGAAAAGAAAAAAAAGCTGTTAATCTATAATCTATAATTCTATTCCCCCAAAAATGTTTTTTTAAAAATAAAGAAGAAATAAAACTTTTTAAACAAACAATAATCATGGAAATTTATTGCCACCAGGTCTACTTTACAATAAACATGGATGTTTTTCTAGCTGAAGAGAAATTATGTCAAGAAAAACTTAAAATCTTCACAAACATAATATGCAATAAAAATGAAATAAATGAGGGTAGAGGAAAATTGTTTTTATCTTACTTTTGTTTTAAAAGATAGCCATCTAAAGTAAAATAGTAGTAAAGTATTGTGTGTTTATATGATACACAAAATTAAAAGTTATGATAACGATAACACAAAGGTTGGAAGGCAGAAAATGCAAAAATACCATTGTAAGCTTCTTACAGTATGTGTAAAATGGTATAATATTACTTGAAGGAAGACTTATTGGATAAAATTTATATATTTTAAACTCCAGGGAAATACTAAAAATATTTAAAGAGGTATAAATAATAATTTATAAAGGAGATGAAGTAAAATTTAAAAAAATAACCCGAGTAGATAGAAAAAGTCAAAAAGTAAAGAACAGATTTAACAGAGAAAAGAACTAGCAAGGTGGTAAATATTTTAGGCAGTATTCTAAGATGACCCTCTGCCCAAGATTCCTGACTCCTGGTATACACACATCTTCTTCTAGTTATTCAATTGAATACTAATTTTGGCGCTGTTTGAATGGATTTTACTGATGTAACTAATGCCCATAATCAAGTGTTTCTAAGATAGCAAGCCTATTTGTAATAATGAGCCAGATCTAATCTGTTGCTTTTTAAAGGCATAGGGCTCTTCCTGGTGAAAGAGACTCAAAGTATAAGAGACTTTATATGAGGCAGATTCACCATTGGTGACTTTAAAAATGAAAGGGGCATGTAACAAGGGATAAGAGCTGACTCTAAGAGCAAAGAGAAGCCCTTAGCTGACAGCCAGAAATGAAATGACTTTAGTCCTACAACTGCAGGGAACAAAATTCTGCCAATAGCTTGAATGAGCTTGAAAACAGATTCTTTCCTTAAGCATCCAGATGAGAATGCAGCCCAGGCAATACCTTGATTTCAGTCCAGACTTCTGATTTACAGAACTGTTCTTTTAAGCTGCTAAGTTGTGGTAATTTGTAGCATAGATAACTAATACAATAAGATATTCATCCAATCATATTAATAGTTACATTAAATTTAATAACCTAAACAGAGTTTGGCTGAATTAACAACAACAAAACAAAAGAAAACAAAATTATATATTATCTACAAGAAACTCACTTCCAAAATAAGGACATTAGTAGGTTAATAGTGATGGATAGAAAATATGTACTATGCAAACATTAACCAAAACACAGTTCAAGTAGATATAAACTATAAAATAAGAATTATTACAAGGGATATAGGAGGATATTACATAGTGATAAAGAGGTCGATTCTCCATGAAGCCATAACAATTCCAAATATATATGCAATTCAAAGTAATGAGACAAAAACAAGAAACAGGAAGAAGAAATAAAATGGTAATTATAGATGAAGATTTTAACACTCCTTTCTCCATAATTGAAAGAACAAGTAGACAACACAAGTAAGGACAAAAAAGAGTAGAACAACAGTATCATCAATTTAACCTATTTGACGTTTATGAAGCAGTGCACCCCACAAAAGCAGAATACGTATTTACTTAAAGCATGTAAAGTAGATCATATTCAAGGCCCAAACATGAATCTTACAAAGTAAGTTTTCAAAGTATAATGAAATTAAATCAGAAATAAAAAATAGAAAGCTGAAATAGTCCTCAAATATTTGAATTTAAACAACACATTTATAAATAATGCATCAGTTTAAAAGAAAATTCTAATAGAAAATATAAAATATCTTGAAGTGAATTATGGGATTCAGTAAAGCAGTGCTTAAAGGAAAATTTATTGCATTAAATGCTTATTAAAAAAGATCAAATTTCTCAAAATCAGCAGTCTGAACTTCCACCTTAAAAAACCAGAGAAGACATATTGGATGCAAAATAAACAGAAGGAGGAATATAGTAAAAATAAAATTAGAAACCAATAAAATTAAAAACATAATAACAATAGATAAATTCAATAAAATGTATAACTAGCTCCTTGAAATAAAATAATCAATAAAATTAATAAACTTCTAGCCAGACCAATAAAGAAAAAATGTAAGACTCAAATTACCAATATCAGGAAGGTATCACTATAGTCCTCTTTGATATTAAAAGAATTATAAAATAATACTGCAAATAACCATATAGTCATAAATTGCAAAACCTACATGATGTGGACTAATTCTTTGAAAGACATAAACAAAAACTCAATAAAAAAATAATAAATTAATTGAATAAAGATGTCCATTCAAATAGACAAATCGAATAAATAAATCTATTAAAATATTTAAATTCATATTTGAAAACATTCCAATGTAGAAAATGCTGCTCATGAATTCTCCAAAACATCTAAAGAAGAATTAATATTAATTCTACCAATATAAAAGAGGAGGCACACTTCTCAACTCATATTTTTTACCATCATTACTTTAATACCAAAAACGGATAGCAATATTATGAAAAAAAAATCCCCCAAACAATATTTTTCATAAGCATCGACACAAAAATTCTCAGCAAATTACAAATTTGTTTAACAAATTGAACCAAGCAGTATATATGTATGTTTGAAATATATAAAAAATAATACATCACGACCAATTCAGTTTTATCCCTGGAAGGCAAGGCTGCTTCAACATTTGAAAATCAATTATTATTCACCATGTTAATAGACTAGAAAAGAAAAACCATATGATTATCTCAACTGATGCAAAAATAACATGTGACAAATTTCATAAAAGTTTATGATAAAAACTCTGAGAAAACTAGGAATAAAAAGGAAATTTCTTAAGCTAATTAAGGATATTTACATATCACCTAAATTAACATTATAGAATTTCTATCTAGTGCAATAAATGTTATACAGGTTGAAAATAAACAGTTTCAAAGATGATTTAATTATTCTGTAAAAATTCCAAAAAATATTTTAAAATTCATGAAACTAGTGATTTCAGCAAGTTATCAGAATACAATCTCAGTATACAAAAATCCATTAAATTTCTCATACTATCGATGAATAATTGGAGTTTTAAATTTTTAAATATCATTTTAATACTACCCAAAAATAAAATACAAAGGTATAAATCTAACAAAAATCTATGCAGGATCTTGTATATTGAAAACAAGAAATCACTGGTGAGAAAAATCACAGATCTAAATAAAAGGAGAGTATTGCCATTAGTTCACAGATTGGAAGACTTAATATCATTAAGATGTTAATTCTCCACAATTTAATTTATAGATTACATGAAATCCCAATAAAAATACAGTTTTGTTAATACCTACAGTTTGATTTTAAAATTTATATAAAAGACAGAATTCCTTACATAGATGAAGTGATTTTGAAATAAAATAAATATGAATCGAAGACAAACACTGCTCAATTTCAAGGTTCACTATAAAGCTACAGTAATCAAGACAATGCATGATTGGCAAAGAATTAAACATATAGATCAATAGAACTAAAATGAAAGTTCAGAATTAAGCTCACCCAGGTATGATCAAGCGATTCTTCCTAAAAGTGCAAGGGTGACTAAATATAGAAAGGAGAGTCTTTTCAACAAATTATGCTAGAAAGATTAGTTATCCGTACGCAAAGAATAAACTTCACACATACCTCACAACTTATATAAAAATTAACTCAAAACGGGTCATAGAACCAAGTGTAAATCCATAACATTTCTGAGAGAAAACAGGAGAAAATCTGAGTTACCCTGGGTTTGGCAGAAATTTAGATAAAACATCAAAAACAATCCATAAAAGGCAAAATTGATAAAGTGTCAAATGAAAACACAAGCCATATACTGAGAGAAAATATTTGCAAACCATATATCTAATAAAGGATTTGTATCTAAAATAAACTTTAAAAACTCCCCAAACTCGACACTAAGAAAACAAGCCAATTTTTAAAAAACAGGCAAAGGATCTTAAGAGATAATTCACTGAAGAAGATATATAGACATTAAATAAACATATGGAAAGATATTCAACATTATTATTCACCAGGAAGATACAAATTAAAGCTATTATGAGATACTACTACACTCTTACCATAATAGCTAAAATAAAAAAAAAAAACTGACAATACCAAGTGCTGATGATGGAATGCTCATACTTTGCTGGTAAGAATGTAAAATGGTACAATCACTGGGAAAAATGTTTGCAGTTTCCCATAAAATTAAATATACATTTCCCATACCACCTAGCATTCCACTCCTAGATATTTAGTCAACTGAAATGAAAATATATTTTCTCACAAAAACATACAAAAATGTATATAGCAGCTTTATTCAAAATTGTCAAAACCTGAAACAATTCAAATGCCTTTCTATAGTTAAATGAATGAACAAACTGTGTTACGTTCATTCAATAGATTACTACTCAGCAATAAAGGAAATGAACTTTTGATTCACATCATAATATGGAAGAAAATGTGTTGTACTAAGTTAAATAAATCAGGCCCATATATATGATTTCATTCCTATGCTATTTGGAAAAGAGAAAAAGTATACAGACAGAAAACAGATTAGTGGTGGCCACAGTTAGAGAAGTGGCAGTATGGGAAAGTTTTGTGTGGTAGTAGAATGGTTCTGTTTGGTACTGTATTGGTGGACACAAAAATTTTTGTGTTTCTCAAAACAAAGTTTTTATGAAAGCAATGGATTAAGCTGATTCTAAATGATGAATAGAACTTAGACAATTGCTGAAAAGAGAGAACATTTCATGAAGAAAAAATATTATGTAAATTCTTGGAATAATCAACTGAATAAAGTAGAGGATTTGTGTAAGAAAGTAGTAGGAGAAAATTTTAGAAATATTAGCAGGTAATTTCTTAAACATTTTAGTAAAGATTTTTTTTGATTGGGTTGATGTATGTATGCAGGCATCAACAGAAAAATATATACTTTGATTAAAGTATATTCAATGAGCTTCGCCCTCTACCTACCAACTAGGAACATACTTTTCAATCCTCTCTCTCTAATAAAAATTCTGTTAAGGAATTATTTTTTATCAGCTAGGTAGCAAACTCAGGGAAGTTTTTCTTACATATTACTTTCTTTTGCTCACCTATAATCAAAGGTGAAAATATTTAGCTTTATTTTCATCTCTTTTTATCTGCCATTTGTCTTTGGTTTAGTTTAGTTTTGGTTCTATAGTGACTCAATGGCACTTTAGAAATATCTTCTCCTTAAATTGCAAGGCAATTGATCATCAAGTGCTATGAGAATGCTCTTAAGGCTATAATCTCTCAGCATAGACTCTATAACCTAGGAACTTGTTAGACATGCACAGATGAACTGCTAAGTCAGAAACTCTGGGTATGAGGCCCAGTAATCTGTTTTAATGAAATGTTCAAGTGATTCTGAGACATGTTAAAGTTAGAAAACCACAGCTTAAAGGAAATAAATCTTTTCCTTGATTCCAACCACTTTCACCGTATTTAAATACTTTATTTTTATAAAAAATTATACATAGAATACTAGTTGCTCTGTAAAGGTAATGATACCTTCCAGAAAGGTTATGGTGAAATAAATCTGTTTATACAGATTATCATAAATAAAGTTTACTTTTATTTTTGTTTTCTTCTTGTTGTCAAAGTTGTAAGGTAATTTCTACAAAGGTTCTAAAGTCTCTTGCAAATAATTTAACCTCAATCACAGATCTAGCAGTTTTCATTAAGAAAACAGTTGTGGTTACTTGAAACAGGGCCAGGTCCACAAGATAAGATGATGCTCACTTGTAAAGTGTAGTTGTTTAAATCCAATTTGTTAATCCATTCCTTCAACAAATTAAGAGTTATGAAGAAATTAAGCAGAGTTATGATAAAGAGTTAGTTACTGGCAGGAGGTATGAGGAGCAAACACTGGCTCACCTGGCAGGCTACTGTAAATAAGTGAAATGCAGATAGACAGTATATGTTTTCTAAAACATAAAACATTAGAAATGTTGACCATTTGTTTTTCTTCTTTTCTATTTTAATTATTCAGTAAAGATATGCTTATTTTATCGTACCAGCCTATCATCAATCACTGCCTGCCTTACAAAAATTCTTCATTTTGTTTCTTTCTGGAAAAATTTTCAAGCTTCCAGTAAATGTTTTTTTTTTTTTTTCCTGATGCTGAGATTTCTTTTTACATAGTAACTTTATGGTGCAGCAGAGAGTGCCAATGTGCTGAGGGTTCACAGGCCTGGGTTTGAATTCTGCCTCTGCTCTTTATGTTATTTGTGTCTTTGGACAAGTCACTTGACCTCTCTCAGCCTCAACCTTAATATTGTAAAGGAATAAGTTTTCTGACTTCTTATGTCACTCTGAAGTATCAGATCCCATACACTACTCATGAGCTGTGCACAAATCCCTTAACACCTTGGTTATGATTACAAATAATAGATCCTCTTTATCCTTTATAATCAACTCCAACCCAGAACTGTTCGTGTCTTAGGTGTTAAGATCGTCATTTTACTCATATACCAATCAAAATACCATTCTCACCATAATCTTAGGTTAGGTTGCAGCACTCAACCAATACTAGAATATCCTCAGTTAAAAGATTATTAACTCAACTGTGGTAGCTGAAACAGTCCCTCTAGTTAAAGTCTGTAAGTTAAGATAAATGTTATCTTCATCTTACCTACACTGAAATATTTCTTACATAGGTCTATCTGAAACACCTAGGTGTGCTCATAGCTTCATTTAGATTATCCCCTGCTGGTTGAGTATAGAACTAACTTTCCACTGTCACATCCTTATTTATACACTTAACAATAATAGTCAATAACATTTTATAAAGACAAATTTACCAATTAAGTCAAATATAATCAAACACTATAATACAGTGCTAAAATTATCAGGATTTTTGTGTCACAAGAGGCTACTCTCAACATCATTTCACAAGCACACAAAAGTGATTAAAATTAAGAAGAGGATCTTTCTGCTTCCAGGAAGATGGAGTAGACGTACTTTTCTCTATTCTTATGACTAAATACAAATAAAAACACTGAACATTATAAGTAAAGCAAATATAAGAAAACTCCGAAATGTGGAGAGATGAAATGAGATTAGGCAAGGAGAAGTTAGGGACCGTGGCACTAAAGGAACAACATGATAGTAAGTTCCTTGAGTTTTCTTTTTGCTTCACATATCCTAGACTTGAAACTGAAGAAGCTGAAAACACAGAAATATAAATAAGTGTAGACAAAAAAAAAGAAAAAAAGAGAAAAAAAGCACAACAGAATTCTGTTCTCTCTAGCTAAGAAATTCAATTTGAAAATTGGCAAAAGAAATGCACAGATTTCTCTTAAAAAAATACAAATACATGAAAAGATTCTAAATGTCAAAGACATTAGGAAAATGAAATTTAAAACCACAATTAAATATTGATACACACATCAAAAATGGCTATAATGAAAAATAATTGAAAACACCAAATGTTGGTGAGGTTATAGAGTAACTGGATCACCCATTGCTGGTTGGAATGTAAAATGGTATATCACTTTGGTAAACAGTTTGGCATTTTCTCGGAAAACTAAACACATAACTCCCATACAAATCAGTAATTCCACTACTGAGCATAAATATCCCAGAAGAATGAAAACCTATGTTTTTACAAAATCTAGTATACAAATGTTCATAACAGCTTTCTTCAAAGTAGCCTAAAACTGGAAACAACCCCAATATTTTCAACAAGTGAATAGCTAAATAGTGTGAAAATACCATAAATTATTTCTCAACAATAAAAAGAAATGAATATTGATATATACAATAAACTGGATGAATCACCAAAAAATTTTAATGAGTGAAAAAGCTAGTTCCAAAAGATTACAAACTGTATAATTCCATTTATATAATATTTCTGAAATGGAAAACATTAGCAGTTACCAAAGGTTAAAGTTTTGTGGGAGTGAATTTGGGTATAAAAGAGAGATATGAGGTATCCTCTGGTGATGGAACTGTTCATTTTTACTCTATCAATGTCAATATCCTGGTGTGATACTGTATGATAGTTTTGTCTTATGTCACCATTGGGGAAAACAGGGTAAAAAGTACAAGGAATCTCTATATTACTTCTTACAAGTACATTTGACTCTTCAATTACTTCAAAATAAAAAGTTTAATTAAAACATAGAGAAAAGAAAATCCACTAGGGAAATATGGCAGAGTGATAGATGTCCCCAGAATTCTCCCCTTGAAACAACAATAAGCTGAACATGTAAAACTCAACAAAAAACACCCAACCTGCACACACACACGTCTAAACATGGGATCTGCGCATAAGAGCTACCACAGAATTGAAAAAAACAACTAGATCAGCAGAGGAGTTTTTAATCAAAGAGATTGAAACCCTCAAAAAGAACAAAATAGAACTTCTGGAGATGAAGAACACATTGAAAGAGATGAAAAATAAAATAACAAGCCTGGGAAATAGAGTCAACCAAATGTAGGAAAGGATCAGTGACATCAAAGACAGAAATCTAGATATAAATCAGAGGGAAGAATAGAAACTGAAAAAATGAAAAGTAATGAAAGAGAAGTACAAGAACTAACTGATACCATCAGGAGAGGAAACATAAGAATAAGGGGCATTATTGAAGACAAGGAAAAGGAACAGGGATTTGAGAGCAGTTTCAGACAAATAGTGGACGAGAATTTCCCAAAACTAATGAATGAATTGGAGTTTGGAATTCAAGAAGTCAAAAGAACACCCAATTATCTCAACCCAAAAAGGCCTTCTCCAAGACATATTTTATTTAAAATTTTTGAAAATCAATGACAAAGAAAGAATTCTCAAGGTAGACAGGTAAAAGAAGACAGTAACCTATATATAAAAAAGAAAATAATTAGATTATCCTCGGACTTCTCAGCACAAACCTCATACCCAGGAAGGAGTAGAATCAAATACTCGAACTATTAAATGAAAGAAACTATCAGCCAAGAATAATGTATCCAGCAAAGCTCTCCTTTGGATATGAAGGAGAAATAAAGACCTTTCCGGACATACAAAAATGGAGGAAGTTCTCCACTATGAGGCTTTAATTACAGGAAATGCTGAAAGGGTTCAGCTAACCTAAAATAAAATGACAAAATATATATATATATAACTAGGAGTAAGGCTATTAGCAAGCAGATATGAGGAGAGGAATGAAACCCTAATTAAGAACAGGGCATTATAAGCTTAAACCATAAGAAGAGATTTGCTATAGCAAGATAGTAATGAATGTCCAGCATACATATGGATAAATTGAGACAACAATGACTGAAAAGGGGAAGATATAAAGATCCAAATTCACAAAGGGGAATGGAGATAAGGCACATGCAGAAGAAAATGTATATATACTCTACATATTTGTAATGGTAACAACATGACAAAGATTCAGAACTGAAGTGTATAATACAAAACAGGAAGGACTAGAAGGAAAATCCACAACCCCAACCAAAATAAACAAGCAAGCAAACAAACAAACAAAAAACAGAAACACAAGAACAAGGAAGCAATGAATACACCAAGCTACCAGAAAGCAAAACATAAAATAGTTATTGAGAAACTTCATATTTCAATAATCACCCTAAATGTAAATGGACTGAACTCACCAATAAGAAAGGCACAGAGTTGCAGATTGGATCAAAAAACAAAACCCAACCTGATGCTACCTCCAGGAGACACATCTCAGTTCCAAAGACAAAGATAGACTCAAAGTGAAAGGGTAGAAAATGATATTTCAAGCAAATGGCATTCAGAGAAAAGTGAGAGTAACAATACTAATATTGGACAAAATAGACTTCAAAATAAAAAAAAGTAATGAAAGATACTTCATAATGATAAAGGAAATCATACACCAGCAAGACATAACCCTTATAATATCTATGTTCCCAATCAGGGAGCACTGAAATATATAGAGTAATTACTAACAGAACTAAAGGGAGAAACAGACCAAAATACTATCATGGTAGAGGACCTAAATACCCCCACTGTCAGGTATGGACAGATCATTTAAATAGGAAATCAATTTAAAAATAACATCGTTAAATGATACTTTAGATCAACTGGATATTTGACATTTACAGAGCCTTCCATCCTGAAAGAGCTGCTTATACATTCTTCTCTAGTGCACATGGAACCTTCTCCAGGACTGACCACATACTGGGACACAGAGATAGCCTCAAAAAATATAAGAGAGTTGAAGTTATACTATATTCTCTGATCATAATGCTTCGAAACTAGAGATCAACTGTATAAAGAAAGTGGGAAGAACCACAAATACATGGAGACTGAACAACATTCTATTGAAGAATAACTGGGTCAGAGAGAAATAAAGAAAGAGATAGAGAGATACATAAGAATGAATGATAATGATAGTACAGCATACCAAACTTTTGGGACACAGCAAAAGTAGTAAAAGTAGTAATAAAAGGAAAGTTCATATCATTACAGGATAACTTCCAAAAACAAGAATGAACCCAAAGAAAAAACGTAACACTTCATCTTAAAAACACTAGAAAAGGAAGAACAAATGAAGCCTAAAGTCAGAAGAAGAAAAGAAATAATCAAAATTTGAGCATAAATAAATAAAATTGAAAACAAACAAAAAACAATAGAAAAAGTAAATGCAACAAAGAGCTGGTTTTTTTCAGAAGGTTAATAAAATTGACAAACCCTTGGCTAGACTCACTAAAGTAAAAAAAGAAAGGACGCAGATACACAAAGGAATGAATGAAGAGAAAGGATGACGGACACCGCAGAAATACAAAGAATCATATAAGAATACTATGAAAAAGTATATAATACTAAATTTAATAACCTAAAAAAAATGGACAAGTCCTTGGAAAGGTACAACTTTCCTAGACTGAATCAAGAAGAATTGGAAAATCTAAACAGATCCATCAGCAGTATGGAAATGGAAACAATCAAAAAAACCTACCAAAAAGTAAAAGTGTAAGACCAGATGGCTTCACCCATGAATTCTACCAAACATTCAAAGATTTAATGCCTATTCTCCTCAAACTCTTCCAAAAATTTGAAGTGGAGACAATACTTCCTAACTCATTTCATGAAGCCAATATTACTCTGATACCAAAACCTGGTAGAGATAACACATGAAAAGAAAACTAAAGACCAATATCTCTCATGAACACAGACACAAAAATCTTAAATAAGATACTAGGGAACCAGGTACACCAACATATTAAAAAGATTATACACCATAATCAAGTGAGCTTCATCCTAGAGGCATAGGGATAGTTTAACATATGCAAATCGATTAATGTGATACACCACACAAAGAAATTAAAAATAAGAATCATATGATCAGATCAATAGATGCAGAAAAAGTCTTTGACAAGATACAGCATCCATTTATGATCAAAACATTTAACAAAGTCAATATAGAAAGAAAGTACTTTAACATAATAAATGCCATATATAACAAATCCTCAGCTAACATTATACTTAATGGTGAATAACTAAAAACCTTTTCTCTAAGATCAGGAACAAGGCAAGGCTGTCCACTATCACCACTGTTATTAAATATAACATTGGACGTTCTAGTGAGTGCAATCAGGCAAGAGAAATATATAAAAGGGCTCCAAATAGGAAATGAAGAAGTCTAGCTGTCACTATTTGTGGATGACATGAATCTCTATATAAAAAACCCTAAAGACTCCACAAGAACATTACTAGAAACAAAAAGCAAATACAGTTAAGTTTCTAGATACAAATCAATATTCGAAAATTCACAGCATTTCTATACTCCAATAATGAAGTGTGAGATAAAGACGTGGAAAAAGCCATTCCTTGTGCAATTGCAACAAAAAGAATAAAACACATAGGAATAAATTGAGTGAAACATGTGAAGGACCTATATGATGAAAACTATAAGATCCTATTAAAAGAAATCGAAGAAGATACAAGGTAATGGAAAGATATTCCATGTTCTTGGATTGGAAGAATTAACATAGTTAAAATGACCTTATTACCTAAAGCATTATACAGATTTGATGCTATTCCCATCAAATTCTCATTGGCATTTTTTAAAGAAATAAAAGCTCTGGTACATATATACAATGGAAAATTACTCAGCCATAAGAAGAGATGAAATACTGCCATGTGCGACAACATGGATGGACCTCGGGATAATCACACTAAGCAAAATAAACCAGACAGAAAAAGTTGAAAACCATATGATATCACTTATATGTGGGATATTAACCTAAAAGCAACAAATGAACAGAACAGAGAATCACAGATATACACAATAAACTAGAGGTTACCAGAGAAGGTGGGAGAAGGTAGATGGTGTAATAGAGGTCAAATATATGATGACAAAAAGAAATCTAATTATGGGCAATAAACACACTATGCATAAAAACACATATATGTATATATAATATATATGATATATATAATATATAAATATATATATGCCTTACTGCTTAATTGTACACCCGAAACATACTGCATTTTGTTAAGCAATGTCATCATAATATAAATAAATAAATAAATAAATAAAACAAAAGAAGAAATAAAAGAAACAAAGCAATAAAATATCAAGAAAATTCAAAAGCAAACATTTTTATTACCTTTTTAGTTTACCATTGTCAAGTTTTAAATAATGTAATGTTTCTAAGTTTGCCTTTGGTTCTCTCCTTTTCTCCTGGAACTTCTTTAGATGCTCAATTTTATCACTCATGTCTCATCAAATACTCTCAACTATTCCCATCATCCCCTTTTTGAAGTTTAACATTACTAGCCTTTTAGGACTCTAAATTTAGAAATTAGCTTTCTCTCTTCTAACCTTCCTTAGAGACTCACCCCTCATCCTACTGTCCCAATGCTAGAAAAGGTTTTTCACCTCATTAATACAAAGACCTGGATATTTTGTGAGCAGTAGTTTACTTTGCTAATGTGGTCTTATTTCCTAAAAGATATTTGTTAACATAAATCAAGCTTCATGAATAGGAATTTAAGATATAAAAATGGAAGTGAAGAATGTTCAGACCACATATAGCAGATTATTTTGGGCAGAAGACTATTCCTGTTGTCTCATAAATCACAATTCTTAAAAAGACATTTAAACTTAGTAAAAGAGAATCCATTTCTTGGAAAGTACACCTCAAATGCAGAATGAATCTGTCAGTACACAGTCAAAAACTAAGAGTTACTTATAAAACAATAGATAGACTCAATATTAAGCTTTAAGCTAAGTTCTATAGATATAAGCTAAATTCTATGTATATAACAGATATACACAATAATTGTCCTTCATAAAATCTGCCTTAGATAATCTTGATAAACATGATTATGTTTTTAAATACCCTAGCAAAGTTTCTGTGATATATTTTATTTAAAACTATGAGAATAGAGCTCATCAATCATCACATAATTTGCTATTTGAACTTCCGAATGTTATGTTTTTTCTTTGGAATTTTTTAATTTTATTCACAATTGTTAATATTAATGAATCATGTTTAGTTAATTAAGCCAGATCAGAACATAAGGAACTAAAATCAGCTATTTCTTTCTATTGTTACCCTTGTAGTAGATAACACAAGTTTTAATTTAACTAAAGAACTAAAGAAAAAGTATTCTTCATCCAAAAGCTAGAGGCTGAACCATTTCCCAGAGAACATCCCATGACTTTGGAAACTTTGGAATAGCCAGAGCACTGAGTACAGATATTGAGCAAAACAGTCGTGAAATCACCTTTTAGCTCTAGCAATTGGCAGAGGGAACTACGCGGTAACCCTCTGGGAGAGTCATTTCCTGCACATGTACACCTAGGCCTAGGCTAGGGATTGACTTCTTTCCCACGCCTACACCACAATTATGAATATGGTAAATGTCAGTGAGTTCTTCCCCCATGAGAGCCTCAATTACTGGCTGAACTAAGGAGAAAAGTGGAGTGTACAATGTAAAAATAGCTGCCTCCCTCACATCTGTCCCTTGCTTGCCTCTGACATTTACTTTTTTGCCTATTATAAATTTCATTGAAAGGAATTCCACATATTTTTTTCAGTTTTAGGATAATTTAAAGAATTGAAAGAAGGTTGTAACAACAACAGACACTAAACCTAAAGATCACATGTACATACATCTCATTATTCTGGTTGGAATATCCTGAAATAAATTCCTGTAGCAAGCAGATTTACTGTTCTCAGGAAAGTTTATGCTGAGTGCTTAGCCAGAAATATAAGACTCCAGGAGGCAGCAGAGCCCAGTGAGAAAGCTCTACACCGGAAGTCAAGGGAGGTAGGCAATTGACCTGGCTGCACCGGTTTGATGCACAATGTTAGGCAAGTAATTTCATCTCTCCACACAGCTGTCCCCTTCAGTAAAAGGAGGGTCGGACTCAGTGATGATAATAGTTCCTTCTTGCACTAAAATGTTGTGATTCTAAATGAAAATGAAATCTTGAATTAAAATCTCTCAAAAACTTTGGCTATTCTAAAGTTTTCAAAGTTCACAAATCAGCAAATACTTATATCACAGAATGGCACCAAATACTTATACTACAGAATGGCACAAACTATTTAAAAAGTATTGTATTTAAATTCCTACTATTTCACCATCTATTTGGAAAGACACAACCCGTGAGTGCAATGAAATGCCAATAGAAGGCTCTTCTATTTGCTTATTGTCCTATATCTAGGAAGTTGCTGTTTCTCCTCTTTTTCTTATT
The DNA here is from genome assembly GCF_014176215.1 of Rousettus aegyptiacus. Classification (NCBI taxonomy): domain Eukaryota; kingdom Metazoa; phylum Chordata; class Mammalia; order Chiroptera; family Pteropodidae; genus Rousettus; species Rousettus aegyptiacus. Next base: position 44,712,113 of record NW_023416287.1, read on the forward strand.
CATATCACTCTAAACTCACTGTCCTTTGCACACACCACTATGATAAGGTGAACTATATTGAATTAAAGCAAAGCAACCTAGGTAGGGAGGATAAGAGAAAAGAATAACTAAATCATATATACCCCAATAATCACAAAAGGTAGAAACCTTCACATATAAGTTTCCATGTGTTTATGTTTAAGAAGGAGGTTGAAATTTAGTATAAAATAGCATTTTACACTTTTGTATTATCCTTGAGTATGTAAGTCCATCTATTAAGTGTCATGGATTCTTAACTATTGATAGTAGTTAAATAATTTAGCAATCTGCTGTTCCATCTTAAATATTAGTTGTCTGTAGAGAATGTAGTTCAATTTTTAAAAAAAAATAATATCTTAGTGGTAATTTACCATCTATAGATGGTAAAATTTTGTTGACTTCATGAGATGTATTGTATTCAAAATATTTATGATAATAATCGGATCCTTTAAAACCTTTGGGTAACCATAGCCTTTCTCCCTTCTCCTGGCATGGCCAAGGGAACATATTTTATTTTAAGAAATAGAATGTTGTCAGATATTTAAAAGAAAAAATTCTATTAGCGTATATCCTTGTCTCAAGGTAATTGAAGATAAAATCATTAAATATATTCAAAGAGTGTTGTACTTTGATGTTATCTTCAAGATATAATTATCTTCAAGAAATAATCTATAGTTTATGTGAATTCTTAATAATTCATTAAAATCTGGTGGTTAAGACATTATTCATAGTTCATTATTTTTTTTCACATATAGAAATGATATAAAGAATTGAGAAGACTTTACATAGGTTAAGAGGGGAAAATATTTTTACCAGGGGGAACTGTATGAAGCCAAAAGGGATTATTGCATTTATTTTTCCAAACAAATGCCTCAGTTCTCTATTTTACCTCACATATTTGTCAGGCCTCTATGGAAAGATCACTGTGTAACTCCTAAACTCTATCCGTGTTCCAGTTTCTCAATTCTGAAATTATGATCTTTCCAACCTACTCATATAGTGGGAAAAAAATCAAACACTATATGAAAATGTTTCTGGCCCATGGTGACTCTGGACCTTAAAGCTAGGCAGGAACTGTGTGAAAGCAAGAGAACTCCAGACAAACTAGTGTGGGCTCACTCATTCATGCCTTATTTTCTGACAAGAGTAGAAAAGCAGTTCTCTCGACAGGTAAATATGGTGTCATATTTTATTAGCAATTGTGGGACTACAGTGAGGGCTTTCCTCCAGTCTTCCTTTCAAGAAGGTGGGAAAGCAAAATTTGAGAATCAATTCAGTATGTCCAACATCAATCTTATAGCAGTTTCACAGAGAAAAAGAGAAAGAAGTTATCAAAAAATAACATATTAAAGTTTTCCATTGCTGGAAGATTTGAGTCTCTAGTATAAAAAGATTCATTAAGTATGCTACACAATGCATTAAAGAAGAAAATTTCACACAAGAAGCATGATAATCAAAATGAGACTAGACTTTTTAACAGCAGCGATAAATTGTAAAGGAAAATAGCAATGCCTTCCATTTCTGAGAATAAATTATTTTGAACCCAGAATTTTCTACCCGACAAATATAAGTCAAGTGTGAGAGTATAATAGACATTTTCAATCAGATATGAAAAGTAAAAAAATTTACTCTTCATGCACACTTTCTTTGAAGATTACTGGAAGATATGCTTAATGAAAACAAGGGAGTATATTCTGGAAAGGGAATAATGGGATCCAGGCATGAGGAGCTTCCATTGAGAAGGGAACTATGCAATTGCTAGTGAAAGAAAGTCCTAAAACAGCAAGTAATCTGAATTGTGGAAGACAGGGCACTTTAAGATTGACTGCCCCAAACCACTGAAGTCATTGAAGACACTTAAACATTGAATCCAAGAATCTAAAGCAAATTTTAAAATGAGGATATTTATTAATTCTTGGAAAATAATGCATTGTAAAAAATTTGTGATAATGGCATATATTGTGGTTCAGCAGTGCATACTCAACCCATTCATTGTAATACAAACACTGAATATGAATGTAACCAGAAATAGTCATCCAGCTGCACTAGAAGGTTGAAGAGAGAGGAAAGAGGGTGTGAAAACAAGATTTCTCAACTGTTTTTAAATGAAGTTAATTGGTAGTGCTTTAAAGACTGAATAAAGACAGTGAAGGAGGCTAATATTTAAATCAACAATGTGATAAATGGATGGAGAGTATCGCAAGTGCAGATGAGGAAGCTTCACATATGTTATGATATTTGGGCTGGGCCTTGAAGAATATCCAGGAGTTTTCCAGAAAACATTTAATGTATAGAATCTAGTACAAAGAAGACATTCATTTACTTGTTAAGTAAAGTGAATTAATAAATATGTTACTGGGAGTCATAAATGCCATGCATTATAGCAGATACTAGGGGAACAACAATGAACATTTTGTACCAGCAAAACAGGCAATTTTCAGTTAGTTCAAACACATACATACTTATAAACTATTCAGCATAAAGACTTTTAAACATTTGAGAAATATGTATTGGTCGATTAATAGTTCTCTGGACGATTTATGGTTTGTCCTAATTATAACTTATACTAAGGAGAAGGAAGGTAGAAGGAGAAACATGTACTTTAGCATCTACAATGTGATAAATCTGGGAAGGTGGTATTTAAAAAAAATTATACTTTTATTTTTTAAATATAGTTGACATACAATATTATATTAATTTCATAGGTATAATATAATATAATAATTAAACATTTATATAACTTATGAAGTGAATATCCTGATAAATCCAGTACCCATCTGACAACATATATAGTTATTACAATACTACTAACTATATTCTCCATGTTTATTTTGTAACTACCAATTTATATCTCTTCATCACCTCCCTCCTCACACATCCTACCCCCTGCCCCACAATCTGACAACCATCAAAATGCTCTCTGAAGTATGAACTTTTATCTGTTGTTTGTTTGTTTTTCCTGGTCTCTATATTCCACACATGGCATTTGTCTTTCTCTGACTTACTCCACTCAACACAGTACTCTCTAGGTCCATCTATGTTGTTACAGATGGCAAGATTTCATTCTTTTTTATGGCTGAGTAATAGTCCATTGTAGGTATGTGCCACCTCTTCTTTATACATTACATTTATCTATTGATAAACACTTGGGTGGCTTCCATATCTTGGTTATTATAAATAATGTTGCAATGAACATATGGATGCACATGTACCTTCAAAGTAGTGTTTTGGATAAATATCCATAAGTGGGATAACTGGGTCCTTCTTTGTCTCTTTTAATAGCCTTTGTTTTAAAGTCTGTTTTGTCTGGTATAAGTATTGCTACCCTAGCTTTTTTTCCTTTCCATTTTGATGCAACATCTTTGTTCATACCTTTCCTTTCAGTCTGTGTGTGTCTTTTGATCTGAAATGTAGGCTACATACGTAAATGTCTTGTTTTCTTATCCATTCAGACACCATATCTTTTTATTGGAGTATTTAATTTATTTACATTTAAGTAATTGTTGCTAGATATGTAGTTATTGCCATTTGATTATTCAAATTTTTACCTTTTTTTCTTTTTTCTTCTTAAAAAGTCTATCTAACATTTTCTGTAACACTGGCTTGGTGGTGATGAACTCTTTTAGCTTTTTCTTGTCTGAGAAGCTCTTTATATATCCTTTGATTCTAAATGATAGCTTTGCTGGATAGACTAATCATTGTATTGTAGGTACTTGCTTTTCATCACTTTGAATATTTCCTGCCAGTTCCTTCTGTCCTGTGAAGGTTTTATTGAGAAGTTAACGACAGACTTATGGGAGATACCTGTGGGTAACTGCTTTTCTCTTGCTGCTTTTAAGATTCTCTCCTTGTTGTTAAACTTTGACATTTTAATTATGAAGTGTCTCAGTGTGGGCCTTTTTGGGTTCATCTTCTTTGGGACTCTCAGCTCTTCTCGGACTTGTCTGTCCATTTCTTTCACCAGGTTAGAGAAGTTTTCTTCAAATTTGGTTTCAATTCCTTGAGATTTCTTTTCTCCTTCCGCTATGATGTTAATGCTATTACGTTTGATGCTGTCCAAGAAGTCCCTTAAACTATCCTCATTTTGGGGGGTTCTTTATTCCTGTTGGTGTTTTGATTGGGTATTTTCTGCTACCCTGTCTAAATCACTGACTCAATCTTCTATTTCATCTAATCTACTGTTAATTCCTCCTAAGGAATTCTTCATTTCAGTTATTGTATTCTTCATTTCGGACAGGTTCTTTTTTTCTGTGTTCTCTATTTCTTTGTTAATGTTCTCACTGAGATCCTCTACTCTTCCCCTAAGTTCACTGAGCATCTTTATAACCAGTGTTTTGAACTCTGCATCAGGTAGATTGGTTGTTTCCACTTGGTTTAGTTCTTTTTCTAGAGCTATGTTATGTTCTTTCATTTGAGATATGTTTCTTTGTCTCCTCATTCTGGCTGCCTCCTTGTGTTCATGTCTATGCATTAAATTGGGCTTCTATGTCTCCTGGTCTTAATAGAGTGTTCTTATGTAGTAGGTGTGCTGTATGGTCCAGTGGCACAATCTCCCATAGTCACCTGAGCTGGGTGTACCAGATATGTTCCTTTGAATGGATTGTATGTGCCCTCCTGTTGTAGTTGATCCTTGGTTGTCGTTTGCTTATGTATGGGAGAAATTAACCCTCAGGCTGGTTGGTTGTGATGAGTGGCATGACCAGTGGAGCAGATGTTGTGCAGGGGTTATCCTATGTAGCAAAATTTACTTTAGCAGAGCTCTAGCGACTGCCTTGTCTGCCCTTTGGATTTGTTGTCCTCAGACAAGACCCTAGGAGGTGCTCTGGCTCAGATTGATGCCAGCTACTGGGTGTGCAGGCCAGGGCCTCCTGGGGGGGGGGACCTGCTACAGGCCAAGTTCAGCTGCATCCTTAGCCCTGCCCAGGGCTGCCTGGCATGAGACACCAAGAAATCTGCAGATGTCCACCACCCACGTTGGGCTTGGAATTGCCTTGAGAGGCCTGACCGCAAATCAAGGCTGGCTGCCACTAGTGCCTGGCTTAAGGCTACTCAGCAAGAGGTATGGGGTATGATGAAGCCAGATGTTGCTTGTTTAGGTTTTGTGAACCATTGATAGATTTTAGGAAAGTCCACAGCATGAGCCAACACAGGTCGTTTCTATGGAAAATTCACTGGCAGAGGCTTGGGTGGACCCACAAGTTGGGAGAGGTGAAGCCTCAGGAACTCACCATTGAGGGGCAGCCAGTGTTAGCTACATTGCTGGGGACTCAGACATAGCTGCCTCCTGTGTCAGCAAGCCAGATAGGTAGGGCTCAACAAAGAAACAAAGTCCTCTGTCAGCACTTCTGTCTGGGAGAAAGTTGCCCCTTTAGCTCTTGCCCTGAAACCAGACAATTCAGTTCCTCCCTGCATGTCTTTAGCTGTTAGCAGGATGTTGGCTGATGTCTTTGCTTTCTTGACATATGGGCCTCTTCACAGAGCTATTCACAACATGGCAGCTAGCTTTCTTCAGACCAAGTAAGTGAGAGACTGGGTGAGACCTCAAAATGGAAGCTACCGTCTCATTGTAACTTAACCTCAGAAGTAATATTCCATCAGTTATGTTAAATTCTGCCCATCAGAAATGAGTCACAATGTTCTGCCCACACTCAGAAGGAGAGTGTTACACAAGATATGAACACTAGCAGGCTGATAGCCTTCTTGGAGACTACTTACCACAACAGGATAAATATAATTTGATTCAGAGTCACTGTATTTTGAAATATATAGCCTATAGGCACCTGTTGTCCCAGTATGAGAGTATAACAGGACCATGTGTATGTTCAGCTTGGAAAACCAGGGGAGGAGATGGACCAACTGACTAAAAAGTCCAAGGATCTCTTGAGAGAGAAGGGTTCAAGTCCCAGTCCCTGGCCTGGAGATCTAGTGTTATGGGAACTTGACAGAGTAAACAGACAAAAAGCCCAAAATTATGAAAAAGGCAAGTGGAGCTGCTGGCCTGAGCTCATCTTAGGGACTCAGGGGAGTTAGGGGACTGCTGGTTGGGCAGTATATGCCTTATGGATTAGCATGTGCTGTGAACTGAAAGAGCTGAGCCTTTGGTGAGCAATGTGGGATATCACTAAAGATGGTACAGGTTCTGGTCAAAGAAGAGTCTCATTGCTGACTGGACATATTTCCGAGTGATTGTGTAGGACTCCTCTTAAACAGCAACATCGAAACACAAGAAGAACATAAAGTGGCAGTGGGAACTGTTCAGTACTTTTAGTCCTCTCTGCATCTGCCATTTGGAGTAAGTAAGCTCTGGGGTTCTTAAACAATTGGAAATAAGAATAAAGATAACTAACGAGAGCAGGTGGAAAATAAATCTGTATTTCTACCTTAAGAACACTAATTAATTTCACTTGTTTTCAGAGTCATCAACCAGGACTTAAACACAAGTCCATTTGATTATGTAGATATAGTCACAGACTCTTCAAATAGAAAATCTAGAATTGTCTTGGACCACCACTCTGGACCACATGGATCAGAAGAGATGTAAGAACTGAAAGAAAAGGTAGAAGATTCAAAAATAATTTTACCTGTCTAACATGCTATCCCTCTAGGACAGAGGTCCTCAACTTTACCACCACTTAGAAAACTTGGAAAACAAAAAGATCCTCAGGGGGAGCTACCAGGGATTCTGACTCAGTTACAGAAGAGGGGGCAAAGGGATGGGGGAGATTTTTTCCCCTATTTTTTACATTGTACAATTTAATGTGTTTTTCTTCAATTATAGTTGGCATACAATAATATATTAGTTTCAGTTGTACAGCACAATGATTAGAGTTGTATATAATTCACAAAGTAATCACCCCACTAAATCTAGTACCCCTCTTTCCCATTACAAATTTATCACATTGTTAACTATTCTTCTTATGCTACACATATATCTCCACGTTTATTTTGTACCTATCCATTTGTACTTCTTAATCCCATTGCCCTTTTTACCATCCTCAGCATTCCCCCTTCAATCTAGTAGCTCTCAAAATATTCTATGGATCTATGAGTTTATTTCAATTTTTTTGTTCTTGTTTATTTTGTTCTTAAATTCCACATGTACATGAAATCAAGTGATAATTGTCTTTGACTTATTTCATTCAGTGCAATGCCCTCTAGGTCCATCAAAGTAATATCTTTTGCCATACCCTTCTTTTCAGTCTGTGTGTGTCTTTTAATCTGAAGTGAGTCTCTTGAAGGCAGCGTATGTAGAGGTCTTATTTTCTTATCCATTCAGCCTTTCTATCTTTTGGTTGGAGCACTTAAGTCTTTTCTATTTAAGTTACTTGTTGATAGAAATGTAGTTATTACTATTCTTTATTCATGGTTTTTTAAATATATATATGTTCTTTTTTTCTTAAAGAATTTCTCCAACATTTCCTGCAATACTGGTTAGGTGTTGATAAATTCCTTTAGCTTATTTTTGTCTGGGAAGCTTTTCATCTGTCTTTCAACTCTAAATGATAGCTTTGCTGGATAAAATATTCTTGGTTGTAGATCCTGGGTTTTCATCATGTTGAATATTTTCTGCCAAGCCCTTCTGTCCTGCATAGTTTCTTATAAGAAATCTGCTGCCAATCTTATGGGTGCTCCCTTGTAGGTAAGTAACTGCTTTTTTTTTTTTTTTTTTTTTTGCTGCTTTGATTCTCTCTTTATATTTAACTTTTGGCATTTGAATTATGATGTATCTTGGTGTGGGCCTTTTTGGGTTCCTCTTTCTTGGGACTTTCTGAGCTTCCTGGGGTTTTATGTCTATTTCCTTCACTAGGTTAGGGAAGTTTTCCATCATTATTTCTTCAAACAGCTCTTCAACTTCTTGTTTTCTTTCAGGTACCCCTATGGCACAGATATTTTTACATTTAATTGTGTCCCATAGGCTCCTTACATTGTTGTTATAGTCTTGGCTTCTTTTTTCTTGCAGTTCTGATTGAGTGCCCTTGACTTCCCCATCCTCTATGTCAGCGGTTTGATCCTCTTCTTTATCTACTCTATTGATTCCCTATAATATACTCTTCATCTCAGAAAATGTGTTCTTCCTTTCCGACTGGTTTCCTTTTATAATTTCAATTTCCATTTTTATGTTTTTCATCTCTTTATTAAAGTTCTCATTCAATTAATCTACTCTTCTTCTGAGTGCATCAAGCATGTTTATAACCAGTGTTTTGAACTCTGTATCTGTTACGTTGCTTGACTCCATTAGTTCTGGATCTCTGTCCCGTTCTCTCATATGGTTTCTGCTTTTTGGTCTTCCCATTTTGGCTGCCTTTCTGTGACTTTTTATATGTACTAAGCAAAGCTCCTAAGTCTCCAGGTCTTATTAGCGTGGCTTTGTGTAGTATGTATTTAGTGGCACAGTCCTGAGAGGGGTTCATAAACAAGCTAAATTTAGCCCCAGCTTGTGCCCCTACCCCTGGGTCCACCAGTTAAGAGTCACCAAGCAATCTACAGATGCTGTGCTTTTAGTTGCCTCAAGTAGCCACATTAGAAACCGTGGTCAGCTCCCACCAGTGTTAGTCTTGGCGCCGCTCTGCAAGAAGCATCAGACTCATTGAGGACACAACTGGAGATGGCTTAGGAAGGGCCAGGAAATGAGTGAGGTGGCATTTCAGGGAATCCTCTGGGTGGATCGACCTTTGTTATCCAGTTTGATGACATCTCAGCTATGGCTGTGCTGTCTCCACATGCTGGGACGGAGGAGGACTCAACAGAGCAACAATGGATACCTCTGGAACTTCTACCCAGGAGAGAGCTTTGCTTCTGGCCCTCACTCTGACAACTCAGTGTACCCCTGTAAGTCCCTGGTGTCCCCTGAGCAGCCAACCTGGCACTGGTGCTGAGTGAGCAGGTCCATCACTGCAGAAGTCCACTCACGGACACATCCCTTTTAAGAGGCATCTACTGCTGCAGACTGCCATAGCCTCTGTCCCACTCAGCTGCTCTGGACTGGGCAGCTTTGTGTCTTCGCCTCCTCCTACCTTCTACCGTTACAGGTAATTTCTTATTTCTCTCCCTAGTTGTAGTGCTTCTGTTCATCTAGATCCTGTGAGACTTTGCTTGCTGTTTGTTCCATGTTTCTGTCACAACTTTAATTTGGTCTCAAGAGGGATGGACAAAGCCTCTATCATCTATGCCATTTTGTACCATCAATCTTTGGAAATTTTTTAAGTGTTCCCCACATGATTTTAATTGAAATTCAACATTGAGAGCCACTGCTCTAGGGGACTCCAGTGGCAGCATCTCCGGCCCTTCTATTTAGCTTTCCACATCCTGTGTCTCTTTAGTGTTATCTAAGTAGATTAATTCATTAAGCTTCCATATGCATATGACTAAGGAAGGGTCAGCATATCTATGAAAAATGTTTAGCGCAGTGTTTTTCACACAGGGAACCCTCAAAGATCATTAACCATAGTCCCTGCTGTCAAGATTTCACTGAAAGTAATGGTCTCAGACTATACACACATATACAAAAAAGGCCACTGGTCACTGACATGAAGCTTCTATCCAGGGAGTTTTCTGTATGGCTCTTAAACTAATTAAATTAATCAAATAACGGTCAAGTTCGCTTTGCTGTGTAGACACTCCGTGCCACAAAAGTATATGTTCCTAGAAGTGGTCATGTATACAAAGCCTGAGTGTGTTTGTTCATCTGTAAGATAATTGGGTAAAAAATGGAGAAGAAGATGGCAGACTAGGTAAAAGCAGGGTTTGCTTCCTCTCAGGTCTGCATTGAAATTACAACCAAATTATAAAATAATAAATGTGGAGAATCACTTGCAGTCCAGCTGATCATAACATATACATCTGATAATATAAAGAAGGAGCCACATCAAAGCCAGTAGGAGGGGCAAAATCACAAATTGGGCTGGGCCTGCACTGACAGATTGCAGAGGAACATCAAGAGGGAGAGCGAGGCTGCAGAAGATTTTCTGAAGGAGAGAGGGGCCCCAGCCTCATTCAGAGGTTCCCTAGCCTAGGGTTCCAGCTCAGGAAACAGGAGTTCCCCAAAACTCTGACTATAAATATCAGAGAGGAATCTGGCCATCTGGATAAGATGGAAGGAGACTGAAACCCTAGATGCCCCTTTAAAGGGCCCATGCACAGGCTCTCTCACCTGTGGTTACTTAGCCAGGGCACCGGTGGTGGGTTAGAGGCTTGCACAAGATTCACACAGGGAAAGACTGCATTACCTGGCACCAGAACAAGGACTGGACAGGCAGTCACCGTTGTACATTAGTTGGGCTCCACTATGGGGCAATCTTCGGACCTTGACAGCTTGCTTGTGCAGATCCCTCCAACAGGGCCAATTCAAAAGCTGCACTGGCCTAAGGAGATTGGCCCACCCTACACAATCTGCAGATTTCCAGGGACTTTTGTTGCTGGGCAGCTGCCATGTCCTGTACTAATTCAGAGCCAAACATTCACAGCAGACAGCCAGCTCTGTGAGTGCACCTTCAGAGACAATTTCGAGCAGATCATTGCTGCCAACATGAACTTGGGTGAATCTTGGGTTTTTGCAGGCTACTCACAGACAGCAGCTGGTCTTGTTATGATCTGTGACTTTTGTGGGAGCACCTGAATGGTTACCAAAGATGCAGCAAGACTGAAGCTGTATTGACCTGATGGCCATTATCTCCCTGAGACCCAGATCCACACAACCCACAAAATGCCCCAGGAGACTTGATGATAGACAACTGCCACCAACCTGTCCTGCCCAGTGTCTCCCTATCTGTACAGGTAACAAAGTTTGGCTAGCACAGTGCAGGCATTGCAGGGAAATTATTTGCAGGCAGACATCTGTTGCCTGCAAGAGCTGCAATATTGCAAAGGGTGGGTATTGTAGGAGTCTGGAAACCACTCTAGACAGAAGCTTGCTTCCTGCGATCTGTGACTACTGTGGGAATGTTCAGGCACAGAAGTTGCAGAAAACTGAGGCTGTATTGGCCTGATGGACCTTGAGTCCCTGAGATCCTGCCCCATCCAATCCACAAAGTGCCCATGGCACACTGACAGGCAGCTGCACCTACCCTGGGGTGGCACATTCTGTGTAGTCAACAGATCTCAGCCAGCAAAGCGAGCAACATTCAGGGGATACAACAACAGAAAGATCACTACTGTCAGTACAAGTTACAGTGTCACTTGGGCAGATCTCAGGGATTTGGTGGGCCTAACCCACAAATATCATGTCCAGAGTCTCCAGCAGGGAAAATCAGGGAGAGTGCATCCCTGGGCCACATAGGACACCTTCCACATAAGGCCATCTTGTCAAGGCACATAGAAATGAACACAGAGAGGTTAATAAAATGAGAAAACAAAGAAACATGCCACAAATGAAACAAAAGGAGAAAATTCCAGAAAATAAGCTAAATGAAATGGAGGCAAGCAACCTACCAGAGACAGAGTTCAAAATAATGGCTATAAGGATGCTCAATGAACTTAGGAGGAGAATAAATGAACACAATGAGAACCTCAGTAGAGAAATAGTAAGCACAAAAAAGGACATAGAAACCATAAAAGAGAGCCAGGCAGAAATGAAGAATACACTAGAAGAATTCAAGAAGTCAATAGAACACCCAATTATTTCAACCTAAAAAGGCCTTCACCAAGACACATCATATTAAGATTATCAAAAATCAATGACAAAGAAAGCATTCTCAGGGCAACCAGGAAAAAGAAGACAGTAACCTATAAAGGAAAACCCATTAGATTATCGTTGGACTTTCCAACATTACAAGTTGGAAAGGAGTAGAATCAAATATTCAAGCTATTAAATGAAAGGAACTACCAGCCAAGAATAATGTATCCAGCAAAGCTCTGCTTTGGACATGAAGGAGAAATAAAGACCTATCCAGACATACAAAATAAAAAATTGAGGGTATTCTATGAGGCTTGCACTACAGGAAATGCTGAAATGGGTCAGCTGACCTAAAACCAAATGATAAAAAAAATTCCTAACTATGAGTAAGGCGACTAACAGATAGATAGAAGCAGAAGAGTGAAAGGGGTCAAGTATATGGTGTCAGAAAAAAATCTAACTGTGGATGGTGAACACACAATGCAATACTGTTGAATTGTATACCTGAAACTTACTGGATTTCATTAACAAATGTCACCATAGTAAAAATAAATTTTAAAAATAATAATTATATATTGTTTCAACTGTAAAAAACACAGCATCTATTTATGATAAAACTCTCAGCAAAGTGGAAATAGAGGGAACATACCTCAATATAATAAAGTCCATATATGACAAATCTACTACTAACATCTATCTTAATGGGGAAAGGCTAAAAGTGTTTTACTTAAAATCAGGAACAAGACAAGGATGCCCACCCTCACCACTCCTCTTCAACATTGTATTGGAAGCCTTAGCCACAGCAATAAGATGAGAAAGAGAAATAAAGTGTGTCTGAATTGTAAAGGAAAAAGTAAAACTCATTATTTGAACATGACATGATACTATATAGAGAGAACCCTAAAGATTCTACCAAAACAAAAAAAAACTGTTAGAACTGAATGATGAATTCAGTAAAGTAGCAGGATACAAAATTAATATTCAGAAATCAGTGACATTTTTATATACTAATGATGAACTTTCAGAAAGAGAAATTAAGAAAACAGTCCCATTTACAACTGCATCAAAAACAACAAAATACCTGGGCATCAAATTAACCAAGGAGATAAAAGACCTGCTCTCAGAAAATTATAAGAGAAAAAAAAAGATACAGATAAATGGAAATCTATATCATGCTCATGAGTAGGAAGAATCAACATCGCTAAAATGACCAAACTACCCAAAGCAATCTATAGATTCAATGTAACTCCTATCAAAATACCTATGGCATTTTTCAGAGAGCTAGAACCAATAATCTTAAAATTTATATGGAACCATAAAATATCCTGAATAACCACAGCAATGGTGAGAAAGAAGAACAAAGTTGGAGGTATCACACTACCTGATATCAAACTATACTGCAAGGCTACTGTAATCAAGACAGCACAGTACTGGCATAAAAACAGATACATTGATCAGTGGAATAGCATAGAGAACCCAGAAATAAATCCACAACTATATGTTCATTTAACAGATGACAAAGGAGGCAAAAATATACAGTGGGGTAAAGACAGTCCCTTCAATAAATGATGCTGGGAAAACTGAAAAAGAAAGAAAGTGGACCATCTTCTTACACCGTATTCAAGAATATACTCAAAATGGATAAAGACCCGAATCCATAAAACTTCTAGAAGAAAACATAGGCAGTAAACTTCCTAATATTGCTAACAGTAATTTCTTTTTGACATATCTCCTTTGGCAAAAGAAACAAAAGAAAAAATAAACAAATGGGACTATATCAAATTAAAAAGGTTTTGCACAACGAAGGAAACCATCAACAAAACAAAGACAACCAACTAAATGGTAGAAGATATCTGCTTATGATACATATGATAAGTGGTTAATATCCAACATATAAAAAGAACGCATAAAATGCAACAAGAAAAAAAAAACAAATAAATCAATTAAAAAATAGGGAGAACACCTGAACAGATATTTCTCCAAAGAGAAAATACAGATGGCCAATAGACATGAAAAGATGCTCAAGGTCACTAACCATCAGAGAAATTCAAATTAAAGCCACCTGATACATCACCTCACACCTGTCAGAATGGCTATCATCAATAAATCAAGGAATAACAAATGTCGGCAAGGATGTGGAGAAAAGGGAATCCTCATACACTGTACAGCCACTATGGAAAACAGTCTGGAGGTTTCTTGAAAAATTTTTAAAAAATTAAAAATGAATCTATCTTTTGACTCAACAATTGCACTTCTGGGTATTTACCCAAAGATAGCAAAACACTAGTTCGTAAAGATCTCTACACCTTTATGTTCACTGCAGCTCTGCTCTCAACAGCCAAGATATGGAAGCAACCTAAATGCCCGTCAATAGACAGTATGATAAAGAAGTTATGGTTCATATATATAGTGAAATATTACCCAGCCATTAAAAAAATGAAACCCTATTATTTGCAACAACTAGAATGGACCTAGAGGTTATTCTGCTGAATGAAGTAAGTCAGAGAAAGAAAAATACCATATAATTTAACATATATGTGGAATCTAAGGGACAAAAAAAAAAACTAATCGAAAACAGACTCACAAATATAGAGGACAATCTGATGATGGCCAGAGGGGAGGGGGCTTGGAAGGCTGGGACAAAGTGGTAAAGTGTTAAAGAAGTACAAACCAGTAGTTGAAATGTAGTTGAAATGGTCACGGGGATGGGGAGTATGATGTAGAGAATGCAGTTAGCATTAACATAATAGCTAGGTGGAGAGCCAGAGGAAAGAAAGAGCAATTAGGGGGATTGTTTTATAAACTATGTAAATGTCTAACCAAGGTACTGCATACATAAAACTAATAATAAAATAAAATTTTTAAAAATAAAGGCATTGGGCTAAATTATTTCTTTGACCCCTTTTTTAATATTCTATGATTTTATTTCCAAATGCTCATTGCCTATGTTAAATGCTTCCCTCTTTCTGTCTTTTTACTGCAAAGTAATTCATGTCAACGGCAACTAGTTAAAAAGAAATTCAGAGAAAGGTGAGATCACTGGTGCCTGGATGGACTTAATAGAGGAAGCAGAACAGAGCTATCTCTCAGAGGATGTCCAGGACTGTGATTTGTCAAAAAGAGAAGGAAATGGTGTAGGTGAGGGTATATATAGTAAATAAATATAGAGAAATGGAAACACATGAAGTTGATCTGATTGACCTGACTACCCTGAAGGGAAGGCTCCTGATGTTCTCGAGGAAGAGTCCCATGGTATTCTGGGTGCTAAGGAAGCACTTTGTATCTAAACTGGAGTAAAAGACATAAATTAACACCAGTACAAGAGTCTAAAGACAGATTTCTTAATCCTGGGTCTGCCACTATCTGGGTGATGTGGATCAATTTATTTAGCTTTAGTGAGATTAGAGATAGATTAAAAAAAAAAAAACCATGCCAGGAAATACTTGGAGTTCATGCCACTACTCAGCACTCTTGATCCCAGGGAAGGCAGAGCTATGTGGTCTCCATACTTTCTCCTCCTGAGCCTCGCAATCCTTTTTACCACACACCAGGAAGCTGCCACCAACCAACCAGAGCAGACAAAAGACAAAACCCACTTGGGATCCCTAGAGGCCTCTTCAGTCTAAAATTACTTTGTTGCATAGGTAGAAATGAGGCTGTGAGAAAACAACTGCTGAAAAAATGTCTCATGTCAAGTTCAAAATCTCACACAACTGAATCTTGAAAAACAGATGTATTCTCAGTACAAATGAACCATGCTGTTCATAGGAAGAATCAGGGATGGTTTTGGAGTGTTGACTCAAGCTCCATAGAGCAGCCTTTTCTTGGCCACACAGAACATTGGGCAGGAAGGTAGGGTCTTTCACTGCCAACCCCTTCTTCCCTAACATGTTCTCTTAGGTCTGAATCTGTTACCTGGAAAGTGGAAGTGGCCCAGGCAGCAGTGGACTAGGGGATGCTCATCTGCCCTCATATTCCCTTCTCAATCTACCATGCCTTTCCTGTCTATCCCCTAGTTCGTCTTTATGACTCTCAACACCTATTTTGGAGGTTAAAAGACCTATGCCTTAACTCTTTCTTTCTCTTTGCACTCTTGCTATAACCATCTTAATTCTCCTCCACGAGATAGACATGCCTCTGACTCACCTAGGAAGGAACAGTTCAACAAAAATTTTTTTAAATACTAATATTTCAAGATATTATCTTGCTTCGAATGCTTATAAAAATTCTCTCAGTTTCATATCTCATATATGTTTAAATTCTATGGTGTAAAATAATTTTTATAGTACTTGCAAAAAACAGTTGAAAGAGTTGAGTGAAAATGAGCTTAAGATTTGGTTTCCAGGAGAACTCCCTTTTGATTAGAAAAAAAAAAAAAGACATAACTGACAAGAAATGGGCTATTTGGAAATAGAAATTGCCTGTGATATTTTCTTTCTTTCTGGTCACCATGAGAATGCAAAGCCTCAGAAAGACATAAATGGAATAAAATTTCTTTCTGAGTCATGTAAGGGGGAACAAGCACATTAGACCAATAGGTGCAGTTCAGATTTTGGAATAGGGGGACCAATGGAAAAGACAGACTTAGAGTTCTGTGCTGGGTGAGGCAGAATAGCATATACCTGAACAAATGCAGAGTTGAGGCAGGTGGGCTGCGTGAGGGTGGCAGAAGCCAGAGTACCTGCTTAACATGAATAGTGGGCAGAGTGAGGCTTTGGCATAAGAAAGCCCACCAGGAGATTTAAGCTCTCTAAACATTCAGACTTGTCCCACTCAATATCAGTCTGCATGGGAAGATATAGGACAGGAACCACAACTTGTAGCATGGTTTCTCTTCTGCAGGAGCTGTTGGAGCAGCCCCCATAGCAGTCCGGCCAGATGCAAGATGAGATCCACTCTGGAGAGGTCCGAGACAACCTGGCTTCAAGCTTCATGTTCCCCAGGAATCAATATCTCTTGTTATAGCCTCAAAGGCATAGACTCTAGAGTTCCCCAGTCACAAGAGAGGTTATAACCAAAGGAGGTCAAAGTTCTGGTTTCATATCTAATATTTATGGTTAATTTATAGTTTTTTAAAACCAGATGCAACCACACGTTATTCTGGCATAAGTAATGATTCTTAGTAATATAGTTAATATGCTCTCTCTAGCAAGTTACAGGAAACCAAATTCTCATGCAGATATAAAGTGGGTTGCCCCCATTCTAATGTCTCACCGCCCACAGTCTTTGAACAGAGAAGCAGCATAACAAAATTTTTAGGTATATTCATCAGGCAATGTGGCATAAAGTTGGATTAGAGGGAGTAGAAAATAGAGGCAGAAAGTGAGAAAGGAGGTTGTTAAAATAATCTGAATGATAGGCCACACTTCAAGCAATGCTAGTGCCAGTGGGAATAAAGAAGAAAGTAAAAACTGGTTCTGAGACTCTTATACTAAGCTTCAAAAACATCTGAGGATTTTACCATGTGTCAGTCTTCCTGCAACCTTAACAAAAATTGTTAGGAGTTTGGCCAACTCAAACTAAGATAAATAAGTTGTTGACTTAGAACACACTGTTGATGATTTGCCAGAGAAAGCACTCGCATTTCCCTGTCAAATTGTTTTTAACTTATTAGTATTGGTAAGATGCTGCAGCCTCTGAGAATGAGGGTTGGTCCCATATACTTGTGGGAGTCTATGCCATGCTAGAGGTAAAGGTGAAAGGACCTGACACAGGTTGTGTGTGTATGCTGTGCCTCATGTCTCCTAGATATATGCATCCCCAGACCAGTGTGACTGACACATGGAATCTGTGCCTATAAGGCTGGAGACTCCAGCTTTGCAAGTATGTCATGAGCTGAGTGGCTTTCAGTCCTGTTATCTGTCTTAAGGCTAAGTCAGCCTGGCAATGGGGAAGCCTGTTGTGTCTCATGAGTTAATCAATCCAAACCTAAGAGCACTACTGCTACTCCAGCAGAACAGGAATTTCGGATGTACAAAAACAAGGAAGAACTGACAAAATTCAATTACTGATTAGATAGGGGATGACATTTGTGAAAAGTGAAATATATCCACTACAATTACTGGAAAAATGATGGTGACATCAATAAGGATATTGGCATGGAAGATATCATCCTGTTAACTTCAGTTTAGGATATATTAACCATAATATGTTGTCAGCTCATTCAAATTGATCTCAGAAATTAGTGGGAGCTGAAGACATAGAGCAGGAAATCATCGACAGAGAGGTGATCATTGAAGGCTTGAGATAGGAAAAAGATGAACAGAGCAGTTAAAATTAAATTTTAAGGAATACTAGCAGAAAACAGGAAGAAAAGAAAAAACAAAAAGATAGAGAAGTAGGTGTAATAAGCTTTACTTTTCATTCTTTTCTGGAATAAACATTAGAGCTGCCTTATTGTTCAATATGAACATTATCAGGAAAATTTAGACTAAGTTTTCTTAACATTTTTGAGTCACAGACACATCCCCAAATAATCTGATGAAAACTATGAACCCATTCTCAGGAATATACATATACACACATATGTATGGTACTTCACAAACAATTTCTGTGGTTCACGAAGCCATTGAAAGCCATCTGGGACCATTATAGAAGCCACAGGCGATCAGTATGAAACCTCTATCCTGAGGAACTGATTGACTACATTTCTTCCCAGAACTTTTGGCCACATCTTTCCATAGTTCTAGAATGCTCTCCTTTCTCCTTTCCACCTTTCAAAGCCCATATTTATTCTCTACCCTTCTCTAAACCTAATAACCCAACCCTAAACTGATCTGACTCTCCCCAGAATCCTTTACCTGCACAATGCATGTGATCTAGGACTATCATAAGAATTCCCTGCTTTGACTGTCCAGGACTTAATATTGTATCCAGAGCACAAAGTTTTCAATTTTTTAATCTGTGAATATTATTTGGCTTAATTCTTAAGTTATAGACATTTGTTATTTTACATCATTTTCCAACCAGTAAACTCTCTTAAACTAAGTTCACCTCCTCTAAGTCCTCTTCTAAGTTCACCTTTTCATAACTGATATTTCACATGTACTTTAGAATACGATCCTAAGCATTGATTACCCTGGGGAAATGTTCTTAGGACTCATCACAAAAATAGGCTTCAGGAGAAAAATTACATCTCTTTTAACATAACAGAGGCAAGCATTCCCTTTAATTAAAATACATCATATTTTTCCTTTATGTATCCTGATATAGAAACTGATATAGGGATTTCTTCTGAGTTCCATAACCTATCCATGAAGCTAAGTTTCTGAAGCCCAAACTGAATTAAGAGTGGGAAGCTATGACCCTTTCAGAGTCTCTGGACTCTAAAATTTGACAAAGTAAAAATAATACAAAATATATCAAGAAGTGAATAGGAAAACACTTCCTTAATATATAAACAGAATAAAAGGCCTATATAATCCTAAAGATCTAACTATCTGGCAAGAAGAGAGAAAGTAATTACCTAGGGCACATACAATTATTAGGAAGGAAAGAAGCCTTACTGGCCAACAAATGTAAAGCCAGATGCAAAATAAAAGGGTAAGTATCAACCACTGGGATTGATTTGTCAATGTTGAAGACTCAATGTCTGACATGAGGGGCCAATGTAAGAAAAATGATGATGAGTGAACTGTAATGGTTTTTCAATAGGTAGGAATGTTTCGCTGGCAATGAGGAAAATAATATTTGAGAAACTGGAGGTTATTGTATTTCACTATGGTAAACATTCTATTTGGGAACCAGGAGATTTGTCACAAGCATTTGGTAAGAGTCCCAATCTTCTGAAGCCTTTAGTCAGGGGCTGACCAAAGGTAAAAATAAGAGCTCTGGAAAGTTTAATGAGCTTTAGCATGATGCTCACACTCTGCACAAGGCCATGTAAAGAGACAAATTAAGAGTTAGGATGTCTAAAATAAAACAGATTTGAATTTGAATCTTATTTCTATGACTTACCAGCCATGTGACTTTGGGGAAATTATGTTAAAGCCTTAGCTTTTTAATCTTTAAAAAAAAAAAAAAACCCATCTCACAGGGTAGTTATGGACAACAAATGGAATAAGGCATTCAATGCCAAGACAATAATACATAGGATTCTATCATTTAAACATATTATCTCATTTAACTCTCACATGCAGTGGTACATTGAACTCTGGCACAGGAACGTCACCTCACTACATCACTCAGGAGATACAGAGCATTCCCAGAACACGGTTCTGGTCAAAATGGCAGAGTCGATAAGCACTGTGCTTGCCTCCTCCCATGACCACATCAAAATAACAACTTAATTACAGAACAATCAACCTGAAGAACCACCTGAAGACTAGCTAGATAGGACTCCTATAACTAAGGATATAGAGAAGAGGCCACCAGCAAGACTGGAAGGAGGAGCGGAGGCTCTAAAAGGAGGGATATCTTGGCTGCAAAGATCCCCACCCAGGAGCAAAGGGTCCCAGAGCTACAACAGGCTCCCAAGCCCAGGGATCCAGTGTCAGGGAGAGTAGTCACCACACAGCTGGCTGTGATGATTAGTGACAATTTGCCCATCTAGATCAGATGGAGGGCTACTAGAAACCCAGACATCCTATTAAAAGGCCTGTGCACAGACTTACTTGTTCAAAGGCACTCATCATGAGCTCCAGAGAAGGGACAGCAGCTCAACAGGTGCCAGAAACATACAGTGAGAAACTGAATTGTGAAGCTTCAGGTCAAAGGCCACAACTGTTCTTGTGTTGACAGGTACCCAGATCTGAATCTGCATTACCCTGGTGAACACAGCTTGTCTTACTCTGGTCACTCCCTGAGATCCCTCTCCATCCAACTCACACATGGCCCTTAGCTCTTACAGCAGCTGTGCTTCATGGACCATCTTGTCCTGCTGTGCAAGCTTTCTTTAAAAACATTCCAAGGTCCGCATGCCCCAGGAAGGCAGCAGCTGATCTTAGTGCCCCAGGCTGGGCATGGGTGGCAACTGTTCTCAGGTCACAGCATGGTCTCCCCCATGTATCACTGAGCATAGCACAAGCAGCTGCAAACTCTTATTACTTTGTAGCTCCTACCAGATGGCCCAATGCTGAGCACAGGCAGTGGCTGAACTTAGCCTGCACTGTAGCCCCTCCCAAGTGGCCCAAAACAAATATGCCTGGTGGCCAGCCTCAGACCACAACAGAGCACTATCCAATTAGCTCCACAAATGGGAAGAATCACACTTCATGGGGTCAGCCCTGCTGTGGTTATGACTGGTCCTCACAGCAGGTCAGCCTGAGGGTCAACCCCACTCACTGAGGAGCAAACAGCAATCAAGGTTCAACTATGACAGGAGGGCACACACGGTCTATGCAAGGAACACTCCTAGGGAACCTGGCTCAGGTGATCAGGAAGACTGCTCCACTAGGCTCATCTTGATATCTACTATATAAGGCCACCCTGCAAAAGGCTGGGAGATATAGCAGATCTATTCAATACATAGAAACAAACACAGAGAGACAGCCAAAATGGGGAGACAAAGAAACATATCCCAAAGGAAAAAAAAAAAACAGAAACAAAAAAATCTACTAGATAGAGTTCAAAACAATGAATATAAGGATGCTCAATAAACTGAAGGGTAAAATAGATCAACTCAGTGAGGCTTCAACAAAGAGATATTAAACATAAAAAAAGGACATTGATACCATAAGAAATAACCAGTCAGAAATAAAGAATACAATAACCAAAATGGAAAATATCCTACAAGGAATTAACGGCAGGTTAGATGAAGCAGAGAATCAAATCAGTGAGTTGGAAGACAAGGTAGCAGAAAACATTGAATCAGAACAGCAAAAACAAAAAAAATAATTTTAAAAATGAGAATATTTAAAGGGACTTCTGAGGCAACATTGAGCATATCAATATTCACATCATAAGAGGATGAGAAGGAGAAGAGAGAGAACAAAGGATTGAGAAGCAATTTGATGAAGTAATGACGGAAAACTTTCATAACCTGGCAAAGAAATAAATATTCAACTTTAGGAAGTACAAAGTGTCCCCAATAAGATGAACTCAAAGATGTTTGCATCATAATGAAAATGCCAGAGGTTAAAAACAGTGAGAGACTCAAAAGTAGCAAAAGAAAAGCAGTTAGTTACCTTAAAAGAACTTCCATAAGACTGTCAGCTGATTTCTCAACAGAAACTTTGCAGGCCAGAAGAAATTGGCACAAAATATTCAATGTGATGAAAATTGAGAACCTACAATCAAGATTACTCTACCCAGTAAGGGTATCATTTAGAATCAAAGGGCGGATAAATAGCCTCAAAGACAAGAAATAGGTAAAGAAATTCATCACTACTAAACAAGTCTGAGAAATGTTAAAAGAACTTCTTTAAGAAAAAGAAAAAAAACATAAATATGAATAACAAAATTACAATAACTAAATAACTATTAATAATCATTTTAATCTAAATGGATTAAGTACTCCAATCAAAAGACATGGAGTGGCTAAATGAGTAAGAAAACAAAACTCTGACATATGCTGTCTACAAGAGACCCACTTCAGATAGAAAGGCACACAGAGACTGAAAATAAGAGGTTGAAAAAGATTTTAATGCAAATGAAAATGAAAGAAAAATAAAAGATGGGGTAGTAATACTTATAACAGACAAAATAGCTTTTAAAACGAAGACTATAATAAAGAGACAAAGAAAGCCACTACATAATCATAAAGGGCTCAATCCAATTAGAAGCTATAAACCTTATAAATATTTATGCATGAAATGTAGGAACACCTAACTTCATAGCAAATGTTGACCAACTTAAAGAAAAAGATTGACAGTAATACAGTAATTGTAGAGGACTTTAAAACCTCATTGACATTGACATCAATGAATAGATCATCCAGGCAAAAAAAAAAAAAAAAATCAACAAGGAAACAGTGGCTTTGAATGATGCAGATGGATTTAATTGATATTTTTAAAACAATGTACCCTAAAGCAACACAATATATATTATTTTCAAATGCACATGGAACATTTTCCAGGATAGACCACATGTTAGACCACAAAACAAGTCTTAATAAATTTAAGAATGTTAAAATTAAATCGAGCATCTTCTCTGACTACAATAGTATGAAACTAGAAATCAATTATAGGAAAAAAGCTTGTTGGGGGCACAGGAAAAAAGATGAAGGGAATGAAGAAGTACAAATCATTAGTTACAAAATAGTCACAGGGATGTAGGGTACAGCATAGGGAATATAGGCAACAATATTGTAATGACTATGTACAGTGCCAGATAGATACTAGAGTAATTGGGGAATCATTTCATAAATTATATAAATGCCTAACTATTGTGCTATATACCTGAAACCAATTTTAAAAATAAATAAAATCCAAAAAACACTTAAACACCCGGAAGTTAAAGAATGTTCTATTACACAATGAATGGGTTAACAATGAAATCCAGGAAGAAATCAAAAGATACTGAGACACAAATGAAAATGAAAAGATGGGGAGCATGGCACAGGGAATGCAGTTAGCATTAATATGATGGCTATGCGGAGGGCCACAGAAGGGAGGGAGCAAATGGGAGGATTGTTTGATGAATATTATAGATGTCTGACCAATGTACTGTATACGTGAAACTAATTTAAATAAATAAATACATAATAAAAGAAAAGACAATGACTCCAAATCTATGAGACACAGTGAAAGCACTCCTAAGGGAGGAATTTGTAGCAATGTAGGCCTACCCTAAGAAATAAGAAAAATCTCAAGTAAACAATCTAACATTACACTTAAAGGAACTAGAAAAAGAATGGCAAACAAAGCTCAAAGGGAATTTAGAGAAGGAAATAATAAAGATCAGAGTGGAAATAAATGAAATAGAGTCTAAAAAATTAATACAAAAGATAAACATAACCAAGAGCTGGTTCTCTGAAAGGATAAAAAAAATTAATAAACCTTTAACCAGACTCATCAAGAGAAAAAGAGAGAAGATCCAAATAAATAAAATCAGAAATACAAAGGATTATAAGAAAATATTATGAGAATTTTATGTCAAAAAAAGAGAACAATCTGGAAAATGGATAAATTTCTAGAAATATACCATCTTCCAAGATTGAGCCAGGAAGAGAAAGAAAATCTCACCAGACATATAACTACCAATGAAATAGAATCACTAATAAAGAAACTCCCATTTGTGGACCAGATGGATTCACAGGTGAATTTTACCAAATCAATGGAGATTTAAAGCTCATTTTTCTCAAACAGTTCCAAAAAATTCTAGAGGAGAGATGGCTTCTAAGGTCATTTTATGAGGCCAGTATTATCCTGAATCCAAAATCAGACAAAGATATTGCAAACAAACAAACAAACAAAAAATTATAGGCCGATATCCCTGATGAACATTGATGCCAAAATCCTCAACAAATTTTTAGCAAATGGAATTCAGCAATGCATTAAAATCGTACACCATGATCAAGTGGGATTTATTCCTGGGAAACAAGGTTGGTTCAGTATCCACAAATCAATTAATGTGATACACTACATAAACAAAAGGAAAGATAAAAATTATACAGTCATATCAATAGATGCAGAAAAAGCATTTGACAAAACACAGTATCCATTTATGATAAAAGCTCTCAGCAAAGTGAGCATAGAGGGAACATACCTTAACATAATAAAGGCCACATATGAAAAACCCACAACTAACATCATATTCAAGGCAAAAGCTAATAGTATTTTCCTTTATCAAGAACAAGACAAGGATGCCTCCTTATATCACTTTTATTCACCATAGTACTGGAAGTCACAGCAATCGGACAAGAAAAGGAAATGAAAGACATTCAAATGGAAAAGGAAGAAGTAAATCTGTTATTATTTGCAGATGATATTATACCATATATAGAGAACCCTTAGGATTCTGGCGGAAAACTCCTAGAACAGATAAATGAATTCAGTAAGTAGCAGGATATAAAATTAATATTCAGAAATAAACTGCATTTTTATACACCACTAACAAACCTTCAGAAATAAAAATTAAAAAAACAATCTTATTTACAACTGCATAAAAAAAATACCTAAGAATAAATTCAACCAAGAAGGTGAAAGACCTGCTCTTGAAAAATTTTAACACACTGAAGAAAAAAATAAAAGAAAATACAAATAAATAGAAGCATATACCATGATCATGAATAGAAAAAATTAACATTGTTAAAATGTTGATACTGCAATCCCTGTCAAAACACCAATGACATTTTTTAGAGGACTAGAACAAATTATCCTAAAATTTCTTTTTTAAGAAAGAAAAACAAAGATGGCGGTATCATGCTACTTAATATCAAACTATTCTAGAAGGCTATAGTAATCAAAATGGCATGCTACTGGCAACAACAGATACATAGATCAGTAGAACAGAATAGATAGTCCAGAAAAAAATCCACACCTTTACAGTAATGTAATCAATGACAGAAGGGGCAAGAATATACAAGGTAATGACAGTCTCTTCAACAAATAGTGTTGAGAAAACTGGACAGATACATAGGAAAAAAAAAACCAAAAAAAAACAAAAACAAAAAACAAAAATCAAACAAACAAAAAACCTGAACCACTTTTTTACACTATATACAAGAATAAACTTGAAATGGGTCAATGACTTAAATGTAAGACTCGAAATCATAAAACTCCTAGAAGAAAGTGTAGGTATAAACTCTCTAACATTACTCTTAGTGATATTTTTGTTGACATATTTTCTCAGGCAAGGGAAGAAATAAACGAATGAGAAAGAAAAAAGAAAAAACAAAACAAATGAAACTCCATTAAATTTAAAAATTTTACACAACAAAGAAAACCATCAACAAAATGAAAAGACAACCTACCAAATGAGAGAAGATATCTGACAATTATACACTGGATGAAATTTTACATACAAAATTTATAAAGAACTCATACAACTTTACACCATAAAACAAACAAAAAAAAAGCAAACAATCCAATTAAAAAATGAGCAGAAGACCTCAATAGGCATTTCTCCTAAGAGGACATACAACTGGCCAATAGACATATGAAAAGATGTTCAACATCACTAAGTATCAGAGAAATGCAAAGGGGGAGGTGAGAGTTTTTTTTTTACAACAATGGGAACTTCCTGTACAGAATTTGAACTGGAGCCTGGCTTGTGGAGATGGCACATGAAACACAGGTGGGCGAGTATATCTGAGCTGTCTGTATTTCTTTTTATGGATTATTCACCTTGGAGTAGGAGAAAGTAATGAGCCTGGAATGCAAGAGGAAAATGTTGCTTGGATTTGAATCTGAAAAGGGGCAGTGAAATTTACAGGGCAGATGTGTATTGGGGCAGCATGAATGATTGGCTGGGTATAGTTCAACTTCTTGGAGCACTGCTCCCGGTCTGACCCATGTGAATCTTCAGTACTCACCCTTCTTGCTTAGGCTCCCTGTGTGTCAAAACTAGCCTGTATTACATGTGTTATTAGAAGTTTCTGTGTTATTTGTAATATATGTTTATGAAGAAATAAAAAGTTTGCCTTCTGACCTCTTTTACTTCTTAATTAAGAAACTATAATAGTTCTGGAACTCCTTAGTTGGTTATTTTCATTATTTGCAAAATAAAGTAAAATGTAGCATAAAGCCCCCATAATACAGTGAGATATCACCTCATACCTGTCAGAATGGCTATCAACAATAAGTCAACAAACAATTGTTGGCAAGGATGTAGAGAAAAGGGTATCCTTGTGCATTGTTACTGGAATTACAAATTGGTGCAAATACTATGGAATACAGTTTGAAGTTTCTTCAAAAAACTAAAAATATAACCACCATATGACATAGCAATTCTACAGATGGGTATTTTTTGAAGAAATTCAAAATAGTAATTCAAAGATATGTGTATCCCTATGTTCATTGCAGCATTATTTCCAATAGCCAGTATATAAAAGAAACCTACATGCCCATCATAAATGATTGGATAAAGAAATTGTGGTACATATATACAATGGCATATTACTCAACCACAAAAAAAAAAATTTTTACCATTCACAACAACATGGATGGACCTAAAGGGTATTATGCTAAATGAAGTAAGTCAGCAAAGACAAATATCATATGATTTTACTTATCTGTGAAATCTAAAGAAAAAATAAATGAATAAACAAAACAGAATCAGACTCATAGACCACCAATTTGCACATCTATATTTTTAAACCAATTAGCATGACCCTAGACAACCCAATTTACCGCTGTGTTGTGCTGCTTCTCTCCCCAGAGTACCTCCCCAAGCACCTCACAAGCATGTAGGCTGTACCTGGAGGTCCACTATTTTATACCATAAGTAGAGAAGACAAGGAAAATTGAAAATACCTGGAGGAAGATATAGTGAAAAAAATTGATTAATAAACAATGAAATAATTAGTCCTCAAACTCTAAAAACAATACCCATATAGTGACCAGCATTTTTTGTTCTTGGCCTTTGTTTTGTTTTATCAAATATTTGTATACATTTAAACATTATTCTTACAGCACATTGGAAAAATGATATACTTATAACTCATCAGACAATAAACCCCTCGAGGACAGAGAACTATTATATCCTGGCACCAAGCACAGTATTTGGTAAATAAATCCCCAGTGTGCATTTGTTGAATGAATGTTCTTCACCCAAAAACATGGAAATTGCGCATAACTACAACTTTTGCAGCACCCTTCTGACTCTCAATCTTCAGGGCCTCTATTCCCTCAACTGACCTGGGAACTTGCCTACTTATGAAAAGAATTTACCAAATTTTCATCATCATTACTGCCATCAGCCCATTGCTGAGACCAGAAATCCCCTTAACTTTTGGTTGATAATCCCTGCATTTAGTTGTAATTAATGTTTAAGATTTATAGAATTTTCATATTTATTCTTCGTTCTTTCTTTTGCTAAAAAAAATCATTGAGAATTTCATAACATATAATATGTAAATATGCATCGTTCCTACCAAAATTAACATTCTAAATTCTCACTACAGAGTCCAAGGAGGGAAGACAAGATTTAATTAGAATATTTGAGGCAGGTTATCCCAAGTGAGTGAGGATAGATGAGTTTGCTACTGTATGCAAGTGCACTGTTAGCCTGGAAGCCCAGCTTGCTTGTGAAATCAAGGACAAAGAGTAGATTCACACTAGACAATAGTTCCAGATGATTTTAAATTACACAAAATTTAGATAATTATGAAGTCAAATTGTTTTCCATTGTCTGACGAGTTAGTGTGTTGGGGAGAATAAGACAAGAAGGAAACTAGTTATATCAAGAATTATTCTGCTGTTATTCCAAGAGTTTCATCTAGAGAACTTTATTTATATAAATATTTTGTAATAAAGTTATGAAGGGTCATGGAGAAGAGGTGGGCAGCACCAAGTGCTAAGTTAAAACACTCTCATTCCCAATTATATTAACATGCTAGCTTTCTGCAAAAATACATTCTTCTGGTGCTATCCTGAGTGTAGATGTAGTAAAATGAATCCCTGTAAACCTTAGTCTACATCAGTGAAGATGTTGATTATTCATGTTCAGCTATATTCATATGTAAAAAACCAATCTTCATGGTTCAACATTTGATTCAACTTTGCTTCTGAATCAACTGTGAACATAACCAAACTGAACAGATTTTGCTTCTAGATTCAATTTTCAACTAGTACAGAACCATAAGCAATTGAAAGAAGAACAATGCCCTTTCTCAATGCTGACAGTTCTGATAGTTCTGGATTCAATCCTATCGGTGTCTTTCATTCTCTGGGTTTGTTACTTATTCTCAGAATAGACATTATACTTTTTATGTTTTTTCCTTCAAATCGTAATATTTTTCATACTTTTCAAAGATTTTTTTAAAAAACGAATTATATCTCAAATTGATCAAATTCAGATTTTATAACTCTGTATTCAACATTTAATAGCTCTAAAACCTATAATTATTCTATTCCAAAAACATACTCAAATGTCTCTCTACCTGCCTCCACTCTCTAGTTAATTTTTACAATCCCCCCATAGTCATTAGTGCTTTCTATTTTAAATTCATTGTTGAGAATTTTTAGCAATAAGTGAAATTCTTAGAGGAAAATTCTAATGTAGATTATCTGTTGCAACATAACAAGTCATCCCAAAATTTAGTTGCTTAAAATAAAAAGTCATTGATATAATCATGGTTTTGCAATATGAGCAGGCTTGATGGGACTCACCTTTTATTTCTGCCCTTCTAGCATCAGCTAGAGTCACTCAGTTGGGGCTGTATGGCTAATTCCAAGATGGCTCACTTACATGGCTGGCAGGTTGGTGCTGGCTGTGGGTCTCACTTTTCTTTCATGTTGGCCTCTTTATGTAACTGCTAAGGCTTCCTCATAATGGCTTTCTCAAAAGGAAAGAAATTGAGGCTGCAAGGATTCTTTAAATATTAACTTAAAAGTTCCCAAACACTTCTTCCATATTTTTATTGGTCAAAGTTGACATAGACCTTGCCCCGAATCAAGCAGAGAGGCACAAGGTCCTGATGCAGAAGTGTCATGTATAAAAAGTACACTAACCCCTCCCAAGATCTCAAAGATCTTGCTCTCATGAAAGCGTCAACTCATACTCCAGGATCTATTATCCAAATCATAAGATAAGGTTCCTCCATTGTGGTTCATTGGGTAAAACATCTTGGGTAGTTAATTTTAATTTGAAGACCAGTGAACTAAGATAAGTTATCAGCTTCATATATACCCAACATGAGATAGATAGAGGATCACTACTGTTGTTCTTTCTATTTCAAATGGAGGGGATAGGGAGGAAGCACATAGTCACCGGTCAAGAGCAATTGTGAAATCCAGCTGGACTTATGGCACCAGTTCCTTGATTAGGGTCCAGTCCTGCTGCCTAGGAGTGTTTTTCTGTGATTCTTGATTTCCTCCTCTGAATCATCCTTTTTTTCCCCATAAGAAACGTCCTGTGCTTGTAGTTGAGAAATTTATCAGTCTCCATTCTGCCCATAGAAGCTTGAGGGTCTTTTTTTAATTAGAAACTGTCTTTGCCCCTTTCAGTCTAAAATGATATAATTCATTAAAAACCTTCATGAGTTTCTTATGCCTAAAATTAGACAAAAGTAAATTTCACTCTTCATACAACAAAAGCCATATCACGTTTTTTGTTTTTTTTTTTTCTGAGACAGGTGTTTCTCTACCTTGAGCTCCATGTAAGACTGATATGAGTGAATAACCTAGAGATTCTTAGAAACCCAATCATCTAATTCACAGATATACAATGCACACCCTTTCAAAATTCTGTTCTGAAGTTTTCTTAGTGAAATCCATGAGTTTGTTAAGTATTCATTCCAACTTCCATGCTGTTGAATTCCACTATTTACCAATATGTCACAACTATATAATACAGCCCTTCCTTTCCCCAGTCTTATAAAAAAAAATTTCCATATCCTTTAAGCCTTTACTAATAGTCTCTTTGAAAACTTTCTACCCACTACTCAAAATCAATAAGATGTGGACATATGCAAAAGTTTAAAAATGTTCTCTGGACTAACTTATGTATATCAAAAGTGTTCTCAAGAGTAACCAATTTGTTATCTTCACTTCTGAAGTGAGGTGATTCTTGGCGGGTGAGCCATTTTGACCAGCAGATGTGATACATGGAACTCTCTTAGATGTGTTAAAATGTATGTAGTGGTCTTAGCTTCTAAGCAAGACTTAAAATTTTTGTATGATGATTTTAGGCTAACTTCTACTTTAAAAAAATAATTTTTATTTTTCACTTATAGTTTTCATGCAATATTATATTAGTTTCAAGTGCACAACATAATGATTAGCTATTTATATAACTTATAAAGTGATCACCCCAATAAATCTAGTACCCAACTGACACCATACAGTTATTACAATATTATTGACTACATTCCTTACTTTAATGTACTTTACATCCCCATGACTATTTCATAACTACCAATTTGTATTTCTTAATTTCTTTCCCTTTTTCCATCATCCTCCCATATAGCAACCTTCAAAATGTTTTCTGTATCTTGAGTTTCTGTTTTTGTTTGTTTATTTTGTTCCTTAGATTTTGCATATAAGTGAAATCACATGGCATTTGTGTTTCTCTGACATACTCCACTCAACACACTGCTCTCTAAATCCATTCATGTTGTTGCAGAAAGCAAGATTTCATGTATGTATGTATGTATGCATGCATGTATGCTTATGGCTGAGTAATAGTCCATTGTATATACGTACCACCTCTTCTTTATCCATTCATCTATTGATGGACATCCAGGCTGTTTTTATATCTTGGCTATTATAAATAATGCTGCAAAAAACATGGATGCATATGTCCCTTTAGAATAGTATTTTGGGTTTCTTCAAATAAATATCTTGAAGTGAGATTACTGGATCCTTCTTTGTTTCTTGCCATAGCCTTTGTTTTAAAGTCTACTTTGGTACAAGTATTGCTATCCCCAATTTTTTTCATATCCATTTTTCATTAAATGTCTTTTTTCATCCCTTTACTTTCAGTGTGTGTGTGTCTTTTGATCTGAAGTGAGTTTTTTGTAGGCAACATATGTAAGGGTTTTGTTTTCTTATCCATCTTTTGATTGAAGCATTTTACTTTTTTATTTGAAGCTATTGTTGATGGATATGTAGTTATTGCCATTTTGTTCATATTTTTGATACATATTTTCTTTCTCTTCTTCAAGAAGTTCCTTTAACATTTCCTGTAATACTGGCTTGATGAATTCCTTTAGCTTTTTCTTGTCTGAGAAGTTCTTTATGTGTCCTTCAATTCTAAATCGTAGCTTTGCTGGGTAGAGCAATCTTGGTTGTAAGTTCTCCTTGTTTTTCATCACTTTGAATATTTCCTGTCAATCCCCTCCAGCCTGCAAAATTTCTGTTGAGAAATCAGCTGACAGTCTTATGGGAGCTCCTCTCTAGGTAACTAATTGCTTTTCTCTTGCTACTTTTGATAATCTCTTTTTATATTTACGTTTTAGCATTTTAATGATGATGTGTCTTGGTGTGGACCTCTTTGGGTTCATCTTCTTTGGAATTCTCTGATTTTCATGGGATTGTATGCATATTTTCTTGGCCAGATTAGAAAAAATTTCCATAATTATTTCTTCAAATAAGTTTTCAATGTTTTGCTGTCTCTCTTCTCCTTCTAGTACCCCTCTGATGTGAATATTGTTATGCTTGATGTTATCCCAGAGGCCCCTTAAACTATTCTCATTTCTTTAGATTCTTTTTTTCTTGTTGCTGTTCTGATTGGGCATTTTATGCTACCTTATATTCTAAATCACTGATTTGATCTTCTGCTTCATTAAATCTACTGTTGATTTCTTCTAATGTATTCTTCATTTCAGTTATTCTTCATTTGTGACTGGTTCTTTTTTATGTTTTCTTTCTCTATTTTTATGTTTTATATATCTTTGTTAAAGTTTCCACTAAGTTCATCAACACTTCCCCTAAGTTCACTGAGCATCCTTATGACCAGTGTTTTGAATTCTGCATGTGGTATATTGCTTGTCTCCATTTTGTTTAATTCTTTTTCTGGAGCTTTGTTCTGTTCTTTCATGTAAAACATATTTCTTTGCCTCCCTAATTTTGGCTGCCTCCCTGTGTTTGTTTCTATGTATCAGGTAGGACTCCTAAGTCTCCTAGTCTTATTAAAATGGCTTTATGTAGTAGGGGTCTTGTGGGGCCCAGTGGCACAGTCTTCCCTTGTCACATGAGCCACGTGCTCAAGTGTGTCCATTGTGTGGGTTGTGTGGGTGTTTGCTAATTGATAGGAGAAATTGACCCTTGGGCTAAGTGGTTGTGAGGATTGAATGGTGAGGTGCCTCCCCTATGGAACAAGATTCACTTCAGCAGGGTTCTAGTGTCTGCCCAATTTGCCCTTCAGGTATGTTCTCCTCAGATGTAGCCTTAGGTGGTGCTCTAGCTCTGGTTGAAGCCAGCCACTGGGTGTGCTGGCCCAAGGGCCTCCTGGGAGGGGCCCAGCTGCAGGCCAAGTTCATCTGCAGCCTATGCACTGCCCTGGCCACCTGGCAAGAGTCACCAAGCAATCCACAGATGGTTGCTACCTCTGCTGGGCTTAGAGGAGCCTCGAGAGGCAAGCTTCCACGAGTACTAGGCTTGGAGCTGCTCAGCAAGTAGTCCAGGACATGCTACTTGTTTGAATTTTGTGAACCTCTGAGAGATTTTAGGAAAGTTCACAGCATGACCCAAAAAATGCCATTTGTATGGGGGGGGAAAAACACCAAATGAAGCTTGGGTGGGCCCAAAACTTGAGAGGAGTGGGGTCTCAAGGAATTACCTGGGCAGGGTGACCTGTGTTAGCTAGGTTGATAGAGACTAAGATATGGTAGCCTCCTGAGTTAGCACACTGGGAGTGGAAGAGAGCCCAAATAAGGAACAGTGGATTCTGCCAGCACTTCTTTCTGGAAGAAAATTACCCCACTTACCTTTGTCCTGAAGCCAGACAACTCAGTTCTTCCCTATATGGCATCTTTTGAGCTGCTGCCCCAGCTCTGGAGCTCAGAGTAAGTGAGTTTGTCACCAAGTAAGTCTGTGCATGGGCCCTTTAAGTAGAATGTCTGCAACTCCTGAAGCCTTCTGTCTCACTTGGCCATAATCTCCTCGGGTTTTCACTGCCAAACATTATGGAGATTTCTCTTCCTGGAACTGGAACTCTGAGATGGGGAACACAGTGTGTAGTCAACACCCATTGCTCCTCCAGAGAGACTGCTGTAGCAAAGATATTCTTCTCGATTCTCAATTGACACACGAGGTTGTGGACTGGCCTGTTTTGCATCTATGTTCCTCCTATCAGTCTCAAGGTGGCCTCTTATGTATGTCTTCTGTTCTGCCAGACCTCTAGAGATCTCAGAGATGCTTGTTCTGTAATTTTGTTGTAATTTTGATGCAGTCTCAAGAGGAAGGGAGCATAGAATGTACCTTCTATGCCATCTTGGCCGACTCAGACCAACTTACAGTTTCATTGTCTAGCTTTTATACTATACAATGATCTTGCCAAGAGAGATTGCAATTAAGTTGGGTGACAGAACAGGAAAGGTGCTAGTTGTGTGTTTTATTCTTTTTTCATTTTTGACTTAAGACAACAGGAATTTATTGCCTCACAGTTCTGGGGACCAGAAATCTGAAATCAAGATAATGGCAGGGCCGCACACCTTCCCAAGGCTGTAGTGGAGGAAGAATCCTCCCTTGTCTCTCCCAGCATGTAGTGCCTGTCAGCAATTTTTCCCCCTACTTTCTTGAAATATAGTAGACAATTAGTTACTCATATTTACGTTGCATAAGTCAATGAGGTCTTTTCAATTATATTTGGCATACAGTAATATATTAGTTTCAGTTATACAGCATAGTAATTAGAAAACTATGTAACTCACACAGTGATCAGTTCACGAAATCTAATACCCTTCTTCTCCATTACGTATTTATTACAACATTGTTAACTATTTTCCTTATGCTACACTTTATATCTCCATGACTATTTTGTAACTATCCATTTGTACTTCTTAATCCCTTTGCCTTTTTTAGTCAACTCCCCTATCTCTTCCATCTGGTATCCTTCAAAATATTCTCTGTGTCTATGAGTTTGTTTCTATTTTTTTTGTTACTGTTGTTGTTTATTTTGTTCTTTAGATTCTATATGAATGTGAAATCATGCAATATTTGTCCTTCACTATCGAACTTCATTCAGCACGATGTTCTATAGGCCCATGAAGGCAATATCTTTTTTCATGCCCCTTCCTTTTAGTCTGTGTGTGTCTTTTAATCTGAAGTGAATTTCTTGTAGACAGCATATGTAGGGGTCTTGTTTTCTTATCCATTCAGCCGCCCTATCTTTTGGTTGGAGCACTTAGTTCTTTTTCATTTAAGGTACTTGTTGATAGGAATGTAGTTATTACCATACTTAATCCAGTTATTTTTTCATTAAGTTTATTGGGGAAACATTGGTTAATACAATTATATAATATACAGATGTACATTATAATTTGACATCTGTATATTTTATTGTGTGTTGACCACCCAAAGTCCAGTTTCTTTCAACTACCATATATTTGATCCCCTTTACCCTCTTCACCCTACCCCTACCCCTATTTATTTGACCGCATTTAACCCATCTACCTCCCCCCTCCGACACCACCCCCTACTCTATGGCAATCACGAATCTATAGTCCATATCCATGAGGCTCTGTTTATTTGTCCTGTTTGTTTGCTGCTTTTAGGTTTATATCCCACATATAAGTGATATCAGGTGATTTTCAACTTTTTCTGTCTGGCTTATTTTGCTTAGCATGATTATCTCGAGGTACATCCATGTTGTTGCAAATGGCAGTATTTCATCTCTTCTTATGTCTGAGTAATATTCCATTGTGTGTGTGTGTGTGTGTGTGTGTGTGTGTGTGTGTGTATCACGGCTTCTTTAGCCGTTCATCTATCGTAGGACACTTTGGTTGCATCCATGTCCTATCCACTGTGAATAATTCTGCTATGAACATCGGTGTGCAAATATCTTCTTGGATATGCATTTTCAAGTATTTGGGATAAATACCCAGTAGGGGGATTGCTAGATCATATGGTAGGTCAAGTCTTAGTTTTTTGAGGAACTTCCATATGGTTTTCCATAGCATCTGTACCAATTTGCAGTCCCACCAGCAGTGAATGAGGATTCCTATTTCTCCACATCTTCTCCAGCATTTTTATTACTTATCCTGTTGATTATAGCTATTCTAACAGGTGTGAGATGATATCTCATTGTTGTTTTGATTTGTATTTCCCTAATAGCTACTGGCGTTGAGCATCTTTTCATATACTGGTTGGCCATTTGTATGTCCTCTAAGGAGAAGTGTCTGTTCAGGTCCTGTGCCAATTTTTTGATTGGTTCATTTGTTTTTTTGTTGTTATTGAGTTGTATGAGTTCTTGGTATATTTTTAATATAAGGCCCTTATCGGAGGTGTTGCTTGCAAATGTATTTTCCCATTTGGATACTTGCTTCTTTACCTTGTTGACGATTTCCTTGGGTGAGCAGAAGCTTTTTTAGTTTGATGCAGTTTCATTTATTTTAGCTTTTACTTCTCTTGTCTTTGAGGTCAAATTCATAAAATCCTCTTTAAGCCCAAAGTCCTTGAGTTTAGTTCCTGTTTTCTTCTATGTATTTCATTGTTTCAGGTCTTATATTCAGGTCTTTAATCCATTTTGAGTTAATTTTGGTGTATAGTGATAGGCAATAGTCTAATTTCGTTCTTTGACAGGTGGCTTTCCAGTTTTGTCAGCACCATTTATTGAAGAGGCTTTCCTTTCTCCACTGTATGTTTTTGTCTTTTTTATTGAAAATTATTTACTCATATAAATATGGGTTTACTTCTGGACTCTCGATTCTGTTCTACTGGTCCGTGTTTCTGTTTTGCTGCAATACCATGCTATTTTGATTACTGTCACTATGTAGTATAATTTGAAGTCGGGCAGAGTGATGCCTCCAGCCTCCATACTTTTATCTCAGGATGGCTTTGGAATTCGGGATCTTTTGTACTCCTTTGCAAATCTGATGTTTTTTGTTCTATTTCTTTTAAAAATACTGATGGAATTTTGATGGATATTGTATTAAATCTGTATAATACTTTATGTAATATGGTCATTTGAATTATCTTGATTCTTCCAATCTAAGAACACAAAATATCTTTCTATTTCTTTGTATCTTCTTTGATTTCTTTTAATAGGTTAGTGTTGTTTTCATTATATAGGTCCTTTACATGTTTCGTTAAATTTATTTCTAGGTATTTTATTTTTTTGTTGCAATTGCAAAAGGAATTATTCTTTCCACTTCTTTTTCTGACACTTTATTATTAGAGTATAGGAACACTATGGATTTTTGAACGTTGATTTTGTATCCAGAAACTTAACTGAACTTGCTTATTGTTTCTAGTAGTGTTCTTGTGTAGTTTTTAGGGTTTTCTATATAGAGATTCATGTCATCCACAAATAGTGACAGTTTGACTTCTTCATTTTTTATTTGGATGCCTTTTATATCTTTCTCTTGTCCGATTGCACTTGCTAGGACCTCCAATGTTATATTGAATAACAGTGACAATATTGGATAACCTTGCCTTGTTCCTGATCTTAGAGGGAAGGTTTTTAGTTTTTCACCATTAAGTATAATGTTGGCTGAAGGCTTGTCATATATGGCATTTATTATGTTAAGGTACTTTCCTTCTATACTGATTTTGTTAAGTGTTTTGATCATAAATGGATGCTGTATCTTGTCAAAGGTTTTTTCTACATATATTGATATGATCCTATCATTCTTATATTTTAATTTGTTTATGTGGTGTATCACATTAATCAATTTGCATGTGTTGAACCATCCCTGTGCCTCTGGGATGATCATGGTGTATAATCTTTTTAATATGTTATTGTATTTGGTTCACTAGTACCTTATTTAGAATTTTTGCATTTGTATTCATGAGACATATTGGTCTATAGTTTTCTATGTGTGTGTTATCTTTACCAGATTTTAGTACCAGGATAATATTGGCCTCATAAAATGAGTTAGGAAATAGTGCCTACTCTTTGATTTTTGTAAGACTTTGAGGAGAATAGACATTAAATCTTCTTTGAATATTTTGTAAAATTCACTGGTAAAGCCAACTGGTCCTAGACTTCTACTTATTAGTAGGTTTTTGATTATTGTTTCAATTTCCATACTGCTGATTGGTCTGTTTAGATTTTTCTAAATCTTCTTGATTCAGTGTAAGAAGACTGTATTTCCCTAAGCACTTGTCCATTTCTTCTAGGTTATTAAATTTGGTATTATATACTTTTTCATAGTATTCTTGTATGATCCTTTGTATTTCTGTGATGTCCATCATAATTTTCCTTCTTTTATCCTTGATTTTGTTTATTTGTGTTCTTTTTTTCTTTAGTCAGTCTAGCCAGTGGGTTTTCAATTTTATTAACCTTCTCAGAGAACCAGCTCTTTGTTGCATTTTATTTGTTTGTTTGTTTGTTTGTTTTTTCAATTTCATTTATTTCTGCTCTAATTTTGATCATTTCTTTCCTTCTACTGACTTTGGCTTCGTTTGTTTTTTCTTTTCTAGTTTTTTAAGATGAGACGTTAAGCTGTTTATTTGGGCTCATTCTTTTTTTTTTGGATTTAGGCCTGTAATGATATGAACTTTCCTCTTATGACCACTTTTGCCATGTCCCAAAAGTTTTGATATGTTGTACTGTCATTATCATTTGTTTCTATGTATCTCTTGATCTCTTTTTTAATTTCTTCTCTGACCCCATGATTTTTTAGTAGCATGTTGTTTAATCTCTATGTATTTGTGGTTCTTCCTGATTTCTTTTTGCAGTTGATCTTGGGTTTCAGAGCATTATGATCAGAGAATATGGTTGGTATGATTTCTACCCTCTTATATTTGTTGAGGCTATCTCTGTGTCCCAGCATGTGACAGATTCTTGAGAATGTTTCATGTGCACTAGGGAATATATAAGCAGCTGTTTTGAGATGAAAGGTTCTATAAATGTCAATTATGCCCAATTGATCTAATGTGTCATTTAAGGATCAATATTTCCTTATTGATTTTCTGTTTGGATGATCAGTACAAATTCAACAATCAGGTATTTAGTTACCCTACTATGATAGTGTTTTGCTCTGTTTCTCCCTTTTGTTCTGTTAGTAATTGCTTTATATATTTCAGAGTTCCCTGATTGGGTTCATAGATATTAATAAGTGTTATGTCTTCTTGGTGCATGATTCCCTTTATCGTTATAAAGTATCCCTCAGTATCTTTCTTCACCTTTTTGATTTTGAAGTCTATTTTATCTGATATTAGTACCACTATTCCCACTTTTCTCGGAATGCCATTTACTTGAAATATCATTTCCCATTCTTTCACTTTGAGTCTTTATTGGTCTTTGGAGCTGAGATGTGTCTCCTGGAGGTATCATATGATTGGGTTTTATTTTTTGATCCATTCTGCAACTTTGTGCCTTTTTATTGGTAATTTCAGTCCATTTACATTTCATGTGATTATTGAAATATGAGGTCTTCTTATAGCTATTTTATCTTTTGCTTTTTGGTAGCTCGGTGTTAATTGCTTCCATGTCCTTGTGTTTCTGTTTTCTTCATTTTGGTTGGGTTTTGTGGATTTTTCCTCTGGTTCTTCTTGTTTTATGTTATATAGTTCAGTTCTCAATCTTTGCTGTGTGGTTACCATTATAAATATGTAAAGGATAGTTATAAATATACAGTCATATTCTTCTGCATGTGCTTTATCTCTATTCACCTTTATGACTTTGGATTTTTTATCCTCCCCTTTTCAGGCATCGCTATCTCAATTTGTCCCTATGTATGCTGAACGTTCATTACTATCTTGTTAGAGCAATTCTTTTCTTAATATTTAAGTATATATAATGCCCTGTTCTTAGTAAGGATTGCACTCCTCTGATTCTATTTGCCTGATAGTCACTTTACATCTGATTATGGTTTTTTTTGTTTTGTTTTGTTTTGTTTTGTCATTTTGTTTTGGGCGAGCTGACCCCTTTCAGTATTTCTGGTAGTGCAGAACTTGTAGTGGAAAAGTCCCTCAATTTTTGTATGTCTGGAAAGGTCGTAATTTCTCTTTCATATCTAAAGGAGAGCTTAGTTGGATACATTATTCTAGGCTGGCAGTTTCTTTCACTGTTTAAATATTTGATTCCACTCCTTTCCGACTTGTAAGGTTTGCAATGAGAAGTCCTATGACAATCTAACGCATTTGCACTGAGAAGTCCTATGACAAGCTAACGTGTTTACCTTCATAAGTTACTGTTTTCTTCACCGTGGCTGCCATGAGAATTATGTCTTTGTTGTTGTTTTTGATAACTTTAATATAATGTGTCTTGGTGAGAGCCTTTTTGAGTTGAGATAATTGGGTTGACTTCCTGTATTCCAAGCTCCAGCTCATTCCTCAGATTTGGGAAATTCTCTTCAACTATTTGTCTGAAAATTCTCTCTAGTTTCTGTTTCTTTTCATTGTCTTTGATAATGTCCATTATTCTTATGTTTCCTCTCCTGATGGTATCAGCTAGTTCTTGAATTTCTCTTTCATTATTTTTCACTCTTCAGTTTCTCTCGTCCTACTTCTGATGCATTTCTAGATTTCTGTCTTCGATATCACTGATCTTTTCCTCCATTTGGTCGACTCTATTTCCCAAGCTTGCTATTTCATTTTTCTACTCTTGCAGTGTGTTCTTCATCTCCGGAAGTTCTATTTGTTTCTTTTTGAGGGTTCAGTGTCCTTGCTCTGCTCATCTATTTTTTAAATCCTGAAATTATTAATATGGCTCATTTCAGAACTCGCTGAATTTTTTCAGAAGTACCATCCTGAATTCTCTGTCATTTAAGTCACATATTTCTATGTCTGTAAGCTTATTTTCTGGGGAGTTTTCTCTTTCTTTCTGAGTTGCTTCTTTGTCATCTTGGTTGTTCATGGTGTTTAATGGACTATTTCTCTGCCTGGGCATTAATGAAGTGTATTCTGCTTTTTATTTTTTTTTTCAGGAAGATTTGTTATATCAAAGTCTCTCTTTAGCCTGCTGCAAAGAAGGCATTTTTCTTTTGGTTTCCAGTAGATGACATCTAAATCTCTTGGATCCCTGCTTTATATAAATTCTGAATAATGACTTATTTATTTTCTTGTAGATATTTAATCACACTCATTACCTTCCGTTTCAGTCCCTGTCAGTGTCAGCGACAGTCTTGACAGCGTTTGCTCAGATTCCCCTGGGGCTCCATGGTGTTCCGTCTCAGAGAGTATGGGTTAACAGTTGTGGGCTGTGGCTGAGCCTCAGTTTTGCAGCTGGGGCTGGTAAAAAATAACTGTTATTTCTCTGTTGTCCCATAATGCTTCTCTGCTTTGTACCCTGATGACTGGGCCTTGCCACCACCGGCGTGAAACTGACATCTTTCCCAGGGAACTTGCTGCAGGAACTCACTGCTATTTCTCCCCTCCCCCTCCTCCTGGAGGGAGCTCCAGAGGCTTCAAGAGGCAGCTTCTTTATTTCTTCCAGCTCACAGCCCGACACCCAGGGTTTGACCTATGGTAGCTCTTATGTGCAGATACCACCCTGAGACATATTGATGTGCAGTTTGAGTATTTTTTGTTGAGTTTTAGATGTTCAGCTTATTGTTTCAAGGGGAGACATCTGGGGATGTCGCTCACTCCATCATATGTCCACAAAGTACTCTAATTCCTGTTTTTGGTACATGTTTTTTCTTCTTAAAGAGGTTTCTCCAACATTTCCAGTAATACTGGCTTAGTTTTGATGATTTTTTTTTTACCTTATTTTTGTCTGGGAAGCTCTTTATCTGTCCTTTGACTCCAAATGATAGCTTTGCTGGATAGAGTATTCTTGGTTGTAGATCCTGGGTTTTCACTACATTGAATATTTTGTGTCAAGTCTTTTTGTGCTGCATAGTTACTTTTCAGAAATCAGCTGTCAGTCTTATGGGTGTGCCTCATAGGTAAGTAACTGCTTTTCTCTTGCTGCTTTTAAGATGCTCTTTTTGTCTTTAACTTTTGGTATTTTAATTATTATGTCTTGGTGTGTGCCTCTTTGGGTTCCTCTTTCTTGGGACTCTCTGAGCTTTCTAGGGTTGTATGTTTATTTCCTTCACCAGGTTAAGGAAGTTTTCCATCCCTATTTCTACAAATATATATTCAATGTCATGTTTTCCCTCTTCAGGTACCCCTATGACACAGATGTTGTTACCTTTAATTGTGTCCCATAGGCTCCTTATATTATAATTATATCTTTGGTTTCTTTTTTCTTGCTGTTCTAATTGAGTTTTCTTGGTTTCCCTATTCTCTGTATTGGTGTTTTGACCTTCTTATTCCTGCACTCTGTTGATTACCTCTAATATACTCTTCATCCCAGATAACATATTCTTTTGTTACTGTTTTGTTTTTATGTTTTCTATCTCCATTTTAATGTTTCCTATCTCTTTGTAAACGTTCTCACTGAGTTCTACACTTTCTCTAAGTTCACTGAGCATCCTTATAACAAGTGTTTTGAACTCTGCATCTGTTAAATTGCTTGATTCCATTTTTCTTGAATCTCTGTGTTATTTCATAATGTATCTTCTTCTTTGTCTTTCTATTTTGGTTGTCTTTCTGTGTCTGTTTCTATGTCCTAAGCAAATGTCCTAAGTCTCCTGGTCTTATTAGAGTGGCTTTGTGTTGTAGTTGTCCAGTGGCACAGTTTTGAGAGGAGTTCTGCTGTAGATCAAGTTTAGCCCCAGCCTGTGCTCCTCCAGGGCCACCTGTTAAGATTTGGCAAGCAATCCACAGATGCTGCACTTATAGTTTCCTCAAAAGACCACACCAGAAACTGAGGTCAGCTGCCGCCAGTCTGAATCTTGGAGCTGCTCAGCAAGAGGCACAGTACTCATTGAGGACACAAGTGGTTGTGGCTGGGTAAGGCCACAAGTTGGAAAAGGCAGAGTTTCAGGGAATCCTCTGGGTGGAGCAACCTTTATTATCCAGTTTGATGATGTCTCAGCTATGGCAGTGCTGCATTCACACACTAGGAGCAGGGAGGACTCAACAAGGGTACAACGAATACTGCCAACACTTCTTCTGGGAAGAAAGCCTCACTTCCAGGCCTTGCTCTAATAACTCAGTATCCCCATGTCTGTCCCTGGTGCCCCCTGAGCAGCTGTCCCAGAGCTGGTGCTCAGAGTAAGCATGTTTATCACCGCTAAAGTCCAGTCATGGACACAGCCCCTTTAAGAAGAACATCCGAAGCTGCCACCTGCAGCTGCCATAGCCTCTGTCCCA
This sequence comes from Rousettus aegyptiacus, assembly GCF_014176215.1. Lineage (NCBI taxonomy): Eukaryota > Metazoa > Chordata > Mammalia > Chiroptera > Pteropodidae > Rousettus > Rousettus aegyptiacus. Next base: position 44,754,596 of record NW_023416287.1, read on the forward strand.
CTCAGCCACTCAGCCACTCAGCCACTTAGCCTCTCAGACCAGGCAGCCTCATGTCTTCGCCCCCTTCTACCTCCTCTCATTGCAGGGTGATTATATTTTTCTCCCGAGTTGTAGGGCTTCTGTTCATCTAGATCCCGGGCAACTCTGCTTGCTGTTTGTTCCATGTTTCTGTTACCATTTTGATGTGGTCAGAAAGCCTCTATCATCTATGCTATTTTGCCCAGTCTCCTCTTTATTACTCTTAAATGCAGGTAGGATCAAGTCACTTCCTCACAGACAGTTTTTCAGTCATGCCTTCATCCAGCTCTGTCTAGCCTTGATCTTGCTGCTCCTTTCTCAGCCCCAGCTTTATAGCTCAGTATTGCTGAATTCATTGTGTGTAGCTGGGCCCCACACTTCTTTTCCTCCATGATGTGCTTTCTCATCCTCTTTTTATTCAATACAACCCCTTTCTACCCAGAAGATTCCAGATTCTGCTCAACATCACTTCCAGGAAGCCTTTGTTAGATCCTGCCACCCCACATGCAGTGCAGAACTGATTATTTCTGTTTCTGCTTTTTGGGCTGCTTTACAAACACCTACTAGTACATGTTATGTTCTAGTAGAGCACGTGCTTTACTTTACTGCAGATCTAGCTAATGAGCTTCAGGAAGCAGATATAGATCTTATTCTCCATTATATCCCCAGCCACAGGATGAGATTGGCACATAGATGTTTATAAATATTGGTTAAATATGAATGTGGCAATGGGGGGATAGTGGGAAAGACAGATAAATGGATAAATAAGAAACTACATGAGTTAGTGAACATTTTCTCTGAGTCTTGCCCTGTACCTTACAACCAACTATAGTACCAGCCGGAATTAACGTGAAACCTTGAGATGACCATCAGAGTCGGGGTGAAAACGGGAGGTCTCCATAACTATCCAGATTACCTCAGTAGCAATTCTGGGGAAATCAAGAAGTGCTGAGAGGCAGACAGAGCTTGACAATCTGGTGGCAAAACCCACAATTCCAAAAGAAATATAAATGTGTGAGTGTCTCCTGTCCACCTCTAGATTAACTCTGTACCATACAATAAATGCACTGCATTTGTCATCCATCAAGAAAGAGATGTTTTCTTCCACTATGTGAATTTCTCCCTGGCCTGGACTGGCATCACTGAGAGTTTCATTTCCTTAATCCAACCAGTGATAAGACAAGGCATGTAGGATCTTAAAAGTCTTGCATGATTCAGACATTACTAGCCCCAGTCATAGTCTCACATATACACGCTCACACACAAATACACTCACACAGCATTTTCTTCCTTTTACATCACACAGTCAAGAAACTGCCAAACTAGAAAAAAGAACCCCAGCAGGTTTTGATGCAGGTCCTACCACACAAATGGGAAACAATAAGTCAAGACAAACCCCATCCTTCACTATTGATTTTTTTAAAATTATAAATGCAACCTATGATCAATTTGAAGGGAAAAAAAACCATTTAAAATTTATGAAATAAAATAAATCTTATTTTTTCTTCCCTTTCCACTTTGACTTCCTCTTCCATAAACCCTTTTCCCTAGAGATGTCCACCATTAATATTTTGGTATCTTTCATGATATGTTTGTTCTATGTATATTTAGGTACATACATATATTTTTGAATGTGAATATAAACAGATTATACATATTGTTCTGCAATTTGTTCTTTTCACTTCTTTTGTTCCCAAAACTATTCATAAGTTCTACATTGTCTTATATTAATACGGTCACAATTGTTATCTTTGTATTTGCATTTATATGTTACCTATTTTCCTAGCATTTTACTTTCAGCTTTTATTTTGTGTTCCTCTTAGATGTGATTCTTTACATAATGTGTATTTTTTTAAATCTCAAACTGTCTGTCTCTACTTTTAATAGGACACTTCAGAGAGCTCTCAGGTAGTGTACGGCTATGCTACTCCCTTGGTTTCTTCCTTCTTAGTTTAGATATGCCATTTACTTAATTTGTAATCACTTCTTTTTTGTTTTCTTAAATTAACTGATTTGTCAAGTGACTTGTACTTCTCATTTTTAACCTTACATCAATTTGGAAGTTTCCCTATAATTTTAATTCTACTGTGATTCCTTCCCTTATCAACATTCATTTCTCTACTATTATATGAAAAGAAGATTCCAAGTATCTCCCCTTCTCAGAGCCTCTATTTTATACGTCATCTCCTTCTCCTCATTTAAGAAGATTATTAAAATTCTTTTATTTCTCAGATATTAACCCCAAATGCTTGCATTTGGCTGACATAGTTTACTCTTTTTAGTTAGAGACTATTATTCAGTTTTCCCATGCAGTGATCACTGCATCGTACCCTGGCCTAACCAGACTAATACAATGCAGCTCCATCCAAAGAAATCTACTAAAGCTCTGACACATCCACAGAACTCATTTAGCCCATGATTGCACATCATATGTATGCCTGTGTGCAAACATCCACATTCCAATTTGGTCCTTAAGGACCTGATTTTGGGTCTCATTTAGGTGCATGAGCACAGCTTCCAAGTGCATGTTCTATTGTATTTAATGTCCCTGAAATGTATAACTTCTGTCTTCTATCTACTTCAAAGCCGCCTGCTAGCTACTGGTGGCCCTCAGTTCTCTCTACACCCTATATAGCTTACATTCTTGGCACTTCCTGTGAAAAAACGTATTATATTTCCTAAAATCCTTTTTTTTTTTTTCAGGATACAAGTAATAGCATCAAGTTAACAACATTCCCATGGGCCTGCCACCATATCCATCATGTATTGGAAGAAACATACCATTTCTTTAAATCCTATGCACCACTTCATTATCCACAGTGATCTGAGATTTGTCCAATAATTACATACATAATAAGGATCATGCATACATGCACAGAGAGAAGTTATCGCCAGAGAATCAAGAGTAGGAACGGTAGAGATGCGAACTCTAAGAGACAACTGGGGTTTGGTTCCTTAAAACAATGTAGAGGATAGTTCACAAACATCTTTTGTCACCTGAAGTTATTCCACAGGACATTAAAACATAAGTGTTTCTTTATGTGGCAACTTTTAAGTCCACCACTAGTTATGTGTGGATTCCTCTGAATTCCCATTCAATTGTCCGACTTTGTGGCTGGCTGAGAACCTCTTTGTTTCCAGCTTAAGTGGAACATGGAGCACCTCACTAATAAGGTTCAAGGAGAGGCACTTGTGCAGAGATAGGGAGCACTAATGACACTCAAACCTCAAGCTGAGTATTGTCCTAAAAGGGAAAGAGTGTATATGCCAACTATCTTATGGGTATTCAGCAAAATAAACACTTTTATACTAACATAGATTACTTTGACAAATATGCAATACATGTTTTACACATGAATAGAATAATGATAAGGTGTGACATATGCTGATATCTTAGGAATTAGAAAAAGCATTACAGCTACTACCCAAGGTGAATTGAAACTGGTTACTGGATAAGTCAAACAATTATGCAGAAAAGAGAGGGTGAGATGAGGGAGGTCATGTGTCTGTTTCTAAGGAGCTTGCCACCTAGTAGAGAAAACTTTGAGCAAATCATCACAACACAATGAGATAAGAACTATGTATGTCCTATATAACAGGAAGAACAGCAGGAGCATTCCTTTCCCTCTAGAAGGAAGCAGGGTGGTGACATGGAAGCTTAAAGAGGACCAAGAAGAAGGGTGAGAGATGCCATCATTTGGGAAGAGGGCATTTCATGCCCAGTAACAAGGCACAGATGGAAAAATGAGCCAAGGCAGTCTGTTCATATCAACACAAACTTTGCAGAATGGGTGGAGATAGGATAAATGTGCCAGCCCCAGTTCCCAGGAAATTAGAGAAGTAAGCAGAAGCCATGTCATAAAGGTTGTTTTTTATTAAGAAGTATAGCTTTAATGCTATAAATTATTAGTCTTCAAATATTTTTGCTTCAGTGCCTATTACAATGATTTTGAAAGCCTATGTCTCCCATGTACATTTCTTATGGGACTTGGAACATTTTTCATCATAAGTTTAAGTAACTTCAAAAGATATAATTCTTGGTCTATTGTAAATATTGACATGAAAAACTATTACATTGCTCATTATATCCAGGGGAGTCTAAAAACTATACAATTTGATAACTACCATATGACCCTTTTTCAAAAATACATGAACAATGTGTTTCTAAAAGTCAGAAATTTTACATAATTTTTTTTCTGTCCTTGAACTGACTGAGAATAATTTTGTTTTTTCTTTTTTTTCCTTTTTTTTGGGGGGGGGGTGGGGGGTGTAGCACTTTATTGGATATCTTGGAGATGTAAAGAAAAGCCCCAGGCCTAAAAGGCATAGAAGGTTGAGACAGGTGGGAGTTCAATTGTTCTGCAACATGGTTCTCAAAACTTTGGGGCATCGGAATCACTTGGAGGGCTTGGTAAGACACAGGCGGCCAGTCCCTCATCAACCCCAATCCCAAGGTTCTGGCCCAGCATGATTGCTGCGTTCCTGACACATTTCATGTAAGGCTCAGGCTGCTCATGGGAGGACCACATTTTTAAAACCACCGCTCAACAAAATCAAGTAAAGAAATGTGTTTTTTGGATAGATTTTTAAAAACTGTTTAACCCTTTTCCAATTTCGAAAAAAAAAAGTGCGGCTCACTCCCAGAACTAATTTAATAGCATGCATAGAAATGCTATATTTTCTAGAATTTGACATTTTCAGTGATTGAGAATTGTATTTTATAAATAGAAATACCACTACTAAAAACAGAATGCTATAAATAGAATGATGTCATTTGTTTCCAAAGACTATTGATATACTAGAGTGATGCGAAAATAATAGTATAACCAAGATATTTCATGGCAAACGTTGGGGGTAAGATCAGGACTGCAATCTATGAGTTATCTCGGGGTAAACGCTGCAGCCGCAAGTGCCACTGGCGGGTATCCTCAGGGCAAACGGGAAATGGGTTAAAGAGATTTTATGTCTTCTGGTCCCACTGAGAATAAAAAGAATTTTGGGAAGCCAAGGATTCAAGCTGCAGAGGATGTAGTATAGAGGATACTACTCTGGGGGACCAGGCCCCTATCAAGGTGGTGTGAGGCATGGGGAGAGAGAGACATAAGAGCTTTTTTTAATAAAGAGAACTGGTTTGAAAATAGAAGCTGCACAAGAGTTGTGACTTTGTTTAAATAATTGTCAAATTGCCAGCACCCAAAACATCATCAGGCACAGTAAGTTTTCAATAAATGTTGAATGAATAAATAATGCAGTCTGCCTGAGAACTTAGCTTTCCTGCTATGATACAGTGTGTCCCACGCAGGAACTTTACCCTAGGAGAGTGAGGGGCCTCCCTGTACTTGGAGCAGTGTGGGAAAGGTTAGCTTGGGCCCTGACAGAAGGCAAAGATGAAATGCCAGGGGCAGTAGCTCAGAGCAAGAGTCGGTTGGCAGCAACTAAGAGAATAACGGTTACAAAATCTCAGCAGGAATTGGAGGTATAAGCCAAACTTCTAATGATATCACAGAATGGCAGTTCCAGTAATTTAATTTTTATATCCAAGAGAAGACAAGAAATTTGGGCCTCTAATGAAATACATATTAGGTAAGAAAGATAGTTATCTGGTCTTACAGGATGGTATTGAAAGAGTCATCTCAATTTCCTGAGCTTCAATTTTCTTATATGTAAGTCAAAGTTTTTAAATCGCAGGACCTCTGGATGCCCTTCCAGTTCAGAAAGTATGGGATTTGCTAGTGGTTTTTCATTAACATAAGAGCAGTTGGCCCTGTGTATATGGACTTGCGCTGAGGCAAAGTCAAGTGCCTTATTTTTTCAGAGGAAGCTCCAAAACCAAAAATGATTGATATCACGTGAAAGCCAAAACCACAGTATTTGCTAACAGTTCTTGGTGTTCTCAAGGTTGAGGAAACTTATTATTTTCCACTTAAATTAAACAGATAGCTGCCGGAGCCAGCCGGCTAAAGTCGATCAGTACCTGAAAGAGGGGGGTGAAGCCTAAGAAAAAAGAAGAAGATAGGAAAGCGCTTCGGGAGGGCATACAGTCACTGCTGCAACCCAGAGTTTATTTAGCACAGCCTTTATATAAGTTTTTGGATATAATAGCAGAGTACAATAGCAAAGCACAGAGTACAATAGCAAAGCACAATGTACATTACCATAGGAATGCTGACATTTACATAAGTTCCTATATATCCTTCCCTCAGGGTACAAACATCCTTTTCTGGGCTGTAAAACATTCCACTATCTTAAAAGGATTTCTTTAGGAGGCAAACCTCCCCTCCAGGGTCAGTAACATTTAACTCCACAACCTGCTTCCTAGAACCATTGTTTAAGCAGTCTCAGCAGCTGCTCCATGGCTATCAGCTGCGTGACTTCTTCAGTGCCTCAAAATGGCTCCCGATAGATAGCCCGTGTTTTCTGATAGATGTGATTTCTCTCTGGTGAAGACAGGTTTAAGAGAATTGTTTAAGAGAAGCATTTTAGACAGTTTGGCCAAGTGCAAAAAATGAGCGTTCCGGGATGCTGTGTAATTTAATCATGAAAACTCTACACATATCTTCCAAGAGCGTAAAACACCCTCTCCCCACCTACAGACCACTCAGGCACGATCCGTGATGTTAAACCTTAAGGACTGCATAGAGTATTCTTGTTATAGAACCATTCTGTTGCTGTTTAATGAAAACCAAGACAGACATGCTTAGCACTACTCAGTGACACAGGAGCAGTGTGGGAACAGGATATGGATACAAAAATAAGACAAGTCAATGATTGGGACATTGGTTAAGATGCTGAATACAGTGTTTGGAGGCCCAAGCTAACATTTGCCATCAGGCAAATACATAATGACCTCTGCAAACTCCACCCAACTCAGTTTTTGTTGAACTTGTTTGTGCAGAAAATCTTCCATTTGCCCCTCCAGATCCTCTCTCTACCCTTCCTCCCAGCTCTGTGCCTTGAGAGGCTGAGCAGTAGAAACATATCAGTAAGTGCTTACCCTCTAGCTTCTGGTTGGATAAAGCCATGAAACCCAGCAGCAGATCAGAGAAGAGAGAGGAGGGAAGGGTATCCTCCCAGCTCCTCCTCCTGGGGTCACTCAAGTATAATCAGTAGGCCTTCTGCTGTCATTTCACAACCAGCGCCGCAAACAGGTGAATAGGTGAACAGAGTATAGCAAAATCACAGAGAGAGCACAGAACTTTAGGACAGTCTGTGCTCTCTCTGTGGTTTTACTATTCTCTGCCCACATGTTTGTACATAGCATTTTTATTCAATAGAGTTCTGACTGCCTCTATGTTTAACCAAAGCTCAATATAATCTGGAAGGGATATGGAAACACTAGAAAAATTCAAAAAAAAGAAAAATAAATAACTATTGGGATGAAATGAAATAAGGCAAGAGAACTAAGAATTTTTTTTTAAAGAAGAGAAGGTGGAAAGGAAGTCTTCACTACCATGGGCTCTTTAAGAAGATGGAAGCAGTAAGCAAGAATAAGGAAATGCAGACTTAACTTTCATCTACCTTGGAATTGCACTTGAACTTGGACAAGTCAGCCCTTCTGGGGTCAGTCTCTTCCTTTATAAAACAAGGAGGGCTGGACTAAAGTGAAGGATATGGTGTGCCTTTCAGCTTTTAACCAGATTTTCACCATGTTGACTCTATGACTTACTCTTACACTTTCCTTCATTTTGTAACTTCCCCTAGCCCTAAGGGTGGTGCCCCAAACACAGAGCGGCTAAGAAACAAATCCCTTTTTCAAAAATAGCCACCATGTCCCCCATTTCCCATCCTCAAATCAATCAACATGTTCCTTCTAAGGGTCTTCAGCTTCAGGATATGACTGGTACCCCCACCCTCCCAGCTTCACCCTCACCCACTAGTCAAAGAACAGGATAGGATACACAAAAAGCAGTCCTCATTAAGCATTCACTATGTACAAGGCACTGCCTTTGTATTCTTGTTATCCACATTACCAAAATTTTCACCTACTTTTAATACACTCTTCTAATTAAAAATAAAATTTGTTTTGTAGTGTAAGCCCTGCCATTTTTTCTTTTTGTAATGCAAGTGCTTGACTTAAGCTTTGATTGCTGAAGCATCTCCTTCAAAGATGACTGTATCTTGAATAAACACATTGCCAGTCACAGGACTAGATAAAGAGCCAGGCTGCCTCCCCAGTCAAGGCTCCTATTTTAGAGATACGGTTGATTTCGTACTGACCTTTTGGGCTACTTGTATGTTTTTCTCTTTCCCTGTTTTAAATTCTTGCTCTTATGTTTTAAATTCACCAATAAAGAGTGAGCCTGAAAAAACTTAGGCCTCCAGCCTCTATCCCAATAAAAGCTGAACCCCAGATTCCTGTGAGCACATGCTTACTCTGCCTCTTTCTTCCTCTCTCTACTCACGACCTCACCATGTGGCCCCAGGAGTGCTGTATAATTTCCAGGTTTTGTAAGTAATAAATCTGTATTTTTTCAAAGTTTCCTAATAGTTGTTGCTGAAGGGCAACTTGCAATCATGATAAGAACCACAAGGGCCGGTCCCATCACAACACTGGTCTTTGATAGGCTAAGACCAATACAAAACACTTTTTCATTGCAGATAAGGTTTTTCATAATCTAAATTGTGCTGGCTTTACTTACCACCCTGTCCTCACCCTGTATTTAGTTAAACAAACTCTTATATAGCACTTACTATATACCAGGTATTGTTGTAAATGCTTTATAAGTGTTCATTTGATCCTTGCTACAACACTAACCAGTAATATATTAGTTAGGGCAGGCAAAGTTGCTATAACAAATTAACACAAAATATGAGTAGCTTAATATGTAAAGGATTATTTCTCATGATATGTAAAATGTGGTTCAGGGAGGGCTCTGTTCAACATCACCACTCAGAAACCCAGACTGACAGAGGTACTTATAGTTTTACCATATAGAATACATGGCCTTCTAGGCCCCTGCAGAAGGGGAAAAGAAAACAACTGGGAGACACACTGGCATTGACTGGCTTGATGTGAAGCTCAACTCATCACTGCACACACCATCTGTTGGCCAGATGTATTCAGTACCTACTTAACTATAACAGAAAATGGAAAGAAATGTGATGTTTGGTGAGCACAGTGTCTCTGTCACAGGTCGAAAATACTAGTATTTTTCTTAGAGAGAAAAAAACTTTTTTTTTTTTAAAGGCCCGGAAAGGTTATGTAACTGGTTTAATATTACTCAGCTAGTTGGTTGCAAATCTAAGATTTATACCCAGGCAACCTGGCTCTATGGTCCACATTATCAACTTCTATGGTAGGCTCCCTCCTTACTCCCCGCTTCTCTATTCACTCTCCACTCCTTACTATGCCCCAAACATGTGCTTTTAACACTCACATTCCTTCTTTTTCTGAAACATGCTTTCCAACTAAATCTGCTTGGTAATATCCTATTTATTTACCCTTCACAGTGCAACTTCAGTAATGTGAGAAGATAGCTTCACATTTGCCTAATAAAGAAGGCATTTTGAGATGTGAACTCCCCCAAAACTTTATATATATTTATGATACAGCACTTATCACATTTAACCTTTGTGTGTTGCACATTTATATCTATGTGATTCTTCTTCCCAGCTAGGATGATCTCAGAGATTGTGTCATATACATTTATCTTCCTAGCATCTAGCAGTGTGTCAGGCATATGGTGTACACAATTAAATAAGTGCTAAGTAAATGAGTAAATGAATCAATAAATCTGTATGTGAAGGGCTAGTAAATTGAAGGGGCTAATAAAAACAGCCAGAGATGAAACAAGAATCTTTTACTGAGTACCAACTCTGTGCCAACCATTATTGCTACACTTTTTTGCGCAAGTAGAGGTGTTCTACAAATGGATTTCAACATACTTACTTTCACGCTGGAAATGGGGTCAAAATAAGAAATCTGAAACTGAAAAATTTGCTTCCTTTGGCAATTCCTTAGGCAGAAGCTAAATTTGTGCCTGTGACTGACCCACTTTATTCTGGGTGGCATAGCTTTAGTGAGCCCTCATGGTCATACACATATGTCAAATACATGCTTCTAATTTGCTTGGTAACTCATATATTGGTGAAGTCACTGAAATGTTAAATCGGAGTAAAATAACTTTGCCTCATATTTCTGAAAGAAAGTAAACAATTAAGCAGCAAGCTTTACCAAACTCACATATGTCATCTTGTCATTCTGGCTGAAGTGTGTCCACTCTTGTCCAAGATTCCAGCCTATTGTCTCAGAAGCCTATGTCCTGCAGTCTTTCTGGCATCATCACCTGCCTCACCAGTTCTCTACTTCCTACTGGATGTTTCCATGGATACATGAACATACCTAGAAGATCTTTTCCTGAAAAGAATGCCTCCCTGAACTCATGCCAGCTCTCCCTCTGCACTCTCTTGCATCGAAACTTCTAAGAGGACCTGTCCATACTCACCATCTCTTCCTCCTCACTTTTCATTCCCTCCTCAGGCAACTTCTAACCTATACAGTTGCTCCTAATCTCCTCTCTTGTCCCTAAAATTCATTCTCCACCGAGCAGACTGAAGGATCCTTTTAAAACCTGAGTCAGATTATGCCACTTTTTTTCTTTTGAGATTTTTACCAAAATTTCTTTTATTTCTTTAATTTATGAACACAAGTGTTTTCATGTATCTATAGTATAGGAAACTCACTGTTGAATGTTCACTTTAAAAAAGAATTTATTTTATTAGTTTCAAGTATACAGTACATTGGTTAGACATTTATATAGTTTATAAAATGATCCCCCTAATTGCTCTTTCTCTCCTCTAGCTCCCAGCTAGCCATTATATTAAAGCTAACTGCATTCCGTATGCCATGCTCCCCATCCCTGTGACAAACTACTAATTTGTACTTCTTTAACGCTTCACCCCATTCTCCTAGCCCCCTAATCTTCCTCCCCTTCGACTGTCACCAGTTTGTCCTCTATGTTTTTAAGTCTGTTTTTAATTAGTTTGTTCTTTTTGTTCCTTAGATTCTGCATATAAGTGAAATCACATGCCACTTCTTCCTAAAACCGCAATGACTTCTCATCATTCTCAGAAGAAAATCTTAAGTGCATATTAAGTCTCTACCTAGTGACTTCTCTTCTATGAATCTCATCTGTAAATGGAGTCTATAAGGCAATCTTTCAGCTTTGTTGTGAAGATCAAATTTCAACATATGTAAGAAACTTAGAACAATGATAGTGACTGGCACAAAAGAAAAACTATGTAAATTATTATTGCTTCAATGGCAAATTTCAGCAAAGATGTTTGTGGAACATTAGAACATGCCTATGTATCCATATATCTATCCTCATTTCCTGGCACAGAGCTACTAACACCTTGTAGTTTTCTAAGTGATAAGAGCAGTAGGAGTATCTTTTGTCCTAATATATGGCCCTTAACCCTGGTTCCTGACAATAAGCTCCTAAATACCTTAGAATTTTCCTAAGTGACAGGAGGGCCAATTGTTCTAATGAAGCAATTCTGTGATCATGCCTATGTGATTAAGTCTCCATAAAGATTCCAAAAGTACAGGGTTTGGAGTGCTTTTGGGTTGGCGAACACATATACTTGCTGAAAAAGTGGTACACTCCAATTCCACCGGGATGGAAGCGTCTGCAATCAGGACCCTCCCAGACCTCACCTTGTGAACTTCTTCATCTGTATCCTTTATAAGAAAGGAGTAAACATAAATAAGTGTTTCTATGTGTTCTGTGAGCCACTCTAGCAAGTTATACAACCCAAAGAGGGGTTGGTCATAGGAACTAGATTTATAGGGTCTGAAGCACAGGTAGCAACCTGAGATCTGAAGTGGAGGTAATCTTATGAGACTGAGCCCTCATCCCACGGTATCTGACACTATCTCCAGGTAGCTTGTATCAGAACTGAATTTAATCGTAGCACACCCAGCTCGTATTGGATAATTGCTTGATTTGTGGAAACCACCCACACATCTGAAATAAGTATTGTGAGCATGTAAATAAAGGAGAATCCCAGGAATGTGTGTTTTTCTTTACAGAGTTACTTTTAAACCTCCAGTATTTGATGTGTTGTCCCAATGGCATGGCCCTGCATATCTGAAAGAAATATTTCTGTCCCAGCTCTTCTTGTCCCCCATTCCATCTCTCTCCCTCAGCTCTGTCTCCTGACTCAGTATCCCCAATCTCTCTCTCTCTTTCTCTCTCTCTCTCTCTCTCTCTCTCTCACACACATACACACACACACACACATTTCCTTAATGGAGGCATAACACTGAGTAGGGTGGTGGAGTTGTGAGAAGAAGCAGAAAAGCGTCTGAGCTGCTGGATTGTATAAGAAGAGAAAAAGTATGCACACCAGAGCTCCTATTATACTCTCTAGAATTCCTTTTTCCAATCTCTAAGAGGAAAAGAGATGGAATGGGGATGTAATGCAAGACACAATTGTAGCATCCCTTATTGCAGTTTTTCAAGCAGCATCTCAGCTCACAAATTTGCTTTTAAATGTTCACATGCTGAATGAAATCTCTTCCGACTAAGGAATATCTTAAAAACTGACCACTATTTCAATAATACTTTGGACCAGGCTATAAGAACCACAAGTACTGGTGTATGATTTTATAGTTTTCTAAGCACTACTACAAACTTAATCTCATTTAACCCTCACAACAACTGACTTTACAACCCAGAGACCTGACAGAGTTAGAATTCTAACACGTATCTTCTGGTTTTAAATCTCACATCCTTTCTACTCTGCTATTTCCAAGAGCTTTTTGACTGATTTTCTTGGATAATTAGAGGAAGATGAGCACCCTCTGACCCTGAGAATAAATAAAGAACTAAAATAGCAAAACTCACTTTCTTTTCTAGGGCTTAGCCAAACCCATAGCCCATCTTATCCTTCTTTGAAATCTCTTTCATGTCTCCTAAATTTAGCTGCCCAAGTCTTCACACAGAGGGAATCTGCTGAGAATTGCCTTTCCCAAAGAGCACCCCATGTTGCAAAACCCCTTTCATCTGCTGAGCCTGCCTGGGACCCACTCACTGGGTCCTGCCATTAGTTTTCCTAACCAGCTTATCAGATACACGGATCTTTGACAAAGGTTCTGTGAAGTTGTAAATCTGAGAGTTGAAGATGAGGTGTTCCTTCTTTTCCAGGCAACACAAACAATGGCTTTCTGGAGGAACTGTTCAGCTATTATATTCTGTCTCAACTGTTTGGCTCTGGTGGGAAAAAGAGGCCTGTGGACTACTCTGGTTTGAGCCCTAGGGTATGTTGCCAATTCCACAACTATGCACAAACAATCCTAAGCCTGAGCTGAGTCCAGCAGTGCCCAAAGAGAACATGCTTTGCCTAAGGGACAGGCCGGAAGAAAAGCACTTCATAAAAATGTGTTTCCCTGCCTGGGAAATCAAACTCAGACCTCTGTCCTCTGTCCTTTCCAGACCACCCATATGGGAACATCTTTCAGCTTGTGGTTGGAGCTAATATTTTCAGAGGTGGCCACTGGTTTTGGATCAGTCCCAAAGTTCCGGTCCATCCTAAAACTTGGCTCCATGCCACATTAAAACATTCAGGTTGATAATACCAATAGCTATTCATATTTTTATTTCCCTAAGCTGCCTTGAGATAATTTCAACTCCTATTCTTCTCCCAAACACAGGCATGTACATACATATGCACATATACACATACATACACATGCATCATACATACACATGCATATACATGGACACACATATACAACAGTCTTTCCCTGTAGGGATTGGCAAACAGAAGCCAACAATATTGTACCCTAAAACTAAACAATTTTGCTTTGAATTACAGAGCTATTGATAGTGGTTTCTGTGAAATTTTATGACAGAGAAGAATTGGCAAAACATGAGAGTTTTCTTCTCATTTTGGCCCACGTTCTGTTAGGTGCCCTCAAGCACACAATTTCCTCTGTCTCACTGTTTAGTCTTGTGAAATATGGGTAATAGGGTTATTCTCTTCTTCTTAGTGATTAATGAGCCAAATGTTTGCAAGATGTCTTGAGAAGTTTGCTGAAAATTTTAAAACAAATTCATCTAAAACCATTTCTTCAAAGCCCTAGTTTATTGAATTCCTTGTATCAAAACTAAATGCAACTCTAAAATGCTGTCAAAAAGGAGCAAGATCACAACTCTGTATCTGCCATAAAACTTGTCATAAACTTAGGGAGCAACCTTGTCTAGCTGAGCCCATGGAAATTGTGTCTTAATCTATTTCTTTTTATTTCTCTAATTTCACATTACAAGAAATATGCAGTCCATTTCATACAACATTTATTCAAGGTTATGATAACAAACTAACTGTCTCTCCCAAGGATGCATATGTTCTTGTGCTTCCTGGCCCAAGGTCTTTTCACTGGCTTTTCTTTCAAACCTTATTCATTCTTAGTCATCTCGGCTAGAAATTTCCTGCTTCAGAGCTGAAAGTAAGTACATTTTCTACTAATTTCTCAGGTTCTTATGTGCTTTGGGATCATAATCAGAACAGTTAGAAACAAATCTGAGAAAATATTGTGTTCAGAATTCCTCCTAATAGTTTATTCTTTTAATTATGGTCTTTCATCCTTCCTGAGGAAGTTCATTTTTCTAATTGAATTATAACAATAAAATCTATTACTTGTTTGTCTAACTAAAGTAGCCTTCACTGTTAATAAATTTATTAGCTTCTCTATATTCTCAGTCTTTAAATTATTATGGCCAGGGTTTTCCTAATGGAAATAAGGGTGAAAAAAATCCTACTTCTTTTACTCTTTCATGAGAGTCACTCTTTTACCCAGTTAACTTTTAATTAAGTATGATAGTTTTGCTTTTATGGTAATTAAGGAAGCTAGCATGTGTTTGGCTTCCTGTATTTCTGCCATCAACATATGGAAGTGGATTATTAGTGGTTCTGGGACAATGTATATTCTCTCTCTGCCTTTGTTATCCATTAGTTCCACAGTCCTCTGACTTCCTCGGCAACAGCACAGAGTGTAGTATGAACAAGAAGTAAAAACATGTTCATTATCACAGACCCTTCTGAAATTGTTATCTCTTGGACAGCCATTCAGTCACTGTAGTCTTGAGACACTCTTTTCTTGGTTGACTGTCATTGGGGGACATGCATTCTCCAGAATAGAGGTCTCAGTCTTTTCTTTTCTTTTCCTTTTTTCTTTTTGCTCTTTTTTTTGGCTTTTTAAAAAATTAATTAATATATTTTTATGATGACATTAGTTAATTAAATCTGGTAAGTTTCAGTTGTACATTTTAACAGTAAGGCATACATATATTTACATTGTGTGTTTACCTCCCATAGTTAGATTTCTTTCTGTCACCACATATTTGACCCCTTTTACCTCATCTACCTCCTCCTTCCCCCCTCCTCCCTATCCTCTGGTAACCACTAGTCTATTGTCCATGTCCATGAGTCTCTGTTTGTTTGTCCTGTTTATTTGTTGCTTTTAGGTTTATATCCCACATATAAGTGATATCATGTGATTTTCAACTTCCGTCTGGCTTATTTTGCTTAGCATGATTATCTCGAGGTCCACTCATGTTGTCACAAATGACAGTATTTCATCTCTTCTTATTGCTGAGTAATATTCCATTGTATATATGTACCACAGCATCTTTATCCATTCATCTATCTATCATAGGACATTTCAGTTGCTTCCATGTCCTGGCCACTGTGGTTAATGCTGCTATGAACATCTGTGTACAAATACCTTTTCAGATATGAGTTTTCAAGTCTTTGAAGTTTCTAATAAAAACAGTTATTCATATTTTTATTTTTCAAGGCTACCTTGAGATAATTCTCCTCCTCTCAAACGTGTGCATGTACACACATACATATATATGCACACATGCAAAGTCTTAAAGGGATAGAAATGGTAAAAGGATACAGGGGCATACTGAGAGTAAGGCCTTGAAAAAGACTGAGAACAGGAGAGCTTCCTTCTGTGCACCCAGAGCAGAAGTGCAGAAGGGATTGTGACAAGCTGTGCTTACTCATTTGTGTATTTATCAAAAATGTCCATTGGATACTTAGTACCAAGCCTTGCTGCAAGCCCTAGTCAAATTGTCTACTATGAGCTTCCAGAAGCAGTAAGGGAATAGAGGAGACAGCTCTAGAACAATCTTGACCTTTCGATGCATCCTGCATCTCTTGTGGCAGAGGATGAGTTTCGCTCTAGTAGCGAATTCCTCTTATTGCCTCAGAGAAACTTAAGGTAATTCAGTGTAAAACATTTTAAGCCATTTTATTCTTTACCTTGTTAATTTTTCCAGGTGTGTTTACCATCTGAAATCTTAATGGTTTATTCACCTTTAATGAGATCTTTCTGCTTGGTGTAAGCAACATTCATCTTCCATTGATTGTACAAATATGGGTATGGCCAGGTTCTCTGTTAAGTGCTGGGCATACAGAGATGGTAAAGACAGTTCTTATCTTAAAGAACTCAAAATCCATTTACAAGAGAAGACAGTGTGTTTTAATGTGAGCAGGACTATCAGAAAAAAATAAAGACAAATTGTATAGAAAAATATAGGTGAGAAGCTCTCTCATGCTTCTTTGGGAGAGGGGAGGCAGTTTGGGAAAGTCTGCATAGAGATAGGAATGTATATGCTGAACATGAAAAGGTGATGAAGAAAATAGGGAATGGATACCACACAATAATTATATATTATGATGAAAAGAAAGAAAAGAATGAGGCTACCTCATTCCCCAAAATACAGAGTCACTTCAAGGCCTCTTATAATTGATTCTAGACAGAGTTCAAAGCAGGCCGTGTGCTGGGTTCAGATGAGTCATTGTTTATCATTAATGAGTACTGCCACATGAATAGCCAAACTTTAGAGTTATAACTACTTCTATTCAGTAATATCAAGAAAACTGATATCAGCTGGTAATGGTGATGTGGTGCTAGCAAAGGCTGTTGGGACAGTTCAGGATCAGTAAGTGAATTAGAAATTTATCTACCTTGGAGTTTCTCCTTGCCTTTTCTTTCAACAGTGTACTGATTAATAATATCCACAATTTATTATGATGCTACTTTATTTTATTTAGCACAAAATGGCCTTAGAATTGGAAGCACTTACTCCCCAGCATCTTCCACCACAAAGTGCCTAAACTAAACTTTCAAATATTTGGGGAGTGGGTGAGACAAGTACCCACTCAGTCTGTCTGCTGGACTGGAATCCTGCTGCTTCCTCTTATGCTCAGCCTCCAGAGCCTGTTTGGAAAAAAGGAGGGAACATGGGCCCTAGGGGAAGGCAGATTTAGCAGCTGGATAACCTTAAGTAAGTACTTAATCTCTCTGAATCTCAGTTTTCTTATCTATAAAATTGGTGGGGGAGCAGGGAATAGGAGTAGTATCCTTTATATTTAATTGGAACATTAACTAGAATGCCTTTCACTGTGAACCTTCTCTGACCTTCTCATAGACACCACTGTAAGAGAAGCTATGGTAAAACCAAATTGCCTTTAAAGTGAAGAATTTTAAGGATGTGCTGATGTACCAGGGAGTCTGGTTTTCTATCTGTTAGAGTATTAATTGAAATTGCTAAACACACATTTGGGTTCCTACACAGTAGACAATGAATTACCGATAATGCTTGTAGATAAAGCCAATCCTTTTCTGCATCATGTATACCATGTAGCAGCCATGACTCATTAGCAAGTCACCATAACCTTACCTGTTTTCTTTCTCAGGTGTGTATATCTTATCTCCTCAGCTAGATTTTGATGAGCAGTATGGTGTTTCTTATCTTTTTTATTCCCAACCATACATAACCTGGATCCTAGAAGATGTTCACAAAGGCCAGTTCTTTATTCGATTACTTGAATTAAAGCCAAAAGATCCTAAAACTTTCCTTCCCCCTAACCCTCCCATACAGCTATTCTCACCACATTCCTTGAATAACAACTACTTCATTAACAGCTCCTCATCCTCTGGGACTGAGACTCACTGTGGAGTATAAAAAGGCAGAGACACTAGCTCCTCAACACTCCAGAGCAGAGTCCAGAGACTAAAAGCTGTCTGTAATGCTCATGGTGGTTATGGGGTCCAGTTAGGCTGGGGTCAGTCCACTCCCTAAAGGTAGCGATAGCAGGAGTCAGGTGAGTCAAAGAAAGCTTTGAGTCACCAATCTAAAGATATAAAATAAGTTTAAAATTCTTCATCTGGAATAGGAAAGCAGTTGTTTAATATTGTTTTATTTAATGGCGTTTGTTCAGCTCACTGAACCAGTTAAAAACTATTCCATGCTTTCGCAACAGAGTGGAAATTGGAAACTATTTCAAGGATGGAAATATAAACGAAACTGTGCAGTAAAGAATCTGGTATTGATTTTTTAAAAAGTAAATTACAGAAAGGGTTTGATGGAGTTTTTTTCCAAAAAAATCTCCAAGAAAGATTAAATGCCACCAAGGTTGCTCCCTAACACATGTCTGCTCCAGGCCCTCAGCTTCTATTATATGCATATATACTTGGTTCCCAATATTATGGAAGGTCTCCTTTGCCTAGTCTGGGAACAACTGAACATTTATATGCAAAAAAAAAAAATTTAGATGTAGATCTCATACCTTACACACACACACACACACACACACTCACACACACACACACTCCCAGTGGATCACAGACCTAAATGTAAATATAAGACCACACAACTTCTAGAAGAAAACTCAGATGAAAATATACATTACAGCTGAAAGTCTAATGACATGCTAAATGTAATAATGGCTAATTGTCACTGTGGGACCCTGGAACAGAAAATGTACATTAGATAAAAACTAAGTAAATATGAATAAAGTATGAACTTTAGCTAATAATAATGTGTCAATACTGACCATCAATTGTGGTTAATGTACTATATTAAAGTGAGATGTTAATATGGGAAACTGGGTGTACTTTGTATGGGAACTCTCTGCTAGCTTTGTAACTTTCCCGTGAATCTAAAACTGTTCTAAAATAAATATATATATATATATTTAAAAAATAGTTCATAGCTCCACCACCCAATTAATATTTGAGATATTCTTCTAGCGATTTTTCTATGCCTTTTCATATATATATATATGTATATGTGTATATATATATATATGTATATATATATATATATATATATATATATATATATATATATACACTTCTGCACCACTGAACCATGATTTTAATTATAAAATAGTGTTCTATCTTATGGGCCTGCCGGAATTTATTTAACCAATTGTCAATTACTAGTTATTTATGTCGTTATCAGTTTTTCACTATATAATTAACAATTCAGTGAACATCATTGTATATACATCTTTGTACATATCATTGATTGTTTGTTTAGAGCCTCTGAGTTACAGATCTATCAGGTTTTTAGTCCTAAAGGTAGACAGTGTGACAGTGGAACTATATGTGTCACCTTCTATTGGGTTAGAATGTGTGAGTAAGATGCTTATTCTAGATTTTTAGTGACAACACATTTTCTAATTAATGAGTTTGAAGAAATACTTATATTTGACAAATATGGTACTTGGATTTTGAACAATTTGTATTTATTATAATTTAAATAGATCAATTGTGATTATAATCCTTCACAGCACCTTAGTTTATTTACAACTACTTTTTATCTTCTATTCTTATTCTTACTATATATTAGTATCAGGTAGACAATACAATGGTAAGACATTTATATGATTTATGAAGTGATACCCTGATTACTCTAGCACAACCATTACAATAATATTGACTATATTCTCTATGCTATACTCTACTTTCCCATGACTGTTTTGTAGCTACTAATTAGAACTTTTTTTATCCCTTTACCTTTTTCACCATTTCCTCTCCTCTCTCTGGTAATCAGCAGTTTGTTTTCTGTATCTATGAGTCTATTTTCATTTATATTGTTTCTTTTGTTCCTTGGATTCTGCATATAAGTGAAATCATATGGTATTTCTCTGTCTGACTTATTTCACTCAGCATAACATCCTCTATGTCAATCCATGCCGTTGCAAATGATAAGATTTCATTTTTTTTATGGCTGAGTAATATTCCATTGTATATATGTACCACAGCTTCTTTATCCAATCATCTATGATGGGCACTTAGGTTGCTTCCATATCTTGGCTATTGTGAATAGTGTTGCTTTGAACATAGGGGTGCATGCAACTTATGAACTAATATTTTGGTTTTCTTTAAATAAATACCCAGAAGTGCAATTGCTAGGTCTAAAGGTAGTTTTGTTTTTAATTTTTTGAGGAACCTCCAGACAGTTTTCCTTAGCAGCTGTATCAATTTGCAATTCTACCAACAGTGTATGAGGGTTCCCTTTTCTCCACATTCTTGCCAACACTAATTTTTTGATTTATTGATGATAGATAACCTGACAGGTATGCGGTGATATCTCATTGTGGTTTTAATTTACATTTCTCTGATGATTAGTGATGTTGAGCATCTTTTTATATGTCTATTGGCAGCCTGTATGTCCTCTTTGGAGAAATACTTATTCAGATCTTCTGCTTATCTTTTAATTGGATTTTTTTTATTGTTGTTGAGTTTTAAATATTAACCCCTTATCAGATGTATCATAGGTAAATATCCTCTCCTGTTCAGTAAGTGGTCTTTTCGTTGTTGATGGTTTGCTTGCAAAAACTTTGTAGTTTGGTATAGTCCTAATTGTTTATTTTTCCTTTAGTTTCCTTTGCTTGAAAAGATATATCAGAAAAAAAGTATTACTAAAAGCAACATCAGAGAGTTCACTGCCTATTTTTTCTTCTAGGAGTTTTATGGTTTCAGGTCTTACATATAAGTCTTTAATCCTTTTTGATTTTATTCTTGTATATGGTGTAAGAAGGTGGTGGCGTTTTCCCACCGCCATTTATTGAAGAGACTGTCTTTACCCCATTGTATATTCTTGCCTCCTTTGTCATAGATTAAATGAGCATATAGATGGACTTATTTCTTGGCTTTCTATTCTGTTCCATTGATCTATGCATTTGTTTGTTTGTCAGTACCATGCTGTTTCAATTACTATAGTCTTGTACTAAACCATGATATCATGCAATGTAATACCTCCAATTTTGTTCTTGTTTCTCAAGATTCCCATGATTATTCAGAGTCTTTCATGATTTCATATAAATTTTTGGATTATTTGTTCTAGTTCCCTGAAAAATGCCATTGGTATTTTGATAGGGATTGCATTGAATCTATAGATATTTGGGGAATTACAGATATTTAACATTAATTTTTCCTTTCCATGAGCGTGGCATATGCTTTCGTTTATTTGTATCTTCTTTAATTTCTTTCTTTAGTGTCATAGTTTTCTGAGTGCAGGTTTTTACCTCCTTGGTTAAATTTATTCCTATATATTTTATTTTATTTTTAGGTGCAGTTGTAAATGGAATTTTTTTTTAATTTCTCTTTCTGATAGTTCATTATTGGTTTATAAAAATGCAACAGATTTCTGAATTAATTTGTATCCTGCTAATTTATGGAATTCATTGATCAGTTCTAACAGTTTTGGGGTGGAATCTTTGGGGTTCTCTCTATATAGTATCTTGTCATCTGCAAATAATGACAGCTTTGCTTTCCCTTTCCAACATAAATGCCTTTTATTTCTCTTTCTTGCCTTATTGCAGTAGCTAGGACTTCTACTTCTATGTTTAATAAAAGCAGGAAAAGTGGATATCCTTGTCTTGTTCCTGATCCTAAAGAAAACAGTTTTAGCTTTTCCTTATGGAGTATGATGTTAGCTGTAGATTTGTCATATATGGCATTTATTATGTTGAGGTATGTTCCCTCTATTACCACTTTGCTGAGAGATTTTATTATAAATAAATGCTGGATTTTGTCAAACACTTTTTCTGCATCTATTGATATGACTATATGATTTTTATCTTTCAATTTGTTAATGTGGTGTATCACATGGATTGATTTGCAAATATAGTACCAACCTTGCATCCCAGGAATAAATCCAAATTAATCATGGTGTATGAGCATTTTAATGCATTCTTTAATTTTATTTGCAAATATTTTGTGGAAGATTTTTGCATCATTGTTCATCAGGGATATTGGCCTGTAGTTTTCTTTTTTTGTACTCTCTTTGTCTGGTTTTGGAATCAGCATAATGATGGCTTTGTAAAAAGAGAGTTAGGAAGTTTTCCCTTCCCTTGAATTTTTTGGAATAGTGGTAAAATAAGTGTCAATTCTTATTAGAATGTTTGGTAAAATTCACCTGTGAAGGCATCTAGTCCAGGACTTTTGCTTTAGGGGAGTATTTTTAAATTATTGATTCAATTTCTAGCAACAATCAGTCAGTTTAGATTTCTGATTCTTTTTAACTCAGTCTTGGGAGATTGTATGTATCTCGAAAGGAATTAAGTTCTTCCAGATGGTCCACAATTGCTCTGTGGAGTCAGTTGTCACTTCTTTTTTGTTTCTTTTTTCCTTGGTGAATCTGGTTAAAGATTTATCACTTTTTTAATCTTTTTAAAGAAACATCTTGGTTTTATTGATCTTTCGTACTGCTTATTTACACTTATTTCACTTATTTCTGCTCTAATCTTTATTATTTTCTTCCTTCTACTCTTTTGTGCTTTGTTTGCTGTTCTTTTTCCAGTTCTTTCAAGTGTAAGGTTAGATTGTTTATTTGAGCTTTTTCTTCTTTATTGAGATAAGACTGTATTGCTATCAATTTTCCTCTCAGGACTGCTTTGGCTGTGTCCCATAGATTTTGAGTTGAGTTTTCATTTTCATTTGCCTCTACATATCTTTTGATTTCTTCCCTAATCTCATTGTTAACTCATTTAGTGTTTAGTAACATGTTGTTTATCCTCCATGTGTTTGTGTATTTTGCAGGGACTTTTGTTGTAGTTGATTTTCAGTTTTATATCATTGTGGTTGGAGAAGGAGGTTGATATGACTTCAATCTTCTTAAATTTTTTGAGACTTGTTTCACGGCCTAAAGTTGTCTATCTTGAAAAATGGTCCATGTGCACTTAAGAAGAATGTCTTGGGCTGAAACACTCTGAAAATATCAATTAAATTTATCTGGTCTAGTGTATCATTTAAAGCCACTGTTTCCTTGTTGACTTTCTGTCTGGAAGTTCTGTCCATTGGTGTCAATGAGATTTAAAGTCCCCTACTATGAGTGTATTACTACCAATCTCTCACTTTGTGTTGGTCAATATTTGCTTTATATATGTAGGTGCTCCTGTTTTGGGTGTGTATATGTTTACTAAAGTTATGTCCTCCTGTTGGACTGACCCCTTTATCATTATATAAAGCCTTTCTTTGTCTCTCATTATAACTTTTGTTTTAAAGTCTATATTTTTTGATATATATTGTTATCCCAGCTTTTAAAAAAATCTTCACTTGTATAAAATATCTTTTTTCCATCTCTTAACTTTTAGTCTGCGTGTGTCTTTCAATTTGAAATGGGTCTCTTATAGACAAGCATGTATATGGATCTTGTTTTTTTATCCATTCAGTTATCCTATGTCTTTTGATTGGAGCAATTAATCCATATATAATAAAGTGATTATAGATAGGTACATAGTTATTGCCATTTTATTATTCATATTTATGTCCCCCCATACTTCTTCTTTTTACATAATTCCCCTTAACATTTCTTGTAATAGCAACTTGGTGGTGGTGAATTCCTTTAGCTTTTTCCTGTCTGGGAAACTCTTTATCTTACCTTCAATTTTAATTGATAGCCTGAGTAGAGCAGTCTTGGTTGTAGGTCCTTGTTTTTCATCACTTTGAATATCTCATGTGAATCTCTTCTGGCCTGCAAAATTTCTGTTGAAAAATTAGCTGACATTCTTATGTGAGTACCTTGTAAGTAAAGAGCTACTTTCTCTTGTTGCTTTTAGAATTTTCTCTTTGTGTTTAAACTTTGCCATTTTAACTATGTTTTGGTTTGGGTTTGTTTGGATTCCTCTTGTTTGGGGCTCTCTGCACTTCATGGATTTGCATGTCTATTTTCTTCAATAAGTTAAGGAAATGGTTCACTATTATTTTTTTCAAATAGGTTCTTATTCTCTTGGCCTCTCTCTTCTTTTTCTGGTACCCCTATGATGCAAATATTGGTACTCTTGATGTTGTCCTAGAGGTCTCTTAAACTTTCTTCATTTTTAAAATTCTTTTTTCTTTTTGCTATTCTTCCAAATTACTAATTTGACCTTCTGCTTCATCTAATCTACTATTGATTTTTAAATGTATTTTCATTTATTTTATTATTAATTTTTCATTGGTTCTTTTTAATGGTTTCTATGCCCTTTTTATGCTCACTGTGTCTCTGTTGAAGTCCTCTCTAAGATCATCTATTATTCCCCAAAGTTCACTGAACATCCTGAAAACCAGTGTTTTGAACTCTGTCTTTGGTAGGTTGCTTGCCTCCATTTCATTTTGTTCTTTTTCTGGAGTTTTCTCCTGTTGTTTTATTTGTGACGTTTCTTTGTTTTCTCATTTTAGTTGTTTAGTTGTTAGGTAGATTTGTTAGATCTCCCAGTATTGGGCAGGTGGCCTTATGTAGTAGGTGCCCTGTGTGTCCAGTGGCACAGCCTTCATGATCACTTGTACCAGGAGTTCCATGAGTGTCTCTTGTGTGAATTATTTGTGCTATCCTGTTGTTACGCCTTAGTTGCTGTTAGTATGTTAGTGGATGGGATTGACTTTCAGTGCTGACTGGTTTTGAGGATTGACCCTTCCCCCAGTGTATGAGCTACTTTGTGGAGGCTGACCCTACTGAGTAGAATTCACCCCAGTGAGATTGTGTACCTGTTGAGATCACCCTTTGGCTATGTCACTTGTGTGCCTTATCAGGTGGTGATTTGATTTGGTATGATGCCAGCCTCTCGGTGTGTTTGTTTTGTAGCCCTTTGAGAGGGGCTCCTGTTTGAACCAATGTCAGCCACTGCCTGTGACCTTCCCAGGGCTGCCTGGTAGGCAGTACAAAGAGATTCATGGGTGGTTGTTGCCCGTGCTGGACCTGGAGGCATGTGAGAGAGACCATTTTAGGAACTCAAGTCAGCTGCCTCCAGTACCAGGCCTGGGGCAGCTTAGCAAAAGGTCCAAGGCATCCCATGAATAGAGAATGGTAATACATTTCTATCAACAAGTACCTCAAATGGAAAAGAATTAAGTGCTCTAACCAAAAGATAGAGTGGTTGAATGGATAAGAAAACAAGATCCTTACATGTGCTGCCTACAAGAGAGACTCACTTCAGATTAAAAGTCACACACAGACTAAAAGGAAGAGGATGGAAAAAGATATTGCCTTGATGGACCTAGAGGGTATTGCACTGAATGAAGTAAGTCAGATAAAGACAAATACCTCATCAGCCACATACATGTGGAATCTAAAGAACAAAACAACAACAACAAAAGTTAAAACAAACTCATAGACACAGAGAATATTTTGAGGGATACTAGATGGGAGCAAGGGTTCGGGGGATGGTGAAAAGGGGCAAAAAGATTAAGAAGTACAAATAGATAGATACAAAATAGTTATAGAGATATAAAGTGTAGCATAAGGAAAATAGTCAACAATGTTATAATAAATATTTACTTCATTTAGTGAAGTATCCCTCATGAAGTAGGGTGACTACTCCATGAGTTATATTGATCTCTAATCACTATGTCATACAACTGAAACTGATATATTACTGTATGCCAACTGTAATTGAAAAAAAAAAACTCATTGAATTGTACCATGTAAATATGAACAACTAATTGTCTATTATAATTCAATAAAGCTGGGAAAAAAGGGTAGTTATGTGTTTTCCTGTTTCTATATATGCCTTTAATTTCCTTTACTTCTTTTCTTATTCTAGTCTATCCATATATAATTGGGTTCATGAGAAGAATATGAAAAGGAAAGGGGAGAAGACAAAAAAGTAAACTTTATTTTTATCTCTGGGCTTAAAATTCCACTATAGATATTTGTCACAGAGCAATTAAGATTGAGGGTTCAGTAAATTGTTTTATTTAAATTATTACACCATTATATTTCATTAAGGCAACAGAAATTTCTTCGAGGTAACATGGCTTGTTTTTACCTTGTAGTCAATTTTGCAGCTGATATTTATATATATTCTTTCTTAGGTGATAGTGTGGCTTTTACCTCAGATCTCCTGCAAGTACTACAAAGAAGAAAAAATTCTGAATAATTAGTCCAGATTTCTTTCAAGACCAAGTAACATTTTTGACTTTACCACAAGCAGAGGAAATGAAGCACATAATCAGTCTATATGAAAACATAAATGATACAGCAAGAAATAATTCAGACTGTCCTCATGTGGTTTTGCCAGAGGAGATATTTTTTACAATATCCATCATCGGGGTTTTGGAGAACCTGACTGTCCTTCTGGCTGTGATAAAGAATAAGAATCTCCAGGCACCCATGTACTTTTTCATTTGCAGCTTAGCCATTTCTGATATGTTGGGCAGCCTGTATAAGATCGTGGAAAATATACTGATCATGTTCGGAAACATGGGCTATCTCAAGCCTCGTGGCAATTTTGAAACCACGGCTGATGATATCATTGACTCCCTGTTCATCCTCTCTCTACTTGGCTCCATTTTCAGTCTGTCTGTGATTGCTGCTGACCGCTACATCACAATCTTCCATGCTCTGCAGTATCACAGCATTGTGACCATGCATCGCACTATTGTCATCCTGACAGTCATCTGGACATGCTGTATATGCAGTGGCATCACCATGGTTCTCTTCTCCCATCACATCCCCACAGTGATTACCTTCACATCACTGTTCCCTCTGATGTTGGTCTTCATCCTGTGCCTCTACATTCACATGCTCTTGCTGGCTCATTCCCATGCCAGAAAGATCTCAACACTTCCCAGAGCCAACATGAAAGGGGTCATCACATTGACCATCCTTCTTGGGGTCTTCATCTTCTGTTGGGCCCCCTTTGTCCTTCATGTCCTCTTAATGACATTCTGCCCAAATAATCCTTATTGTGCCTGCTACATGTCTCTCTTCCAGGTAAATGGCATGTTGATCATGTGCAATGCAGTCATTGACCCTTTTATATATGCCTTCCGGAGCCCAGAGCTTAGGGAAGCATTCAAAAAGATGGTCTTCTGTTGCAGGTTCCAGTAGAATTATTGGTCCCTTATTTTAGGAGTTATGGTGATAATATTGTCAACTGATAGAATAACCAACAAATACTAATGTTCTCAACCATTTTTTCCTTCCCTAGTGTGTATGAGAATTATTCCACTTATTAGTATTTGTAATAGTTTTGTTCTATGTGAACAGTCTTGCCTTAGTACAGCTTTTATAACTAGAGAGATAAAATAATGAACTATAAAGAAGGACAGAATACAAAGCACACATAACAATATAATTTGAGAGCTTCGGACTAAGGCAAAAAAGCTTGTTCTCTCCTGGCTGGAGGCCGCTATAATTGATTTCTAAAAGTTAAAGTACCAAGATAAATACTCAGGCCAGAAACTACATGGCCTTTAAGCCAAAGATGCCAATAAATTGCTGCAGTTGAACTTGCCCATCACACACTACCATATGTAAAATCTCTTTCCTCCCTCCTACCTGCCTACTTTACTGTATGTCATCTCAAACATTTTTGGAAGCAGGAAGGTAAAAATCATAAATGTCAAATAATATGCTTTGAGTTTTCATGAATGAAGGAAACTTCTCTGTTAGTCTTCTTTGCTCATTCAGTATCCCACTACTGTTTAAATCCTTATTAAAACTTTTCATGTTTTAAAAGCATACATTTCAAAGGAATAAATAAAAATTTAATCCATTTATAAAGGCCAGAGGAAAATTATAATTATCTGAAGAAGGTATAAACAATCTTTGTGAATTTGTCACAGTGTAGAAGTACAGGAAAAGAGGCCCCAATATGTATTTTGTGAAGTATTGAGAGAGAGAGACAGAGAGACAGAGACAAAGACAGAGAGATAGACAGAAGGACAGAAAGAGAGAGAGAGAGAGAGAGAGAGAGAGAGAGAGAGAGAGTTAATTAGTTAATCATGCTTTTGGACTATGGAAAAAACCAAGACCAAAACAACACTTCAAGACAGTGCTATTATTGAGACCCAAGCCAGAGACTCTTCCACAGATGAATCTGAGAGGCGGACTCGATGACTAGAAAATTTCATTCTCATCAGCCACAGGACAGATGCTAGATATTGAAAAGTATCATCACCAATGGGAATAAAACATAATTTGTAAGTTCATCCATTTAAAGAAATTTATTAAATTTATTGGGGGTGACATTGGTTAATAAAATTACATAGGTTTCAAGTATACAATTCAAAAATAAATAATATGTATATTGCATTGTGTGTTTACCACTCAAAGTTAAATTTCCTTCCATCACCATGTATCTGACCCCACTTACCTTTTTCTGCCTTCTCCAACCTGTGTTTATGAGTTTTTGTTTGTCTTGTTCATTTGTTGCTTTCATTTTTTTTTAGCCCACATATGAGTGAAATCATATGGTTCTTATTTTTTTCTGACTTTTTTTGCTTAGCATAATAATCTCAAAGAAGATGTGGTACATAAATACAGTGGAATATTACTCAGACATAAGAAAAGATGAAATACTGGTATTTACAATAACATGGATGGATCTTGAGATTATCATGCTAAGCAAAATTCATCTGTTTTTAATAGCTAAAAATAAGCTTAAAGCAGAAGTGACTTCTGATCGCAAGTTCTTGCTAAGTTAGAAAGTAACCTAAAGGCATAGTGATAAGAGAAAGAAAGGAAAGAAGCCAGGTCTTCAGATGCACAGAGCACGGTTGCTCCAGATCCACTGGGAGTGACAGTGTCTTCTGGAAGAGGCAACACTTTGACCTTAGAAGAGTTTTCCCTAAGTTGCTGAGAGCAGAAGCCAACCACACATAGGACTGCTGGTCTGGTGATGGGTTTGATATTAGATATGGGGAGGGACTAGATCTTAAGAGACAGAACAGAAAGCATGGAATTAAAGAGAAGACAGCTGTAGGCTTTTTTTCCCAGATGGCCTCTGTCACAGATTGAATATGAAATCCAAAGTGTGTCTTCTTGACCTCTGCTCTATAGAAATCCTTTGGTTCTTCTCCCTCATCAAAAGGGCTACATTACTCTAATGTATATTAGCCTAGATTTATTAATAGATAAAATACTATATTTAAATTTATTTTTCATAAAATCTAAAGCACATTCCTATAAATGCTTTTTTAATGTTAGTTCTACCATTAAAAGAATAATATATAGCACAATTTTCTGTGATTATTCTGAATATTTTCAATAAAATATAATCTTTCTTTGATGTTGGGTGATTTGCTCCATGTCATAAATGGTCCCAAACTGCTGCACTTATTGAATTCTGCTTTTGTTAATAACTTTGATACCACTCTCAAGCTTTCAGCTGTCACTGTTGCCAGAGGGAATCACCCACCTCTGACTGCCTTTAATTTGTTTTGTTTAACATAAGAAACAAAATCAATAAGGCTATTCTAATAGTTTATAAAGCGAAAACATAGGATGAGTGCTAACTCAGAGACATTTTCAATTCTAGGTTCTCAGCTATATTCAAATCAGATCAGGGTATTTAGTACTCAGAATTATTGAAAAAGCTATGGTTACCTACCCCTACCTTCATATGTAATTCAAACAAAAACAGTATTGAACTGCATTCATTTGAGTAAGGAAGATCAATAAAGCTCAGATTCTTTCCATGATGACTACTTCAATCCTTTTATCATAATAACAAATTCTAAAACTGATTTGCTAATGCCATATGCATGTGTCCAGTTTTGTTGATCATCTAGCCATGATTCAGACAACTGAGAATGCTAGAAAAAGAATGAAGTACTATAGGTTACTTGATGTCCTCTTTAATTCAGAAGTGCACTACTTCTGAGCCATCTCTAATAAAAAGGAAAGAAAATTTCCTATTTTTCTCTCTCATTTTTCCATTGCTATGGTTCGAGTGTTTGTTTTTCCCCCGAATTCACACAGTTTGAAATTTTACTCCCCAAAGATAGTAGTATTAGTAGGTGGGGCTGTTGGGAGGTACTTAGATCACCAGGGTGAAGCCCTCATGAATGAGATTAGTGCCTTTGTAAAAGAGGATCCAGAGAGATCCCTCACCCCTTCTGCCAAGTGAGGAAACAGTGAGAGACGGTGCCAGCTATGAAGCAGGAGGAGGGCCCTTACCCCACCACGCTGGCACCCTGCCTTCCAGACTCCAGAATTGTGAGTAATAAATTTCTAATATTCATAAGCCACACAGTCTATGGTATTATTACAGTCTGAACACACTAAGACACACATCAATTCATGGACAGACATAAATAATTCAGTAAACATTCCACTCCTTCAACCACACATTTATTGGGCTGAGGTAGGAAAGGGGCCAAGAAAGCAGTCAAGGAGCACCCCTAGACTATCTAGTTAAGACCTCTGGGAAACATGAGCAAATCAATAATAAATCTTGAGAAACTGTCAGAGTTAATATTTCCTGGATGGTGGGGACATGTAATAACAATACTAATGATATGATAATAGTACCTATTAATTACTAAACAGTTACTTCAAGCCAGGTATTATTCTGAGATATGTGTGCATTAATCCTCACAACAACCCTAAGAATAAGTACAATTACTATCCTCATATTTTTTTCAGATAAATAAACTGAGGTTCTGAGATATTAAATAACTTCTGTGGCAGCAGATTCTAAAGTAGGTCTTATGATTCCTGCCTTATGATATTTCATATCTTTGTATAACACCTTCCCTTTGAGTGTGGGTGGACTATGACTTGCTTCTAACCCATAGATTATGGCAATTGTGATAAAATATCATTCTCATGACTATAATACATTATATAAAATACCATCTTGCTAGCAGGCTGCTAGAGACTCTGCTTGCTGGCTTGACAGAGTAAACAGACACTATGTGAACCCATTTGACAGGTTCTAATTCCTGTGCAAACAAATGAGCTCTCAGCCCTGAATGCTGCTGACAGTTACATGTGTCTAGAAGCAGACGCTGAGCATCAGATGAAAGTGCAGTCCAGCCCATACCTTGATTGCAGCCTTGTGAAATCCTGACGATCTTAGCAGATGACCCAGCTAAGACCTGGGCAATTATGAGCCATGGAAACTGTGAGATAAATATGCATGTTGCTTTAAGCCTCTAAATTTGTTGAAATTTCTTATGCAGCCATGGAAAACTAATATACTTACCCAACATGAGTTAGTGAGTACCAGAGTCAGGAGTCAACTCAAGGCTGCAATGTGGCCCAAGAGTCCAAGCTCTGTGATACCATTATGTACCATATGCAAAAATGTGTCCATAGCATGGCATAGTGATGAGTCACTTTGTTTCATTCCATGCCAAGACAGGCAAGTCAAGAATACCTGGGGCCTTCTTCCTCCAACTGAGTACTTAGCTCCTAAAGTAGAGGTGTCACTCAGAGAGGACACCACTTTCCTCACCTCACATCCAGAGTCCTGACTCAGATATTATGCCTGAACGGGGAAGCAGGCCACAAAACAAATAGCTCCTAATCTCTTCTTAAAGTAACTGACTTCATTTTAAACAGTGTATAGAGAAGTCCTAGCATTCTCAAGAACAGTGGAGATTGTAGCAAAAGGTAATTGGGAAAGGAATAATAGATTCATGTGAGATATAGAAAAATCTACAGGCAAGGCAGTTTGCTGAGAAAAGGAAGAAAGCAATGAGGGCCTTCCTAGGGTCAGAACAAATCTCAATCACTGACCTCAGAAACTATCCCTTCAAAGGAGCCCAAATTTAATTAGTCTTCAGAACAATTTATGTCCTAGGACATTATTGAAAATAACAAAATAATCATTCAACAATTAGTGAGGCTTAACATCTGGGTATGGTCAGGAAAATAGCAGTCAAACACAGCCCTGTCACAACCAGGTGACAGTAAAAAAACCCGTTTGCACACACTGCTCCCCACCCCCACCCGGAGGACATCAGAGGCATAACACTGCAGGGTGCGGTAAAGGGGCAGAATGCACAAAATCCAGCCAGTCACTAAACAAATAAACAAGTAACTAAGAATAACAAGTTCCAGAAGGGGGAAGGGTCTACAGGAACTGCCTGTGAGAGCCAATTAGTTCTCAAACTTAACAAAGACATCAAAACAGCTATTATAAATATGTTCAAAAAATTTGAGGAAATAATGGTTAAAGAAGTATAAGAAGGTATAATGACAATGCCACATCAAATAAAGATTATCAATAGAGACAGAAATTATAAAAATGAACCAAATGAAAGTTGTAAAGATTAAAGGATAATAACTAAATAAATAAAAGAAAATGCAGGAGTGATACCACAGAAAGGGTAGATTAGTTGACTCCAAGAATTAGTCCCTCTACTAACTGAAGGACAAACCAACAGACTAAAATTATCCAAACCCAATATCTAATCAAACACAGCAACCAAGGGAGTCCTTAATGAAGAAAGAAGTAACTAAATTTTAGTAAGAAAGCATAGTGGCCTTTTTTATTACTTACTTGCTATTCTCTATCCTCCAGCTTGCTAGTGGTGATGAAAATGGTGACCCACATTTCTGGTGTTGCTTGCTGGTGCCAGGACCTTCTTCTTGAAAAATTGGGGTTGTGCTTTTTGACCAGTCTGGTGGTCCCCTGAGGAATCAGCACAGTGCCTGACCTTTGTTTCACCTTCCTCAATCTGGCATGAGATCCCAGGAGGTAGCTAATGAAAACAGATAAAGATATATGCTATCCATAGCTACCAGGGACAAGAGATGGAAAGAATGGGGCAAGCAGAAGGCAGACCAAAAAGCCTGGGAAGGAAGATTCTTAGGCAAATAATGTCTTTGAAGGGCAATTATGTACACCGGGGAATCTGGAGTACAACACATATATCCATAATTCACGAATGACCTGAGAGAACCCTACATGTGCACCTCAGGCTGATCCTTAGACACTGCTTAAACAGGAAGTGAAGATGAAGGCAGAGTTTAAGCAATCTGGCTTAGTGTTGAAGGAGTATCCTAGCTCAGGGCTAGTCTATAAAAACTAGGGATGATTTGTTTTTCTTTTTGCCTCCTGGCATTTAAGGAATCTCTGTCAATCACTGGCTAAACACAGAGATAAAGGAATAGAGACACCAGTGACCACATACAAAAGGAAGACAAATTTTGCAGAAATAGTTTGGAAAAATCGCTAAAAATGTGGATGGCTGTAGTCTTCAGCAATCAATACCAAACTCTGGGGAGGGGAGAGAATTTGATTTTTAGAATTACCACATTATAGTGTTTAATTATAGTGTCCAATTTTCAATGACAACAATAACAAAAGTTATAAAGCATATGAAGAAACAAGGAAGTATGGTCCATTTACAGAGGAAAGAAAAAAGAAATTGATAGAAATCCTCCCTGAGGAAGTCCAGATGTTGGACTTACCAAAAAGGATTTTATTCTTTACTTGTTAAAATTAATTTTTGTCACTTTATTGTTAACAAATGAATGTTATCTCAGATTATAGATGTAATTGTAACTTAATTGAACAGCAAAAAAATCATGCTAATGGTAAAAGCCTGTTGGAATTTACCAAATGCATATTAATATAGTTTTACATTGCTATATGAACTGCTCTCAACTGCTAATAATAAAAGTTATAACTGGTTTAATCACTTTGAAAACCCATATAACAAATAGCTGTTTTGTTCTAAAAAATTCACACAGCTTTAAAATGGATTTAATCCATTTTTAATCCTCATCTGAAAATAAACAGCAAATAGAACTGGAGATTTTCAACATAGATATCAAACTGATATAGCAATCATAGTGCATGCAATTCAAAATGAATAAAATTAATAAAAATCCAATGGTAGTCCAAGATTTTGCCTGTTGTAGCAATTACCTTAATGCTTTGGAAAAGTGAACACAGGCTTTAAAGCATAAACAGTAGGGTTCATCATCTAATGTGTTGCAAGTAGAAACATTCTCTTCCACAGTGTTTGGAAGCATGTGTACAACCACTGTACAATGGTCACTTCAAATTTAAGCAGTTATCTTTTGTCCTACAAAGTCGAAAATCTGTATTAAATGCAACCTTTCTTTTTCATAATGTCTTCCCAAATTAATCCTGTTAAAGTCAGCAAAATCAAAAAGTACAAGAGATATTTTCAGACACAGCTTGAATCTACTGTGCATGAAAAATGTTTTAAAATGACAATTTTAATAGATAAATGTAAATTTGAACACAAATACCAAATAAAAGATAGCTGAACCACACAGAAAAAATGCTTTCCTTATCTCCATATTCAGATGTTTTACAAGAAAGAAAATATTAGAACATCATTCAAAATGGAAAGATTTCTTCGTAAGACTTTCATTGAACTTAATATTACCTAATTATAATTTCTAAAATAGAATTAACAAACCAAATTTAAGTATTCTTAGTTAGAGGCTGAAAAAGAAATAAGCACAATGATCTTGTAAGTAGATATGTTAACACGATTATGTAACAATTACATCAAGAAATGAAGGTATGCTACTAGGGCAATCCCAATATCTCTCTCTCTCTCTCTCTCTCTCTCTCTCTCTCTCTCTCTCTCTCTCTATATATATATATATATATATATATATATATATATATATATATATATATATATCTATCTCACACCCACATGCTTACTCAGACAGACAATACGCCTCCAGGAAGATAGTATACCAATGATAGCTTACAATTTTAATACAATTAAGAGTCCCATAATTCAGTTCAATAAGACATTTGAAGATTTATCACTTTAAGATATTCTAAAGGAAAAGAAAATTACAAAATATTCCAAAATGGTTGAAAGTAACACTATGTATTATAAAACATGTAGCTTACAAACTCCATTATGTTTGAGCAACCAGTCATCACAGATGTAGTAGTGAGGTAGTGAGGTAGTATTAATGCCCTTCATAAGACTATGTTTTCAATATGCTACCCTTTTGGGAAGGTCCAGTTTTTTTTTTTAAATGAATATAATCAATTACCAACAAATGTGTATTAACTTTTATTAAATGTGTGTATATCTAAATCAACCTATGAAATAGCAAAACTTTAAAAATCTTAGAGACAACTGTTATTTGCAGGCAGTGTTTCTTCAATAAACTCTCTTAGGGAACTGTTAACTGCTGTTTATACCTTTGTGTGTGAATCAGTAGGCAAAGAAAATCAAAGGATGACAGAAGATGAAACTGCAATTAGTTCAGCTGTGAAAGATGAGATGACTGTAATTAAGTAAGCAAATATCAAATATCCAATAATGTAATAAAATTAGGATTAAAAAATTAATTACTAGCTGCACATTACACGTTCCATAATTTACTGTTATCTTCTATACAATGACTAATGACTGTCCACCTGTGACCTACCCTCGTTTTAAATGCTGCCAATAATCTGTATGGTGGCAGAATTTATGGCTATGGGGATGGCAAGATATAAGAATGGCACACCGAGAAAATATAATGAGAAAGAATGTGAAAATACATGCAGGTAAAATATGGAAAGGTAAGAGAAAACAGAGTGCTCAACTTAAACACTTATTAAGTCACCATCATCCTTTAAAATGCACAGTGTTTAAATAACACAAACACATTTGTCAGACATGATAATTAGTGGTAATCTGCAACAGAAAAAAATGGAAAATGCAAAATATGAAAGGAGATGATGGAACACTGTTCTCCATTTCCCGGCCCAAAAGAAAAAGAAAGCCAAGCATGATATCAGACTACCTTAATGTTGATGAGCTCCCCTTAAATGTTTTTTAGCCACCACAGTCAAACTGGTATAAATGCTTTGGCAAGGTGGGATGCATTCCATCACATCTGCAAAGACCTTCTTTTCTCTGTTAGTGGTTCAGCTTATGAAGAACATGTATGCAAAATAACAGCTTTACAATGCTTCAAACTCATCATTACATAGCTTTGTATTGCCTTGTTGAATCTATCACAAAGTCTTGTGTTTATCACAGACTGCATATTAACACACTCATTTTTCTATGTTTCTGTGTTTCCTCCTCATTTCTGTGGTTCATAACTTTATTATTTGATAATTCAGCACCAGCCACAGCATTATTCTCATCATATTCGTTGTGCTCATTTTCAGTTGGAGGAATGACCGGTGGTAGTGGAAACAGAGTGGGGCAGACATCACAATTGTTAACTCTTCTTTGGTCATTTTCTAGTCTTCCTAGGCCACAAAAGCTTTGTGTTGCCACTCAGTAGCTTTCTCTTTCTCTTCTTGGTCTCTTCTAGAAGTGCAATCTTGGCAGTAAATTTGGCAAGTTCTGTGGCTACCTGTTCCTGATTCTTCATCGGCTGGGTAGCCTGTTTTGCTATAGCAGATTTGGACTCTTCAGCAGCTTGATACTCCTTTTCAAGTCTTTCTGCTTGTCCTTTTGTTTGTTTTCATTCCTAATCCAGTTATAGAGCATTTTGAATCTGTTCTAGTTATTTCTGGACTTCCATTTTCTGTTCTTCAGTTTGCTTTAGACGTTCTATTAGCTCTTCTTTTTCATAGTCTATTATTTCCTTTTCCTTTTCTGCTATTTCTTTCTTTTCTTTTTATTCTTTAATTGCACCCTTTCCAACTGCTCCAATGTTTCTCTTGCCTACCCTGAACATTCATCTATTGTATTTCATTAGTATCAGGCTTTCTTCTTCACATGTATAGTTCTTGGTATCCCATACACAAAATCCACTTATTGAGACTCAGACAAAGTGCATAAGAAACAAATCAGGTGTCTTTTTGTATATTTGCTTTATAATGTTTTTTAAATCATTAAATAAAATATTTCTGATTTTACTCCAGAGCAAATCAATTTTAGGTGTTAACTTGCATCATGCTCATAAATATCAAGACCCAAAGCATCAATGTCTAGCTGCAATTCAGTTCTGTTTTTTTTTTTATTTTTAATTT
Source organism: Rousettus aegyptiacus (assembly GCF_014176215.1). Taxonomy (NCBI): domain Eukaryota; kingdom Metazoa; phylum Chordata; class Mammalia; order Chiroptera; family Pteropodidae; genus Rousettus; species Rousettus aegyptiacus. The sequence goes on from NW_023416287.1 coordinate 44,791,565, forward strand.
CAAAATAATTGACTCCATACATTTCTAGGTATTGTACAATATTTAGGTATTTCATCATAGAATCTTCTTTTTGCATTCTTCTATGTTTTTTATGTCAGTTCTGTATTCTAGCTTCTCATTGTTTTTTTTTTTGGGGGGGGGGTCAGTTTGTATTATTCCAAAACACATTGAGGTAGGAGTCTATCATTTGCCATGTAACTCTTTTTTATGAATCTCTTTGTTATAATATCCATACATGGTTTGAACAACATGGGAAGCCAAAAAGACTACAGTTTCTGAAGGGCAATAGATCTCATCATTTAAGATACCTTCTTTAACTTGCAATAAGAAAATTTTCTGGGTTATTTCTTGAATTAATTCCTCAGAAACATCTTCAGGAAAGAATTTAACTCTAAATTTGAACTGTACAGGATTTTCTTTTTTAACATCTTGCTGTGTCACCATTTTATTTAGTTTAAGTCAGGTAAAACAACCTTTGCTGTCAGCATACCAAAGCCCAAAAAAACCCGACCTCATGAAAATCAACTGTTTTCACCACTTGGTCAAAAAGTTGTCTGCCAGTTTTATTAGGCTGAATGGCAGATTCCAGCTCAGCATCTATTGTGGTTACTCTTATATTGATTGGTTTCAGCATTTTCTGTGTGTGTGTGTGTGTGTGTGTGTGTGTGTGTGTGTGTGTGTTTTACACCTACAGCATCTGGTCTTCCTAGGTGGTCTCCCATCCAAATACTAACCAGGCCTGACCCTGCTTAGCTTCTGAGATCAGACAGGATCAGGCTTGTTCAGGGTAGCATAGCTATAGACTATTTTCCTTCCAATTTTGTCACCTTCATTAAAAATTCTTCACTTTAATCAATTCCGTTGTCATGTCTAGATATATGTCCTCAGTTTCACTTTGATTAATCTTGAAAACTTTGTCTTTCAATGTTTTGTCTTTTTTCTTCGCCCAACAGCGAGCAGGTACTCCCACCCAGAGTGTGGCTGAGGTGATGTGCAGGGGCACCAGGCATTGCAGCTATGGCTGGGAGTGAATGGCAGCAGTGGGAGTGCTAGGCCACCAGAGAGGAGAGGCAATGCAGCCACCACAGACAGTTCTGCAATATGATCGAAGACTTTAAATCAACTGTCCTAAATATGCTCAAAGTGCTAAAGGAAACTAAGACAATAATGTATACGAAATATGTATTTAAACAAAAAGAATATCAAGAGAGATGGAAATTGTTAAAAGGAACCAAATAAAAATTCTGGAACTGAAAAGTACAATATTGGAGATTAAAAATTCACTAGAAAGGGGTTCAAAAGCATATTTGAGGAGGCAAAAGAATTATCAAGTATAAACACATGGCAATTGAAATTATCTATTCTGAGAAGCAAAAGAAAAATAATTTATTAAAAATGAACAGAGCCTAAGTGGTCTGCAGGACATCCTTATGTGTATCAACATATGCGTTATGGTAGTTCTGGAAGGGAAAGGGAGAGAGAAGGGGCAAAAAGAGCACTTGAAGAAATATAGGCTCAAAACTTTCCAAATTTAATAAAAGACACAAACCTACACATCTAAAAAACTCATCAAAATCTAAGTTGAATAAATTCAAAGAGATACATCATAATGAGATAGATTATAATCAAAGGGAGAATCTTGAAAGCAACAAGAGAGTAGTGACTTGTCATGGACATGGGATTCTCTATATGATTAACATCTAATTTCTCATCAGAAACCATGGAGATTGTAAGGTTACGGGATGGCCTATTTAAAATGTTGGGGGGAAAAGCCTACCAACCAAGAATTCTATATCCAGCAAGGTTACTTTGACCTTTGAAAATCAATTATTGTAATATAGTATGTCAATAGGATAAAAGAAAAACCACATGACCATCTCACTAGATGCAGAAAATTAACAAAATCTATCACTCTTTCATGATAAAAAATATGTAGCAAACTAGGAATACAAGAGAACTTTCTCAATATGATGAAGGGTATTTACCCAAACCCCCACAGGTAACCACATAGTTAATGATGAAAGGATGGATGTTGTTTGCCTGAGGTCAGGAACAAGAGAAGGATGCCTACTCTTACTTTTTCTATTCAACATTGTAGTGAGATACTAGCCAGGGCAATTAGACAAGAAAAAGAAATAAGTGATATCTAGATTGGAAAAGAAAAAGTAAAATTATCTCTATTCACAGATGGATTAATCTTTTGGGGTTTTCCCCAGGCTTAGGTGACTGAAATGAAGTGTCATGGAGTCAAGTTGGGCTATAAGCTAAAAAGGGTTCCCAGAATTGGGTTTATGTGTGTGACATCATCCCACACTTGGCCCATAATTATGTACACATAACCTCAGGTTCAAAAGGGTCCATAAACTTATATTTAAAAAGATATGTAATAAAAATAACTATAAGAACTAATAAGTGAGTTTTAGGCTGCAGAATACAAGATCAATATATGGAAATTAGTTGTATTTCTATACACTTGCAATGTGAAATACACTTACAATGAGCAATCTAAAAATAAAATTAGGAAAACAATTCTACTTATAATGGTGTCTAAAAGAATAAAATATGAATAAGTTTAACAAGAGTGTAAACAGACTCTAAAAACTACAAACATCGTTGAAAGAAACTGAAGATCTAAATAAAGGGAAAAACATTTATGCTATGAATTGGAAAATTTAATAATGTTAAAATGGCAATACTTCCAAAACTAATCTACAGATTCAACACAATCATAATCAGAATCCCAGCTGGCTTCTTTGCAGGAACTGAAAGCTTATTCTAAAATTCATATGGAATTTCAAGAGATCGTGGATTGTCAAAATCTTGAAAAAAAAAAAAAAGGAGGACTCGCACTTCCCAATTTCAAAACTTGTTGTAAAGCAACATTAATCAAAATTGTGTGGTAGTATCCTAGGGTAGATATATAGATTATTGGAATAGAATTCCATTCGAGAGTCCTGAAATAAACTCATGTATCAACTTTTTTCTTTTATTTATATTTTTATTTTTTTAATTATAGTTGGCATACAATATTATATTAGTTACACTTGGACAACATAGTAATTAGATATTTATATAACTTATGAAGTGATCACTCTGATAAATCCAGTACCCATCTGAAACCATACATAGTTAATACAACATTATTGACTATATTCTTTTTGCTATACTTTACGTCTCCATGACAATTTTGTAACTACCAATTCGTACTTTTTAATCCCTTCTCCTTTTAAACCCAACCCAAAACCCCTCCCATCTGGTAATCCTTAAAATGTTGTCCATATATATGAGTTTGTTTCTGTTTTATTTGTTTATTTTGTTCTTTAGATTCCACGTGTAAGTGAAATCATATGGTATTTGTTATCTCCACTCAGCACAATACCTTGTAGATCTATCCATGTCATTGAAGATTACAAGATTTCATTTGTTTGTCGTTTGTTTGTTTATTTATTCATTTGTTTGCTCACTTACTTATTTTTGTGGCTGAGTAATATTCCGTTGCTTGTGCACCACTTTTTTTTTATGCATTTGCCCATTGATGGACACCAAGGTTGCCTCCATAACTTGGCTATTTTAAATCTGCTGCAATGAACAAATGGATGCACATGTCCTTTCAAAGTAGTATTTTGGATTGCTTCAGATAAATGCCCAGAAGTGGGATTATGGAGTCTTTTTTTTGTCTCTTATTATAGCCTTTGTATTAAAGTCTATTTTGTCTGGTGTAAGTATTGCGACACCAGATTTTTTTCATTGCAATTTTTATTAAATATAATTTTCCATCCCTTTACTCTCAGTCTCTGCATGTCTTTTGATCTGAAGTGAGTTTCTTGCAGGCAACATATGTATGGGTCTTATTTTTGTATCCTTTCAGCCACCCTACCTTTTTATTGGAGCACTTAATTCTTCTTCATTTGAAGTAATCATTGATAGACATGTAGTTATTGCCATTTTATTATTCATATTTTTGATATATATATTTTCTTCTTCTTCAAGAAGTCTATTTAACATTTTCTGTAAGACTGCTTGGTGGTGATGAACTCCTTTAGCATTTTCTTATCTGAGAAGATCTTTACCTGTCCTTTGATTCTAAACGTTAGCTTTGCTGGGTAGAATAATCTTGGTTGTAGGTCCTTACTTTTCATCACTTTGAATGTTTTATAGAAATCCCTTCTGGTCTGAAAAGTTTCTCTTAAGAAATCAGCTGACAGTCTTATGAAAGTTCCCTTGTAGGGAATTGCTCTTTTCTTGCTGATTTTAAGATTCTCTCTTTGTCTTTAAGCTTTGGCATTTTAATGATGATGTGTTTTGGTGTGGACCTCTTTGGGTTCATCTTCTTTGAGACTCTCTGAGCTTTCTGGGGTTGTATATTTCTTCATCAAGTTAGAGAAGTTTTCCATAATTATTTCTTCAAATAGATTTTCAAATCCTTGCTCTCTCTCTTCTCCTTCTGGTACCGCTATGATATGAATGTTGTTATGCTTGCTGTTATCCCAGAGGCCTCTTCAACTATTCTCATTTTTTAAGGATTCTTTTCTCTTGTTGTTGTTCTGAATGTGTGTCCTCTACTACCCCATCTTCTAAATCACCGATTCAATCCTCTGCTTCATTCAATCTGTTGATACCTTCGAATGTACTCTTCATCTCAGATATTGTATTCTTCACTTCTGACTGATTCTTTTTTATGTCTTCTATCTCAATTTTTATGTTTTCTATCTCTTTGTTAAAGCTCTCACTGAGCTCATCTGTTCTTCCTCTAAGTTCATTGAGCATTGAGCATTCTTATAACCAGTGTTTTGAACTCTGAATCTGAGTCCATTTTGTTTAGTTCTTCTTCTGGAGCTTTGTTCTGTTCTTTCATATGGAACATGTTTCTTTGTCTCCCCATTTTGTTTTCCTCTTTGTGTTTGTTTTTAGGTATTACATAGGGCTCCTCAGTCTCTCGGTTTTAGTAGAATGACTTTATGTAATAAGTGTCCTATGGGGCCTAGTGGCACAGTCTTCCCTGGTCACATGAGCCAGGTGCTCAAGGTGTGTCCTATGTGTGGGTTCTGTGTGCCCTCCTGTTATAGTTGAGCCTTGGTTGCTGTTTGCAGATCAATTGGGAGGGGTGATTGTGAGGGTTATTCACTGAGGGGCCAACCCTATGAAGAACAATTCAGTTTAGCAAGGCTCTGGTACTTTCCCAGTCTGCCTTTTGAGTGTGTCTTCCTCAGATGAAGCCCTAGGTGGTGCTCCAGCCTGGCTAAAGCCAGCCACAGAGTATGTGAGCCCAAGTGCCTCATGTGAGGGGCCTAGCTGCAGGTCAAGTTCAGCCACAACCTATGTACTTCTGAGACCACCTGGTAAAAGTCACCAAGCAATTCACAGGTAAACTGTCACCTGTGCTGGGCTTAGAGGCGCCTCAAGAGGCCAAGTCAGGAACTAGGACTGCCACTAGTGCCACGCTTGGTGTTGCTTAGCAAGAGGTACAGGGCATGCTAAGGCCAGATGCTGCATGTTTGGATTTTGTGAGCCTTAAAGAGATTTTAGGAAAGTCCACAGTATAAGCCAAGATAGGCCATTTGTATGAAAAAAAAAAAAACACTGGAGGCAGCTTGGATGGGCCCACAAGTTGGGAAAGACAAAGTCTCAGAGTATCACCTAGGTGGGATGAGCTGTGTTATTCAGGTTGATTGAGACTAAGATATGGCAGCTGCCTACATCTGCATGCCAGAGAAGGGGAGGTCTCAACAAAAGAACAATAGATACCACCAGCACATCTGTGCAAGAGAAAGTCACCACTCCAACCCCGCCCTGAAGCCAGACAGCTCAGTTTCTCCCCATATGCTCTTAGTACTCTTTGAGCAGCTGCCCTAGTGCTAGAGCTCATAGCAAGTGAGTCCATCACTGAGTAAGTCTATGAGTGTGCCTTTAAGTGACTCCTGCAGCCTTCTGTTTCAGTTGGCCACAATCTCTGCTGGGTTCCACAGCCAGGGATTGTGGGGACTTCTCTTCTTGGCACTAGAACCTTGAGCTTAGGAGCCCAGGGTGGAGTTGGGAACACTCACTTCTCCAGAGGTGGAGGGGCGGCTTTCTGCAGCCAAGATCATCCTTCCAATTCTTGACCACCACAGGTGGTTGTGGGACTGGCTCATGTCACATCTCTTCCCCTCCCACCAGTCTTGAGGTGACTTCTTCTGTATGTCCTCAGTTGAGGATTTCTGTTCAACCAGATATCAGGCAACTTCCAATGATGGTTGCTCTGTAGTTTTGTTGTAATTTTGATGTGGCTGTGAAAGGGAAAAGCACAGCATCTATCTTCTATGCCGTCCTGACTGGAATACCTATGGTCAACTTTTAACAAGGGTATCTAGACCATTCAATAGAGAAAGAATAATCTCTTCAACAAAAGGTGCTCAGACAACTTGATAAACACATGGGAAAGAATGAAGTTGCAACCTTACCTCACAGAATATGTAAAAATGAGCTTAAAATGGATCAAAGAAAAATGAGCTAAAACTATAAAACTCTTAGAAGAAAACATGGCAGTATATTTTTTTAACTCAAGATTTGGCAGTGGATTCCTGGATATGACATTAAGAGTACAAGCAACCAAAGAAAAAATAGATAAATTTGACTTTATCGAAGCTAAAATCTTCAGTGATTTAATGGACACTATCAGAAAGTGAAAAGAAACCCACAGATTGGAAAAATAGTCACAAATCATATAGCTGGTAAAGGACCTACATCTGGAATATATAAAAACTCTTAAAACTCAACAATAAAAATATAAATAACCAATTTTAAAATAAGCAAAGAATTGGAGTAGACAAATGGCCAATAAGCAGATGAAAAGATGCTTAACATCACAAACATAATGTGAATATAAACCAAAACCATATTGAGATCCCACTTCACTCTCACTAAGACGGTTAGATGCAAAATATCAGATAGTAATGTGTTGAGGAGGATGTGAAGAAATCAGAACCTCCATTGGGCTGGTGAAATGGAGAATGTCGACGTCTCTTTAGAAAATAGTCTGGCAGTTCTCCAAATGGTTATAAAGCTACCACAAGACCCAATAATTCATTATCTAGGTATAGCCCCAAAAGAAGTGAAAACATATGATCTCACATAATACGTACACTAATGTTTACAATGACATTCTTATGGTAAACCACATTATAGCTCCATGTTCAGCTCCGTGATCTACATGTTGTAACCCTGGCTGGTGTCTATAGACTCTGCCTCTCTAAGATGGGATAAGAATAGGGAATCATAGGAATCTTGCCCTTGCCCTAGAGTTTAGAGTGTGACTCTCAAAATTTATACTATTTTCCAGGCAAATGTCACATACTGTTTGTTTTAAAGTTAATTTTTAAATACACGATTAAAAAAACACACACATTGTGAAGTCTTTCCCACTGCTCTTCCCTATCTGCCAAATTTCTACTCTCTCCCCATCCACCATAGGTAATGATATTCAGTTATTTCTTGTGTATCCTTCCAGACTCTCTTTATGCAAATATAAGAAAATACATATATATATTTTTATTTTACAATTTTTAGACAAAAGATATCCTTCGCTTTGTTTTTTTTTCACTTACCAAACTATCTTAGAGTACATTTTTTACATTAATACATAGAGAATGTCCTTATTCTTTTGTACAGTGGCATAATATCCTGTTGTACAAGTATGACATAATTTCTTTAACAAATCTCCTATTACTGGCTATTTAAACAAATGATTCGAAAGAACAGTTTATAGACATCCAATGCAAATGACTCCTAAGCATATGAAAAGATGTATGACATTTTTTCTCATAAGAGAAATGCAAATTAAAAATTATTTTATAATTCCATTGTTTATCTATCAGGCATGCAACAATCCAAAGTTTTATTAACACACTCTGCTGATAAAGATATGGGGAAAATGATGTACTTATATGTTGCTGGGAGAAGTATAAATTGGTACAATCCCTAAAAAAGAAAAATATGGCAATATCTGTAGATACAAAATTTACAAATGCACATGGCCTTTGACCAGTATTCTGCTTCTAGGAATTCATCCTGAATATATTTTCAGAGGTGAAGTAACATATGTAAATAATTTCTCATAATATAGACTGTAATAGCAAAAGACTGAAAACAATTCAAACATCTATCATGCAATTTTTGACTCCTATCTAAATTGCAATTTAATTAGTCCTTATAAATGTTGAGTAAGGGTTGGGAACAAAGGTTCCTTTTATTTCATTTAGCCTTGAGTTAAGTAGCAAATGAGCAGAGGTGCCAATTGATTTCTTACCCCACCATACTTTTATGTAAACATGTATTCAGAAATTAGGACTAAGGACAAAGTTAGGTAATTTTAACTGTATCTTTTGGCAATCAGTACTGGCAAAATCCAATAAAACCTAACAAACTGAATTAGGCTTAGTAATTGAAGGTCATGAATATAATCTTTAATTACTGAGCCTAATATGGCTTGTTTCCTCTAAGGAGTAGTGGCTTTTAGTGCCTATTGGCATAATAAATATCCAAATTTATCTGTGAGTAGGAATAATCCAGGTAAAGGTTGAGAGAGAGTGCCCCAAGAAGAAAAAACAGCAAGTGCAGAGGTCTCAAGGTAGCCCCACATCCCCAGAGAGAAATCTCCACAGAGGTGAGTGTTTGCCCTAGGGGGTATGCAAGATAACCCGCTGGAAGACAGAAATATTAGCACTTTTACTGAGGTTTCTATTACACTTAGGGAGCTATGCTTTACTAATTTAAGATGAACAATAATATTTGTATAGAATTGCTAAATATATACTCAAAATATAACTGGTAAAAACATACATAAAATTACATTACTGACAAAGGTTCATGATCAAAAGAATTTGGACACCAGGAAAGGAGTACAGAGGTGGAGGAAAAGTGCAGAAGACAAAAGACTTAGTGACAATAGATGGCCTTTTTAAAGTTGTCATTCATCTAAAGGCTAATGGGATGTGATTGAAGCATTTTTAGTCAGAGAGTGAGTATCATGACAAAGGTTCCATCTTAGTAACTCCTCTGGTGCTTGTGTGGATAATGAATAAAATTACCAAGGCAGGGGACATCCAGATATTATTTTGTTTCTTTGAGCAAGAGAAAATTGTTTTCTGGATTACTGATGGCAAGTGGGGGATGGAGGTGTCCAGTCTTGAGGCAGAATGGATAGATGTGTCCAAAGCTGAGATGAGGAAGGAAAAGAAGTAGAAAGAAACCTGAGATGGCTCCAAGTCTTACCTGAGCTGCAAGGAAGTTATTTATAGAGATAGTGAAAAGAAGAAGCATGTTCAGTGTAAAGCGCCCAACGGACAACATAGATATCAAACAGGCTGTTAGCATTTTGGATGGGGAACACAGGAGAGGTCTGACCAAGATTGAGAGTCAATAGTGGATTGAAGCCACATGAGTGCAGTTGCACACCAATGGAAAGTGTATAGAGAGGGAGGCGGGGCAGGGTAAAACCAAGCTGAGAAAACTGCTAGATCTGTGGAAAGGCTCCCAAAGCTGCCTGTGTTTCTGAGTACTGGTGAGGGCTTCTTTCTGTACATAATCAGCATATTTCCTCTCCTGGGTCCTATGTTGCACTTCTTATGCTCAGAGTCTCACAAGGTCTGTGGTGAAAAGAATTCCCTCAGTATTTGAATCTCTGATCTTAGTCCCGTACCAGAGCTAGAAAGACAGTGGGTGCCCTTCCATTTCCTCTACTCACCTCAGTTTTTTCTTTCTCTCAGCTTCTCATGAATAAAAACTTTGTCCTTTTCCTTCAACTCAAAAGAGAAGCTCTGAAGAATATTAAGTAATGAAAATGCTACATTCCCAGAAATTCCCTGCCCTACCTATTCCATAATTTCTGAAGTCAGAAAGAGTTGGATTTATACTCAGAGAACCTGGGAAAATTATTCAAAACTCTTAGAAGCTTCATTTCTCTCATCTATGAAACTGGGCTAATGATTTCATCTCTATATCAGAATGCTATGCCCAGATAGTGACATGGTGAAGATTTGATGAGATAAGGCACTTAAAGCACTTAGCAGAAAATTCAATGAATTTGTTGACTCGTAAATAGTTAAAAATACTATGATTATTTATTGTTATTATTTATAACATTTCTGATAACTAAATAGGAGTCTGAGAATTTAAGCTACCAATTCTTAATCTTAGGTTGTGACTCAATTGGGAATCTCAGGACACCCAAAAAGTAATATGAAGGAAACTATGCCTAGGCATATCCCAGTAAAACTGAGAAAAGAAATCCTCATAATTTCTGGCTGTGAAAACCAGAGAAGTTATGGCTGACTAAAATGGAGGGCTACTGGAGTAACAGGCATTACTCTTAAATGGCCTACACATGAATGTAGTCACTGGTAGACCCACTTATTCTGAGCTCCAGGGCTGGGGCAACAGCTCGAAGTCACCAGGGGCATATGGAGAAGAAAGAATTGTCTGGCTTCAGGGTAAGGACTGAAGGAGCAGGTTTCTCTCAGACAGAAATGCTGACAGAGGCCAATGTTACTTTATTGAGCTCTCCTTCTGAGCATAATCTGTGAACTATAATATAGGACAATAGAAATTACTCTATCTGAACAGAGGGGAAAAAATAGACTGAAAATAAGTAAACAGAGCCTCAGGGACCTGTGGGAGTATAATAAAAAAATTAATATTTATGTCATCAGAGTACCAACAGAAGAGGAGAAAGAAGAAGGGACTGAAAAAGTACTTGATAAATAATTGACAAAAACCTCCAATGTTGCAAAACACATAAGCTTACAGATTCAACAGGTAGAGCAAATCTCAAACAAGATAAACCTAATGAAATCCACACCAAGACGTACTGCAGTCAATCTTTTAAAATCGAAAGAAAGAAAGAAAGAAAGAAAGAAAGAAAGAAAGAAAGAAAGAAAGAAAGAAAGAAAGAAAGAAAGAAAACAGCTTGAAAGCAGCAACAGAGAAATGATACTTTTCCTACCAGGAAAAAGCAATTTGGAGGACAAGAGTTAATGATAAGAAAAAAACTGAGGCCAGGAGTAGCACAATATTTTTTAAGTGCTTAAAGAAAATAACCATCAGCTCAAAACTCTACATGCAGCAAAAATGTCCTTCAGGAATAAAGGCAAAATGAACACGTATGTTTTTGGTTTAAGGAAAACTAAGAGAATTTGCCACCAGTAGATCTTAAAGAATGGCTAAATTTCTTTAAACAGAAATAATAAAATAAGCAATCTTGGAACATCAAGAAGGAAGAAAAAAAACAATAAAATGAGTAAAAATATGGATAAATACAATAGACTTTCCATCTCCTCTAGAGTTTTCTAAATTATGTTTGACAGTTGAAACAAAATTTATAACACTGTCTGATGTAATTATAAGTGTATGTAGAGAAAATACTTAAGACAATTATAATGTAAAGGATGGAGGAAAAGAAATATAAAGGAAGATAAGATTTCTATATTTCACTCTAACTGGTAAATGTTGACACCAGTAGACTGTGGTAAGTTTTGTATAAATCATGTAATATCTACAGCAACTCCTGAAAAAGTCATACAGAGAAATACAGTAAAAGAGTTTATGGATGAATTAAAGTTAAAGTCTAAAAAATGCTCAAGTAATTTATAGAAAGTCAGGAAAAAGAAAACAAACAAAAAAAAAACAGAAAGAAACAAAACAAAACAAAAATCAAATAATAAAAAGTCAGGTTCACCCTAACATATCAATAATTACATTAGATGTAAGTGACTGGCACATAGTAAGAACTATGTAACTGTTAGCAATTTCTATTGTTCTTAATATTATTTGCTATTATTTATAGATACCACACTTTTTATTTATTTATTTTTTCTGTTTACTCATCCTTAAAAGAAGATACAGTTACCAGTCGTTAGCTTTGGGTATGAGGAAAGAATTGGGTCTACCTATCTCATTTTTCCCAGAGTGCTGGAATATTGTTTTTTTCATATTATACCTCAAATTAAAACAAAACAAAACAAAACAAAAAAAAGTAGGCTTTGTCACATTTTTTAGTATGTATAAGTGTAGTTTGGATCTGCTGCTTGGGGAAACCAAAAGAAAAGCACTTTCTTTGCAGCAAGCTAAAGAGAGACTTATAAAATAGAACGTTCTAGAAAAACAGCAGAATACACTTCCATTAATGCCCAGGCAGAGAAATAGTCCATTAAACACCATGAACAACCAAAGTGACAAGGTATCTCAGAAAGAAAGAGAAAAATCTCCAGAAAATAAACTTACAGATATAGAAATGTGTGACTTAAATGACAGAGAATTCTGGATAGTGCTTCTGAAAAAAATCAATGAGTTCCAAAATGAGACATATCAACAACTTCAGGAATTGAAAAAACAACTAGATGAGCAGAGCAGGAGATTGAAACCTTCAAAAAGAACAAAATATCTAGAGATAAAAACACACTACAAGAGTTGAAAAATGAAATAGCAAGCTTGGAAAATAGTCAATCAAATGGAGGAAAGGATCAGTGATATCAAAAACAGAAATCTAGAAATAAATCAGAATGAGGAAGAGACAAAATGAAGAATGAAAAATATGAAAGAGAAATTCAAGAACTAGCCGATACCATCAGGAGAGGAAATATAAGAATAATGGGCATAATAAAAGGTGAGGAAAAGGAGCAGGGATTAGAAAGCATTATCAGACAAATAGTGGACAAGAATTTCCCAAAACGAATGAGTGACCTGGAGTTTGGAATTGAAGAATAATTGGGTGAGTGAGGAAATAAAAAGAGAGATCAAGAGAAACAAAGAAATGAATGATAATGATAGTATAACATATCAAAATTTTAGGGAAATGGTGAAAGCGATCATAAGAGGAAAGTTCATATCATTACAGGCCTATCTCAAAAAACAAGAATGAGCCCTAATTAAAAAAAAAAAAAACCTAATGCTTCATTTTAAAATACTACAAAAGGAAGAAAAAATGAAGCCTAAAATCAGCACCAAGAAAGAAATAAACAAAATCAGAGCAGAAATACATGAAATTGAAACAAAAAAAGCAATAGAAAAATAAATGCAATGAAGAGCTGGTTCTTTGAGAAGGTGAAAAAAATTGACAAACCCCTGACTAGACTCACTAAAGAAAAAAAGAAAAAGGACACAAATAAACAAAATCAGAGATGAAAAAGAGGACATTATGATAGACACTGCAGAAATACAAAGGATCATACAATAATACTATGAAAAAGTATATAACACCAAATTAATAACCTAGAAGAAATGGACCAGTATCTAGAAAAATACAACCTTTCTAGACTGAATCATAAAGATCTGGAAAAGATAAATAGAATGATCAGCAGTATGGAAGCTGAAACAATCATCAAAAACGTACCAAAAAGTAAGAGTCCAGGACCAGATGGCTTCATCAGTGAATTCTAACAAACATTCAAAGAATATTTAATACCTATTCTCCTCAAACTCTTCCAAAAAATCGAACAGGAAGCAATACTTCCCGACTCATTTTATGTGGCTAATATTACCTTGATACAAAACCAGCAAAGATAACACAAAAAAAGAAAACTACAGACCAATATCTCCCATGAATATAGATGCAAAAATCCTAAATAAGGTACTGGAGAACTTAATACAGTAACATATTAAAAAGATTATATACCACAATCAAGTGGGCTTCATCCCAGGGGCAAAGGGATGGTTCAACACATGCGAATCGATTAATGTGATACACCACATAAACAAATTAAAATATAAGAATCATAAGATCATATGAATAGATGCAGAAAAACCTTCAAAAAGATACAGCACCCATTTATGATCAAAACACTTAATAAAATTGGTATAGAAGGAAAGTACCTTAACATAATAAAGACCATGTATGACAAACCCTCAGCCAACATTATACTTAATGGTGAAAAACTAAAAACCTTCCCTCTAAAATAAGGAACAAGGCAAAGCTGTCCACTATCGCCACTGTTACTCAATATAACACTGGAAGTCCTAGTGAGTGCAATCAGATAAGAGAAAGATATAAAAGGCATCCAAATAGGAAACAAAAAGGTCAAACTGTCACTATTTGTGGTTGACCTGATTCTCTCTATAGAAAACCCTAAAGACTCCACAGGAACACTACTAGAAACAATAAGCAAATACAGTTAAATTTCTGGATACAAAATCAACATTCAAAAATCCATAGTGTTTCTATACACTAATAACAAAGTGTCAGAAAAGGAAATGGAAAAAAAAATAATTCTTTTTGCAATTGCAAAAATAAATAAATAAATAAAATACTTAGGAATAAATTTAACAAAACATGTGAAGGACCTATACAATAAAAACCACAAGACTATTAAAATAAATCAAAGAAGATACAAAGAAATGGAAAGATATTCTGTGTTCTTGGATTGGAAGAATCAACATAGTTTAAATGACCTTATTACCTAAAGCATTATATAGATTTAATGTAATCCCCATCAAAATCCCATCAGCGTTGAAAATATGTGTGTGTGTGTGTGTGTGTATAACAAAAAATCATCAGATTTGTATAGAAGCACAAAAGACCCCAAATTTCTAAAGCCATCCTGAGAAAAAAGAACGAGGCTGGAGGCATCACTCTGCCCAACTTTAAATTATACTGCAAAGTGACAGTAATCCATACAGCATGGTATTGGCAGAAAAATAGACACATGGACCGGTGAAACAGGATAGAGAGTCCAGAAGTAAACCCATAGTTACATGGGCAAATAATTTTCAGCAAAAAAGCCAAAAACATACAGTGGAGAAAGAAAAGTCTCTTCAATAAATAGTGCTGGCACAACTGGAAGGCCACTTGCAAAAGAATGAAACTAGACTGCTGTCTATCACCACACACTAAAATTAACTGAAAATGAATTAAAGACCTGAATATAAGACCTGAAACAATAAAATGCATAGAAGAAAACATAGGAACTAAACTCAAGGACCTTGGACTTAAAGAGGATTTTATAAATTTAACCTCAAAGGCAAGGGAAGTAAGAGGATCAAACGAAACAGCTTCTGTTCAGCACAGAAATTGTCAACAAGGTAAAGAGACAATCATCCAAATGGGGAAATGTATTTGCAAGCAACACCTCTGATAAGGGCCTAATATCCAAAATATACAAAGAACTCATACAACTCAATAACGACGAAAAAACAATCCAATCAAAAAATGGGCAGAGGACCTGAACAGATATTTGTCCCTAGAGGACATACAAATGGCCAACAAATATATGAAAAGATGCTCAACATCACTATCTATTAGGGAAATGCAAATCAAAACCACATCTGTTAGAATAGCTGTAATCAACAGGACAAGTAATAACAAGTGTTGCAGAGAGTGCAGAGAATAAGGAACCCTCATACACTGCTGGTGGGACTGAAAATTGGTACAGCTGCTATGGAAAATGATATGGAAGTTCCTCAAAAAACTAAGAATTGACCTGCCATATGATCCAGCAATCCCTCTACTGAGTATTTACCCCAAAGACTTGAAAACTCATATTCAAAAAGATATATGCACACTGATGTTCATAGCAGCATTATTCACAGTGGCCAGGACATGGAGGAATGTAAGTTGGTACAGCCACTGTCGAAAACAGTATGAATGTTTCTCAAAAATTTAAAAATAGAACTATCATATAACCCAGCAATTTCACTTGTGGGTGAAAATAAAATCAGGATTTTGAAGAGTCATCTGCCTCTTCTATATTTATTACAGCATTATTCACAATAGCCAAGATAGGAAAACAATTTAAATGCTCATTGATAGATGAATGAATGAAGAAAATGTAAAATATATTTTTCTACAAAATAGAATATTATTCAGCCAAAGAAAGAGAAATTCTGCCTTTTGTGACAACATGGATAAACTTAGAGTGTATTTTGCTAAGTGAAATAAGTCAGACTGACAAAGACAAATACAGTATGATCTTACTTAGATGTAGAATCTAAAAAAGCCAAACTCATAGAAATAGAGAGTAGATTGGTGGTGTGCCAGAGGCTGCAGGGAGCAGGCGAAATGAGAAGTTGGCCAAAGGGTACATCCAGATATAAGAAGAATAAGTTCTGAGAATCTAATATATAGCATAGTGACTATAGTTAACAATACTCTGTTGTATACTTATAAGTTGCTAAGAGAGTAGGTCTTAAATGTACTTACTAGAATAACAACGAATAAATGGCAATTGTGTGAGGTGAAGAATACATTAACAAATTTTAGTGTGGTCAACATTTCACAATATTTATGTGTATAAAATCATCATATTGTACACTTAAAACTTACTCAATGTTATATGTCAATTATGCCTCAATAAAGCTGGGTGGAACAAAGCAAAACTGAAGGTTTTATTCTTCCTGATTAAGTCATTCACTTCCAAGAGTAGTGAGAGAAACCTGCCAATGACCAAGTTTAAGTTCCAATATTTTATCCTAAATTTATATGGTGAAGATAAAAATGGCACAAGAAACTACATTTTCAAAAATAATTTCCTAATAATATCATTGAAAATGTCTGGTCAACTGCTAAACTTCAATATATAATACATTTGATAAGTAATGATCTGTACTTCATAGGTGAGATAAAAATCAGAAATAAATAAATGTAAACCCAGGGTCATAATTGCTCAAAATGCTAAAAAAAAAAAAAAAAAAAAAAAAAAAAAAAAGAAATAAAGAAAGAAAGAAAGAAAAAAAAATAAAAAAAGAAAAAAAAAGGAAATTTAAATGATTATATCGATCACTATGTTATGCATGAATTGTAAAGATGTTATGAAAGTCTAAAACTTCTAGCTTATCCATATGTGTATCAAAAATGTGGTAAATCATTAAATTTAGTAATATCACCAAAGAAATGTAAGAATTATCAACTCTGAAAAAGAAGATACCTACCAAGAAGGGTTCTGGTAGCTAACTAGGGTCAAATTTAAAAATAGAGCCTAGCAGTCACTTCTAAACAGGGGCCTCTCACCCAAGCCCACTCTAGGGAGAAGCCTGGAATGAACTGACAGCCAGCACTGTGGTCTGGCCATCTGAGCTAACCCTTGTAAAGGAGTTCCTGGAATCCTATTTCAACTAGGAGGATGGAGACTTTCCCCATCCAATCAGAGCTGTGCAGCTATATCCTCATTCACAGATCCATTCTGACCAATTGGGACAGTGCTTTTTGGACCTATCAAACTGTGAGGACTTGGAGTCCTCATTTGCATGAGAATGGGCTAATCATGGAGCAGGGGTGGCCACTTCTCTCTATACAAGTCAGTCAGCTCCCCTCTTGGTGGAGAGTATACTTTCCCTTTCCATTGAAGACTGCTATTTTCCTGGCTGGAGCTGAAACACTGAAGACATGTCATCAGATCAGAGCAGAGCAGAGCTGCCCTATCTCAATGGATCTGAGTGGAACAGATTTGCCGGGGAAGACTGGAGCAGGGCAGAGCTGTCAAGCTGGAGAGGGACTAAACTGGCTCACCCCTAGGACTGTCTCATAGCTGTGCTGTTCCTCAGCCATGCTATCTCATAACTGAGCTGTAACACTATTGAGCCGTTCCGCAGACAGACTGGTCCACAGCCATGCTGTATCACAGTTGAGCTGTTTGCACTGAATAAAGTCTCTTTCTGCCACATCCTAAATTGGGGATTCCTGTAGGCATTGAATTGGTACCAATGACCATCTGTTGACAGAATCTAGAGCATTAACTACACGAGAAACTAATGAAAAATGTTGACTTCTGCTAGTTCTCATCCAACTTTCAACAGGGTATGTAACATTTAAAAAGTCACTTAAACTTTCTAAGCCCTGACATCTCATCTATAAAGTGAAATTGCCTGACTGCACAAAATCAAAAGTCCCTTTGTTTTCTAAAAGTCCATTGTTCTATAATAGATAAATGTAAGAAAATATCAGTTTCCTGAAGCTTTTATATATATTTCATTAAAAGCTACATATGAATGTTATCACATATGCTCCGTTAAGAAAAACATGTGAGTATGGGGAGTTTATAACAATCTCTTCAACTTGCACTTACTTTACCAGTCTCAGCTAAGTGTTTTTTTTTTTCCTTTTTTATGTGTTTTGCGTGTTTCAGACTATACAAAGTGGATTTTTTTTTTTTTTGGTTTGTTGTTTTGTCAAAAGGTAGAAGCCCCCATCAGACACATGCTATTTCAGCATGGCAGACTGATTAAGTCAGTGAGATCTTCTGGGTTCAAAACCCAGCTCTGCATAGGACTTCCGCTCTCTGAGACCTTGAGCAAGTGACTTCACTCTCCCTTTTCTGTTTCTTCACTGTAAAATTGAATAGCAATATTATCTGCTGTCATGGATTTGTCACAGGATTTTAAAAAACGTAAAGTCCTTAATTCTGGCACAAAGCAAGCCTTATGTAGAGGGTTGTTCAATAGTTTATTTTTTTAATTAAATGTATTGTACCCAAAATTGGATTTCCTTTTTTAACTAAAAAGAGGAAAAAATGGCTTATTATGGGTTCCTGCATTCTGTATAACAAGTTTTTTTTTTAATTCAAAGATCTAAATAATGACATTTAAATAATATACCCAAATCATCTCTTTATTTCAGGAGTCAGAAACAACTGTACTACTGAGTAAGTGAAATCTTATTTCTGTGGAAGTTATACATCAGAAAGTTAGCCCCCAATGCAAATAATTGTGATAAGCTGATATTTACAAATCATAGTATGGACCTTGTTATTGCTCTCCTGGTTCACATATCTTCATCAGAAAAAAAAAAAGTTTTCTGTTTATGATGATTTGCTTAGAAGATTAATGTGTTATTGGAAAGAAAGGTATACAAGGGAAGCAAATGGATTATTTAATTTCTGTATCTGTTTAAAAAATAAGACTGCATTTTTTCAGTCCGTTCTCTACTGTCATTACTTGCTAGATGACCTATACAAATCACTTGTTTTCTGAACTTCACATGTTAAACTGTAAAGGGAAACAATTAAAACCTGGGACAGCTATTACCATCTCTCAATGATTTGAACCTCCTAAGGTACACCCACATATGATCCAAGTCAAAAAACTACTCCATTTCAGATGAACATGGCCTATTTCTCTTCTTTAATGTTCCCAAATCCAGCTACACATTATCACCTGAAAATTTTTGAAAATACGAATGCCACACCAAATAACGGTAAGGATGTGGAGCAGCAGGAAGTCTCATTCATTGCTGTGATAATGTAAAATGGTACATTTACTTTGGAAGACAGTATGGCAGTTTCTTACAAAATTAAAAACACTCTCACCATATGATCCAGTTTTTGTGCTCTTTGGTATTTACCCGAATTAGTTGAAAAATAGTGTCCACAGAAAAAAATTATACATGAATATTTATAGCATTCTTTATTTATAATTGCTAAAACTTAGAAACAACCAAGATGTCCTTCAGTAGATGAACTGGTTTATATTCACATAATGGAACAGTATTCAGTAATTAAAAGAAATTAAAGCCATGAAAAGACATGGAAGAAACATAAGTACACATTGCTAGGTGAAAGAAGCCAATCTGTAAAGGCTACAGATTATGATTCCAATTGTATGACATTTTGGAAGAAGAAAACTATGAAAACAGTTAAAATATCAGTTGTTACCAGGAGTTTGGGGGAGGCAGGATGAATATACAAAGCACAAAGGATTTTTAGGGCAGTGAAATTATTCTACATGATACTATAATGTGGATACACATCATTATACACACACACACATACACACACACACACACACACACACACATATATATTCATAGAATATAAACTAAGTATGAATCCTAATATAAACCATGTACTTTGGGTGATATTGATGTGCTTATGTACATTCATTGACTGTGAAGTGATTCAGAGTATGCAACCCTAAAATACGCCACAGTGGCATAATTATTATTTTGAGCTGAAAGCAATTGAGAAACAGATGCAGAAAAACTCTCTACCTTCCTTTTCTCTACTTAAAGGCAAAGTATAAATTTTTCTTTGTGAAAGGAAAGCTTTTATGCATATTTCATTAAAAGCTGCGTATGTATATGACCTTTCTCCTTCTCTTGTTCCAGAAGACACTCTTATCGCCCTGGAGACTACAAAAGATGGAGTCTGCATAACAGACCTTTCTAAAATAACACTTAACTTTCATTAGTTCCCTTCATATATTTACTTCCCCATAATTTATTTCCCCTAGAAGCCCAAATCCCTCTCTTTTATCTTGACACTTTTTCATAATTTGTTTCTCTTTGTTAATATGGTATGTAAGACCTAAATTCTAACCACTCCTTTCAGTTATTCATCAATGAGTTCTCCTGTGTGTATGTGTATTATACATATAAATACATTCTATTTTTTCCTGTTAATCTGTCCTTGGTCAGTTTAATATTCAGATATTGAATCTAAGAGGGTAGAGGAACAATTTTTTACTCCCCTCCAATTGTAATAAATGTACCACTCTGGTGTAAGATGTTGACGGAGAGAGGTTAGGTTGTGGGGAAGAATATGGAGAGTGGGCATAAGATAACTCTGTACTTTCCACCCAATTTTACTATAAATCTAAAAATGCCTTAAAAAGTAAACTCTATTAAAAATAAAAACAGTAGGCAGACTAAACAAAGCAAAGCAAAACAAATACCAACACTCAGGACTCACGCAGACCTAGTAGAGTCACTGAGAGTAGAGTCTAAACATAAACATTGTTTTATTTTTTAAGCTCCTGGATTGATTCTAAAGAGCAGCCAAGATTGAGAACCACTGAGGTACTTTCCACATTCTCATTCTCACTCTTTCTTCCCTTCAATCTTAAAAAGAACTTTAACCAAAATTAACTTTTGTCGCTTATTTTACCCAGGGTGCTGTCATGGACTACGTGTTCAACAAAATGTAGTTGCTTTCTCCACTACCATTTTTTTTATCCTTACTCAGGAAAACCACAACCTAGAACCCTGTCCAGTACACTTCATCCTCAAGTACTGACTCTCCACACATCACAAGCTGTGTCCTCCTTCCCTGCCAGTCAGACCTTCGAGGGCTGCTGGAGAAACCCTCCCACATCTGCTATGGCCCTAAGCACTTTTAGTCTCCTGCATCAGGTCCAGTGTCATCTCTTTTTCTTCTTTCACTAAACGTCTACTGGACACCTCCAGCTCTCCTCTGTCAACACCTCAACCTCAATCCTCTTACCATCGGTGTATTATCTTACCTCCTACTTACAAAATATACACCATCACTATCTTTCTTTCTCCAGTCCAGAAGATGCCCCTTCTTCCTCTCCATGGTTCTCCAAACCATGTGGTCCCCTGGCCCCACATCTTCTCTAGGACCTGACTATGCCAACCAGCGTCTCTTTCTCATGAAACTTACATCTTTTTCTCTAGTAACTTTATTTTTCATTCTATAAACATGTTCAATATTACTTATCCTAAAAGTTTCCCTTGACTTTGCATTTCTCTCTACCATCAGATTTCTTTTCTCCTCTTATTTAAAGTTATTTAAGGAATAGTCTAGAATAATGGTATTGTGGTTATAATAGCTTTAAAGAGCCCTTAACTTGATGAAATAATATGATGTCTGAGATTTGCTTTAAAAATAATAGGAAATAGGCTCAAATAGGAGATGATACAGATGAAATAAGATGGCCATTAGATGACCATTGTTGAAGCTGGGGGATTGGTACAGAGGGGTTTGTTATTCTGTTCTATCTACCTTTATAGATGTTAAATGTTTCCAAAACAAAAAGTTTTCAAAAAATCTACATGCATTGTCCACTCTTAGCCACTCTTTAGCCCACTGTTATTACTTGGCTCCTTCTCATCCCTGCAAAAGTGTTCTCACTATAGTCACATGTTACCTTCCAATTTCCCAAATCCATTAAGCATCTTTCATTTATTATCTTACTGTAACTGTTTGCTATAATTGTTACATTGATCTCTCTTTCCTGAAACACTTCACTCCCTTTGCTTCTGCAACAGGATAGTTTCCCAGCTCTCCCACACTCTCCAACATTTCCTCTCTCAGTTTCCTCCTCACTCTATCTCCACTCAACATACTCTCCACAAATCTTTGATTTCATTTCTACCTGTATACTGGAGATACCAAACAACATATATTCAATTCAAACTTTCCATTGGCTTCATTCTTGACTACCAAGTGCCTGATGAGCATCCTCACTGAGTCACATAAACACATTCAGCTTCAGGCTGAATCCACAGACTTCCCTAAGCTTGCTCCTCCTCCTCCTCTTTTCCTCCACCTGTGAAAATATTCCTCTTATACTATCTTCCTGATTATCCCAGACTCCTCTCTCTTCTTTATCATTCCCTTCCTGTTTACTTTACATCCTCAGTATCACTTCTCCCTATCTTTACTAGCACTCTCTTATACAAGACATTATCATCTCGCATCTAGAACACAGCAACAGCCTCAGACCTAGCATCTCAGTTCTTATCAATGTTCTCTTATCTCATCTTCCCTCCTTGAAGTAGTCAGAGACATCCTCAGAAAACGTGCATCTGATCATATCATTTTTCTGTTTTAAGACCTTCAAAACTTGCTAAATCAATATTATTATTGTTTTTAGGTGAGGCACCCCTTGGTTGACCTCACAGACTGCAAGGACCTTGTCAGCTTACAATTCGTTATTTATTATTATTATTTTTTATGCCTACATCACCTGGTCTTCCTAGGTGGTCTCCTATCCAAGTACTAACCAGGCTTGACCCCACTTAGCTTCCAAGATCAGACGGGATCAGGCTTGTTCAGGGTAGCATGGCCATAGACCAAATCAATATTATTAACATACAAGTTCCTTAACATGACACATAATGTCTTCCAAACTTGTTCTCCTCTTAGCATCAGCCCTCAGCACTTCCTGTTTCGCAGCTTACATTTTAGATTACTGAATTATTTGCCTTCTACCTTGTGCATCTTCAAAATTCTCATCTCTGTGTTTGCTCATGTATCACTTCTTCCTGAGATGCCCTTCTCTCCACTGCCATCTGCTCTTGAAGATTTTATCCAAGCTCGTCCTTCTCCAGGAAGCTTTCCATACCTCAGCCCCTTCATAGTCTCCCTTCGGTGCTCCTATATCCCTATGAATCTCTGTGAATAGCTTGATCTTCCACATTGGACCATGCAGTCATCAAGGACAAGAACTCGTCTCTTTCATTGTAGTATCTCTAGCATTCAGCCCAGTGAATGATAAATTGTAGATGCTCAATAATTATTTGATAAATAAATGAATAATAAAAAAGGCATATTTGGGGAATAAATGAAATATCATGTTACCTAATAGAAGATTCAAATGAAAATTTTCCATCACTGGCACTTAATATAGATATGTTACAGTCTATAAAACTTTCAATAATCCAAGTTAATAGTCATAATATTTCTGACTATAACACACAATAATTGTCTAATGTAAAGCATAGCCAAAATAATTCCATTTTGTTCTCTTGATATGAACCTGTTTTTGTAGTCTATGCCAGAATGCTTATAATAACAAGAAATATAACATGCTTTTGTATAGATCTCTTAATACTTCTTGTTTAGTTTAAGGTATCACAAATAACAATCACCAATTGATTACTACCATGTACTGGATACCGTGCTAAATAACTACCTCAATTATTTCATTTAATCTGGCAAGTTAGTCATATTAACCCACATAGAAAAAAAGAATTGGAGGCTAAGAGAATTTAAATTACGCACTATATATTACAGGAACTAGTAAGTCACAGAGTCTAGATATGAATGTAGGTCTGCCTGACTGCAAAGCAAAAAACCACTGAAATCTCTGATATGTTCTGAAAAATATTGAAACTTCAATATAATTTAAAAGTAAAATAAATTTTATCCAGAATTAGAGTATGACATTTTTAAAATACATCTTCAAAATCCTTTTTTACATTTCTATAAGAACAGAATAAAAGTGTTGACAATAGCGAAATCAAAAATAAATATTTAATAAAATTATTTTTTAAAAAAATTTAAGTATGGTTGGCATTCAAAATTATTTTATATTAGTTTCAGATGTAAAGCATAGTGGTTAGACATTTATTTAACTTATGAAGTGATCTCCTCAATTAGTCTATTACCCACCCGACAAGATACATAGTTAATACAATATTATTGACTTTACTCCCTATGCTGTATTTCACATTCCCATAACTATTTTGTAACTATCAATTTATACTTCTAAATCCCTTCACATTTTTCACTCAGCTCCTCAACCTTCCTGCCATCTGGCAGTCACTAGTTTGTATCTATGAGTCTGTTTCTGTTTTGGTCTTTAAATTTCACTTACAAGTGAAATTATATGGTTTTTGTCTTTCTCTGTCTGATTTATTTCACTTAGCATAATACCCTCTAGGTCCAGCTATGTTGTCACTAAAGCAAGATTTCGTTTTTTTATGGCTGAGTAATATTCCATTGTATGTATGCATCATATCTTTTTTATTGATGGACACTTAGGTTGCTTCATATCTTGGTTATGGTAAATAGTGCCGCAATGAAAAGAGGGGGCATATGTCTTTTAAATTAGTGTTTTTGTCTTCTTCGGATAAACACTCAGAAGAACAATTGATGCATCATAAGGTAGTTCTATTTATAATTTTTGAGAAACCTCCAAACTGTTTTCCATAGTGACTGTACCAATTTGCAATCCCACCAACAGTGCATGAAGGTACTCTTTTCTCCATATCCTTGCCAACAATTGTTTGTTGATTTATTGATGATAGCCAATCTAACAGATGTGAGGTGATCTCATTGTGGTTATAGTTTGAATTTCTGACGATCAGTGACGTTGAGTAACTTTTCATATGTCTATTGGCCATTTGTACATCTTTTTTGGAGAAATGCCTATTTGGGTCCTCTCCCCATTTTTTAACTCAATCGTTTGTTTTTGGTGTTGAGCTGTATAAGTTCTCTATAAATTTGTATGAGTCTTTAATCTATTTTGAGTCTATTCTTGTTTATGATGTAAGGTGGTACAACTTTTTTTTTTTTTTGCATGTATCTATCCAGTTTTCCCAGCACCATTTATTGAATAGACTGTCTTTACCCATTGTATATTCTTGCCTCCTTTGTCAAAGATTAAGTGGACTGTATAGGCATGGATTTATTCCTGGGCTCTCTGTTCTGTCCCATTGATCTAGGTGTCTGTTCTTGTCCCAGTACCATGCTATTTTGGTTACTATAGCCTTGTAATACAGTTTGATATCAAGTAGTGTAATATCTTTTATGATTCCATGTAAATTTTTGGATTACATTCTAGTTTTGTGGAAAACGCTATTGGTTCTTTGATAGGGGTTGCATTGAATCTATGGATTGCATTGGGTAATATGGATATTTTAAAGATGTCAGTTTTTTCATTCCATGAGTGCAGAATATGCTTCCATTTATGTCTATCATCTTTAGTTTCTTTCTTCAATGTCTTGTAGTTTTCTGGGTACAGGTCTTATATCTCTTTAATTAAATTTATTCCTAAGTATTTTATTTTATTTTATTTTTGATGCAATTGTAAATAAGATTGTTTTCTTAATTTCTCTTTCTGTAAGTTCATTATTGGTGTATAAAATTGCAACTGACTTTGAATACAAATTTTGTATCCTGCTACTTTACCTAATTCATTGATCAGTTCTAACAGTTTTTTGGTAGACATGTAATCCTTGGGATTCTCTATGTATAGTATCATGTCATCTGCAATTATACAGTTTTACTTCTTCTTTTCCAATGTGAATGCCTTTTATTTCCCTTTTCTTGCTTGATTGCTGTGTCTAGGACTTCCAATACTATGTTGAACAATAGTCATGAGAGGGACATCCTTGTTTCATTCTTGATACTTAAAGAAAATGCTTTCAGTTTTTCATTGTTTAATATGAATTTAGGTGTGGGTTTGCCATATATGGCCTTAATTATGTTGAGGTATATTCCCTCTATTTCCACTTCGGTGAGAATTTTTATAATAAATGGATGTTGGATTTTCTTGAATGCTTTTTCTGCATCTATTGATATGATCATATGATTTTTATCTTTCGATTTGTTAATGTGGTGTGTCACATTAATTGATTTGCAGATAGCAAAACAATGCTGCATCCCAGAAACAAATCCCACTTGAGCATGGTGTATTATATTTTTAATATATTGCTGAATTTGATTTGCTAATATTTTGTTGAAGATTTTTGCATCTCTTTTTATTAAGGATAATGACATAATTTTTTTTTGAAATGTCTTTGTCTGGTATGGGAATCAGGGTAATGGTGGCCTCATAAAATGAGCTTGGGAGACTTCCATCCTGTTGAATTTTTTGGAATAGTTTGAGAAGAATAGGTGTTAATTCTCTTTGAATGTTTGGTAAAATTCACCTGTAAAGCCATCTGGTCCAGTACTTTTTCTTTTTATCTGTCATGTATTTTATTTATTTTGGGGAGTACAAAAGTGAATATTTATTTAGAATAAAAAATAGGTTAACAAGAATTACAAATTTTCAAAATCTGACTCCAAACATCACAAAATCTGGACAGTAGTATACAGATATTATATAACATGAAGTACATATATACACATTACATTATATATATAACATATTATTAATTTACAGTTTAACATACTCATATAATACCTTTTACTATGTATTTTTGCTACATATTTTTTAGTATTTATTTAAATTTTTCAATTATAGTTGGTATGTATTATAGTAATTTCAGGTGTACAACACAATGATTAGTTAGACATTTATATAACTTACAAATGATCACCCTACTAAATCTAGCACCCATTTAACACCATGCATAGTTATTATAATATTATTGACTATATTCCTTATGTTATATTTTACATCCCATAATGATTTTGTAACTACCAATTGAACTTGTTAATCTCTCCCCTTTTTTTACCCACTCTCCCAAACCCCCTTCTATCTGGCAACCCTCCAAATGTTCTCTGTATCTAAGAGTTTGCTTCTGTTTTGTTTATTTTGCTCTTTAGATTCCACATGTAAGTAAAATCATATGGCAGTCATCTTCTTCTGTCTGATTTACTCCACTCAGCACAATACCCTCTAGGCTCATCCATGTTGTTGCAGATGGCAAGATTTATTCTTTTAAAAAAAATTATGGCTGAGTAATATTCCATCATTCATATATATATATATATATATATATATATATATATATCACCTCTTCTTTATCTATTCATCCATTGATGAATATCTTGGCTATTGTAAATAATGCTGCAATGAACATATGAATGCACATGTGCCTTCAAAGTAGAATTTTTGACTGTTTGGGTAAAATACCCCAAAGTGTGGTAACTGGATCCTTCTTTGTCTCTTGTTATAGCATTTATACCAGACAAAGTCTACTTGGTCTGGTATAAATATTGCTACCCCGGGTTTTGGGGTTTTTTTTTTTCATTTCAATTTTCATGAAATATCTTTTTCCATTCCTTTACTTTCAGTCTGTGTATGTCTTTCAATCTTAAGTGGGTCTCTTATAGATGGCATATGTACAGATCTTATTTTCTTATCCATTCAGTTATCCTATGTCTTTTGATTAGAGTATTTAATCCAAGTATATATAAAATGATTATTAACATATATACATTGGAATATTACTCAGTCATAAAAAGAGATGAAATACTGCCAATTGCAACAACATAAATAGACCTCAAGATAATCATGCTACACAAAATAAGCCAGATAGAAAAAGTTGAAAATCACATGATATCACTTATATGTGGGATTTAAACCTAAAAGCAACAAATGAACAGGACAAACAGAGACTCATGGACATGGGCAATAGACTAGTGTTACCAGAGGGAAGAGGGGAGAGGAAGTGGGGAGGTTGACAGAGTAAAGGGTGTCAAATATGTGATGACAGAAAGAAATCTAACTATGGGAGGTGAACACTACATATATATACATATATATATCTGCGTATATATGTATGTATATGTGTGTGTGTATATATATATATGCCTTACAGTTAAAAAAATAAAGTGATTATTGATAGGTGCATAGTTATTGCCATTTTATTATTCATATTTATGTTTTTCTCCATTCTTCTTTTTAAGGAAGTCCCTTAAATATTTCTTATAATACTGCTTTCGTGGTACCGAGTTCCTTTAGCTTTTTCCTGTCCGGGAAGTTCTTTATCTCACCTTCATTTTTAATTAATATCCTTGCTGGGCAAAGAAATCTTAGTTGTGGTTCTTGCTTTTCATCACTTTGAATATTTGTGCCAATCCTTTCTGGCCTGCAAAGTTTCTGTTGAGAAGTCAGCTGACAGTCTTATGGGAGTTCTCTTGTAAGTAACTAGCTGCCTCTCTTGCTGCTTTTAGTATTCTATCTTTGCCTTTAATCTTTGCCATTTTAATTTTGATGTGCCTTGATGTGGGCCTCTTTGGGTTCCTATTGTTTAGGACTCTCTGCACTTCTGGATTGGTATGTTTATTTCCTTCTCCAGGTTAGGAAAGTTTTCGGTCATTAGTTCTTAAAATAGGTTCTCAATCTCTATGATGTGAATGTTGTTATGCTTGATGTTGTCCCAGAGGTCCCTTAAACATTCCTTATTTAAAAAATTTTTTTTCTTCTTGCTATTTCTATTGAGTATTTCCTTCTACATTGTCTTCCAAATCACTGATTTGATCCTTTGCTTCATCTAATGTACTGTCTTAGTATATCTTTATTTTAGTTTATGCATTCTTAATTTCTGACTGCTTTTTATGGTTTCTGTGTCCTTTTTTATGCTTACTATCTCTTTGTTGAAGTTCTCACTGAGATCTCTATTCTTTCCCTCTGTTCACTGAGCACCCTTATAACCAGTGTTATGAACTCTGTCTGGTAGGTTGCTTGCCTCCATTTCATTTAGTTCTTTTTTTCTGTTGTTTTCTCTTGTTCTTTTATTTGGGACATGTTTCTTTGTTTTCTCATTTTGTCTACGTTTCTGTGTTTGTTTCTATGTATTAGGTAGATTTCCAGTGTCTCCAAGTCTTGGCCAGGTGGCCTTATGTTGTTCCCTATGTGTCCTAGTGGTGCAGCCTCCTTGACCACCTATGCTGGATGCTCCAGTACTGTCCCTTTTGTGGGTTGTGCATGTACCTTCCTGCTATAGTTAGGCTTTGATTACTGTTAGTATGTCAGTGAGTGGGACCGACTCTTGGTTGACTGGTAGAGAGGATTGGCTATGCTCACCAGGTATGAACTGCAGTGTTGGAGCTGACCCCCATGGAGTAGGTTTTGCCCCAGCAGGCTCATGTGCCCTAAAGGGGCGCCCATGTAGGCCAAAGTCAGTTGCCATTGTGACCTATCCAGGGCTACCTGGTAAGAGCTAAAAAGCTATCTAAAATTGTTCACTGCCCATTCTGGACCTGGAGACACATGGTTGAGGCCATGTTGCAAACTGATGTTGGCTGTCACCAGTGCTGGCCCTGAGACAAATGAGCTAAAGGCTAAAAGCACCCCAAAGCCCGAGATTGCCTGCTAGCTACCTGTAAGGTTCAGCAGCTGAGAAAGCATAAAATGGTATGAGAGAGTTGGGTGAGGCAGGGTCCCAGGAAGTCACCAGGTTGGGGCGAGTCATATTTCTCAGGTTAGTGCCAATTCAGATTTCATGTCAGTGCTGAGTCACTTGCAAAAGTCTCAGATCACACTAAGACTAGCCACTGCCCACCTCAGTCCCACAGACCCTTGAGATTTGTTTAAGAAATACTGCAGCTTGGGCTGAGGCTGGTTGCCTGAAACAGGAGGCTTGTTGATTGCTGTTGAAAGATGGGGCTGGTTGCCTAGTCACAAATGTTTGCCTGGCAATTTGTGAGATGGGCAGGGTGGGGTCTCAATGAATCACCTGGGTGAACTGAATAGATTTCATGAGGCCAATGCAGATTCAGATTAGGCCATGTTGGGGGAGGGCTCAAGCAGGCAAGATGGTGCCCTCTTGCTGGCTACTCAGGAGGGTTCAACACAGGGATAATGGTGACCGTTCCTTCAGTCCTCACCCTGAAGCCACAGAATTCAGTCTTTCCTTGTATGTCTCTGTCACTTCCCAAGAGGCCGTCCCTCCACTGGAGACCAGAGTGATTGCCTATGGGTGAGTGAATGAGTCTATGTGTATAAACATAAGGGGATGTCTTGGTTCTGAGCTGCCTTCCTTCTCACCTGCTTGGTCAGAATCTCCACTGATTTTTACAGCCAGATTTTGTGTGGACTCCTCTTTCTGGCAGTGGAACCCTAAGCTTAGGAGCTGGTTTATCCCTCCCAATGCTCAACCACCACACATGGGTATGGGCCAGTCCGTTTTGCATCTCCACTCCTCCTACCAGTCTTGGTGTGGTCTCTCCTTTATATCCTTAGTTATAGGAGTTCTATTCAACTAGTCTTCAGATGGTTCTCCAGGTAGATTATTCAATAATATAGTTTTAATTTTAATTCTGTCATGGGAAGAGGCAAGCACAAAGTCTACCTACTTTGCCACCTTGACAGGACTCTCTTAAGTGAAATTATTGACAATGTAAGAAGCTATAATCCTGATGCTCCCTGACATATGGGAATAATGAATTCATTACTAGCTAAACTTAATTCTGAGACTTTCCAGCACTTTCTCTTACACTCAAATCAAAGTGAGTCTCTACCTGCTCAATGTTTTCATTAATAAGAAGCCATGCATGTAGATCGATACAGGGAAACTACCTATGTTTAAATTACACAGGGTGGAGTCTTCGCTACCTTATATGGAAGGTTTGTTCATTTGTAAATTAAAAATGTTGTCCCAAATAGTCTCTAAGGCCCCTGATAATTCTATGATTATATAAACCCGAATGTTTTAATTTGTCATTAATCTGAAGCCTAGAGTATCATGATCAGCGAAAGACAGAGGGTACCAAATTTGAGCAGATACTTAACAAAGGAAACCAGCATTCTTAATTATAAAAAAACAGAGGACATTGGTCTTACTTTTGTACTTTAAGTATGCTACCTCCTCATCCATATTTTAAGATACATTCAGAAATAGGCTGAGCAATCAGACATTATGATAATGAAAGGTAAGGAGGTGGTCAGCCTGAGGGCCTTTGAACTTTGTATTTGGGATCCTATGACTATGATTTAATTTAGGAAATGTGTTTGTTATGAACAAAAGCAATTATGTCTTCTGTGTCATACCTATTTTATTCTGTCATTTCAGTCTTCCTCACCAGCTGTTTTTTTGCTTACTTATTGCTGCAATGAAGGGACCAGAAATAACATCATTGTTTAGGTAAGAGAGGTAGGGACAATCCTTGGAAGATAATATCGACAGTAGGATTTCATATTGAATGTCAGGTGACATAAGAAGTATATACAGAAATTGACTTCTTGTTAATCTTTTTTTACTACTAATCTTAAGTATCACCATGAACTAAATGCACTTTATGCAACCACCAATACACTTCACTTTTAATATGCCTTCAAGTAAGTTTATGATGGATAATGTCTTATAGCAATGAAATACTAAACTATCATTTTTAAAGCTATTTGAATCTTGGTAGAGCAAGCAGAGTTTTGATTCACATAAATAATAGGGCTTTTAGGTCAAAAGACAGAATGGAACAATTGAGATTGATTTTCTATAAAAAGGATCTCTGGGGAAAAAAGAATACCCTTAAGTATCTCTTCACAAGTACATAAACAAATAATAGATTAGCTAAAGACTAAGCCACGTAGCAAATTAAGCAAAAATTATTATACCCAGGATCATAAATAAAATGTAATGCAATATCTTCTTTGGAAAGATTTTTATTCTATTTGAAAATAACTGCCTCATGCTGGTGACAGGCTATCTTATACAAATATCTAAAAAGTGTTAAAGAATTAAAAGATGTGCTGACTCTTCATGATAAGAACTTTGCAGCAGATGATTTTATTTCCTGTCTGCAGCACCCTGCATGCAAACCCTGAAGTGACTAGACCTGACCAAATTATTTGCTGATGAATAATTGTGTCTAGAATGCTTGCTATGATGTCTATCAATTGAGATTTTTCTACATGTCAAGTTTTTTCATATTTTATTGCACCTACAATGACAGATGAGAATCTGTTTTGCAGTATAAGAAAACTATTTTACAGATGAAAAAACTAAAGCTCAGAGAACTTTTGCCATGTTTGTGAGGTCTCAGGTGGACAGGGGTAGGATGAGGATTTCAACCACTTGGCCAGGATCTCCATACTGAAGTATTTGGACTCCAGGGAGACCAGTTTTTCCTTGATTGCTCCTTTGCTATCTTGTTTCTTTCCCCTATATTTTCAGGAGAGTATATTCAATCTTCGACTTTATATGTCATGTTTCGAAAACTGTGTTTCAATTACCCTGGGAATGTAAAGGGAAGCCAAGAGAGGCCTTTCAGTGGGCTCATGGCCCTGCCCCATTCCAACTCCAGTACTACTCTTTTATCTGACTTATTTATTGACTTTCCACAAATTTCACATGAGGAAAGCTTTCTGCCATTTAGGGGAAAAAAAGTCAGGGATGGTATGAATGAAAGAAGTAACAGGTGATTCAAAATGTTTTTAGTCAGTGTTTTCTACTCTTTTATTTTAAGCTTAAGAGTGAATCAATAACGGGGTTGCCTAAAAATCAGTATTTTTGGAAACCTTCTTTTTCTCTATTTTAAACTCTAGCAGAGATCATATAAAGTAAGAAATAAAAGGGAGCAGAGGTTAAAGCAAAGGCTTCCATAAATCTCTGGTAAGTCACAGAGCAGTGCTGAACAATTTAATTCATCCACCACAATGGGAAATTCCCAGCTGGTTCATTGAGGACTGTTTGAAGCTGAGAACGATCAGACAAATAAACTATGTTTTCCAGATCAAATTAATCCAGAAGTTTTTAAATCACCATGATAACCAGAAAATAGGAATTCCCTACTCTCTCCCAGTTCTGCTGGGAACAACAGCCTGCTTACCCCAACACTGAGAGGCACTAGATGGGATGCTCCTTAGGCCCTGTGGGCCTAGCACTGGCGGTTCCATTTCCCTCTTCCAATTGCTGTTTTGGACTGCAGGCCAGGCCGCTGGGAATTGTTCTGCTGCTGGTTCATTGAAGGCTGAAAATCATGTCTGCACTGGTTGCCTTGTCTGTAAGGGCATTATTGCCTCCAGTCCCACTGCCTCTCCTTGGAGGATTCTCCGGGCCACTGTGGATGTAGCCTCTTGGGGTTCCATGGGGGGAGGAGTTTTTAGGTTTGGTTTGCTCTTTTCTTTCCACCTCCCTACCCCCACCAAACCCCCAGCTGCCCTGTTCCACAGACATGGAGACGCAGGGTCAGAGGACCGCCAAAGTGACGGACACCTGCCCATGTTCACAGCATCATTCCCCTCTCATTTGTTCAATTGTCCTTCATGCCTATGTGGCATCTCTGGGATGAATGTGCATAAAAGGACACTGATAACTTTATATCACAGCTCCATAAAGCCTTCTCCTCCTGTCGGGAGCCATTATGAGACACTGAAGAAGTCACGTAGCTGATAGCCATAAAGCAGCTGCTGAAACTGCTTATCCAATGGTTCTAGGAAGCAGGGTGTTGAGTTAAACATTACTGACCCTGGAGGAGAGGTTTGCTTCCTAAAGAAATCCTTTTAAGATAGTGGAATGTTTTACAGCCCAGAAAGCAAGGATGTTTGTACCCTGAGGGAAGGATGTTCAGGAACTTATGTAAATGTCAGCATTCCTATGGTATGTACTCTGTGCTTTGCTATTGTATTTAAAAAGATATATAAAGTCTATGCTAAATAAACTCCAGGCTGCAGCATTGACTGTATGCTCTCCGGAAGAACTTTTCTGTCTTCTTTTTTTTCCTTAGGCTTCACCCCCCTTTTAGGTGCTGTTCGATCTCAGCTGGCTGGCTCCGGCATCCTCCAGACAAATAGAGGTGCCACTGGATCCTTGGGTGAATGCAGTTAGAATTACCTGCCTCACATGGGATTGTTGGCCACTGCTCATCTAAGAGATTAGCCAGCCCACAAAGCCTCTCTCCCAACAAGCAAGTTAAGTACTTTAGAAGCCAGGTGTAATCAATCAAGTAGAGAGGAAAAGTAATAAAGGGAGGGAAGGAAGATTTCATTTATTTAGCAATTACAATGTTCTCCACATGGTGGTATGTGCTCAGCTGCTGTGTGCTTTCTTAGTTACACCTATATCACAGCTGCTTGCACCACACCATCCTTCCACATTCATGCAAGTCTTTCCAAGTGCACAGCACTGCCATGTAGGAGGGTGAGAAACGATGCAAGAAAGCCCAGGCTGAAGGCTCAGCCTGGCTTCAGACAGCATAATCTGCTACAGACCTCCACTCCAGTAACTGAGTATGGTAAATTTAGAAAACACATTAAAATACAGAAGAAAGTAAAAAGTAGTCATAATCCTATAATGCAGATATGTACTATCATCATTCGTGTGTGTGTGTGTGTGTGTTGGAATAGCCTACCTAATGTAATTTAACACCCCTAAATCTTGGTGACCTAACACAATGAAGGCTTATTTCTGTATCATGCCACTGTATCAGTGGTGGGAGAGAGCAGAAGGGCCTCTTCTCCTGCAGTCATTTGGGAATCTAGCCTTCTATCCAGTGGTTCTATCACACTCTGAGGCTTAGAGTTCTATCCTGGTTCCTTGATATCTGCAATTTGAGAAAGAAGAAAGAGGTTTAGGGAGAGAAGCTTATGAGTAAGCTGCCCATGTTTCACTGGCCAGCTGTACAGGACACATGGCTGTTTCTAACTGCAAGGGAGACTAGAAAATATAGTCTACCAAGGAAGAAAATGGGACAGGTTTAGTGAGCACCTAGATATTATATATAAATGAGCAGATGCAGATATTGATATGTGGATGTAAGTGTAGATGAGGGTATAAGAATAGACATGGATTTGGGTATAGGTACTGGCATAGGTGTGGAGATGTATAGGATTATGGGGAGTGATATGGATATGCTATGGGTATAAGCATAGGTAAAGGTTTTCATTAAAATTTATTCATATTCTTTTTATTCTTTTTAAACTTAACATATTTTTAAGTCATTAAATAGTTGAGAAAGCAAGCATTATAATAAGTAACTATGTATAGACCATCTCTCTTAAATAAGAAAAAGACCTAGGTTGCATAGGGTCAAATATTGTACTTACCTGATCTACCTAACTAGGTATCATGAGGGTGACTGCAAACGTTAGTTAGGTCCATCTGGGCCAGACAATTAATGGATCTTCTGACTCAGAATTTTATGAAGTGAACAAGAAGAAGAGGGCAGAAGAAAAGAATCCTACAAAATGTAATGGACCCTGCAGAGGCCGTTAGTAGTTTTGACATATAAAGGTGACATATATACATAGTAAGTAAGAAAGTAAACTGTAGCTAGACTGCTGAGGTCCAAATCTCAAGTCTGCTACTTAGTGGGTAAGTGATTCAGAAAATCCCATTACTTCTCTTTGCCTCCATATCCTCACTCCTAAAATGGCGACAGTGGTGGTGCCTGCCTCCTAGGGTTGTTTTAAATTGATTTCTACATGATAGGGACTTAGAATAGTGCCTAGCACCTGGGAAGAACCCTATTAAGTCTTCCTTTAAGGAACGTGGCAGGAGGCAGGAATGATTACAGGAGCAGAAAAATTATTTGTATACACATAACTTAGAAAAAAAGTGTAGCTATAACCATGGCGTAAGCCTGGTATTACCCTCCCAATCCTCCTTTCTAGCTTTAAAAGTCTTGGCCAGGAGTATCTGGAATGAACAAAGTCTCCTCCTGGTTGCCGTTTTCTACTCTTCCAGTATACTTATTCGGCACTGTCTTCTGATATGAATAATCATAGATAATCACAAATCCTCTGATCTTTATGAAAAATTCATGCTAGTCTGTGATGTTTCATTCCCCATTCTGTTCACTCTCATATCAAGCCTTGGAGCTCTGAGCCTCTTTATAAGCAAAGTGGCATATTTGAAGTACAGAATATTTATACCTCAATCACACAATATTCCAGCTTTGGCTATTTTTGCTCTTAACAACTAATGTATGAGGGCCAACAATGGTGAACTGCTTTTTTCCACTGTTACTTTCTATGTAGTTTTTTGTGTTAGAATGTAAATACCCTTTGCTCTCTGTTACCTATAAAATATCCTCCATGGCTATGGCAGCTAGGTTGATAGGACTCTTCAGCTTCAATGGAAAGAGTAGCAGCAGATTAAAGTGGAGAAAATTCCTTGATTTAAATCACCTGCTTCCAGAGTCTTTCCTACTTGGCTCTCCATGACAATACACAGATATTTTTAGGTACTACTCTACTGGTGTTAAGTGTTGCCCATTTGCACCTACTAGAGATTAGCTATTTAACTATTTGTTGTTCACTGAGAAATTGGTTTTATATTGTGCTAACCTGTGCCTTCAATTTTTAAACAAAAGGGAAATGTAGCTTAACTTAGTGTTAAACTTAGTAAGAGATTATATTATAGGCATTAATAATTACAAAGAAGTTGAACTGAATTGAATTAGAAAATTATCATCCAGAGAGTACAGCAAAGATTCTGGTCACTATGGAAACCAAAGTACTATAGGTACTGACGATGAGAGTGGTGGAAAGTTAGAAACAAGTGAAGCTGGGATGCGTTCACATGCAATGATGGGAATCTGAGCCCGCTCCTGCTCTTCCCTGGGACCCTGACTCTTGAGGCCTTTGTGTAACACCTCAGTCTCTTGTCCTCCACTCCCCACCCCCCGTGTGTGTGTGTGAGTGTGTGTGTGTGCATGCACACGGTGTACACACACATGCACACATTAGAGACACCGCACCAGGCATCTTTGAGGTGCATTTGCTGATGTATATGCTAGATACTGTGACTTGATAAAAGATTTGCCAATCTTGGCTTTTGTTGCAATTCACAAACTAAACCACAAATATGGAATTGTCCTTTCTTTTTTTTGGTCTTTTTTTAACAATTAAAAATATTTTTCAATTATAGTTTGCATATATATTATATTACTTTCAGGTATATAACATGGTGATTATATATTTACATAACTTATGAAGTGATCACCCCAATAAATATAGTACCCATCTGACACTATTCATAGTTATTACAATATTATTGGCTATATTTCTTATGCTATACTTTATATCCTCATGACTGTTTCATAACTACCAATTTGTATTTCTTAATCTCCTCCCCTTTTTCACCCATCTTCCCAACCCTCTCTTATTTGACAATCATCAAAATGTTCTCTGTATGGATGAGTTTGTTTCTGTTTCTTTTATTTTGTTCTTTAGATTCCACATGTAAGTGAAATTGTATGGTATTTATCTTTTTCTACCTGACTTACTCCACTCAGCACAATACCCCCTGAGTCCATCCATGTTGTTGCAAATGGAAAGATTTCATTATTTTTATGACTGAGTAATATTCTATTGTATATATGTACCACTTCTTCTTTATCCATTAATCCATTTATGGACTCTCAGGTTGTTTTTGTATCTTGGCTATTGTAAATAATGTTTCAATGAACATATGGGTTCATATGTCCCTTTGAAGTAATGTTTTGGGTTTCTTCAGGTAAATACCCATAAGTGAGGTTACTGGATTCTCTTTGTTTCTTGTTACAGCTTTTGTTTTAAAGTCTATATTGTCTGATATAAGTACTACTACCCTAGCTTTTTTTTGTTTATCTTTTCATTAAATATATTTTTCCATCCCTTTTAGCCATCCTATTTCTTTTTATTAGAGCATTTAATTCATTTACTTTTAAAGTAGTTGTTGATAGATACTTACTATTGCCATTTTATTCATAGTTTTTCCTTTTTTAAAAAATTCTCCTCCTTCACCTTCTCCTCCTCCTTCTCCTCTTTCTCTTTCTCCTTCTTATTCCATCTTCTTCAGAAGTTCCCTTAGTATCTCTTGTAATACCAGTTTGGTGTTGATGAATTCCTTTAGGTTTTCTTGTCTGGAAAGATTTTTATCTGTCCTTTGATTCTAAATGATAGCCTTCCTAGGTAAAGTAGTCTTGGTTAGAGGTCTTTGGTTTTCATCACTTTGAATATTACATGCCAATCCCTTCTGGCCTGCAGTTTCTGTTGAGAAATCAGCTGACGGTCTTATGGGAGATCTCTTTAAGGCAACTAACTGCTTTTCTCTTCATGCTTTTAAGAGTCTCTCTTTGTCTTTAAGCTTTTGCATTTTAATTATGATGTATCCGGGTGTGGGCCTGTTGGGTTTATCTTTTTTCGGATTTTCTGTGCTTCATGGGTTTATACATCTGTTTCCTTCAACATTTTAGGACAGGGTTTTTTTGTTGTTGTTGTCATTATTTCTTCAAATAGGTTTTTGTCATTATTTCTTAAAATAGGCTATCTCTCTTCTCTTTCTGGTACCTATAATGCAAATGTTGGTACATTTAATGTTGTCTCAGAGGCCCCTTAAACCGTCTTCATTCTTTTAGATTATTTTTCTTTTTGCTGTTTCGATTGGGTATTTTCTGCTGCCTTATCTTCTAAATTGCTGACTCACTCCTCTGCTTCGTGTAATCTACTGTTAATTCCCTCTAATGTATTCTTCATTTCAGTTATTATATTTTTGATTTCTGACTCTGATCCTTTTTTATATTTTCTATATCCATTTTTGATTTCTATCTCTTTGTTAAAGTGCTCACTGAGTTTATCTATTCTTCCCCTAACTCCATTGAACATTTTTCTAACCAGTGTTTTGAACTCTGCCTCTGGTAAATTGCTTATCTCCATTTTATTTAATTTTTTTTTTCTGGAGCTTTGTTCTAATCTTTTGTTTAGGACATGTTTCTTTATCTCCTCATTTGGGCTGCCTTCCTGTGTTTATTTTTTATGTATTAGGTAGAGCTGCTCTATCTCCTGGTCTTAGCAGAGCGACCTTATGTATCGAGTGTCCTGTGGGGTCTTCTGATCACCTAAGCCAGGTGCTCCAAGTGTGCCCCTTGTATGGGTAGTGTGTGCCCTCCTATTGTAGTTGAGCCTTGGTTGTTGTTTGCATGTCAATGGGAGGCATTGACCTTTGGACTCATTGGATGTGAGGACTGGCCTTGACTACAATGGAGGAGCTGTTGTGTAAGGGCTGACTCTACAGAGCAAGATTCACTTTAGCAGGGCTCTGCCCAGTCTACTTTTTGAATGTGTCATCCTTGAATGTGGTCCTGGGTGGTGCTCCAGCAAGCAGGCTACTGAGTGTGTCAGTCCTAGGTTCTTCTGGGAGGCACCCTGCCACAGGCCAAGTTTAGCCACAGCCTGTGCCTGGCCTGGGGTAGCTGGAATGAACCACCATGTCCAGTGATAACTGGACACCCAGCACCTAGCACCATAGCTGGGACACCATAGCCACTCAATAAAGATTTGTTGAATAAATAACTGAATGAGGACACCTCTCCTTCCCTTCATTCATCTTAGAATCTCATGTTCAATAAAGACAATTAAGCAGGCTGTTCCAATGCTGAGTGGAAAGTGCTTGGACAAGAAAAGACCAGGGAGCTAAAGGAGCCCAAGGGAGGGACAACTAGACTTGAGGGTTAGACACAATCTCCTGAAAAGAATTGTGTTGAGGATGTACAAGAGTTGACAGAGGAGAAAAAAAGAAGGGAACACAGTTGTCTTAGAGGCAAAATCTGAAGGCAAAAGACAAAACATGGTTCCAATTGAGGAACAAAAGTGATACCATGTGACAAGAGCTGGACACAGTGGTAAACATGAGGGTTAAGAGATAAGCACAAGCCAAATCATGAAGAACATTATAAGCCATTTATAGAATTCTGAGGTCTAGATGAACTTTGCAAATGGAAAAGTTCCTGGAATTGGCCAGTGTACAGCCATGGAAGTGAGTAGTCTAGGGGAGTGAAAGTGAAAATCATTGGAGATGAAGCTGACTTCCAGTAAGGATGGAAGAGATGGTGGCAGATGGGTACACTGAAAAATCATGATTCTTTTTTGACATATGATGCTCTAGCTTCTAGGTGTAATCCCACAATCCCTCAAATCTCCCTTCCTGTTCCTCAGTAGTTCTGGGTCCTCAGGAAAGCACATCACAGTCTGAGAAAGGAGGACAGAATCAGTGAGCAGTTTAATGAATTTCCCAAACAGCACTCAGCCAAGTGCCCCTGAAGGGATCTATAGTCATACCCCTTGACATTGACTTCCTCTCATACACTCACACACAAGCCTTCTCAGTCTCAAATTTTGAGAAGGAGTTAAAAAAAGGAGAAACAAAAATGCCCATTACAAGAATAAAATATTCGTTAGGCAAAACTGTAAACTCTTTCATCTCTTTTTTGTCCTATTTTTGTCTCCCAGTTTCTGTCCTTCCCCAGTCCTGACCAGCCAGTGCTTTTTGTTCATGCCAGTGGGTGCCCAAGCCATGACTGATGTATCTATCTCACATGCTGGCCCTATCCCTTGGTCTTTGACTCTTTCATCTCACTCTTTGTTACAGTTCCACACAATTAATGAATCATAAGGCCCTTTAGGGAAAGATCTACATCTTATTCACTGCTATGTTCCTAATGTTAGGCATTCAGTAATTGCTTGATAAATAAATGAACAAATGGAGGACTTGGAAAACATTGCCTTACCTGAAAGGAGTGACATTAATTTGAAAACACCAGGCACTTCAAAAGTACACTGGGAGGATATTTTGGTGAGGTCCTAGCCTTCTGTGTGGGGTGTTTCAACCAGGCTCCTAAAGGAAGTACTTAGAAAGAGGTGCCTCTTCTAAGCCACTAGTGTCTCCAGCTGCCACCCCTGGGAAGGTTGGGGATGGAGTGATCCCAGGGGGTTCATGCAGGGCCTTCTTCCTATCATCTATATTTGGATGGGGGGTGCTTGGGAAGTTGTGCTGCTATACCCCCAGAAAAGGGGGTTGGAGTAAGTCCCACCCCACTCTCCCATATGACCTTACTGAGGTGATCCTGCTGCTTACAAGCCATGTCACAGAATGTAGCAATATCAAACAGCTACCCCTTTTGGATGTATAGCACTGGACTGACTAAAGCCATAATATCAGCTCCTGGAGAACACTGGGTCAAGACTAGAATTTTTACAACTGCTTCTAGCATCTGTGCCTATCAATCACTATTACTGAAAACCTCAGATACCCACCATCCCAACCCTATCCTACCCACTCACAGTGAGTGTCATGGTGCAGGAATGTAAAGTCCCCATGAAGAAGTATGGAACCAAGCTGGGCCCATACAGAGAGCAGCAGGAAGCCAAAGAAAGAAAAGACACTTAGGACTTACAACAACAAAGAAATGCAGCAATTTTTTCAAGCCCCTAAGTTTAAATTCAGAGCAATTATGCATTAGGTGTACAACTTCAGACACCTTAATCCCACCGAGCTTCAATATTCTCATGGGTAAATTAGGAATACTTAATATACTTAATACTTAATATTTAAGTATTTTTAAGATGGATAGGAGATTAAATGAGATAATCTCTTCAAAATTCATAGAATGTTGCAATTTGCACTCAAGGCCTTTTGGAGCAGCTTTCAAGCGATGAGGTCTTGGGAAGAATTCTCACCTGGAGCTACTTTAACTCATTAACTGGTTGGACAGAGGGTTGGATGAATGATAAATACAAATTCTGAGAGATGTTTACTGTCACGTGCTGGCAGAAAAAAAGTTTGATCATTAAATTTAAAAGAGCCACTGAATAGATGGACACCTTGGGAATTCTGCCCATCTTCTCTAACCTAGGTTATGGTCTTTGTTTGAATGACTAATTACTTTGGTCTCTCTACTTATGAGTCAAGAAGAAACATAACCGAACAATGATCAAAGTGCCAGGTTGAGACAAGATTCTCGCACCCCCTAGATGTAGGAAAAGTTGTGCAGGACACACTCTTGTCTGGGTGTGGTTGTGTGCTTGTAAGTAGAACCATGGTGAGAAACAAACCCTGGATTCAAGACAGTCTTCTGTAGCTTCGTTTTGTGCAGAAGTCTGATTCTATTAGCCTCAAAATGTAGCTTAAACTGATTCTTCACTCTTCAAGTATCTGTCTCCATTTCTTCCTGTAAATCCAAAGAAATGACAGTTTAAAAAAAAAGCATAGGAGGTAATGAATTCATAAAAGTGCTGAGAATAGGGTACAGACATCGAGGACTAGACCTAGTGATGAATTTTGGGAGCCGGAAGGTGGAACGGTTATACTGACAGATAAACAGACCAAGGGCATCACAGTCCAGGGCACACCAGAGAGACACCTGAAATGCAGCCCACCAAGGACAGCAGGATGGGAGCCAAATGTAAGAAAGGAAAGAAATTGAGGTAATCTATACAAGAATCATCTATGGAATGGTGGCATGGCCTACACACTGCATCACTACGAATGCCTTCATAGTGCATGTAAACCAACACTCCTCAAAGTACCCCAGAGGACATGGCTCCTCAGAGTGAGGACTAGAGTATATCCCCTTCCATTTTAGCTTAGAGGAGTGAGAGTGTTCCCAGACTATTAAGCTGTCTGCAGCCTAAACACCCTTAAAGTAACATCTGGCAGAGATGTTGGCCTTTTATATCAGGAGAACATCAAGGAATTCCATCCAGCTACTAAATCAATCACACTCTCTCCTTCACATATCTGTATAAATGGAAAATCTAAGTTCATCTAGCATTTGAGGTATATGAATAAGCAATACAAAATGGGAATGAGTGAGATCAATAGAATCATTGACTCTAGAGAAAAAAAATGATTCAAGTAAGAGGATACAATTTTTAAAAACAAATTCCTCTTTAGAATTCAAAAACATTCTGCCATGAAAGGAAGGCAATGAAAAAATAAATAAGTCATAAAAATTAAAAATATACTTGCCAAATTAAAAATGCAAACAAAGGCATAGGAGGGGAAAAAAAGGCAAAGAAGTCTTACAGAATGCATAACAAAAAGAGGAAGAAAAATGAAGAGAAAGATTAAGAGACATGGAGAATCAATCCAAGCAGATCAACATCTGACTAATAGGAATTATAAAAAGAGATACAGGGAAGAAACAAAAACAGAAATAGATAAATAGATGTAGAGAACAAGTCTATGGTTGCCAGATGGGAGAGGGGTTGGATGAAAGAGGTGAAAGGATTAAGAAGTACAAATTGGTAGTTACAACATAATCACAGGGATGTAAAGTAAAGCATAAGGAATATGGTCAATAAAATGTTAATAACTATGCTATGATGGGTACTAGGCTGGTTAGGGGGATCACTTCATAAATTATGTAAATGTCTAACCACTATGCTGTATACATGAAACTAATATAATATTGTATGTTTGCTATATTTTCATTAAAAAAAAACTTCTTTAAAAAGGAGAGAAATGGAAAAAGAAAACAGCAATCAAAGAAATAATAGAAGACAATTCACTAAAGTTGAAGAAAAACATAAGTACTGAAAAGCTGACATTCTGGCTATCCTTCCTTCTGTTCCAGCCTATAATTTGGATATGATGGCTAGAGCTCCAGCAGCCATCTTGGACCATGAATTGAACTTGAGAATGATATAAGTCTTGATTCTTTATGGCATCCTTGAGCTCCATACTAGTCTTGAATTATCTACCTCCAGACCTCTTTTCTGTAAAAGAGAAATAAATTTTCATCTTGAGTAAGTCACCATTTTGCAGGTTTTCTGTTATATGCAATGAACCAAATTCTGTGTGCTGTCCATTATGGTAGTTACTGGCCACATGTGCTTATTTAAATATAAATATAAATTAACTAAAATTAAGTAAATTAAAATTTAGGTCCTCGGTCACACTAGCCACATTTTACATACTCGATTGCCACGTGTAGATAGTGGCTATTATCCTAGACAGAGCAGATATAGAAAATTTACATCATTGTGGAAAGTTCTATTGGATAGCACCACCCTAATTGATGAAAGTCTCTCCTTACAGAGATTCTTATGTTCTGGTAAAGGACATAAAAACTGTCTGCTCTCTAAAGTACCTGGCATATTGTGTGTGATAGTGAGGTATGACAACGGAGATCAAAAAGAACTCAAGGAAGAAGAGACATTTGAGATGCACTTTAAGGCTCATGTGGATGAAAAGAGCATAGTTCCAGCTAATTGAACAGCTTAAACAAAATCTGGAAGTAGAAAACTACAAGTCATGTTCGGAGCAGTCTTATTTTATTGATGTGTAGGATGATTGAAAGGTTAGCTAATATTTTGTAGATCATTGAAAGTAAAAGTGAAGATTGGGTACTTAATAAGGCAAGCATTGGGGTTCATAGAAGGTTTCTGAATAGAAGGAATGATGATATTGGAGCAGTACTTTAGGGGAGGTCAGCAGAGGAAGAGACTAGAGGTA
This sequence comes from Rousettus aegyptiacus, assembly GCF_014176215.1. Classification (NCBI taxonomy): domain Eukaryota; kingdom Metazoa; phylum Chordata; class Mammalia; order Chiroptera; family Pteropodidae; genus Rousettus; species Rousettus aegyptiacus. The sequence continues at coordinate 44,835,879 of NW_023416287.1, forward strand.
GTTTAGACATTAACCAGGAATAAAAAGTTTCAAGATAGTAAAACAACAATGTGAATGCACTTAACACCATTGAACTGTAGACTTAAAAGTTGTTAAGATGGTAAATTATGTTATGTGTTTTTAACCACAATTAAATAAACAAACAAATAATAAATAAATAATAGTATTCTTTATCAATTCATTTGAAACAAGATTTTTAAAAAATTTCAAGAAAATTCAGAGTCAGGGGCTCCAGAGTAGTAAGAGACAGCTCTTTTCAAATCAATAAATAAGAGATTAAATTTAAAAAGTTTAATAAGATCGGCCAATTAGAACTTAGTTTTGGCACTAGGATAAAATCAAGGGGATAGCTTTTACCATCATTGCAAATCCTCTTAGTAGATTAAGGAAGCTGTCTCAGAGTAAAGTCCAGCAAAAGGATCCAGTGAATCCTTTCAATTGGATAAAATGGCTCAGGGGAAAGAAACTAAAAGCATGACTCCCTCAAAACCTGATAGACTCAAAGTATAAATAATTAGGTTGAGAGAAAGAAAAAGTCATGGGGCAAAAAGGAGAAACATATAGGAAATAGATGTAGATTTGCACTGTCCCATATGGTAAGCAATAGCCACAGGTTGCTGTTGAGCCCTGGAAGTGTAATGCTCTGCCTCCTACTCTTCCTGTGTTTGACTAGGAGTGTCTGTGTGGTCCTCTGTTCCCCTATCATTTATAGGATTGGGGAAAGGTATCAGATCAGTTGTCCTTTTAGTTTATTAGTCTCAAGCTCAAGAGAAGCCATTTCTGGACCTGAGATAGAGACAAGTTGGGGAATTTTTCAAAGTTGCTCCTTAACCCCAAAACTCTAATATGCACCCTGAGTCCACCAGTGAAGACAGCCATAGGAGATAGCATGACCTTCAATTTACAATGGGTATAGACTTTGCCTCATAAATTCACATCTAATTATGTGTAGCATCTTAATTGTGTATAGTGTTTCCACATATCTTATAATATTATGTCATGAAATAATTTAGCCTCTAAGCTCTTTGATGGCAGAGAGTCTCTAATAACCACTGCTTCTAGCCCCATATTGAGTACATGATCAGTGATATCCCCCAAATACTTACTTGTTTATTAAAAGACAGACTTTTAAGACAAAATATACTGTCAAGTGTACAATTTTATTTTATTTTTAGGAGTTAAATCATTTCGAACTGAGAAATGGCCATCCTTCAGGCAATAAATACTGTCAGAGAAACATCATCATAATTCACCAATGAATATACCTTCTCATTTTGCAGCAGCTGCTGACAAATTGGCAGAAACACCAAAAATACTCTGAATATCACACATTAGAATGACCAATTCAATGCAGATGTCTGGTCCTTTCATTTTATTAGCCATTTCTTTGAACACATATTTTTATTCCAAATAAAGTTCTTCCAAAAGCAGAAAGAGTTAATACACAGTACCATATAGTATTGGACAGTTATATGGATTTTTTTGTTTAGGGGACTTTGTGTTGGGGTTCTAGGAGTTGACTCATTTACAGATATTTATCAAATCACTTTGTATATGTATTCCTTCCAAATGAAGACACATATAAATACTTGGGTTATCACTGCACTATTTATATAGAAATTAAAAGACATTTGAGCATTTCCTTTAAGATCTTTATAGAAGAGGTCAGATCTTATTTGAAGTCATGAAGCACCCGGAGCAGAGAGTTAGCCTAATGAGAACTGAGTTCACAAATGGAGCTAATATAAATCACAAGGACTGAAGTTTAATTATGCCTAGGATTGGAACCTTAGTGGCCTCACTTAGCACTCAGGGCTGTTAGGCAGCAGATTAAGTACACATTTGTTAAGAACAATAACAAATATCAGTTGAGTGCCTACTCTGTAACAAAAACTCCAGGCAACAGAGCCATAAATATGAGCATGCTAGTTAAAAGACTGGCTTTCAATGAACCTAGGTTCCTGAGACATTCCCTGTAAACATCAACTATGGTTTCCCATTATAATTACAAGGAGATCACTTACTTCCCATTCATTAATACACACAGTATGTTCTGCTAAAAGGAACAGAAGACATTTGAAGGGCTAGCTGCCCCTTCGAAACTCAGTTGCTGACAACCTGCCTATCTGCCATTTTCTAAAGATTTGGATGTCTTACTCACTTTCCAGCTCGCGCCAGCATCATGTTTATCTGGACTCTGAGCTCCCAGAGGTGGGGGTCACATCTATAAGTCTTTTATGTGTCCTGTGCCTAGGAAGTCCCTCTGCCCCAATAGGTCTTAACAGCTCATCACCGAGTGACCCTAATAATGGTCCACTGCTTTATTTATACTCTTCCTTCATTGAGAACAGTCCAGGCATGAATATCCAAAACAAAAGAGAAGTTATTAACACCGAAAATAACAGAATGGAATACAAGAGCTATAAAGACAAAGCCCCTTCACTTCAGATAAGAACACTGGAACCAAGGGGTTAGAGACATTCCCAGAGTCACACAGCTGTTCTATGACAAAGCAGGCATCTGGTTTCCAGACTACTGCTCTCACTATTGCCCTCTGCATCCTTCCTTAGTATTTACACCATCTGCAACATTTCTTTAAAATAAATATCCAATCCCTATGGTGCTTAACTAGTTTTCAATGTGTTCTCACATTTTGTCATGACCATCCTGTGAGGTCAGCACACATGTGGAACCTGAAATGAGATGATTAAGATGACATCACCTGTTAATGGCAGAATCATGATATAAACTCAGATTTTCTCACTCCATTCTACATTGTAGAAGATGAGACTCCCTAGATTAGAGATGGGCACCTGACCTTCTCTGGCTGTTGGAGTCAGATTGCAATGTTCAAAGTATACAGTGACAGGGTTTCAGTCTCAAAGACAGACCCAGTCTGAGAAGGTCAAAAATAGCTTGAAATGGGCAAGAGGGGGCACGAGGTCATCTGGAGCCCATGACACTTCCACAAAACACTCATTTGGAAATCCTGGACTGAGTAAGAATAAGACAAGAAAGAGTCACAGAAACTTTCACATCACATGAGGCAAGCTTTGTAGCATGAAGTTTTATATTTGGGTAAATGCGAAAACATGATCGACAGAAGTATAATTAAGGCAATTTCATTCTTGGACAATTATGGACACAAGCAATAAAACTAAAAGTTCAGAAAAGGAGAGCTGTAGAGACATCCCATAACAAGTGAACAGAAAATTTGACCACTCTATTCTGTGCCAAAAAGCATGCATAAGTCCCAGGAACATCAAGCGAAGTTATGGAACTGCCTCTGGAGAGAGAAAGCAATCATCATGATGTATATATTCACAAGTTTTCTTTTTTGTTATAGTCAACTCTTCATCATGCTTAGATCTGCACCCAGGATGTTTTATCTTCCTTGAGCACTCACTTACTAGATGGAAGACAGATGGGCCCCCGAAATGGGCAGGAGCAGGGAAAAAAGTAGGAGGAACATAAGATAATTGTCACAGATCATTCCCAAAATGGATAAGTGACATGTGTATGTCTGATTCAACAACCACCATAGAAAAAAAAGAAGGAAGAAAGAATGCATTTTAAGCACAAATTCAAGATGGGAAAAAAGATAAAGGGAATGCACAGTTTTTGATTTTGAATTACCTTGTTTATCCTTTGGCTGTACCTAACTGACTTTGTCATAAGGTAAACGAAGAAGAAAAGAAAACCACAGGGAACACTTTAGTTTAATACCAGCTAGGGACCCTACAGGGTATTCTGAAGCTATGGCAACAAATAATCTCTTTAAAGGTCTTGCGCATCTCTTGGCTGCGGAAGGCATATATCAGAGGATCGATCACAGAATTACACATGATGAGTATGAGGTACATATTGAAGTGAGACATAAAGCAAGAACAGTAGAGGTTCTGAGGGCAAGAGATCATCAAAATGAGATGGAGGAAGAAAGGAGCCCAGCACACAATGAAAATGCCCAACAGCATAGTCAGGGTGACAGCACCTTTCATGCTGGTCTTTTGCCACACAGAACCGTATCCAGGCAGAGCTGCTATCTGCTTGACATGAGTTCGTGCCAGGAGGAACATGTGTATATACAGAGACACCATGAAGAACAACATGGTGAAGAACATGGAGATAAGGCAAATGATGACATAAGTGGATTCATAGTAAATGATAAAAACAATGCCACAGCCTGTACAAAAGGTCCAGATGCATGCAATAATCACCCCAGAACGCTTCACTGTCATGATGTGGTGGTAGCGCAGGGCATAGAAGATGGTGACATACCTATCCACTGCAATGGCCAGCAAACTGCACATGGAAGCCACCACGGAAATGCAGATCATGGAGTCAAACACATTGTCAATGTGACGCACAAAGACATCTGCTACCACCAAGTGCTTGTTATTTATTAAGTATATGGTGATGGTCTCCCAGGCGTTGGACATACTCACCAGCATGTCAGCTACTGCTAAACTGCACACAAAGAAGTACATGGGAGAGTGCAAGTTCTTGTTCTTTACTATGGCACCTATGACCAAGATGTTCTCCAAGAGGCTGATGAGACCCAGAGTCAGAAACACCTCCACAGCGATGCCCATATCTTCACATGGCAAAGATTTGTTCTTGACATTTGGTCCCGAAAGGTTGCCCTCTGTGGCATTTGGGGTGTGATCCAAGAAATACAGGTGAAATGAGGAATTCATTGCTTCTCTTCTCAACAGCAAATTTACTGCAAAACAGGTTTTAATTCATAATCCAGAGTTTAACATTCTACTAAAGGAGCACAAAAGCATGCCAGAGCAAGCATAACTTGAAAATGAGGATGGATGGACTCAGTGCATTCATAATATTCTACATAATAGAATACAGAACCTGCTGCCTTATATCCCAATCCCTGGAATAGTGTCCCTCTGGCATGCAGGTTTGGAATTTTCACCAGCCTCTTGGTCTTTTCTTTAGGTTCCCTTTCTTTCACAGATCTCTTAATAGAATGACCATACATCTCAGATTTCTTGAGACAGTTTCACTTTTTATGCTTGTAATCCTAGCACCCAAGTCCACTCTCAAAAGTATCCCCAGCTCGCAACCTACAAAATCCTTTCCAATCTCCTGATTTTCACATTCCTAAAGCTACTAACGGCACTGCATTTTCCTCAAGTGAGCTTAGATTTCTGAAGGATATAAAGGCCCATGTTCTCTTGAGACAGATATGTATATTCTTAACATTTGTTTCCTGACGCTTCTAAAATCCACTAGGATTCAGTCTCCACAATTTTAATTTAGGTTATTACTAAGGTGATCCATTAACTGGAACATAATCACAAATAAAAAATTGCTGTCTTCAATTCATAAATTTAGTTGCACATACATGTTAAAATTGAGGCACACAGAATGCTGTATTTCCTCTCAATAAATATTTTCCCTGACTTCTGAATTTGCAATTTCATAAAGTCTGATGAATACATAGTTTTATAAGTTCCACATATGCATAGTACAAAGAAACAAGGGTTTAAATTTACCAAGAACTAGAGCAAGATCACTCCTTTGTTGCCCAATTTCTCTCCTATGAATAGTATTCGAAAATTCCTTTTCCTTCCAAACTCAGTGCATCTGGATAGAAAGTTAGAATTTCTGTCGTCATTCTCATCATTTATAATAAGTATTTACTGAAACGTAATTTGTTATTTTGTCTAGTTCTATCTCAGAGACAGTGATCAGTTATGCTATTACATTAAACATCAGATCAAACTGTTTAAATATTCAATTAGCTCTCTTCCATATGTAGGTTAGCCATGACTTCCTTTAAGGTGATTTTAAGTAAATAGAAAGCGTTATTATTTACCAGTGCTCTGCCTCACGCCTCTTCTCTTGCACAGCAGCCTATGGGCCCTCACTTGGGACGCTGGCTCAGCTGGGTCACCTGGCATCCACAGGCTGGACCGCTGCCGAGAGCTAAATGCCATCACCCTAGGACGTGACTCCTCAAACAGAGCACAAAGGCATCTTGAGACTGGTTGCCTCTTCCTTGCTTTTATGCAGCCTCGCAGCCTCGCCTTCCTGTCGCTGCTCCCTCCAGACGTGGAATCTGCCTCTTCTCTCCCAAGACTTGCTCTTTTCTCAGCCGCGAGTCTAAATCACCACCTAGTGGTTAGAGCTGTGTAGCATGACCCTCCTTTTCCCAGGCGGATGCTGCTCAGACTGTCAGCCTTTTGGGATCCTAGTGATACCTGTGTAGAAAGAATAACGTTCTTCTGTTTGCAGAAAATCCTTCCTCAAAAGTGCGTCCAAATGTATCTTCCACCTAGCTGTTCTTTTAAACTTTGCTTCTTTTCTCTTCCTCTTATGCACTGATTAAAATGCTGACAGATCATACAACAGCTCAGGTTCTCCCATCCCTTTGTTCCTCTCTCTAGGACCCTGGATCAGTGCTGAGAACTGGGATGGGCAGCAATGAACCAAATGTGAGCATTGCGTGGGAGAGTGCTTAGGCTGGGGCACTAAGGAATGAAAAGAATGCCCTGTGACTGGAGCTTCCTGCAGCCTGAGGTGTCAGAAGGGGGCAGGGCCAGATCACAAAATGCTCTGTAGCTTGTGATGAAGGTTCAGAGCCTCATTCTAAGAGCAACGGGAAGCTTTACAAGGTTTTAAGCAGATCAATGCTGCCATGGTGAGGACATGGAACTGGAGTTGCTCAGGAGTAAAGAACATTGTAAGTCAATGGCAGCACCTCTCAATGAGACTAATAGATCCCTGGGACGAATTTTTTATCCTCCCAGGGCCGAGTAATCTGACTTATTCATGCTCAGACCAGCCTCTGTAGAAGCAGCAAAACCATAAAGTAGTCTTTGCTGGCACATTTACATATGAAAACTAAAAACCAAAATGGCCCTGAACAAAATGAAAATCAAATCCACAGATTCATTAGCTGTGGGATATAAATCTTCCACAGCAGCGTCCCATTTTGCTCTTCTAGAAATTTAGGTGGTTTTTCTCTTCTTCCTTACAGACTCTGAATTGTGTTCAGAGATTCATTCCCCCATTCAATTTCCACCACATTCCTCAGAGAAAGCTAGTTGACCCTCCATTACACCTCGTTCTAAGAGTAGCCCTAAAGTGTTTTTGCTAATTCTCATCAATAAAATGGGAAGGGACTCAGCGGAAGGGCTTCTAAGAAAACTACAAAAAAAGACAATGTGTGTATGGCACTCCAGGACTACTGAAGCACTTTCTTTTGAGCATAAAGATGGGGCCATCAGTGTATATGGCAGAGCAGAGAGTTGGAAATAAGCTGGGAATTTGAGTAGCCTCTGAATCACCAACTCTGAGGCCCACTTTACTGCTGGACCACTCAGTATAGGAAACAATGTCGTATTCTTACACTAGCACAAGCTAGAGTTCTTTTTGCTTGCAGTGAAGTTCATTCTAAATGTTATGGCTCTTTTCCCAATTGCTGATGCTTTCATGTTCTTCAAGATAAGAATGATTTTACCATCTAGACAATGCCTGACAGTGCTATGAATGAGCAATCACTTCTTCACAAAGAAACTGCCACTGTAAACCACACGAGGCTGTGCAAAAGCCTCTGGGAAGAGCTGATTCCCACCACCTCAGGTAGCACCCACAGCAGAAATCAGAGTAACCCAATTATATAAATCTGTTATTTTTGCTTGCTGCTTCAAAGTGTCTGTTTACCTATATAACTAGTAGAATGGCATTGGTTGCAGATATGTCATGGTACTGGTCATCAAGAATCCTAAAAAGCTGATCCAACTTCTGCAATCTTCTGGAGTCTCTGATATACAAGATCATTGTAGAAGAGCAACTTTGTGGGTAGACTATTGAGAATGGCTTGTGGCTATCCTAGGTCCAATCTTATTAGCACAATATCTGTGACAGTCATTTTCAGTACACAGATTGGGAACCATTAAAGCTTCAAACAATAGGTTTCTTTTTACTTAGTCCCATTAGAAAACGTGGGGAAAGAAATTCCTCCGAGCTAGGACCTTCACAGTCCAATATTTTCAAACAAAAGCTGAAAATATAGTACAGTCTAATAAGAAAGGTACACTGAATCAGACTTTTAGAATAAATTGAACAAGGTGCCATATTAAACCTTCTATCCCTGAATACATAACTAAATCAGAGCTAGTTTATATAGAAGTTTGGTGAAATTAGGAAAAATGATCCCCTCTGGGTAGACTACCCCACTTGCACATAGCTTAGTGATTAGAAAGTGCTTCGTGCAAATCAGAAAAAGGCACCTTCCTCCAGGAAGATGCCTCCACGACCACCCCATCCAGCAGTACACACAGCTTGAGAAGCAGAATATTGATTCCTATTTACTCTCTCAACTGTGGCCTTTGTGCAACATAATTTTTGTCACAGATGTTCTCTAATAAGCCTCTTTTTGTTATAAGGAATTGTCGAAAGTATGTTGAGTAACTGGAGTTTTAGCACAGGATTCAAATGCCAAAAATCCAGGGAAATTAAAACAATTGATCTTAGTTTCCTTTAGGGCTGTTGGCTGGTAAAATGGATAGGATATCTCTGGTCCAAAAAATGAGCTCATGAAGGGAGTGGTGATTTGGTAGGTGGGGAATGTGATACCAGATATAACTTCTTTGGGTTCTTTTTATTGGAGAGACTGGAGAAAGTTTATTTCTCTTAGAAGACCCCACTCTGGGATAGTCATCAAGCTTGATGTGCCAAATACAAATAGAAATTGCTTCTATGGATTACTCATCAGATGTATTTTGACTTTGTGGATGTCCAATACAAATTAACAAATCCTAGACTCTGGACCTTGTTCATTTGTGATAAAAGAATTTGTCATTATTAAGTATTATGGGACTAAACCTAGATTGGTTCCTGACACTGTAGTTGAAGTCTCAAGTCCTTTGTGGTCCAAGACCTGAGTTTCAAATAGCCTGTGTGTCAATGCATTGCTCATCCAAAGGTGTCTTACAGCTACAGAACTATACATACACATCTTCTAAAATTAGCATATATATTTTTTTTTACTTATTTGTTGTTAACGCCTCTTGAAAGAGACTCACTAGAGACACAGAGGGCTTATTAGGCTGCCACCATTGCCAAACTCTTAATGTTACACATTCAGCGGGTTTTGATGAATGTGAAATGTCATGTGTTCTCAATTAGAGTATCAAACAGAATATTTTCACTGCCCTAAAAATGCCCTTGTGCTCCACCTATTCATTTCTCTCCTAAATTCCTGGCAAAGTTGCCCTTTAAATTGCCATTTTATTGCAACAAACAAAACTCTACAATCAAATGACTTTGTGGGAAAATTCTACAAACATTTAAAAAGAATTAATACCTATTCTTATCAAACAATTCCAAAAAATTTGAAGAGAAAGGAATCTTTTTAATCTCATTCTGTAAGACTATCATTACCCTGATACCAAAAACTAACAAAGACACTGCCAAAAAAGAAAGATTATAGGGCAATATCTCTGATGAACATAGATGCAAACATTCTCAACAAAATATTAGCAAACTAAATTTAACAATACATTAAAAGAATCATACACCATGATCAAGTGGGATTTATTCCTAGGGTTCAAAGATAGTTAAATAGTCACAAATCAATCAACATTACACACCATACAAACAAATCCAAGAATAAAAGTCATATGATCAATAGAAAAAGAAAAATCATTTGGAAAAAATTCAACATACATTTATGATAAGAACTCTCAGCAAAGTGGGAATAAAGGGAACATACCTCACCATAATAAAGTTCATATATGACAAACACACAGCTAACATCATACCAAACAATGAAAAAGCTAAAGTGTTTTCCCTAAGATCAGGGATGAGACAATGATACCCACTCTCACTGCTTTTATTCAACATTGTATTGAAACTTCTAGTCACAGCAATCAGACAAGAAAAAGAAATAGAAGTCACCCAAACTGAAAAGAAAGGAAGAGATATAACTGTCATCATTTGAAGATGGCATAATACTATAAGTAGAGGACCCTAAAGATTCCACCAAAAAAAAAAAAATCCTATTAGAACTGGTAAATGAATTAAATAAAGTAGCAGGATAAAAAATTTATATTTAGAAATCAGTTTCATTTTTAAATATCAATAATGAACTATCAGAAAGAGAAATTAAGAAGACAATCCCATTTATAATTGCATCAAAAAATAAAATACCTAGAAATAAATTTAGCCAAAGAGGTAAAAGACTTGTATTTAGAAAACTACAAGACATTGAAGAAAAAAATTGAAGAAGATGCAAAGAAATGGAAGCCTATTCCAGGCTCATGGATAAGAAGAATTAACATTTTTAAGATGTCCATAATACCCAAAACAATCTACAGATTCAATGCAAACCTTATCAAAATATCAATGGCATTTTTCACAGAACTAGAACAAATAATCCAAAAATTTATGTGGAACCACACACACACACACACACACACACACACACACACACACACACACACAAACCAAAAAGGTACAGCAATTTTTAGAAAAAATAACAAAGTTGGAGGTATCAGGCTACTTGACATCAAACTATACCACAAGGCTACAGTAACCAAAAAAGCATGATTCTGGCACAAAAACAGACACATGGATCAGTGGCCCAAAAATAACCCATTCTTATATGACCGATTAATCTATGACAAGGCAGGTAAGAATATATAATGTGGAAATGACAATAAAGAGTGTTAAGAAAACTAAACAGCTACATACAAAAAATAAAACTGAAAGTGGACTACTTTCTTAACTACATACAAAAATAAACTCAACATGGATTAAGGACTTAAATGAAAGACTTGAAACCACAAAACACCTAGAACACAGACAATAAATACTTAAGAACTTAGATATAAATCTTAGCAATATTTTTTGTTGGATATGTCTGCCTGAGCAAGGGTAACTAAAGCAAAAATAAGCAAATGGGACTACATCAAACTAAAAATATTTTGCATAGTGAAAGAAACTATCAACAAAATGAAAAGACAACCTAATGAATGGGAAAAGATATTTCCAGATGAAATATCTGATAAGGGTTTAATATCAAAAATATCTAAAGACCTCATACAATTCAACATTAAAAACAAACAAATAATCCAATTAAAAATGGGCAAGTGTCCTTAAAAAACATTTCTCCAAAGAGGACATACAGATGGCCAATAGACATATGAAAAGATGCTCAATATCACTAATCATCGGGGAAATGAAAATAAAAAACCAGAATGCGATATTACCTCACAAATGATAATAGAATGGCTATCAACAAACAACAAGAGCACTAGTGGGGGGATTGTAAATTGATATAGCCGCTATGGAAAAACAGTATAGAGTTTTCTCGAAAAATGAAAAATAGAACTATCATATGACCCAGCAATTCCACTTCTGCTGGGCATTTTGAAAAAAAAAAACTAATTAGAAAAAATATATGCACTCCTGTACTCATTGCAGCATTATTTACAATAGTCAAGATATGAAAGCAATCTAGATAGATGAATAGACACTGAATGAATAGACAAGATGTGAAACACACACATACATGCATACACACAAACGCAATGAAATATTAGCCATAAAAGGTATTAAATCTTGCTATTCATAACAGCATGGGTAGACCTAGAAGGTATTATGCAAAGTAAAATAAGTCAGACAAAGAAAAATACCATACGATTTCACTTATATGTGAGATCTAAAAAACAAACAAACAAAAGGAAACAGAAACAGTCTTATAGATACAGAGAACAAACTGATGATTGCCAAAAGGGAGGGAGGTAAGGAAATGGTTGAAATAGGTGAAAGAGAAGACATACAAATTCCAGTTATAAAATAAGTACGTTGTGGGAATGTAATGTATAGTATAGAGAATATAGTCAATAATGTAATAACTTTGTATGGTGACAGGTGGTTACTAGACTTTTCATGGTTATCATATCATAAGTATGTAAATGTCAAATCACTACATTGTCCACCTGAAACTAACTTTTTGTCAACTGCACTTTAAATAAATAAATAAAATCAGAAAAATAAATAAATAAGTAAATGAAATATTTGTACCATTTTGCATTCCCACCAGCAATAATTGAGAGTTGCTCTTGTTTTACATCCTCACCAGTGTTTAGTTTTGAAAGTATTTTGGATTTTAGCCATTTTAGTAAGTATCTTATTGTTGTTTTAATTTGCAATCCCCTAATAATATGATGTTGAGCATCTTTTTATATGCTTATTTACTATCTGTATATCTCCTTTAGTGAGATGTCTATTAAGCTCTTTTGCTCATTTTGTAGTTGAGATGTTTGTTTTATTATTGAGTTTTAAAAGTTCTTTGCATATTTTCTGTACAAAGTTTTTGTATATTTTGGATATTTTGGATACCAGTCCTTTATCGGATACAAGTTTTGCACATATCTTCTCCCTGTTTGTGGCTTATCTTTTCATTCTCTCAATAGTGTTCTTCACAGAGAAGTTTTTAATTTTAATGAAGTTCAACTTACCAGGTTTTTTTTTCTTTCATTGATTGTGCTTTTAGTGTATATCTAAAAATTCACTGCCAAACTCAAGGTCATCTATATCTTTTCCTATATTATCTCCTACAAGTTGTTTTGCATTTTACATTTAGGCCTATGATACATTTAGAGATAACTTTTGTGAAAGTTGTAGCTTCTAGTCTTAGATACAATAAAGTTTAAGAATAACTATGCATTGAGTACATGTTATATATCAGGTACATAATGTATATATATTCTTTCATACATAAGGAAGATGTTATTCTCATTTTATAGCTGTTGAAGTTGAGGTTCAATATGATTAAGTAACATGCCCAAGGTCACACAGGTGGGAAGGGGTGGCACTAGGATTCTACATCTCTAACTCCAAAGTTGCTTATGAAAAAAACAAATTTCTAATAAAGAAAAATTAAGAGGATGTACTAAGACTCTAAGAGAATCTTTTCTTCCTTCATTTTGTTTCATTTTGTTATTCTGAACAATGTCTTTAATTTTTATTATTACAATTCAATTCTTTATTTTATTTTATTAATTTCAAGTATACAGTACATTGGTTAGACATTTATATAGTTTAAAAAATGATCCCCCTAATTGCTCTTTCTCTCCTCTGGCTCTCCACCTAGCCTTTTCATTAATGCTAACTTCATTCCCTAGCCCTTACATTAATGCTAACTGCATTCCCTATCCCTGTGACCATCTATCAACTACTAATTTTGAACAATCTGTCTTTAAATTGAATATTGTGTGTCTCTAAGAAGTAGCAGCAATCTCCATATATAAATGGGTTCTAATTCATGTGGATTGGAATTAAAATGACATGCCCCTCTCCAATTAAGTGTATGAACCTCTTGTGGAGTAAAATAATCTTTGGATAGATCAGTTAAATAATGTAGCATCTTGACATGAATTTCTGTTTTCAGAAGACAGAGATCAAGAGAAGGCTATTTCTATTTCCAGAGGAAAGAAGAAAGTAGTAATATTTAAAAACTATTTCTTTATATTAAAACCTCTTCATCTTAGAAATAATTTTAGAGTATTTGTTTCATGGATGACCTATAAAAAACACAGACATCTATGAGTTAAACCACCATTTCAATATTTTCTCTTTTTCCATGAGAGGGCCCCTGCCACATAGCTCAGTGTTTGGTTTCATGAGGGACACAAAAATAAGGAAGCACCATGTCATCAATAGGGGGTATATAGTCAAGTGAAGCATAAATAAATAAGACCAGAATGATGATTATATAATCCTGATATAATAAAAGAGAAGTACGAATAACTACAGAAGTTGAGAAAGAAAACTGGCATGTATCCAATGTACTGGCAAAATTACAGCAGAACCTAGAGTTTTCCTCAGATGGCCAACTGAAGAAACATACAGGAAGGGACTATTTACAGATGGGGAGGCAGACAGAACCAGCCACTGCAGGAGCCATGACCTTCCTGGGCCTACAGGGATAGGGGGAGGTGGGATCCAGCCCAAGGATTGCTAGAGCCAGGGAGAAAGAGCCACCCACTCGACAGGAGCTGTGACAAGGCATTGCCACATCCAGAGTCAAGGCCAAAGCAGAGACAGAGGAGGAATTCATACCAAATTCTCTCCTCCCACTTCTCATCTCCTGCTGGTTCCTCTCAACTGAAATCCAGAGGGAAGGGCTTCAGGTGAATCAGCCTCCAAGAAAATGGATCTATGGGGAAAGGTTCTTGTGGACTAACCAGTGCAGCCTACAAAGGAAAGGACTGGGTGGTAACTTCACAAAACCAAAACCTGCACCCAGGAAGGAGATTTGAAGACTGAATAGGAATTAACTAGATAAAGAAAACAATGAGACTGAAGGCATCTAGGTAAGAAGCTCTATTTCAGAGATCTGCCGCTGATAAAAAGTGTCTTTAAGGAAGCAGGAAGGACTCAAATCAGATCCTCAGAGACTTTGTATGCTTTATCCACTGTGAACTTGATCCTGAAAGTCATGGGGAGACTTTGATGGGATTTCAACAGGGAACCACATTATACAGGACCAGGACTAGGGTGAAACAAATGAGGCACTTGTCCAGGCACAATATTGTAATGCAATATTTTTAAAAATCAAAATTAATGCAAAAAGTACATGATGAATAAAATATCAAATTTTGAATAAAGGCAGAATCAATGTTATTGACTTGACCTTTGTAATGTGCATAGTTAAATTAGCACAGTGACTGTAGTACAGAGGAAGAATTTGTTCCCACCGAGATCAAGGAAGTTAATTGGAATGCTGCTTTGACATTCTAGCTCTGTGCTGTCCCCTATGGTAACCAGTAACCATGTACAGCTATTTAGCACTTGAATTTAAAAAAAAAATTCCTTTCTTTATTAAAGTATAATAGACAATTAGTTGCTTGTATTAACATTGTACAATTCAATGAGTTTTTTGTCAATTGTAGTTTGCATACAATAATACACCAATTTCAGTTGTATAGCATAGTGATCAGAGATCTACATAACTCATAAATCTAGTACCCCTCTCTCCCCTTACATATTTATTACATTATTAATCATTTTCCCCATGCTACACTCTACATCTCCATGTCTATTCCTCAACTATCAACTTATTCCTCTTAATCCCTTTGTCATTTTTTGCCTTCCCCCCAAAGCCCCCCCCCAATAGTAGCCCTCAAAACATACTCTGTGTCTATGAGTTTATTTCCACTTTTTTTGTTGTTGTTGTTGTTGATTTTGTTCTTTAGATTCCACATGTATATGAAATCATGTGATATTTGTCTTTCTCTATCTGACCCATTTCATTCAGCGCAATACCCTCTAGATCCATCAAGGCAATATCTATTTCCAGCCTCTTCCTTTTAGTATGTGTGTGTCTTTTAATCTGAAGTAAATTTCTTGTCAGCAGCATACATAGGGGTCTTGTTTTCTTATCCATTCAGCCGCTCTATCTTTTGGTTGGAGCATTTAATTTTTTTTCCATTTGAGGTACTTCTTGATAGGAATGTAGTTATTACCATTCTTGATTCCTGTTTTTGATACATGTTTTTTTTTTCTTAAAGAAGTCCTTCCAACATTGCCTGTAATTGTGGCTTGGCGATGATAAATTCCTTTAGCTTACTTTTTTTTTTCCTAGGAAGCTCTTTATCTCTTTCAACTCTAAATGATAGCTTTGCTGGATAAAATATTCTTGGTTGTAGACTCTGAGTTTTCATCACGCCAAATATTTTATGCCAAGTCCTTCTGTCCTGCATAGTTTCTTTTGAGAAATCAGCTGCCAGTCTTATGAGTGCTCTTTTGTAGGTAAGTAACTGCTTTTCTCTTGCTGCTTTTAAGATTCTCTCTTTGTCTTTAACCTTTGGCATTTTAATTATGATGTGTCTTGGTGTGGGCCTCTTTGGGTTCCTGGCTTCGGCGACTCTCTGAGCTTCCTGGGGTTGCATGTCTATTTCCTTCACCAGGTGAGGGAAGTTTTCCATCATCATTTCTTCAAATAGCTCTTCAATGTCTGTGGGGTTTTTCCCCCCCAATACTCTTATGACAAGGATATTTTTACATTCAACAGTGTTCCATAGGCTCCTTAAATTATTATTATAGTCCTGGCTTCTTTTTCCTTGCCATTCTGATCGGGTGTCCTTGGCTTTCTTATCCTCTACATAGGTCATTTGATCCTCTTCTTTATTCACTCTGTTTACTCCATTTAACATACTCCTCATCTCAGATAATACATTTTTCATTTCTGACTGGTTCCCTTTTATAATTTCCATTTAATTTTCTAGGTTGTTTATCTCTTTGTTAAAGTTCTCACTAAATTCATCTACACTTTCCATAAGTTCATTGAGCATCTTTATAACTGTTGTTTTGAACTCTGCATCTGTTAGGTTGCTTGACTCCATTATTCATGGATCTCTGTTCCGTTCTCTCATATAGTGTCTACTTCTTTGTCTTCCCATTTTGTCTGGCTTTCTATGTCTGTTTCTATGTACTAAGAAAAGCTCTTAAGTGTCCCAGTCTTATTAGTGCGGCTTTGAGTGGTAGGTGTCCAATGACACAGTTCTGAGAGGGGTTCAGCTGCAGGCCAAATTTAGCCCAAGCCTGTGCCTCTCCTGATTCACCTGTCAAGATTCAGCCAGCAATCCACAGATGCTGTGCTTATAATTGCCTCAAAAGGCCACACCAGAAACCAAGGCCAGCTGCCTCCAGCGTGAGTCTAGGTGCTGCTCAGCAAGGGGCACCTGACTAAGTGAGGACACACCTAGATGTGGCTTGGGGTGGGCCATGAGTTGGGGGAGGAGGAGTCCCAGGGACTCCTCTGGGTGGAGGACCTCTGTTATCCAGTTTGATGAAGTCTCTGCTATGATGTCACTAACGCCACACGCTGGGAGTGGGAGGACTCAACAGAGGAACATGGATACCACCTCACTTCTATGCAGCATGAGTCTCACCTCAACCTTAGTCTGACAAATCAGTGTCTTCCTATAGGTCCTTGGTACCCCCTGGACAGAAAATCAGCACTGGTGCTCAGAGTGAGCAGGTTCGTCACCATGAAAGTCTGCTCGTGGATGTGGCCCCTTTAAGAGGCCTCTGCAACTGCTGGCTGCTACTGCCACTGCTTCCTCCATCTCACTCAGCCACTGGACACTGAGCAGCCTTGGGTCCTCATCTCATCCTACCTTTTACCATTGCAGGCTGATTTCTTAGATTTCTTGCTAGTTGTATGGCAATTTTCCTTGCTGTTTACTTCTTGTTTGTCACAACTTTGATTTGGTCATGAAGGATGAACAGAGCTTCTATCATCTACGCCATTTTGGCCTTGGCACTTGAATTTTTAATTTCATTTCATCTTAATTTAAATTTTTTAAATTGACACTCAATTCAGTGATTTAAAAACTTAGTATGTTTGGAATAAGTTGGATACATGAATCTTTTTCCAACTATGGATTTTGTGAAATCTAATAAAGATCAGGTATTTTCTTTGAAAATTTAGCATTCAAATTGCAGTAGGCTATAAGAGTAAAAGATTTAGTGTAAGTTAAAGAATGTTAACTATTAATAATTTTTATATAATATTTACATTAATTGTATGTTAAAATGATACTATTTTGGTTATGTTAGATTAAAATATATTCCCCAAATTAAATTCACCTGACTATCTTGGCTTTAGTGTGTCTGCTAGAAAATATTAAATCCCGAGTTCTCATTCAGTTTCCATTAGCAGCACTGGGCTAATGCAACAAGTGCAACAGAGCGATGATGGGTGGGGCAGGTTTAGGAAACAAAGAAATGGAATTTGAGACCTGATGACTGCTTTGGCCAGGCTCCCTGGAAGCAGAGCCTGGGATGGAGATTCTTGCACAAGCAATTTTTTGGGAGAGGGCTCACATGAACAACCTGCGTGGGAGTGAGAAAAGCAGGCCAAGGCAGAGGAAGCTCTGAATACATGTGGTTTCAGGATAAGTCTGGCCTCAGTCTGAACCTAGGTTAGATGGTGGTTAAGTTGCACCAGAGGATGTCCTGTCCACGGGTGACAGGGCTGGGCTGTCTTGTCAGACACTATTGGCCAGGGGTTTCCAAGGGTGAGGAAATATAATGACCATAAGCATCTATAGTCAGCCAGCTCTCCTCAACCAAGAGCAATCCTTTAGAAAAGAGTAGGAGGTATGGGCATCACCAGCAACCAGCCCTTGCAGCAGCTGAGGGACTGCTGTGCTAGCCCCAGAAAGGGGCATAATATCATTTCTACAGTGGGACTGAATGAAAGTAATGGTGCTCTGGTTTGCTGCCCTGGCTCCCTGCACCAAAAGAGGTACTATAGAAGGAATTTTAGGTTTAACACTAAAGATGAGGAGCTTTCTCTGTATATGTTAAGTCTGAGGTGCTTCTGAGCTATCCATGTAGGGATGTCCAGTAGGCCGGTGGACATAGAGATCTGAGCTGATGAAGGATGGAGAGAGTCATCAGCAGGATGCCCCTGGTTGCCCCTGAAACCAAAGACTTGGGTGAAGTGAATTGGAAAAGGTATCAGAGGAAGGGTGGAGACCTGGGGCCAGTACCTTAAGGAATGCTTTGTGTGTGGAGGAAAATAAAAATAAAGTGGCCCCATGGAAGGCAAGTGAGAAGGAGGTGTCATGGTGGAGAGAAGACTTAGCAGATCTATACCTTCCAAAAAGTCGAGTGAGATCCAACAGAGAAAGCACTGGTGGTTTTGACACATGCAGTGGAAGCCAGTCTCACATGGCTGAAAAGTGGAGGTGTGGCAGGCCCTGTGGGACCAAATTCCACATCTACTCTTCCCTTATTCTTAATTAACAAACCTCCACTTTTATTCATGCAGCACAGCTCTGTCCAAAAACCCTGGTTATAAAGGAAAGAAAAGCAACTTAATGAGAACAGAGCAGGCATGTGTGACCAAGATGAACTGTTACAGGGTAGGGATGGTGAGAAGAGGCTGTCTGTTTTGATTCATTGTTTGGAGAACAAGAAAGCTTGAGGAATGAAGACTGAAAGCATTACCCGTGAAAACCTATCTGGGGAAACGAAAAACATTAGGTAGGTGTTCTACCACTCTGGTATAGACAGCTTTCTTATACTTGAGAATAAGATAAATGAACCATGTTACCCATAAGTGAAACACCTTTTGCCACCAAGAGCCCCCCTTATAGATGGAATGTCCTCTGGTCACTGTTAGCTAAAGAATACTTTTATTACCCTTTGCTGCCCCTGTACAGTTCCAGGGCTCCTTGGTGAATCTCCACTGAACTGGGGCCCTAAGCATTCCAACCCAGCCTGAAGCTCATCCCCCATAGGAGTGCATGTGCTCTGTGCCTGGAAAGGCCCCTCATCTCTGCTCATTATCTGGTGTGCTGATAGAAATCCCTCTTTCCTATGTGGAGAAATATCTCTCCCCTCCCTTTAAAAGACTAACGTTCTCCTGTTGGAAACTCTGGTGCCATCTGCTTACTGCTACATTACTGAAAACATTTGTATGTAGGCAATAGAGCTTCAAAATGCAATCTCTGCTAGTTAATTGGACTGTAACCAAGAACTGATGTAGACATTTCCTCTCTTTTTGGACATGTGTATAATGGTTTAAATATGTTGAGTATTTCCTACCTCCAATGACCTAATAAGCTGCATGCTAACCAGAGTATTCTATAGAGGTCAAAGAGAACTTTGGCAGGAGAGAGATACCAGAATAATTAATGTTCATTCTCATTTGACAAGATATAAAATACTTATCTTTTCTGTTGTAAGCAAAAATTTCCAAAATTTCTGAAAAAAAAAAACAACATGTATTCAGCAAGACTTCTCTGTTCAAACATTTCAAGCATCTTTTAAATTATTTTTTTTTTAAGAAAGGATTTACACATCTTAGAAGGTGCCATAGAATTGGTAAAAAGTTTCACATAGTAAAGCACCCTCTTCCCCCACCACTAATCTGCCATTCCTGCTACTAGTTCAGGTCAGGCAGTACACTCATCACAAGTTCAAGATTTCCATCTTCTTAAATTTACTGAGATTTGTTTTGTGTCCTAACATGTGGCATTTCCTGGAAAATGTTTCATGTACATTTGAGAAGAATGCATATATTTTTTTTTGCTTTGGGGTGATTCTCTGAAAATATCTATTAAATCCATCTGGTCAAGTGTATCTTTTAGGTTGGCTTTCTGTCTGGAAAATGTATCCATTGGTGTCAATGGATGTTAAAGTACCCTACTGTGAGTGTATTACTGTTGAGCTCTCCTTTCCTTTTATGTCAGTCATTAACTGCTTTACTTATGTAGGTGCTCCTATGTTGGGTGTGTATATGGTTACTAGGATTATGTCCTCTTGTACTTATCCCTTTATCATTATGTAATGCCCTTCTTTGTCTCTTATTATAGCCTTTGTTTTAAAGTCTATTTTGTCTGATAAAAGTATGGCTTCTCCATTTTTTTCATTTCCAATTGTGTGAAATGTTTTTTTTCTATCCTTTTACTTTCATTCTGTTAATGTCAGTTGATCTGAAGTGGGTCTCTTGTAGACAGCATATGCATGATCTCATTTTCTTATCTATTTGGCTACTCTATGACTTTTGATTAGAGCATTTAATCCATTTACATTTCAAGTGATTATCAATAGGTACATAGTCACTGCCATTTTATTACTTATATATATTTTTTCTTTTTTTCCCCCACCTTTTTTTTTTTTTACTGAAGTCCCTTATCATTTCTCCTAATACTGGTTTGTTGCTGATGAATTCCTTGTTTTTCCTGTCTGGGAAACTCTTTATCTCACCTTCCATTTCATATATTTTTTTTATTTTTATGTTTTTATTTTTTAACTAATTAATTAATTTTTTATGATGATACTGGTTAACGAAATCCAATAAGTTTTACCTGTACACTTTAACAGTAAGGCATACATATATATATATATATATATATATATATATATATATATATATACACACACACACACACACACACTGCGTGTTCACATCTCATAGTTAGATTTCTTTCTGTCACCATGTATTTGATCCTCTTTACTCCATCTATGTCTCCCCTCCCCTCATTCTTTACCCTCTAGTGACCACTAGTCTATCGTCCATATACATGAGTCTCTATTTCTTTGTCCTGTTTGTTGCTTTTAGGTTTATATCCTGCATATAAATGATAGCATGCGATTTTCAATTTCTTCTGTTTGGCTTATTTCACTTAGCATGATTATCTCGAGGTTCATCCATGTTGTCACAAAAGACAGTATTTCATCTTTTCTTACGGCTGAGTAATATTCCATTGTATATATGTACCACAGCTTCCTTAGCCAATCATCTATTATAGAACACTTCAGTTGCTTCCATGTCCTGGCCACTGTGAAAAATGCTGCTATGAACATCAGTGTTCAAATATCTTTACAGATATGGATTTTCAAGTCTTTGGCTTAAATTCCCAGTAAAAGGATTGCTGGATCATATGGTAGATCAATTCTTAGTTTTTTTTTGTTTTTTTTTTTTGAGGAAACTCCATACTGTTTTCCAATTTGCAGTCCCACCGGCAGTGCATGAGGGTTTTTTTTTTTCTCTACATCCTCTCCAACATTTGTTATTATTTGTCTTATTGATAACACCTATTCTAACAAGTGTGAAATGGCATCTCATTATGGCTTTGATTTGCATTTCCATAATAGTTAGCGGTGATGAATATCTTTTCCTAGGTTTGTTGGCCATTTGTGTGTCTGCTTGGGAGAAGTATCTGCTCAGGTCCTCTGTCCATTTTTTGATTGGATTGTTTTTTTGTTGTTATTATTGAGTTATATGAGTTCTTTGTATATTTTGGACATTAGGCCCTTATCAGAGGCATTGCTAGCAACTATATTTTGCCATCCAGATGGCTGTCTCTTTACCTTGTTGACAGCTTCTTTGGCTGTGCAGAAGCTTTGTAGCTTGATGCAGTCCTATTCATTTATGTTTTCTTTTACTTACCTTGCCTTTGAGGTCAAATTCATAAAATCCTCTTTAAGGCTAAGGTCCATTGGTTTAATGCCTATATTTTCTTCTATGCATGTTATCGTTTCAAGTCTTATATTCTGACCCTTAATCTATTTTGAGTTAATTTTGTTGTATGATGATAGATAACAGCCTAGTTTCATTTTTTTGCAGGTGGCTTTCTAATTTTCTCAGCACCACTTATTGAAGAGTCTTTCCCTTTTCCACTGTATGTCAAAAATTATTTGCCCACCTAAACATTGGTTTATTTCTGGACTCTTGATTCTGTGTCACTGGCCTACTTGTCTTTTTCTCTGCTAATACCATACTGTTTTGATTATTGTCACTGCAGTATAATTTGAAGTCTGGAAGAGTGATGCCTCCAGACGTGTTCTTTTTTCTCAAGAGGGCTTTGGCAATTAGGGGTCTTTTGTGCTATTTCTTTCAAGAATGCTGATGGAATTTTGATGGAAATTGCATTAAATCCATATAATGCTTTAAGTAATATGATCATTTTAACTATGTTGATTCTTCCAATCCAAGAACATCAAATATCTTTCCATTTCTTTGTATCTTCCTCGAAATCTTTAAATAGGGTCTTATAGTTCTCATCATATAGGTCCTTCACATGTTTTGTTAGATTTATTCCTCGATATTTTATTATTTTTATTGCAAATGCAAAAGGAATTATTATTCTACTTCTTTTTCTGACAGCTCATTATTAGAGTATAGGAACGCTATGGATTTTTGAACATTGATTTTGTATCCAGAAACTTTACTATATTTGTTTATTATTTCTAGTAGTGTTCTTATAGAGTCTTTAGGGTTTTCTATATGGAGAATCATGTCATCCAAAAACAGTGATAACTTGACTTCTTGGTTTCAAATTTGGATGCCTTTTTATATTTTTCTCCTGCCTAACTGCACTCTCTAGAACATCCAATGTTATACTGAATAATAGTGGTGATAGTGGACATTCTTGCCTTGTTCCTGATCTTAGAGGGAAGGTTTTTACTTTTTCACTATTAAGTATAATGTTGGCTGAGGGTTTGTCATATATGGTCTTTATTATGTTAAGGTACTCTCCTTCAATACTGATTTTGTTTAAGTGTTTTGATCATAAATGGATGCTGTATCAAAGGCTTTTTCTGCATCTATTGATATGATCATATGATTTTTATTTTTTAATTTGTTTATATGGTGTATCACATTTATCAATTTATGTGTGTTGAACCATCCCTGTGCCCTTGGGAATAAGCCCCCTTGATCATGTTATATATCTATTTTAATATATTACTGTATTTAGTTTGCTAGTATCTTATTTAGGATTTTTGCTTCTGTGTTCATGAGAGGTATTGGTCTGTAATTTTATTTTTGTGTGTGTGTTATCTTTACTGGGTTTTGGTATCAGGGTAATATTGGCCTTATAAAATGAGTTGGGAAATATTGACTCCTCTTCGATTTTTTGAAAATACTTCTACTTTTTGGTAGGTTTTCGATGATTACTTCGGTTTCTATACAGCTGGATGGTCTATTTAGATTTTCCAAATCTTCTTGATTCAGTCTAGGAAGATTGTATCTTTCTAAGTACTTGTCCATTTCTTCTAAGTTATTAAATTTGGTGTTATTTACTTTTTCATAGTATTTTTCTATGATCCTTTGTATTTCTGCAGTGTCTGTCATCATTTTTCTTCTTTCATCCCTGATTTTGTTTATTTGTGTCCTTTTTTTTTTAAGTGAGTCTAGCCAGGGGTTTGTCAATTTCATTAACCTTCTCAAAGAACCAGCTCTTTGTTGCATTTGTTATTTCTATTGATTTCGTTTTCAATTTCTGCTCTAATTTTGATTATTTCTTTCCTTTTGCTGACTTGAGGCTTCATTTGTTCTTCCTTTTCTAGGTACTTTTCTTTCTTACTTTTTTTTTTAAGATGAAGCATTAGGTTGTTTATATGGGCTCATTCTTGTTTTTGGAGCTAGGAATTTAATGATATGAACTTTCCTCTTATTACCATTTTCGCCACGTCCAAAAAGTTTTGATATGTTGTACTATCATTATCATTCATTTATATGTATCTTTTGATTCCTCTTTTTATTTCTTCTCTGACCCAGTCATTCCTCAGTAGCATGTTGTTTAATCTCCATGTATTTATTCTTTCCGCTTTCTTTTTATAGTTGATTTCCAGCTTCAAATCATTGTGATCAGAGAATATTATCGGTATGATTCCAGTCCTCTTATATTTGTTAAGGCTATCTCTGTGTCCCAGAGTGTGGTCTATCCTTGAGAATGTTCCATGAACACTAGAGAAGAATGTATAAGTAGCTGTTTTGGGATGAAGGCTCTGTAAATGTCAATTATGTCCAGTTGGTCTAATGTGTCATTGAAGTATGTTATTTCCTTATTGATTTTCTGTTTGAATGATCTGTCCATACCTGACAGTGGGGTATTTAGGTCTCCTACTATAATACCGTTTTAGTAATTGCTTTATATATTTTGGGGCTCCCTGATTGGAAGCATAGATATTAAGAAGTGTTATGTCTTCTTGGTGTATGTTTCCCTTTATCATTACGAAGTGTCCCTCAGTATCTTTCTTTACCTTTTTTATTTTAAAGTCTATTTTATTTGATAGTAGTACTGCTACTTCCACTTTTCTCTAAATACCATTTTCTCGAAATATCATTTTCCACTCTTTCAGTTTGAGTCTATATTTATCTTTGCAATTGAGATATCTCTCCTGGAGACAGCATATGGTTAGGTTTTGTTTTTCGATCCGATCTGCAACTCTGTGACTTTTTATTGCTGAGTCCAGTACATTTATATTTAGAGTGATTATTGAAATATGAAGTTTTCCAATTACCATTTGCTTTCTGGTAGCTCGGTATTTCCATTGCTTCCTTGTCCTTGTGTTTCTGTTTTCTTTACTTTGATTGGCTTTTGTCAGTTTTCTCTCTAGTTCTTCTTGTTTTATGTTATATACTTCAGGTCTGAATCTTCTGTGTGTGGTTACCATTATGAATGTTATATATACACAGTCGTCCATTTTCTTCTGTGCATGCTTTATCTCCATTCCCCTTTACAAATTTGGATCTTTGACTCCTCCCCTTTTCAGTCATGGTTATCTCAATTTGTCCCTATGTATGCTGAACGTCCATTACTATCTTGTTAGAGCAATTCTTTTCTTAATATTTAAGTATGTAATGCCCTGTTCTTAGTAAGGATTGCACTCCTCTGTTTCTATTTGCTTGATAGTCACTTTACTTCTAATTGTGTATTTTTTTTTGTCACTTTGTTTTAGGTGAGCTGACCCCTTTCAACATTTCCTGTAGTACAGGCCTTGTAGTGGAGAATTCCCTCAATTTTTGTATGTCTGGAAAAGTTTTAATTTCTCCTTCATATCTAAAGAAGAGCTCAGCTGGATACATTATTCTAGGCTGGTAATTCCTTTCACTTAATAGTTTAAATTATTGATTCCATTCCTTTATGGCTCGTAAGGTTTGTGCTGAGAAGTCCGAGGATAGTGTAATAGGTTTACCTTTATAAGTTACCATTTTCTTCTCCCTGGCCACCCTGAGAATTCTTTCAGTGTCATTGATTTTTGATAACTTTAATACAATGTGTCTTGGTGAAGGCCTTTTTGGGTTGGGATAATTGGGTGTTCTGTTGACTTCTTGAATTCCAAACTCCAGCTCATTCCTTAGATTCGGGAAATTTTCATCCACTATTCTATTTGTCTGAAAATGCTTTTTAATCCCTGCTCCTTTCCCTCACTTTCGATAATGCCCATTATTCTCATGGTTCCTCTCCTGATAGTGACAGCTAGTTCTTGAATTTCTCTTTCATTATTTTTCATTCTTTGGTTTCCCTCTTCTTCCTTCTGATGCATTTCCAAATTTTTGTCTTCCATATCACTGATTCTTTCCTCCATTTGATCAACTCTATTTCCCAAGCTTGCTATTTCATTTTTCTACTCTTGTAGTGTGTTTTTGATCTTCAGAAGATCTATTCTGTTCTTTTTGAAGGTTTCAATCTCCTTGCTCTGCTCATCTAGTTGTTTTTTCAATTCCTGAAATTGTTGATATGACTTGTTCTGGAACTCACTGAGTTTTTTTCAGAAGTACTATCCTGAATTCTCTGTCATTTAAGTTGCATATTTCTATGTCTGTAAGCTTATTTTCTGAAGATTTTTCTCTTTCTTTCTGAGATGACTTGTCACCTTGGTTGTTCATGGTGTTTAATGGACTATTTCTTTACCTGGGCATTAATGGAAGTGTATTCTGCTGTTTTTCCAGGAAGAACATTTATTATCTAAAGGTTTCTCTGTATCCTGCTGCAAAGAAGGCACTTTTCTTTTGGTTTCCAGTAGGTGGTGTCTAAGCCTCAACAGTTTCGGTAGCATTTGCACAGATTCCCCTGGGGCTCCATTGTGTTCAGTCTCAGGGGTTGAGAGGGGCTTTCTGGGATAGTCATTGGGGGCTGCAGCTCAGCCTCAGTTTTGTAACCATGGCTGGTAAAAATTAACTGTTGTTTTTCTGCGGTCTCGCTTCTCTGTCTTCTGCCCTAATGACTGGAACCTGCTGCCAGTCACAGAGAGCTCATAGCTGTCCCAGGCAGGGCCGTTCAGGGAACTCGCTGCTCCTTCTCCTTTCTCCCTCCTCCTACAGGTTGCTCTGGAGGCTGCAAGAAACAGCTTCTATGTTTCCCACAGTCCACTGCCTGACACCTGGGATTCTGACATCTGGTAGCTCTTATGCACAGATCCCACGTTCAGATGTGCTGGTGTGCAGTTTGGGTGTACTTTTTTTGGTTGAGTTTTAGATATTGAGCTAATTATTGTTTCAAAGGGAGACATCTGTAGACATCTCTTACTCTGCCATGTTTCCCTGTACTTGGTTTTAATCCCCCTAAAAGACTGGTAGAAAAGTTACTTTTAAAATAGCCTAACAAATAAAATTGGAAATGAGGAAAACTATGGGAACCACGTGACTTCTGACAGATGATGGGGTTCAGGACATACTACTCCATTATGATACCCTGGCAAACTGAATGTTTTAAGCTGAAGGAGTTTGAGGAAATAGCGGAAGCAGAAAGGTCTCTCTGGACTGTCCAAGCCCTTCCTCCTGAAGCAAGTCATAAGACTTTCATGTAAGAGGTGCCCTCCCTACACCTAAAGAAAAGCAACATTTTTATATACAGGATGGATACCAAGAAGAATCCAAACAGGCCTTGTTAATTTTCTCTCAGTTTACTACACTTACCTCTTACCTTTTGTCCTGTCATACCTTTGTACAACTGTCCACTTTTCGTCAAACCTATCAGAACAGCACTGAAGTTTAACCATTTCTTTAGGTCTTCATTTTCTTATGAAGTCTCCTGTGTCATGAAAACTTATATTAAACAAATGTGTGTGCTTTTCTCCTGTTAATCTGCCTTTGTCATTTTAATTTTCAGACCCAGCTAGAGACCTTAAAAAGACCAAGGACAATTTTTTCCTCCTCTACATAAAAGACCCTACCAGTAAAAGTGAGACAAGTATTCAGAAAAACAAAAGGGTAAGCAGAGTTTGGAGAAAATGTAACATAGGTTCAAAGGAAAGTGAAAGTGACGTCTCAGGATAGCAGAAAGTGAAATGAGAAAAGCTTTCAGCCTGGGAACCCCATAGCTACGTCATTATTTCCTGAATAATGCTGGCACTTATAGCTAAAGACAGGTTTCATGCTAGGGTATTTACATTTCCCTGCTTCCCTAAGTTGAAAGGGCTGTTATATACAACTAGCCTTTGAAACATGCTTTAAAATATATCATCTCAGAGCTTACCAAAACATTTCAGGTAAATGAACTGCATCATGGTAACACTCATTTCGGAGCATGAAACCTTCGGTCCTCAGAATAAGGAAAACATGATTTTCTCATAACACCTTGCCAGTAAATAACATTGAATTTCTTAGATATAGTAATAATAAAGATTTAGGGGGAAACACTTTCAGAATGGCACAGTAAGGACTTCCTAAAACTGTATCTCTATGAAAGCAATAAGAACACAAGGTAAAATTGTGAAAATCAACTTTTTCAGAACTTTGGAAATTACCCGAAGGCTTGCAACAGTCCAAGGAAGATTTATTCAAGAAAAATAGCTAAAGCTTAAGGAGAACAAAAAGCTTTGTGGGATTTGCCCCATTCCTATCCCCCTCTTCTCCATTCCATAGTGGCCTTGAAAACCAATAGTCTGACAACCACAGTAGCCATAAAAACAGTAGCAAGGAAGCTAGTAGAGGAGGCAGAGTAGGTTTGGAGCTCTTCCAAAATCTCCAGTCTCAAAGAATTGTCACTACTTGACCTGTCTGACAGCATTCTGAGAAGCTCCATTTTTAGGGCTTGTCTTTCTCCTGACTTAAAGCTAGTTTAGCACAAATGATCTTATCCCCAGGGTGTACATTGGCAACAATAAGTTTCAATTGCTAACATCAAAGCTACCCCAGGAAGCAATGCCAGTTAAGGAGAAAAAGAAAAGTTACCCAAAATTTACAAATACACACAAAGAAATAGACAAGTGTAGCCCATGAACAGGGGACAAGAGTAGTCAATAGAAACTGTTCCTGAGAAAAACAAGATGTTGGACTTACTAGAGAAAAATGTTAAATCAATTATTTTAAGTACATGGAAAAACTAAGGAAAATCAGGTCTAAAGAATTAAAGTATAAAAATGAAATTTCACCAAAGAGAGAAAATAAATAAGTTAGTTTTTATTACTGCTATAACAAATTACCACACACTTTACTGGCTTAAAAAAAAAAAACAAATTTATTTTTTTACAGCTCTGGAAATCACAGGTCTATAGTGTGTCAGCAGGGCTGTATTCTTTCCTAAGGTACTAGAAAGAATCTGTTTTCTTCCTTTTTTTCAGTTTTTAGAGACCACTTGCATTCCTTGGCTCATGGCCCCTTCCTCCACCTTCAAAACCAACAGTGTAGCATCTTCGCACCTCTCTCTCTCTCTTTCTCTTTCTCTCTCTTTTCTACTTTTTCTCCCTCTCCCTCTGCTTCCATTATTACATCTCTTTTCTTCCTTCTGGTTACACTGGGCCCATCAAGATAATCCAGAATAATTTCCCTACTCAAAATCCTTAACTTAATCACGCTTACAAAGTCCCTTTGGCTATGTAAGTAATATATTCAAAGGTTATAGGGATTAGAATGTGGCTATCTTTAGGGGCCTGTTATTCTGCCTACCACAATCAATAAAGAGAGAGAAAATATATTTTTAAAAAATAATTTAAATTATGGATTTTAAAGTACAGTAACTAAAATAAAAATTTCCCTTGAGGGCATTGTTAAAATAAAAAAGAAACACAAATCAATCTTGAAAATTCCCTAGGCTGACAAAACCAGTTTAGTCATGTAAGCAAAACTTAATTTAGCTTATTTTGCAAGACTAACTTGACATGGGTCATTTCTTGCTTATGTCTCTTGAAATCATAAGCAAAACTTGAACCGTTTCTCAAGGTTGATATGAGGTGACAACTGACCAATTCCCTATTGTTTAAGAATATTCCAATATTATAACCAATCACTGTGGAGAATAAACAGTCACTGCTTTCTCATTGTATAAGCTGTTTTATAATAACATTCCCCTGAGCTTCATTTCATGTTTTGGGTTGAGTGCTCCTGGTTTGGAAACTCTCTTTTCGATAAATGCAAAATAAGGTTTATTATTATAATTTTGGTGACTCATTGGCTTTGTTTATATTATTTCTGAACTTTTGACCATCTCAAAATCAGATTTGAGCTAGTATTAAAAAAATAAATCACTGAACTTGAAAATAGACCAATTTTGAGATTATCTGAAGATTAAAAAGGAAGGCAAACAAAGAGTCACAGAGATCTGTGAGATACCATCAAATGTACCAACATATGCACAAAGAGAAAGAAAGAGTTAAGAGAGAAAAGAGAAAAAGAATATTGGAAAAAAAATGGCTGAACAATTCACAATTTAATTAAAAAATAATAATTGACACATTGAAGAAGTTCAACAAACTCCAAGTAGCATAAACTCAAAGAGATTTATACCTAGAAACATTACAATCAAAGTGTTAAAAGCCAAAGGGGACCAGGGTCGGGGGTAGAATCTTGAAAGCAGTAAGGGTAAAGTGACATATTATGTGTGATGAATTTTCAATAAGATTAAGAGCTGACTTCTCGTTAGAAACTGCGGATGCAAAAAAGGAAGTGTGATAACACTTTGTTGCTGAGACTATTAACAAAAGATTAGAAACAAAGAATTCTTTATCTTGCAAAATTTTTCTTGAAAAAAGAGACATTAAAACAGTCTCAGAAAAAAAATAAAATAAATGAATTTATTATTAACAGACCCGCCCTACAAGAAATATTAAAGGATAAATGAAAGGATACTAGAAAGTAAATTCAAACCCACATGAAATAATAAACAGCACTGGTAAAGATGACCACACGGAATATATATTTTTTAAAAGTATAAATGCATTTTCTTTCGTAAAAATTTTCTCCTTCTATCTGATTTTAAAGCAATAATTATAAAACTGTGCTACTAGTCAAGAGAGTGAAAAAACAACTCACAGAATTGGAAAGAAAATTTGCAAATTATTTATCTGTTAATGATCTAGTATCTAGAATATATAAAGAACTCTTACAATGTAACAACAAAGAGACAAATAATCCAATTGCAAATAGGCAAAGGATTTTAATAGAAAATTCTCCAAAGATGATTTACGAATGGCCAGTAGGCACATGAAAAGATCTTCAACATTACTAATAATTAGGTAAATGCAAGTCAAAACCATAACTTCATACTCACTTGGATGGCTCTGTGTGTGTGTATGTATATGTGTTGGTGAGGATATGGAGAAATTAAAACCATCATACATTGCTAGTGAGGTTGTAAAATGGTACAGCCACTTAGAAAGCAGTTTGACAGTTACTCAAAGGTTAAACATAGAGTTACCATATGACCCAGCAATTCAACTCCTAAGCATAAACCTGAGAGAAATGAGAACAATGTTAACATAAAATCTTGCATACAAGTGTTCATAGACATATTATTCATAATAGCCAAAAAGTGGAAACAATTTAAGTGTTCAATTGAATAATTGATAAATAAAAGGTGATATAGCCATACAAGGGAATATTATTTGGCAATAAAAAGGAATAAAGTACAAGTCTCCTTAACAAATGGTGTTTGAAAATCTGGGTATACACACACAAAAGAATAAAGTTAAGCCTTTCCTTACACCATATACAAAATTAACTCAGAATGGATTAAATCAAATGGATTAAAGTGTAAGATCTGAAACTATAAAATTTCTGGGAGAAAACATAGGGGAAAACTTCATGACACTAGATTTGGCAATAATTTTATGGATATAACACCAAAAACACAACAAAAGCAAAGAACAGATGAATGGAACTACATCAAGTTTAAAAAGTTTTGCATAGCAAAGGAAACAACAGAGTAAAAAGGCAAATCTATAGAATGGGAGAAAATATTAGCAAGCCATATATCTGATAAGGAGCAACATCCATAATACATAAAGAACTAGAACTCAAAAACAAAAACAAATAACCTGATTTCAAAATAGGCACAATATTTAATAGACATTTCTCCAAAGAAAATATAGCAATGTTCAATAAGCAAATACAAAGGTACTCAATATCACTAATCATCAGGGAGATAAAAATCAAAACTACATTGAGATAACACTTGATAAACCTTAGGATGTTGACTATCAGAAAAATAAACAACAAAACAAAAGAATTACAATTTGTTTGCAAGGGTATGGAGGTATTAGAACACTTGTGCATTGCTGGTGGGAATGTAAAATGTAAAAAGGTAGAGGCATTATGGAAAACAGTATGGAGATTCCTCAAAAATTAAAAATAGAATTATCATGTGATCCGGCAATCCCACTTCTTGTTATAGATTGAAAAGAATTGAAAACAAGCTCTAAAAGATGTATTTGCACACCCATTTTTATTGCAACATTATTAACAAAAGACATGAGATAGCAGTAACCTAGATGTTTGACTAATAAATGGATAAAGATGTGATATACACATAAAATGGAATATTATTGAGACTTAAAAAAATTCTGTAATGTTTGTTTTACAGCATGAATAAACTTTGTTTATTATGCTAAGTAAAATGGCCTAATCACAAAAAGACAAATACTGCATGATTCAATTTATAAGGTAACGAAAGTAGTCAAACTCTGAGAAATAGAAAGTAGAATGGTAGTTTTCAGGGGTTGAGGGGAAGAAGAAAATTGTTCAATGAGTATAGAGCTCCATTTCTGCAAGATGAAAAAGTCCTAAGATCTTTTGCACCACAATGTGCATATAATTGACACTATTGTATTATACACTTAAAAAATGGTTAAGATGGTAAATTTTATGCTGTGAGTTTTTCAATTTTTAAAAAAAAACAATAATAAAAAGACTAAGAACTGATATTTGCTGTAACATGGATGAACCTTGAAAACTTTCTGCTAAGTGAGAGAAACCAGACAGACTACCCCGTGTATGATTCCATTCACATAAATATCCAGAATAAGCAAATCTATAAAAGAGAAGGCACAATGACAGTTGTATAAGACTGGGAAGATTGAAAGGAAATGAGGAGTGACTTCTAATGGGCCTGGGTTTTCTTTTTGAGTTATGAAAATGTTTAAAAATTGATTATGGTAAAGATTGTACAAGTCTGTGCACAAATTAAAAGCCATTAAAGTTTATACTTTAAGTGGGCGCATTTTATGGTATGTGAGTTATAGTTCAAAAAGCTATTAAACAAACAAAAAATAGAATTGAAGTGGCAGAGATTAATATCAGCATTAAAATGGAATTTAAGGGAAAAAATAGCATAGATGATAGAGGCTCTGTTCATCCCTCTGGCAGTCAAATTAAAGTTGTGACAGAAACAAGGAGCAAACAGCAAGGAAAATTACCTGAGATCTAAATGAACAAGCCATACAACAAGGGAGAAATCCATAAAAGAACCCTGCAACTGCAGAAGGTAGGACAGGGTGAGGATGCAGAGCTGCCCAGACCTGAGTAGCTAAGTGTGATGCAGGTGGTGGCAGGTACCTCTTAAAGGGGCCACGTTTGTAGCTGGACAATCACAGTGATAGAACTGCTCACTCTGAACACCAGCACCAGTTTGGCTGCACAGGGGGCACCAGGGACTTACAGGAGAACATGAGTTGTTCGAGTGAGAGCCCAGGAAAGACTCGCTCTGTACAGAAGTGTGGGCAGTATCCATTGTTTCTCTGTTGAGCCCTCCGCCATCTCAATGTGTGGACTCAGCACTGCCATAGCAAAGACCTGATCAAAGACTCTCCTTAAGAAGTTACTCTGCCCAGAGGATTCCATGAAACTTCGCCTCCTCCAACTCACAGTCCCACCCAAGCCACATCCAGGTGTGTCCTCACTTAGTCAGGTGCCCCTTGTTGAGCAGCACCTAGATTTACACTGATAGCAGCTGGGATCAGTTTCTGGTGCGCCCTTTTGAGTCAACTATAAGCACAGCATCTGTGGGTTGCTGGCTGAATCTTAACAAGTGGCCTCGGAGGGGCTAAGTTTGGCTTGCAGCTGAATCCCTCTCAGGGCTGTACCACTGGACACCTACCACACAAATCCACACTAATAAGACTGGGACACTTAAGAGCTTTGCTTAGTACATAAAAACAGACATAGAAAGCCAGCCAAAATGGGAAGACAATGAAGCAGAAACCATATGAAAGAACAGAACAGAGATCCAGGAATAATGAAGTCAAGCAATCTGACAGATGCAGAGTTCAAAACAACAGTTATAAAGATGCTCAATGAACTTATGGAAAGCGTAGATGAATTTAGTGAGAACTTTAACAAAGAGATAAACAACCTAGAAAATTAAATGGAAATTATAAAAGGGAACCAGTCAGAAATGAAAAATGTATTATCTGAGATGAGGAGTATGTTAAATGGAGTAAACAGAGTGAATAAAGAAGAGGATCAAATGACCTATGTAGAGGATAAGAAAGCCAAGGACACCCGATCAGAATAGCAAGGAAAAAGAAGCCAGGACTATAATAATAATTTAAGGAGCCTATGGAACACTGTTGAATGTAAAAATATCCTTGTCATAAGAGTATTGGGGGGGAAAAACCCCACAGACATTGAAGAGCTATTTGAAGAAATGATGATGGAAAACTTCCCTCACCTGGTGAAGGAAATAGACATGCAACCCCAGGAAGCTCAGAGAGTCGCCGAAGCCAGGAACCCAAAGAGGCCCACACCAAGACACATCATAATTAAAATGCCAAAGGTTAAAGACAAAGAGAGAATCTTAAAAGCAGCAAGAGAAAAGCAGTTACTTACCTACAAAAGAGCACTCATAAGACTGGCAGCTGATTTCTCAAAAGAAACTATGCAGGACAGAAGGACTTGGCATAAAATATTTGGCGTGATGAAAACTCAGAGTCTACAACCAAGAATATTTTATCCAGCAAAGCTATCATTTAGAGTTGAAAGAGATAAAGAGCTTCCTAGGAAAAAAAAAAGTAAGCTAAAGGAATTTATCATCGCCAAGCCACAATTACAGGCAATGTTGGAAGGACTTCTTTAAGAAAAAAAAAAACATGTATCAAAAACAGGAATCAAGAATGGTAATAACTACATTCCTATCAAGAAGTACCTCAAATGGAAAAAAAATTAAATGCTCCAACCAAAAGATAGAGCGGCTGAATGGATAAGAAAACAAGACCCCTATGTATGCTGCTGACAAGAAATTTACTTCAGATTAAAAGACACACACATACTAAAAGGAAGAGGCTGGAAATAGATATTGCCTTGATGGATCTAGAGGGTATTGCGCTGAATGAAATGGGTCAGATAGAGAAAGACAAATATCACATGATTTCATATACATGTGGAATCTAAAGAACAAAATCAACAACAACAACAAAAAAAAAAGTGGAAATAAACTCATAGACACAGAGTATGTTTTGAGGGCTACTATTGGGGGGGGCTTTGGGGGGAAGGCAAAAAATGACAAAGGGATTAAGAGGAATAAGTTGATAGTTGAGGAATAGACATGGAGATGTAGAGTGTAGCATGGGGAAATGATTAATAATGTAATAAATATGTAAGGGGAGAGAGGGGTACTAGATTTAGTGGGGTAATCATTTTGTGAGTTATGTGGATCTCTGATCACTGTGCTATACAACTGAAACTAGTATATTATTCTATGCCAACTATAACTGGGGAAAAACTCATTGAATTGTACAATGTAAATACAAGCAACTGATTGCCTATTATATTTCAATAAAAGGAAAAATAAATTAATTAATGGAATTTAAGATAAAAAATGTTACTAGAAACAAAGAGGATATATACAATGATAAAGGTATCAATCCATCAGTGTAACATAAGAATTACAAACACATGCACTAAGAGAGTCCACAAATACATGAAGCAAAAATGACAAAAACTGAGAAAGAAGTAGATAATTTAAAAACAATAGTTTGAGAGTTCCATACTATAATTTCAATAGTGGATAAAATAACTAGGAAGAAAATTAAAAAGAAAATAGAAGACTTAGACACTATAAATTAATTCTAATAGACATATATTGAATATTTCACACATTAAGAGCAGAATTGAAACACAGGTTTTTAAGAGTACAGGTAACATTCTCCAAGATAAAACATATGTCTAAAATGAGCTTCAAATAAATTTAAAAGGATTGCAATCATACAAAATATATGGTCAAGTAAATTAAATAAAATTAGAAATCAATAAAATTAGAAGGAGATGGAGAGGGGTCACGATGGTGGACAAGATAAAGGCAGGTTTTGCTTCCTCTCAGGACTACATTAAAATTACAATCAAATTATAAAATAATCAGTATGGAGAATCACCTGAAATCTAGCTCATCATAACACACACATCTGATGATATAAATAAAGAGTAACATCGAGAGCTCTAAGAGGGACTGACATGCAAAATAGGCTGGTCCTGCCCCTGTACATGGCAGTGGAGCGCTGAGAGAGAAAACACAGCTGCAGAGGCTCCACTGAAAGAGAGATGGGTCCTAGCTTCATATGAGGGCTCCTTAGCTCAGGGTCTCAGCCCAGGGAAGAGGAGTTCTCACAATATCTGACTGTAAAAATAAGTGGGAATTCTAGACATCCAGGTGAGACAGAAGGAAACTGAAATCCCAGATGCCCCACTTCAAGAGCCCTCTCACAGATTCACTTGCACAAGGATATGTACCCTGGGCATCTGTGGTGGGTCAGTGACTCAGGAGGTGCAAGAGACATATGGGGAAAGACTGCATTGTATGGTTCCAGAGCAAGGGCTAAAGAGCTAGCTGCCTTTGTTCTTTTGTCAGGCTCTGCTCCAGAGCAGACTACAGAGAGGCCCCATCTTATTTGTGTTGAACCCTCCCCCCGCACACTCAATTCTGAAGCTGCATTGGCCCAGAGATATTGGCCTACCACAACCAAGCCAAAAATTGCTCAGGCCAGCCCATGGCCAGAAAACCACTCTGCCCTGCCTCTTTGTGGAGCCACACATTCTGCTCAGGCATCAGACCGTGGATACCACTGTGCATGCATTTCAGGGAAAAGTTACTGGCAGATCACTACTGCCAGCATGAACTATTGTATGGCTTGGAGGATCACAGGGATCAGTGGACCCATCACAGATGGCAACTGGTCTTGCTGCGACCTATGCCTTTTGCAGGAACCCATGGACTCAGAACTGGCAACAAATCTGATGCTGTATCAGCCTGATGGCCCCACATCTCCTTGAGACCACTCCCTACCCAACTCACAAATTACCAACGGAAAGCCTGTTTCCAGGCAGCCAGCCTCTCCCTGTGCTATTTCTGTATCTGGGACACAAATTCAACAGCCAACAATAGCACTCAGTTTGTGCAGCCCATGCAAAGCCCATGAATCCTGGGAGAGACTTTTAGCGGCAAGCCACAAACTCTGCCCCCAAGCCTGCCCCCGAGCTACAGTATTTCTTGAACATATCTCAGGTGTGTGCAGGCCCAAGGCAGGAAGTTGTTGGCTTTACTGCAAACTGAAACTTATACAGGAAGTCAAAGACACAGTGTTGGCATGAAAACTGACACTGCAGTGGCCAGGTGAAATCTGCTCAATATATCCTGGTGATTCTCTGGGTCCCTGCACCACCCAACTCATGTAACACCCAAAGGCACTTCTAGTAATTGAGTCTTATAGGCAACTGACAGGCAGCCTCAAACTTTGTAGTGCATGAGTCCTTCTGTTAAACTACCCCAGGCTTAGTACTAGGGGAAACCAGGCCTCACCTTAAAGCATCTCTCCCACTTACCTATAGATCTAGCACAGGCAGCAACAATATGTGGATCACTTTGTAGCTCCCACCAGGTAGCACCAAGCAATTAAAGGCAGTAGCTGACCTTGGCTCACCAGTGAGCCCTTCCTGAGGAGCCATAAAACTAACACATTCAGAGACTGGCATCACCACAACAGAGCAGCTCCTGACTAGCCCCATGTACGATTCACTCAAAGGTGGTTTCAACAAGTAAACAAACCTCCTATGGCAAATCTTACTCTATGGGGCCAGTCATCACACAGCAGCTAATACTCTGTGGGTATAGCCAATTCTCATAGTTAGGTGACCTGAGAATCAATCTCATCCACCAATGTGCTAACATCAATAAAGGATTAGTTACAACAGGAGAACACATACAATCCACCAAACAACACCCCCAGAGCCCTGGTGATTAAGGAGACTGTGCCACTGAGCCACACAGGACACCTACTATATAAGGCCAGCTGACCAAGTATGAGAGAAAACAAATCTTGCTAAGACATAGAAATGAACACAGAGACAGCTAAAATGAGAAAACAAAAAAACATGCCAGAATACTCCAGAAAATAATCTAAAAGAAATGAAAGCAAACAACTTATCAGTGACAGAGTTCAAAACAATGGTTATAAGGATGTTTCATTAACTTAAGGGGAGAGTAGATGTTCTCAATGAGAACT
The DNA here is from genome assembly GCF_014176215.1 of Rousettus aegyptiacus. NCBI lineage: Eukaryota > Metazoa > Chordata > Mammalia > Chiroptera > Pteropodidae > Rousettus > Rousettus aegyptiacus. Next base: position 44,873,871 of record NW_023416287.1, read on the forward strand.
TTAACAGAGAGATGTAAGCATAAAAAAAGAACATAGGAACCATAAAAAAAGAACCAGTCAGAAATGAGGAATACACTAGAAAGAATCAATAGTAGATTGATGAAGCAGAAGATTGAATTATTGAGTTGGAAGACAAGGTAACAGAAAACACCCAGAAAAAAAGAATTTAAAAATGAGGATAGTTTAAGAGACATATGAGATAACATCAAGTGTAACAAGATCCACATCATCGGAGTATCAGAAGGGGAAGAGAGAGCGCAAAGGATTGAGAATCTATAAGAATAAATAATGAGAGAAAACTTTCCTAACCTGGCAAAGAAATTAAACATACAAGTTCAGGAAGCACAAATAGACCCAAGCAAGAGAAACTCAAACAGACCCACACCAAGACACATCATCATTAAAATGCCAAAGATTAAAAACCAAAAGAGACATTTAAAAGTAGCAAGAAAAAGGCAGCTAGTTACATACAAGGGTACTCCCATAAGAATATCTGCTGATTTTTCAACAGAAACTTTGTAGACTGGAAGAGACTGGCAAGAAATATTCAAAGTGATAAAAAATAAATAAAATAAAAACAAGAATTTACAACCAAGAATACTCTACCCACAAGGCTATAATTTAAAATAGAAGGTAGATAAAGAACTTCTCAGACAAGAAAAAACTTTAGGTATTCATCACCAACAAGCTAGTATTACAAAAAAAAAAATGTTAAGGGGACTTATGTAAAAAGAAGAAGAGGCAACAACAACAACAACAACGACAACAACCCTCCCATAAATGTGAAAAATGAAATTGCAATAACCATGTACCTATCAATAATTATTTTAAAAGTAAATGGATTAAATGCTCTGATCAAAAGTCATGGGATAGCCAAATGAAAAAGATCCAAATATATTCTGTCTGTGAGAAACCCACTTTAGATCAAATGACACACACAAACTGAAAGTAAAGGGTTGGATAAAGATATTTCATGCAAATGGAAGTAAAAACAAAAAACGCTGGGATAGCAATACTCATAGCAGACAAAATAGAATTTAAAACAAAGACTATAATAAGAGACAAAGAAGAGCATTACATAATGATAAAGGAATCAGTAAAACAAGAGGACATAACTGTAGTAAACATATACATACCCAATATAGTAGCACCTACATACGTAAAGCAATTATTAATTGACATGTTAGTGAGAGATCGATAGTAATACACTCATAATAGGGGACTTTAACACCCATTGACACCAATGGACAGCTCTTCTAGAAAGAAAATCAACAAGGAATCAGTGGGCTTCAATGATATACTAGACCAGATGGATTTATTTAATTGATATATTTTTAGAGTATTTCACTCCAAAGCAGCAGAATATACATTCTTCTCAAAAACACATGAAATATTTTCCCGGATAGACCACATGTTAGGACACAAAACAAGTATCAATAAATTTAAGATGGTTGAAATCATATCAATTGTCTTCTCTGATCACAATGGTGTGAAACTAAAAATAACTACAAAAAATAACTGGAAAATACACAAATACATGGAAGCTAAATAACATGCTACTAAATAATGAATAAGTTAACAATGACATTGAGGAAAAGATCAAATGATACCTAGAGGCAAATGAAAAATGAAAGCACAAAGGCTCAAAATATATGGGACACAACAAAAGCAGTCTCAAGAGAAAAATTCATAGCAATACAGGTTTACCTCAAGAAACAAGAGAAAGCTCAAAAAAAAAATCTAACCTTACACTTAAAAAAACTGGAAAAAGAACAGCAAAAACAACAACAACAACAACAACAAAAGTCCAAAGTGAGTGGAAGGAAGAAAACAATACAGAACAAAGCAGAAATAAATGACATAGAGTCTAGAAAAGCAATACAAAAGATTGATGAAACTAAGAGCTGATTCTTTGAAAGGATAAACAAAATTGATAAACCCTTAACTGGACTCAGCAAGAAAAAGAGAAAGGATTTAAATAAATACAATCAGAAATGAAAAAGAAGTAACTACAGACTCCACAAAAAAATACAAAGCATCATAAGAAAATACTATGAGCAATTATATACCACCAAATTAAAAAATCTGAAAGGGAGATCTAGAAACATACAATCCCCTAATATTGAGTCAAGAAGAAACAGAAAATCTGAACCAATGAAACAAAAAACTCCCAAAAACAAAAGTCCTGAACCAGATGGCCTCATAGGTAAATTTTACCAAACATTTACGAAAGAAGAATTAACACATATTCTTCTCAAACTAGTCCAAAAATTCAAGAGGAGGGAGTTCAAGTCTCCCTAATTCCTTTTATGAGGCCACCATTAACTTTATTCCAAAACCAATATCCCTAATGAACATTTATGCAAAAACCTCAACAAAATATAAGCAAAGCAAATTCAGCAATACATTAAAAATATCATACACCGTGATCAAGTTGGATCTATTTCTGGGATATAAGGTTGGTTTAATATCTGTAAGTCAATTAAGATAATACACCACATTAACAAATTAAAAAATAAAAATCATATGATCATATGATCATATCAATTGATTAAAAAAAAAAGCATTTGACGAAATCCAGCATCCCTTTATGATAAAAACTCTCAGCAAAGTGGGAGTAGAGGGAACAATACCTCAACATGGTAAAGATCATATATGACAAAGCTATAGCTAACATCACACTTCTTAGGGAAAGGCAAAAAGTATTTTCCTTAAGACCAGGATCACCACTTCTGTTCAACATTGTATTGGAAGTCCTAGCTACAACAATCGAAGAAGTAGAAATAAAAGGCATCCAAATTGGAAAGAAAGAAGTAAAAGGGTCATTATTTACAGATGACATAATTCTATATAGAGAAAACCCTAAAAATTCCACCAAAATCTCTTAGAACTAATTAATGAATTCAGTAAAGTAGCAGGATGCAAGATTAATATCCAGAAGTCAGTTGCATTTTTATATGAGAAATATGACCATTCAGAAAGAGAAATTAAGGAAACTACCCCATTTACAGTGCCCCCAAATAGCCATGGCAATCTTGAGAAAGAACAAAGCCAAAGGCACCACACTACCTGATATCAAACTATACTACAAGGCTACAGCGATCAAAACATCATGGCACTGACATAAAAACAGATACCTGGATCAACGGAACAGAACAGAGAGCCCAGAAATAAGATCCTACCATTTGCAATGACTTGAATGAACCTAGGAGTTGTTATCCTGAGTGAAATAAGTCAGATAGAGAAAGATAAATAGCATATGATTTCACTTATATGTGAATTTAAGGAACAAAAAGAACAAACTAAATGAAAACAGACTCACAAATACAGAGAACATTCTGGTGACTGCCAGAGGGGAGGACAGCTGAAACAAAGGGGTGAACGGGTAAAGAAGAACAAATTAGTTGTTGAAAGATGGTCATAGGGATGGGGAGTACAGCATAGGGAATGTAGTTAATGGTATTATAATGGCTATGTAGAGCCAGATGGATGATAGAGTAATCGGGCAGATAATTTCATAAGGTATATAACTGTTTAATCAATGTACTATATGCCTGAAACTAATAAGAAAATAAAGTATCATTATGAAAAAAATAACAGAAGGATATTTGGGGAATTCACAGATATGTGAAAATTAAACAGCACATTCCTTAATATCCAACTGGTACAAGGATAAATCAAAAGGAATATTAGAAAATATTTTTAAATTAATGAAAACAAAAGTATCATATACTAAAACTTATGAATGTAGCAAAAGCAAAGCTTAAAATAAGAAAATTATAGCTGTAAATGCCTTCATTGAAAAAGAAAAAAGATCTCACGTTAAAACTTAAGAGACTAGAAAAAAAGAGCAAGTAAAATCTAAAACAAGCATATGGAAAGAAATAATAAAAATTAGAGTGAAAATAAGAAAAATAGCAAATAGAAAAACAACAGATATCAAAAAAAATCAAAAATTGATCCTTTGAAAATACCAAGGAAATTAACAAACTTTTAGCTAGACCGACCAAAGGAGAAAGAGAAAAGACTCAAATTACTAACATATGGTATAAAAAGAAAGAGAGGTCACTACAGAAATAAAAATGAAGTACATGAGAATATTATGAACAACATATGCTAATATATGCCAAAATATAAGATAATCTAGAAAAAAATGAATAAATTCCTGCAAAGGCACAAATTACTGAAACTAACTCAAGAAGAATAAAAATAGGAAATCTAGAAATAGACCTAAAATAGAGACTGAAATAGTCATCAAAAAACTTCCCACCCAAGCTTATATGTTTGTATTGGTGAATTTTACCAGGCGATTAAAGAATTAACATCAGTCCTTTACAGACTCTTCCAAAGAATGGAAGGGGAGAAAACACTTCTCAGTTTATTCTATGAGGCCAGTGTTTCCCCAATATCAAAATTAGACAAAGACATCATAAGAAAAACCATAGATCAGTATTTCTTCTGAATACAAATATCCTCAACAGAATACCAGTAAACCAAGTCAACAGCATATTAAAAGGATTATACACCACGACCAAGTGTGATTTATCTCAGGAACACAATGGTAATTTAAAATATGAAAGTCAATCGATGGCAATGCACCATATTAATAGAACAAAGGGGGGAAATCACATGATTATGTCCATAGATGCATAAAAATCACTTGACAAACATTGTTTTATGATTAAACACACAAACACACACACACAACAAAATAAGAATAATAGGAAACATTTTCAACCTCATTAAGGACACCTATAAAAACACACAGCTAACATTACATTTGATGAAAAACAATGTCTTCCTCCCTAAGATCATGAACATGGCAAGGATGTTTACTCTTGCCATTTCTATTTAAAATAGAAATGAAATTCTAATTAGGGCAAGTAGGCAAGTAAAGGCACAGAAGGTATTCAGATTGGAAAGGAAGAAGCAAACACGTCTCTGTTAAAAGATGGAATATTTTATATATAGAATCCTAACATATTTACTAAAAGTTATTAGAACTAAAAAATAAATTCAGCACAATTGCAGGATATGTGATCAACATAGAAAAATCAATTTTATTTCTGTATACTAATGATGAGTAATTTAAAATTGAATTAAGAAAATAATTCTGTTTACAATAACGTCAAAAAAATAAAACACAGGAATAAACAAAATAGTGTAAGATTTGTACATTGACAACTGCAAAATATTCTTGAAATAAATTAAAAGTCTAAATAAATGGAAAGACAGTCTACCTTCATGCATGAGAACACGCAATATTGTTAAGATGGCAGTCCTCTTCAAATTGATCTATAGATTCAGAACAATTTCTGTCAAAATCCCAAGTATTCACAAAAGGTTAGATAATACATAATTCTAATTATATAAAATGTCCAGAACAGGCAAATCCATAGAGACAGAAATTGCATCAGCAGTTGTCAAGTGCTGGTGGAAGGGGAGAGTGTGGAGTGAATGTTTATGGGTATAGGGTTCCTTTTTGGAATGATGAAAATATTCTAAAATTAGAAAGTGTTTATGGTTGTACAGCCTTGTAAATGTACTAAAACACATCACTGTAAACTTAAAAGGGGCAAATTTTATAGTATGTGAATTATATCTCAAAAAAATCTATTATTAAAAAAATGAAGATGTGAAAAAATTTAAATGCAATATTAGTTTCCAAATATCAAAATGTTAATATCTTCATAAACATTACTGAGAATCTACTGTATGTTGTTAACTTGGTCTATAGATAGATGATAGATAGGTAGGTAAATATTCATTTACTCCCTATACGAGTCATACTAAGTGGGTATTATAAGCCTCATTCCATATGAAAGAAATGAAACTTCAAAGAAATAATAAATTTGACCAAAGTTACCCCACTTGTAAGAGGTGAAGCCAGGGTTCTTAACCAGGTCTCTTTAAATCTAATACACATAATTTTCCCCTACCATATATTTCAATATCTAACATGTTAATAAATTTCTCTTCAAATAGCATATGCTCCAAAAAAAAGTTTCCTAATTCTAGTTTGTTTGCTAAAGGAAGAAGAAAGTATTAATTTCACATGGGTCAGACAAGGACAATCTATTTCCAGCATTTGTCATAGCATGCAATGTTTGGAATCCTAGCATATAAATCAATGACAATGGAGATAGTTTAAGAAAAAAGAAAAGAGAAAAAAAATTAGATAGTTGCATTCTTCTTAGTTTTCATAGCACTCTTTTATTTTTCTTTATTTTTTTTCACAATCTCATGATATTGTTAGAATATTATTGTGCAGTAAAAGATTGATAGTTAAGTAACTTGCCATGGTTAAATTGTTTACCACAAGCCATGTAGGTTATAAGTGAAAAGATTAGGATTCATGTCCAAGTCACTTGAGCCAAATTTTTATTTTTTGCAATAAACAGATAGAAATCTGCCCTGAGAGAAGTAAGAATCTGAAGCTGGAAAATACCATGCCACATTTCTACCCACACACTCAATTGATGCTCTGTTCCTGAGGGATGTATTTCTACAGGTGCATAGATAATACACATTGCAGTTAGGTACTATTTATGTAGAATGCACTCTTTCCCAGTCTCCCGCACTTCATGATGATAATAACATTGCAAGCTCTTTACTTCAGCCATTGTTGGTTACTAAGCACTTTCAAAAACTGTCCACGCATGGCTTTTTCTTCCAGTCAAAATGGAGTAATAGGAATTGGATTTGCCTTTTTCCCATAACGACTGGAATCTGGACAAAAAAACACATGGTTTTCAAGACATTGGACATCAGACAATGGAGAATAGTTATTCTTGGGAGATGGTGAAGAAAAGAGGTGAGTCCTATGATTGCCCCTAGCTTATATTACCTAGAGAGAGTGTTCAGGCTGTGATGCAGAACAGGTGAACACAGGTAGTGTTCCTGAGTTGAGGAGCAGTTAGGAGTCTGAGGAGTCAGGCAATTAGTCAACTACTCAGCTAGTCAGGAATTAGGCAGAGATAGGATTCAAAGCAGATAAAATTCTCAAGGCAGAATACCAGAGAAGAGATTGCTACACAGAGAGATAACTAGAAATCTGCAGAGGATTTTCCTCAAAATGTAGCTGAGATATGTAGATGTGCAAGAGGAAACAACCTAATGTTAATTTGAAGATAAACAACCTTCAAAGCAAAACCCGAAAGATCAAACTCATCCCAAGTAATTTAACCAAGTCCATAAACAAAACTCAAAAATTTTAAAATATATTAAGGAATACAAAAATATCTGGCACCCAACATGGTAAAATTTATAATGTCTGACATGAAAAATTATCAGACATGCAAAGAAGTAGAAAAATTCAATAGAAACCAATCAGCAATTACACTGGTGATAGAACTAGTAGCTAAAGATATTAAAATAGTTATTATAGCTATAATCTATGTGATCAAGAAGCTAAAAGCAAATGTAGCATGTTAAGTAGAGACATACAAGGTGTGTGTGTGTGTGTGTGTGTGTGTGTGTGTGAGAGAGAGAGAGAGAGAGAGAGAGAGACTGAACTTCTAGAGATGAAAACTAAAATTATTGAAACAAGAAAGAAATGTTCTGGATGGAATTAATTACAAATTAGATATTACAGAAGGAAAAATTTGTTAATCTGAAGACATGGCTATAGAAACTATGAGATGCAAAATAATATGCAAAAAGGAAAAACTAAAAATTAATGGACAGAGTATCGGTAAGCTATAGAACAATATTAAGCCATCTAATATACATATAATTGGAGTCTCCAAAAGAGAGATGAGAGAGTGGAGAGACTGAAAAAACTATTTGAAGAAATAATGGACAAAAGTTTTCCAAATTTGATAAGACAATACACTCATACCCCTAAAAAGGTCAATGAACTTCAAGCACAAGAAATATGAAAAACATCATAATGAAATTTCTTAAAACCAGTGATAAGGAACACACATGAATATACATGTATCTGAAATAATATCCACATAATGAAGGACTCTAAGCAAAGGTCAGAGATTGCTCACAACAATCTAAGTAATTGTGTTGAAACATAATATAAGAATGAAAATAATTCAGTGGCCCGCAAACTCTAATTTAGTGGATCCATCTGTCTAACAGATTAGATAATCTCTGTTTACAAAAAAAGGGGGAGGGGGAAAGCTGTAAAGGAAAAAATTCTTTTTTATTTTCTAGGGGTATAAAAATTAAAGCAGCGTTTTTCAAATTTTGGTGTTTATGGGGACATACTCTACTACATTTTGAGTCAATATGTCAAGGACAGGCCCAAGGAAAAAGCATGTTTTCAAGCACTTCAGGTGATATTTTGTGAGCATTTATTGATGGAAATTAGAAAACTCCTTCACTGAAAAATATTCACAAGCAGAGGTAGTAAGGTGCCCACTTATATCATATAAGGTACTTGCATATAGAATATACAAACTATCCCAATTGCCACAATAGCAAGATCGAAATGACTGCCCCCTTCCCCTCTGAGTTTGCTGAGCTAAAATTTGGGTTGTTTGCAGAGTAGTGGGAGGATGCTCCACCTAATGCTCACTCACGTGTTTCAGGTCATCCATGGAGTCAGTGTGAGGGCTTCCTCAGGGTATCCCACAAGCGCTGTTTTCCAGGACACAAATTTTTATGTTGTTATCTGCTTGCTGCTGTGACAGTTCATTTCTTGACCTAGGGAGATATAAGAAGCTCCATCCCTAGAGAACAGTAGCTCAACTTTAATGAGAGCATCTGGATTCAACTTTTAAAAAGAGCATCTTGATTCAACTCTCCCCAAACCACTGGAAAAGGTAGTCCAATTAATAGAAGATTGCAAAACACCTAATCAGTGTGTAAAGGGCTCTCTTGAGAGTTGGCACTTAACAGTGAATGATCTCATGCTCCAAACAAAACGTTTACTAAAAACTGATAAAGCTGATGCCACTACTGCTGTCTCTGAAGTAAACTCCAGCCCCTGTGAGTTCTAGGAAAACACCAAAAAAGAGAACATGGAGCACCACCAGAAGCATTCAGATCAACACACAAAGGAAAAAGAGGAGATAAAAGGGCCAGGGACAGACAGGAGGAAAAAAAGAGGTGGGAAAAAAAGGAAAAATTTTACCCACCTAGAAATACAAACTATTTTAGAAGGTTTAATTAGAAAATAAAGAGGGTATGGGGATTGATTATGCTGAGTCAGGAGTTTGTCTCTCTTCCCAGCGGGAGTCTGGTGACTAGAGGCACCAGGGCTTCCCCTTTTCCTCTTATTAGCCAGAGACAGAAACTAAAAACAGAGGCTTCAGGTGGCTAAAAGTCTATAATAGAAAGAGAGAGGTGGGAGAGGAAGGGAAGGAAGGAAGGAGAGAGAGACAGAGAGACAGAGAGACAGAGAGATAGAGAGACAATCTTAAATAAAGTAGAGGGAAAGTAACTAAATTATACATAAATATAATAAATAAATAATATAATTAAAAGAAAGGTCCATAATTTGACTCACTGGAAATCTAAAATTTCTTTACTAAAATTTACATAACATTACATGTAGTAATTATATGTAAAACAAATATATAATAAAATTTATATACTAAAAAATTTACACAAAAGGTTAAAAGGGTGCTGATTGACTTTTGTGCCTCTCCAACATAGGTTCTAAATTAACTTTAGCATTTGCTAAAATGCACCAGTTGACAAAATGTCACAGGCTTAATAAATTCTGAGGCTCAAATTATAGTTATACCTGTGAATACCACTAAAATTAAAGATTCCTATAATCTTAAGAAAGTAGCTAAAGATAGAGAAAAATAGCCTTGCCTAAATTTCCTATATTCATAATACTGATTGCCCTAAAATATTCCATATTGGCCATAGGTGCTATAATACATACATAATGAATAACAAGTTAAAATTAAAGTAAGTCATCTATAGACAGGCCACCCTGAATGTGCCCAATCTCGTCTGATCTCAGAAGCTGAGCAGGGTTGGGCCTGGTTAGTATTTGGATGGAAGCTCACCTAGGAATACCAAGTGCTGTAGGCATTAAAAAAAAAAAAATTAAAGTAAATCTTTGGTATTTAGAATTTGCTTGATAAAATGGGATTCCTACAGACTCTCAGTTAAGATAGTTAATATGACTCAATGTAAAAGAATTGATTGCGTAAACAGGGCTTTCCAAAAGATTAAAACTCAGTACAGTATATAAAACCTTATTAATAAAGGAATGATTATCCTGATTGCCTCTCCATTTGACAGCCTGTTTGCCTGTTATTATACATGGAAAAATAAATGATGCCTTATGTTTGATGACTACAACAACATTAATGCTGTGATACACATCCCTTAAGACCCTGTACCCAACATCCAATGTTATTAAAATTCCTGATTCTCTCCAACCAATAACCTGTAAATATTTTCTTATAGATTTAGTTAATATGTTGTGTTTATTGATTGTTTCAATGCTTCTTAGCTGTAGTTTGCCTTCACCTCTGAAGGGACCCAATACTCCTTTTCCAGGTTCCCTACAGGGCACATTCACAGCTATGCCATCACACACAATCTTTGCAGGTAAGATCTGCAAAAGATCCACCTTTGTCCAGGAACACAGGTATGACATTTACATTGAGGACATCCTCTTCCAAGGAAATTCATTTGACACACTCATTATGGACTTGTCATCCAATATCCTTTAGTCCTTTTCGGGTTCTAGTGGTAACATATTCCTCCTTTACAAATTTTACTTCTAAATTAAAGACGATAGGTATTCTTGTTAGTGCCCTCACAACTCCTTCACTCTCAAGTATTTGGCAACCTCTTTTTAGGCATCCTGGGGTCTCAGTTCCACTTATAATGGCCATAAGTTGCCCATGGGCACTTAATGCAAGAAACTGCTCCTCTTGACCTTGTGCTATAAAACAACAAATTGCCAGCTACTTAACTGGGCTTCCTTAAAAACAGAGGCTCTCACATACCCTGAGCCTGTGACCCTTGATACCCAGATGCCCATTATGCTTTGGGTAATGGAAAGAGCACCCCACAAGCCTGGCATGGCCACCAAGTCTTCTTTAAGATAAGACGGATCCAAAGGGCCTTCTGGCATAGTCCATCTGCAGGAGAAGGTAGCATCTCTTGTCCTTAGTCCTTTGCCAGATGTCATAGTGCTGCAAGAGTCACTCATCCCTCAGACCCCCTTTGACTACCTACAGAACCCCTTGGGATTAACTAAGTGAGCAGCAATGGGAGTTTGTGGACAATACAAGTGGCACTACTAATCATCATATGTGATGTAACTCAGTGGAATGTGCTACTTTCAATTAGTCAGGATATCCTGAATAAGGGATGGGACCCAAAAAACAGCATACTTGGGCAAACTTCAGGCAGTCATCTTAGCACTGGATGCTCTAACCAGCAAATGACCCCATCTTTACATTTACTATAAACTGCTGGGCCATTGTCTAGAAGTCATCCCCTGCAGGGTAAAAGAACCCTGGGAATCTCTTATTTCACAGATACTAAAAATATAAATCAAAATCATGCGTGTCTCTACAGTGTACTAAGGCCACAATACGAGGACACTCCTCATTCCCTTCAGAGTTACAGACATTACTAGTAGTAACCAAGACAAACATTTCACTTCTCGCAAACAAGCTAGGCTCTTGAAAAAAGGCATTCAATAGAACTTTCATGTCCTTGATGGGTCCCATATCACCAGTTCAATGGAGAAACACATTGGTCTTCTCAAACAACTTTTCAAATCCAGTCTGACAAATGGATTCCTAAACAGGTCTATATCTTGGCTGAGGGCTTAAGCTCTGTTAGTTCAAGGACCCTTGGCTGACCCCCACGTAACATAAATTTTAAAAACTTCTTTCATGTCTTTTTTCTTTATTTGAAGGAGGCTAATGTCTTGCATCCATGTATATAAAGACTTATTATATATGAAGCCTTTTAATAGCATCTGCTCCTACATTAATAAAATTTTGATCTTACCTCCATTCCTAAGTTCACTTATAGAACAAGATGTCCAGAAGTAAGTGGTTCCAGTCAAGGCTAACCAAGCAGCTCAACAATGTTTTTACATATCCGGGCTCCTTTTGTCTTTTGTTTTTGTCCTTGGGCTTGTTGACTCATGGTTGTAAGAAGGCTACCATGATACCTTTTTCCGAAATTGTGTCCAAAGACAGAGAAAGAGGAGTTTCTTCTCATAAAACTTTTTATCGAGGAGTAAAACATTTCCCAGAAAACCCTGAATTGACTTTTCTGTATTTCATTAACCAGCACTGGGTCACCTGTCTGTGGTAGACAGAATAATGCCATCATCCCCCAAAGATATTCATATCATCCCTAGAACCTGCAAATATGTGACTGTATATGGCAAAGGGATCTGGAGATGGAAATATTATCCAAGATTATTCACTGGACTCAGTATAACCACAAGGGTACTTATAAAAAGCAAGCAGGAGAGCTTAAGCTCTTTAAATGTTGGAGCTGAAACCATGAGTCCACCTTTTCTTTAATATTTGAACATATATGGTTCAAGTGCAATTGTAAATAATATGGGAATCAATACCTTCCCCCAAGTTCATATGAGTTCCTGGGAGCTGTTGAAATAAATGAAAGCCATTCAAACAAGAACAAGCAGAGGCTATTTACTCAGAGCTTGCTAGAGCAAGGTGGAGCCACCATCACAGGCATCTTGCAGATACTCAAAAGCAAGGAGGAGTGTGGGAAAGTTTTAGGGTAAAAAAGGAATAATCCAGGTATGTTGTATTTGTAAGTCAATGGCATTCGGAAACTGGAAGTGAGCTAACTATAAGCAGGGTTAATTGTGTGATTGGTTGGAGGAACATATTTGGCTTGCTCTGGTTGGTCCTGAGGTAGAGGTGGGGCAAAAATAGAAAAGGTGGCAATCACTGACCAAGTCCTGGCCATTCTGGGCCAAAGACTGCAGAGGTCATGGTTTGTTTTCCAGAGCTGGTCACTACAGAAATTGTGGGTCAGAGTGCTATTACCATCTATGGTCTGGACATTGTCCAATTTTACCTTTAGTCTCTCAGAGTTTACCTTATCACTGTTACCTCTCACCCAAGCTTCCTATATCTCTTCAGTTCACAGAGCTCTCCAGATACCTAGGAAAGGAATAGCTATGAAGTGACCTAGAGTCTGGGTAGGAGAATGGACAGTCAGACTTAATTTCTCAGAGTTAGTCAAGAGAGAGGAAATTTGGAACCAGAAGTTTGGAGAGTTGTAGCCAAATACTAAATGAAATTGGAAGAACTGAAAATTGGGTAAGGATTAACAATTTGGGCAAAGTGACAGGATCCAGACAATTTGCAGGTAGGGACCAAAAATGGTTTTTCTACTCTGTGTGTTGGAGGGGTGGGGTGGGGGTCATTAAGTCTTCACCAAACAAGACATAGTTTGCATATCCATTAGTTATCACAACTTACAGCTACAGCAAACCAAAGTGGGATTTGATAACCTGGAGGGGTGTACTATAGGTAATGCATAGTTTTCCATTGAAACACAAGATATTTTTTTACACTTCCTTGAAAGGGATGTTCCAAGGATAGTTTTTATGTTGAAGGTAAGACAAGTAAATGGAGTAAAAGATGGGGAGGCAGATACAGGAAAAGGCTGTCACATGAATGGCATGTATCATATTTCACAATTCTATTCAGACATTCTGGTGTGAAATACATTTACATATTTACACCACTTATTGAACACCCACAGGGCATGAAGAACACTGAATTATACTCTATACTTGAAAGGTTGAAGGAATTCCTAGCTAATAGAGCTCAGCCACTACAAGCCCAAATAGAAGGGTTTGTCCATTGCTAATGATTCTGCTCATTTTAAGTGTGGGGATTCACTGTCAACACTTAAAGAAAGGAAGTTAGAAGCTTCAGACAATTGCTAATGGAGACTATTAAAAGCATTAATAATGCAATGCTAAACATTATAAAAACAGACAAACAAACAAACAAAAACACATCTTTTAGCATTCCAGGTTAGCCCAAGACAATCAAAGTAACAGCAACAATTTGTGGTGGAAAGGCACTGTTAAAAGTCCTTAAATGAAATTTAATCTTTCTAAATCTCACAAGCAAAAAAGACAGCTACAGATTTGTGTGGATTTGATTGTTATCACAAAGCAGTTGGGGGATAAAGGTGAGGCAAAGAGAGAAATGGGAGTACTTTGTGTTCAAGCAGTGTTTTGCAAAGAATTCTCACGAAACTTATTTTTTAGATTTCTTCTAGGTTTGATGTTAGAGAAATATACAACCTTATTCACTCAAATCTGTGCAGTTACAAATATATATTTTTAGGTTTCTGAAAAGTGTACCTTCATAATTCCTTTTTCTTCTTTCTAGTACAAATCATAAACTTTCTGTAACAGAAACTTGGTCTTTTCTTTCAGAATAATCTCTTCATAAAACCAATCACTTTACATTGTCTAGGCTGCAGTAAATATTTTAGGCTTTATGGGCCGCATATGCATCTCTGTTGCATATTCTTTTTAAATTTATTACTCTGTCTTTCACATGCACACACAGTAATTTGTAGATCTCTATCATGCCCCAAATATCCCTCTTGCTCCTTTGCAGTTACTTACAGTTTTCACCTCCCAGCTCCAAGCAACCATTAATTTATTTTCTGCCTCTATAGCAAGGTTCTGCAAACGACTATCACAGGCCAATTCTGGCCTGTGGCCTGTTTTTTGTAAATAGTTTTATGGAAACACCGCCTCCGTCCACCCATTTAAATACAGTCTGTGGCTGCTTTCTCCCCAAAACTACATGGTTAAGTAGTATTAAGGGAGACTGTATGGCCTACAAAGCCTAAAATATTTACAACATTGCACTTTCCAGAAAATGGTTACCTTTTTCTGGCCACTTCACATGCATGAAATCATAAAATACATAATTTTTTGAATCTGACCTCTTACAGCATATTGTTTTTGAGGTTCATCCCTGTTGTCTCATGTATAAAAAAGTTCACACCTCTTTATTGCTGAATATATCATTGTAAATAAAGAACATATTTTGTTTATTAATTCACCAGTTGATAGACAAGTGGATTATTTCCATATTTTAGCTGCTATGACTAATGCTGTGAATATTCACATACAAGTCTTTCTGTGGACATACACTTTCTCTAGGAGCAGAATTTTGAGGTTATATAGTGAATTTATGTTTAACGTTTTAAGAAAAGTTAAGGAACTTTCCAAAGAAGCCGTACTGTTACATACCCACCTTTTCACCACATTTTCCCCAGCACTTGTCTATTCATTTTGATTATACCATTCTAGTGAATGAAAAGTGGTATCATGTTGTAGTTTTAATTTAGATTTCTGAATGACTTATGATGATCATTTTTACCCTGTGCTTTTTAGCCATATATATGTCTTCTTTGGTAAATGTCTATTCAGATATTTTGCCTATTTGTAAATGAATCATTTGCTTTATTGTTGAGTTTTAAGTGTTCTTTGGATATTTTGGATACAAGTCCTTTATCACAAATATGATTAGCCAATATTTTTTCCCTATAGGTTGTCTATTTTCTTAATGACGTTTTAATACAAAATTTTTAATTTTGATGAAGTCCAATTTATCAATCTCTCTTTAACTGATGCTTTTGGTGTCATATCTAAGAAATCTTTGACTAATTCAAGGCCATGAAAACTTTTCCCTATGTTTTCTTCTAAAACTGTTATAGTTTAAGTTCTTAAATCAGGGCTTAACCATTTTAAGTTAATTTTTACATATGATGTAAGGTAACGGTCAAAATTGTCCCATCACCATTTTCCAAAAAGACTATCCTTTTCCTGTATATCCTAGCACATTTCTTAAAACCAATGTACCTATATGTTAGTTTACTTTTGTAAACTTTTGTTTCATTGATCCATATGTCTATCTTTATACTAGTACCACAGTTTTTATTACTATAGATTTATAGTAAGTTTTGAAATCAAGAAGTGTAAGTCTTCCCACTTTCTTCTTTGGAAAAAAAGTGTTTGTTCAGGGGTTTCCAATCAAGATGGTGGAATAGGTAAATGCAGTGCTTGCCTCCTCTCACAAGCATGTCCAAATTACAACTAAACTACAGAACAACCATCATTGGGAGTCACCTAAAGTCTAGCAGAACAGAAGTCCTACAACCGAGGACATACAGAAGAGGCAATTCTGAGAATGGTAGGAGTGGCAGAGACACAAAACGAGCTGGTCCTACACCTGAGTGTAGCAGTTGAGAATCAGGAGGGATATCTTGGCTTCAGAGGTCCCTCCAGAGGAATGAGGAATCCTAGCCCCACATTTGGCTACTCAGTGCAGGGTTCCAGTGCCGGGAAGAAAAGTCCACACAACTTCTGGTTGTGAAAACCAGCAGAGATTGTGTCTGAGTGAGATGGAGGGAAACTAAATTCCTTGACATTTTTCTTAAGGGCCCACAAGTGAACTTATTCTCTGATGGACTCACTTGCTCTGAGCTCCAGGGCTGGAGCAGCAGCTTGAATGGTGCCAGAACATCCGGGGAGAAACTGAATTGTTTTGCTTCAGAGTGAGGGCTGGAGGGGCAGCTTTCTCCCAGACAGAAGTGCTGGTAGACTCCATTATTTCCTCATTGGGCCTTCCCCTCACCCAGCGTGAAGATGCAGGTGGCCAGCTTATCTGAATCTCCATCAACCTGGCTAACACTGGTCACCCCACTCTGCTGATTTCCTGAGACCTCACCCCTCCCAAGGCCTACCCTTATCGCTTCCAATGGATTTTCCATACAAACAGCCTATCTAGACTCATGTTGCAGACTTTTCTAAAATCTTTTAAAGGTTCACAAAACCCAAATAGGCAGCACCTGGCGTCTGTATATCTCATACTTCTTGCTGAGCAGCTCCAAGCCCAGCACCAGCAGCAGCTGGCCTGGTTTACAAATTGGCCTCCAAAGGCACCTCTAAGTCCAGCACAAGTGGTGGCCATCTGCAGATTGCTTGGTGACTCTTGCCACGTGGTCCCAGTCAGAGAAAAGGCTGTGGCTGGAACCCCTCCCAGGAGGCAGCAGGCTGGCATACCTAGCAGCCAGCTTTACACTGAGCTGGAGCAATACTCAAAACTGCATCTGAAGACAACACACCCAATGGCAGACTCAGCAGGCACCAGAGCCCTTCTAAATTGAATCCTACTCCATAGGGTCAGCTCCTCACCAGCCACTACTCACAACCAATGAGCCTGAAGGTCAATTTCTCCTACTGATGTGCAAACAGCAATTAAGGCTACAACAGGACAACAGGAGGGCACACACTATCCCTACAAGGGAAACACTGGGAACACCGGTGCCACTAAGACACACAGCACACCTACTGCATAAAGCCACTATAAAACTGGGAGACTGAACAGTCCTTCCTAATACATGGAAACAAATACAAAGAAATATGTCCCAAATGAAAGAACATAACAAAGCTTCAGAAAAAAATAACTAAACAAAATGGAGACAAGCAACTTACCAGGGGCAGAGTTCAAAACAATGATTATAAGGATGCTTAATGAAGTTAGGGGAAGAATAGATTAATTCGATGAGAACTTAAAGAAAACATAAAAGCGGAGATAGAAAACATAAAAAAGAACATAAAAATGAAGAATACAGAACTAAAATGAAGAATACATTAGAGGAATCAATAGTAGGACTGAATCAGCGACTTAGAAGATAAAGTAGCAGAAAATGCCCAATCAGAACAGCAACAATAAAAAAGAATTAAAAAAAATGAGGATAATTTAACGGGCTTTTGGGACATCGAGGTTATAAACATTTGCATCACAAGGATACCAGAAAGAGAAGCAAGAGGGCAAAGAATTGAAAACCTATTTCAAGAAATAATGACGAAAAACTTTTGTAATCTGGCAAAGGAAATAGACATACAAGCCCAGAAAGCACAGAGTCTCAAATAAGATGAACCCAAAGACCCACACCATGACACATCATAATTAAGATGCCAAAGGTTAAAGACAAAGAGAAAATCTAAAAGTATCAAGAGAAAAAGCAATCAATTGCCTACAAGGGAGCTTCCATAAGACTTCCAGCTGATTTCTCAACAGAAATTTTGCAGGCCAGAAGGATTGACAGAAAATATTTAAAATGATGAAAAGCAAGGACCTGGGTAGAGAAAATTACTCTACCCAGCAAGGCTATCATTTATAATTGAAGAACAGATAAAGAGCTTCCCAGACAAGAAAAAGCTAAAGAAGTTCATCACCACCAAACCAGTATTACAAGAAATGTTAGAAGAACTTTAAGAAGAAGAAGGGATCTGAGAAAAACAGCATAAATGATAGAGGCTCTGTTCATCTCTTCTGTCAAAGTTGTGACAGAAACAAGGAGCAGCAGCAAGGAAAATTCACTTGAGATCTTGATGAACAAGCCACACAACTAGAGAGAAATCCAAGAAAGCACCCTGCAAAGGCATAAGATATGCTAGGGCAAGGATGCAGGGCTGCCCAGTATTGAATGGCTGAGACGGAGATTGTGGCAGCGGCAGATGCCTCTTAAATGGGCCATGTTCACAAGCAGATTTTTGCAGTGATGAACCTGCTCACTCTGAGCACCAGCACCAATTCGGCTGCATGCAGAGGGCACCAGGGATTTTCAGGGAAACATTGTCGGAGTGATGGCCAAGGCGAGACTGGCTCCATACAGATATGTGAGCGGTATCTATTGTTCCCTGATGATCCCTCCTCCCTACCAGTGCATCTGACACAGTGCCGCCACAACCCTGACGTCATCAAGCTGGATAACAGAGGTCACTCTGCTCAGAGGATTCCCTGAAACTCCACTTACCCCCAACTCATGGCTCCACCCAAGTCACATTCAGGTGTATCCTCAGCAAGTCTGGCGCTCCTAGACTCACACTAGAGGAAACTGGCTTCAGTTTCTTGTGTGGCCTTGTGAGGCAACTATAAGCATAGCATGTGTGGATTGCTTGCTGAATCTTAACAAGTGGCCCCAGAGGGGCACAGGCTTGGGCTACGTTCGGCCTGCAGGTGAACCGCTCTCAGGACTGTGCCACTGGACACCTACCATGCAAATCCACACTAG
The DNA here is from genome assembly GCF_014176215.1 of Rousettus aegyptiacus. Lineage (NCBI taxonomy): Eukaryota > Metazoa > Chordata > Mammalia > Chiroptera > Pteropodidae > Rousettus > Rousettus aegyptiacus. The sequence goes on from NW_023416287.1 coordinate 44,892,918, forward strand.
TAAGACCTGGAGACTCAGGAGCTTTGCTTAGTACATAGAAACAGACATAGAAAGGCAGCCAAAGAAGCAGAAACCAAATGAGAGAACATAACAGAGATCCAGGAATAATGGAGTCAAGCAATCTAAGAGATGCAGAGTTCAAAACACTGGTTATAAAGATGCTCAGTGAACTTATGGGAAGTGTAGATGAATTCAGTGAGAACTTCAACAAAGAGATAAAAACATAAAAATGTAAATGGAAATTATGAAATGGAACCAGTCAGAAAGGAAGAACATATTATCTGAGATGAGAAGTATATTAAATGGAATAAACAAAGAAATACACAAAGTAAATAAAGAAAAGGATCAAATGCCCTATGAAGAGGATGGGAAAGCCAAAGACACACAATCAGAATGACAAGAGATAAGATGCCAAGGGTATAGAAATAATTTAAGGAGCATATGGGATACTATTAAGGATCCAAATATCCATCTGATCAGCATAACTGAAGAAAATCAAGATGTTGAACAGCTGTTTGAAGAAATAATGATGGAAAACTTCCTTAACCTGGTGAAGGAAATGAACAGAAAACCCCAGGAAGTTCAGAGAATTCCAAAAATCAGGAATCCAAAGACGCCCACACTGAGACACATCATAATTAAAATGCCAAAGTTTAAATACAAAGAAAGAATATTAAAAGCAGCAAGAGACAAACAGTTAATTACTTATAAGAGAACACCCATAAGACTGGTAGCTGATTTCTCAAAAGAAACTGCAGGACAGAAAGTCTTGGCAAGAAATATTCAACAGGATGAAGACCCAGGATCTACAACCAAGGATACTTTATCCAGAAAAGCTATCATTTAGAGTCAAAGGACAGATAAAGAGCTTCCAAGACAAAAATAAGCTAAAGGAATTTATCACCACCAAGCCAGTATTGCAGGAAATGTTGGAGGAACTTCTTTAAGAAGAAAAAAGACGTATCAAAAACAGGAATAAAAAATAGTAATCAAAAACAGACCCACAAATACAGTGGATAATCTGGTGATGGACAGAGGGGAGAGGTGTTGGGGGGCTGGGAGAATGGGGTAAAGGGTTAAAGAAGTACAAATTAGTAGCTGATGGATGGTCGCAAGGATGGGGAGCACGGCATAGGGAATGCAGTTAGCATTAATATGATGGCTAGGTGGAGGGCCAGGGGAGGGAGGATGTAATGGGGGGGATCATTTTATGAACTATATAGATCTCAAACCAATGTACTGTATGCTTGGAATTAATTTAAATAAATACAGTTTTATAAAAATAAACATAAAAAAGAAGAAAAAAGATAAAAACACAAATAAAATGGCAATAACTACATACCTATCGATAATTACTTTAAATGTAAATGGATTAAATGTTCTAATCAAAAGATAGGGTGACTAAATGGATAAGAAAACAAGACTTATATATATGCTGCCTACAAGAGACTTGCTTCAGCTTGAAGGACTCATAGACTGAAAATAAAGGGATGGAAAAAGACATTTTATGATAAAGGAAACAAACAAATGAAAATCTGGGGTAGCAATTCTTATACCAGACAAAATAGACTTTAAAACAAAGACAAAGAACCCAGTAATCCCACTTCTGGGTATTTATTTGAAGAAACCCAAAATACTACTTTGAAGAGACACATAAATTCATATGTTCATTGCAGAATATTTACAATAGCTAAGATATGGAGGCAACCTGGATGTTCATCAATGAATGAATAGATGAAGAGAAGGTGGTACATGTATACAACGGAATATCATTCAGCCGTAAAAAAGAATGAAATCTTGCCATCTGCAATAACATGCTGAGTAGAATAAGTCAAGCAGAGAAAGGCAAATGCCATATGATTTCATTTACATGTGGAATCTAAAGAACAAAATAAACAAACAAAACAGAAACAAACTCATAGATACAGAGAACATTTTAATGGTTGCCAAATAAGATGGGGGTTGGGAATTGGGTGAAAAGGAGAATAAGTACAAATTGGCACTTACAGAACAGTCATGGGGCTGTAAAGTATAGCATAAGGAATATAGTCAATAATATTGTAATGACTATATATGATGTAGGATGAGTAGTAGATTTATTAGGATGATCATTTCATAAGTTATGTAAATGTGTAAATCACCATGTTGTACACCTGAAATTAATATAATATTGTATGCTAAATGTATTCAAAAAATTAAAAATTATTTAAAACTATAGAGAAATTTTTTAAAAATAAAATGTTTGTTTGATGCAGGGTCCTTTGCATCAATATATAAATTTAAGGATCGGCTTGTCAATTTCTTCAAGAAAGCTTGCTGGAATTTCTATGGGGATAGCATTGAGTTGATAGATCAGTTTGAGGAATGTTAACATCTTAACAATATTGAGTGTTCAAATTCATGAACATGGGATATCTCTGCACTTAGATCTTTAATTTTCCTCAGCAATATTTTGTAGTTTTCATGTGCAAATCATATACATTTTTGTTAAATTTATTCTCAAGTATTTTATTATTGTGACTTGAATTTCTCTTAGCATCACTTTCAAATCATTTATTGCTATTACATAGAAATGCAAGTGTTTTTTGTATATTGATCTTATATCTTGAGAATTTGCTGAACTCATAGGTTTTTTGTGTGGATTTTTTAAAGGGTGGTATACCAAGAATAATTTTGGTATCTTTCACAGGTAAGAGGCTCATCAGTGGTTCTATTATGCCATTATGCCACAGTGAATAAGGTATACAATCTGTTCAACTGTTCCACTACTTGTATAGTTGGTCACAGCCCGTATAACTTCCTTTATATCTTAAAGTATGCCTTAGAGAGAAAGCCAATAAGGAATGGAACTAGTCCATGATTCATGACTTGCTGTATCTGTTCCTGGTGGTCAACTGTGATGTTTGACATTGTCCATGTAGCTTTCTTCTGAATATTGGTTCTGGAATTCATTAGCAGGCTGGGAAAGATGGCAAGTGCTCCCACATCTATTATAACCTGAGTCTGTTTATCTGTCCCAGTGACAATATTTCCTATGGCTCTTAGTGTGGGAGTCATAATTGGCAATTCAGTAGCTCCTAGGAGCTTCACAAATTGGAGCACAACTTCTGTTTTTATGACCATTTCAATTCATTCATTTGCACCATCAGTAAGGTAGGAAATGGCCCAGAAGCTATCTGCTAATACTTCTGAATCATTGTGATGCAGAAGATGAACTAAAGTAGGAAGAATTTGCTCAACAACATCTAATAGGGGTGCAGGATTCCTATTGTGACTAAGGTTTGAAAGTGTCCTGGTAAGATTATGTAAGTGAACACATTCTAAAGATGACATATTGGGAACTGCAAGGAGTGCCAACAGTGGGTCAACTGCACGATATTTGATAATCAAGTCTCGGAAAACTGAACCATCACCTGCAATGTTTCCTAGATCCCATACAACTTGTTCACTGATGTGACCATGGATTGATGCCAAAAGAGAAGTGAATGCTAGGTTTAGCACCTCCATCTACTACAGTCTTCATCTGTTCTGATGTTCTGGAAGCAATGTTAGTAAGGGCCAAAGTAGATTCAAACTGAATGGGACTACAATCAGTTCTGCCAAAGAAGGACAAAAATTTTGGAATCAAACCAGCCCAGATTATGTTGTCAAAGGGTGGCTGTTTTTCCCTAGAAAGCAGTTTCCTAGCAGCTTGAGTAGCTTGGAGTTGTCATTATGAATTGCTGCTATTTGCAACAATTGCCTTAGACAATGTCCTCAACAAACCAATTTACAATGCCCTGGTTGTTGCAGTTTTCCTGCATTGGAGAAGTAGTATCATCAGGACACAAGCTTCTATTCCTCCTTTTCGGCATCTGGTCATCCTTCTTAGCTTTCCTCAGTTCCACATTAACTTCTATTGGTGCCACCTCATGTCTATACTGTCTTTCTCCTTATTCTTAAATCTGTTGAGGGGGGCAGCTAGTGAGTTAGCATTCTTGTTGGTGGACATGATTATGAGACAAGGGGAGAAAGCTACACAGCCAGCTTAGGCTTTTACAGAAGACTGTGTGAGGGGACACTGGCTGCAGGTCACCTACTCCGAAAAGGTCTACCATGAATCAGACTGAAGACGTTGTGCATGTGTGAATTAAAAAAAAAAAATTCCTCTATATAGTTGCCTGCAAATAAAAGGCAGTTTCACTTATTTTCCAATCTGGATGCCTTCTGTTTATTTTTCTTGCATGATTACACTGGCTAAAATCTCTAGTATAATATTAAATAGAAGTGGTGAGAGTGGACATTCTTGCCTTATTATCAATTTTATCTTTAACCATTAAGTATGATGTTAGCTGTAGGTTTTTGTAGATGCCTTTGATGAGGTTGAAAAGGTACCCTTATATTCCAGGTGTGTTGAGCTTTATCAAGAAGGGATGTTGGATTTTTGTAAAATACTTTGTTGAAATGATCATGTGTTTGTGTCCTTTATTCTATTAATATGGTACATTAAATTTATTTTCATATGTTAAAGAATCCTTGCATTATAGGAATAATCCTACTTAATTATGGAATATAACCCTTTTAATATACTACTGCATTCTGTGTGCTAGTGTTTTGTTGAGGAGTTTTCTATCTATATTCACAAGAGATATTCTGCAGTTTTATTTTCTTGTGATGTCTTTTCCTGACTTTGGCATCAGGCAGATACTGGCCTCATAAAATGAGAGAAGTGTTCCTGCCTCTATTTTCTGGAAGAATTCATGAAGGATCAGTATTATTTATTCCTTAAATATTGCTAGAAATCACTGGTGAAGACATATAGACTTGAGTTTTTCTTTGTGGGATGATATTAAAGTACTAATTTCTTTTTTAAAAAAACAATAGTGAATTTTATTTAGGCACACACAGAACTAACATGAACACCATTTACCACATATCTAGTATCTCTTCATAAATTAAAGGTAGAAAAAGCTTTCACATAATATCTTATATAGCTCTTTGTAAGGGCTAGAAAAATACAGACTTAAAGTGCTGATTGATATAGTGGACATCTGTGATATTGTTTGACTGCACCTTCTCTTCTCTTGAGAAGTCCCTCACTCTTCTAGTCCCCACTCCTAGGCCCTGACCCTTATACCGCTCTACAGGGCCACCTGTTTCTACCCACTGGGAACAGCTGGTGGGTCAGGGGAGAGACCTGTTTTTCCTTCAAGATTTGTGAACTTGAAAGCCAAGTATAGGCCAGTCCCTTTGAGAGGCAAAAGAAATTGTCAGTAGCTATATTTCCCTCATGGAAGAGGCTAGGCTATATGTAGTGCAAGAGAATAAAGCCAACACATTGAGAGAAGCAGAGATGAAAGAGAGGAGAGTCTTGGCTCCATTAGCACCTTTAGTCTCTATGGTTCTTGGTCCAACTGTGTCCTGCCCGCTCCAGCTGTGGTTTGGGTGGTCAACATCCTCCTGGTTTTGGAAAACTAACTGCCCTATATGTTTAAGTTCATTTGAAGTGGTTTTCCTTCACTTATAACCAAGATTTTCTCTTGTAAATTATTAAACTATATAATATAGATGATAATTATAGAAAATCAAATTCTGCAGAACTGCATGATAAAAACAGATTTTGTTATGCTTTTAAATTAATTGGAGTGACATTGGTTAATAAAATTATATAGGTTTCAAGTGTATGATTCTATAATACATCAGGTTTATTGCATTGTGTATTTACAACCCAAAGTCAAACATTCTTCCATCAACATATATTTCACTCCCTTTATCATTTTCTACCTTCCCCACAATGCCTTTTCCCTCTGATAACCACCATATTGTTGTCTGTGTCTATGAGTTTTTGTTTGTCTTGTTTGTTTGTTTGTTGCTTTCAGTTTTATATTCCACATATCAGAGAAATGACATATATCAGAGAAATCAGAGAAATCATACGGTTCTTGACTTGTCTGACTTATTTCACTTTGCATGATAGTCTCAAGATCCATTCATGCTGTCACAAATGGCAATATTTCATCTTTTCTTTGGGTGAGTATTATTCCATTATATATATGTACCATATCTTTATCCAATCACCTATCAATGATATATTTTTATTTCCATGTCTTGACCACTGTGAATGACACTACAATGAACATTAGGGCACAGAATAAGTGTTTTCAAATTTTGGGGGTAGATATCCAGAAAAGGGATTGCTGGGTCATATAGTAACTCTATTCTTAATTTCTTGAGGAATCTCCACACTGTTTTCCAGAGTGGCTGTACCAATTTACATTCCCACCAACAGTGTAGGGTTCCTTTTTCCTCACAACATCTCCAACATTTGTTATTATTTGTCTTGTTGATAATGGCCATTCTAACAGGCATGAGGTGGAACCTCATAGTGGTTTTGATTTGCATTTCCCTAATAGTTAGTGGAGTTGAGCATCTTTTCCTATATATCTTGGCCACTTGTATGTCTTCTTGGGTGAAGTGTCTGTTTAGGTCCTCTGCTCATTTCTAAATTGAGCTATTCTTTGTTGTTGTTGAGTCATATGAGTTCTTTATATATTTTGGATATTAACTACTTATTGGAGGTTGCTTACAGATACCTTCTTCCATTTGATTAGTTGCCTTTTTGTTTAGTCGATGGTTTCTTTGCTAAGCAGAAGGTTTTTAGTTTGAGATAGTTTCATTCATTTATCTATATGCTTTTACTTCCCCTGCCTTTGAGGTCAAATTCATAAAATCCTTGGTCTTAGAAGACCAAGGTCCAAAAATTTAGTACCTATGTTTTCTTCCATATATTTTACTGTTTCAGGCCTTATATTTAGGTCTTTGATCCATTTTGAGTTAATGTTGTTCATAGTGACAAATAGAAGTCTAGTTTCATTCTTCTGCATGTGGCTTTCAATTTTTCTAGCACCATTTATTGTAGAGGTTTTCTTTTCTACACTGTATGTTTCTGGTCTTTTCTTAAAATTATTTGCCCATATATATGTGGGTGTATTTCTGGGCTCTCAATTCTGTTCTATTGGTCTGTTGTCTGTTTTTTCTGCCAATACCATACTGTTTTGATTATTGTAAATTTGTAGTATAATTTGAAGCCAGGGAGTGTGATGCCTCTGTCCTTGTTCCTATTTCTCAGGATTGCTTTGGATTGCTATTCAGTCTTTTGTGGTTCCATACAAATTTGAATTTTCTGTTGTTGTCCTATATTTTCTTTAAATGCCATTGGGATTTTGATGGAGATTTCATTAACTCTTGTATTTCTTTGGGTTATATGGCCACTTTAACTATGTTGAATCTTCCAATCCTTTAGCATGGAATATCTTTTTATTTCTTTGTGTCTTCTTCAGTTTCTTTTAATAATATAGTTTTCACTGTATAGGCCCTTCATATTCTCTGTTAACTTTATTCCTAGGTATTTAATTCTTTTTGTTGCAATTGGAAAGGAATTTTTTAAAATTTCTTTTTCTGAAATTTCATTGTTAATATGTAAGAATGCAATGGATTTTTGCGCATTGATTTTGCATCCTGCAACTTTGCTATATTTGTTTATTGTTTCTAATAGTTTTTTTTGGTGGAGTCTTTAGGGTTTTTTTATATAGAGAATCATGTCTGCAATTTTACTTCTTCATTCTCAGTTTGGATGCCTTTTTCTTATTTTTTCTTGCTGGATTGTTCTGGCTAGGAGTTCCAGTACCTAATGTTGAATAACAGTGGTAAGAGGGGCATTCTGTCTTATTCCTGATCTTAGAGGAAAAGCTGTCAGTTTTTCATCTTTGAGTATGATATTAGCTGAGGTTTGTCATGTATAGACTTTATTATATTGAGGTCCTTTACTTTTATGCCCATTTTATTGCATGTTTTAATAAAAAATGAATGCTTTATGTTGTCAAATGCTTTTTATGCATCTATTGATATAATTATATGATCTTTATCCTTTATTATGTTCATGTGGTGTATCACGCTGGTTGATTTGTGTATGTCAAACCAACCTTGCACCCCTGGAATGAATGCCACTTGATTGTAATGCATTATCTTTTTAATGAATTGTATTTGATTTGTTAGTATTTTGTTTAGAATTTTTGCATCTGTATTCATCAGAGATATTGGTCTGAATTTGTGTGTGTGTGTGTGCGTGTGTGTGTGTGTGTGTGTGCACGCGCACGTGCCAGGTTTTGATATCAGGGTAATGTTGACCTCACAAAATGAGTTAGGAAATGTTACCTCTTTTCAATATATTGAAAGATTTTGAGAAGAATAGGTATTAAATCTTCTTTGAATCTTTGATAGAATTCACTAGTGAAGCCATCTGGTCCTGGACTTTTACTTTTGGGGAGGTTTTTAATGATTGTTTCAATTTCCATACTGTTGATTGGTCTATTTAGATTTTCCAGTTCTTTGTGATTCAGTCTAGGAAAGTTGTATCTTTCTAAGTACTTGTCCATTTCTTCTAGGTTATTAAATTTGGTGTTATATACTCTTTCATAGTATTCTTGTATGACCCTTTGTATTTCTGTGGTGTCCATCGTCACTTCTCTTTCATTTCTAATTTTTTTTAGTTTCTTCTTTTTTTCTTAGTAAGTCTAGCCAGAGATCTGTCAATTTCATTAATCTTTATAAAGAACTATGTCTTGGTTGCATTAATTTTTCTATTGCCTTTTTGTTTTCAGTTTCATTTAATTCTGCTCTATTTTTTTCCTTCTGCTGACTTTGGGCTTCATTTGTTCTTTTCCTAATTTTTTAAGTTAGATTGTTAGGTAGTTTATTAGCGATTTTTCTTATTTCTTGAGATAGGTCTTTATTAGTAACACTTTGCTGCATCCAAAAAGTTTTGATATGTCGTGTTTTTTTTCCAGAATAATATGTAGCTTTATTATGACATAGGAAAGACTCTAAGCCATTAAGTGAAAGGGAAGAGTCAGTCAAACAGTTCCTCAAAACAAGAGGTGAAAGAGAGGTGTAAACATCTTGGTAATTAAATCCACAGCACGATCATTGGATCATTTTGTTTACAGTTATAGCAAATCCAACGGTCACTTCAATGGTCAAAACAGCAATTTTCCACATTCTCATTTGTCTCTATCTTTTGATTTTTCTTTTTATCTCTTCTTTGATCTAGTTATTCTGTAGTATCACATGGTTTAATCTCCACATATCTGTGGGTTTTCCCACATTCTTTTTGCTGTTGATTTCCAATTTCAAAGTATTGTGGTTGGAAAATATACTTGGTATGATTTCAGTCTTATTCAATTTTTTGAGGTTAGTTTTGTCCCAACATGTTTAATGTGCACTAGAGAAAAACCGTATAATCTTATGTTCTAGAATGAAAGGCTCTGTAAACATCAATCATGTCCATTTGGTCTTTAAAGATTATATTTCTTTATTGATTTTCTGTTTGAAGAATCTATCCATAGCTGTAAATGGGGGTATTTAGGTCTCCTACTATAATTGTGTTTTTGTCAGTTTCTCCCTTTAGTTTCGTTAGTAGTTGCTTTATATATTTTGGTGCTCACTGATTTGGTACATATATAAATGTTATGTCTTCTTGATCTGGCTATTGGGAAGGTGCTGGAGTGGGACCAGCTGGGAAGATCCCCATGGCTGTGATGGCACAAAGTGCTGTTAGTTTCAAAAAGTTGTCGGATCAGTGAGAGGACCAGCAACTCAAGGCTCCTGGAGGAATTGCTGCAACCCCAATGTATGGTCAGCTTTTAACTTTATATCTGATATATAATGACATGAATAATGCAAGATACCTTTGGAAAAGAATAACACCTGCTATAAAATCTGCAAATTCTGAACGTGAGGAAAATTGGTCAGTAGGACAGAACCTCTGACAGATGTCCCTCGAATCTATGCTACCATCAATGCTTGCCAATGATTTGAGATGGTCCAGCCAAACATAGAATCACTTAGAGATGCAGCAGGGCATCTCAAACATATACCACAATCACTGCTGATGATTTTGCAGCTTTTGTCAGGCTCCTTGTGGAAGAGGCTGTGAAAGATATATTAGAACAAAGAGGGCAAGCTGATTCTACCAGAATGGTTATGCCCAAAAAGGCAGTTACAGGGGTCTTGGATATTTCCTTTAACAAGTTTATTCTTTTATCAGAGCCTGCCCCAGTTCCACTAGTCCCCAGTGAACAGCATTTAGCCAGACTATCTGATTATGTAGTTTTCCTTGAAAATTGATTTATCAGTCTGAGTTCAAGATCCACTTTCAGAGTCCTGTATACTGAAAAATATAGATAAGTAAAAATTTTATTTTCAATTTATTGGATGTATTAAGCACCTCAGGATTCCTTACTGAGTATGTGATTATTTATACATACAAATATATAATATATATGTATATGTGTGTGTGTGTATACACACATAATGCTAAATAGTTACTGAAACAATTCTCATTTTGTAATATTTGACAATTTGGATGAAGCCCGTCAGTATTACTCAGTTTATATTCTCTAGTATCTCATAAAAACAGCTCTCCTGCTTCATGTAGAACAGTAGTTGTCAACTGTTATTTCCCTGCCCCAGCACACAGTACACTCCCAAATATCACTGATTGATAGTTGTAGTGATTTGTTTTGGAGTTGAGGAGGCCTATCCTCAGGGGCATTATCTGAATTGTGGGGCATTCTGATTCACCCTGTTTAGAAAATATGCTCTCTTTTCTCCCACATCCTGAGAATCACTAACACAGAATGCTGAAATATCACTGAGGAGCAAAAAATCATTTCCTTAGTAAACCAGTTTGTTAATTTTACATTTTTTTTCTGTTAGTGTGTATACATCTTTTGCTGTCAGTGGAGGGTTTGCCATGAAAATGCAACTTATTTAAGACATTTATGAGAAGTATTATAATGTTCTTTCAGAAGAGGGGAAACATACTTATGGAATGCATTATACTGGGAAAGAAGCTATTGAGATAAGTGCTACGCTTTGATCAAATATCCAGTCTATTGGTTGCTTACATTTATTCCTTGGTTCAAGTTATGCCTTTTGGAGAAATACTGAACATCTCTTCATTTTTTATATGATAGCCCTCTGAATATTTGAAGTTGTTTATTGTATCTTCATGTTAAAATAGCTCCTAGTTCATTTTTTTCTGCATTTGTTCGATAAATATTTAATTAAATTATTTTTTTTAAGTGTTATGTCTTCTTCATGCATTGTCCCCTTTATCCCTATAAAGTGACCATCTTTGTATCTTGTTATCTTTTTTACCTTGAAATCTATTTTGTTAGATAGAGGTATGACTACATCAACTTTTCTCTGGATGCCATTTGCTCGGAGTATCATTTTCCATCTTTTTGCTTTGAGTCTATATTTGCCCTTGCAGCTGAGATGTGTCTCCCGAAGGCAACATATAGATAGGTTTTGTTTTTTAATTCAGTCTGCTACTCTGTGCCTTTTTATTGGTGAGTTTAGTCTGCTTACACTTAGTGTGATTATTAATTATAAGAATTTCATATAGTCATTTTATCTTTTGTTTTCTGGTAGCTCTATGTCTCCATTATTTCTTTTCTCTTGTGTTTCTGTCTATTATTTTAGTTTGGTGTTATGCTATGATTTTCCCCCCCAGTTCCTCTTTATTTATTTTTTTATGTTATATGCCCCAGTTCTGGATTGTGTGTGTGTGTGTGTGTGTGTGTGTGTGTGTGTGTGTGTGTGTGTTTACCACTAGGCTTATGCAAAAAAAACCAAAGGTTGTTTTTTTTTTTTAACATTTAATAGTCCCTTTTCCTCAGAATACCTTACCTCCATTCCCTTTTGCAGATTCAGACCTTTACTTCTCTTTTTGTTTTTTGTCATCAATTATCCCTATTTATGCTGTGAGTTAGTTTATGAATCACAATAGTTATTGTCTTCTTCTCTCTTTTAAAATGTTTTTATCTCCTTTAAAGTTTATGTTAGATTTTAAGTGTTTAATATCCTATTCTGAGTAAGGGTTGCAATTTCCTCCTTCTATATGTCATCTTACACATAGTTTCATATTTTTTGTCTTTTTGTTTCAGATAGAGTAGCCCCCTTTCATATTTCCTATAATGAAGGTCTTTAGGTGGTAAAGTTTTTCAGCTTCTGTATGTCTGGAAAAGTCTTTATTTTTCTTTCATATCTAAAGGATAACTTTGCTGGTTATATTTTTTCTTGGCTGGTAATTTCTCTTTCAATAGTTTGAATATTTGATTTCACTTTCTCTTAGCTTGTAGGGTTGCTTCTTAAAAATCTGATGATAATTGAATGGGATTTTCTTTATAGGTTACTGTCTTCTTTACGCAGGCTACCTTGAGAATTCTCTGTCGTTAATTCAAGAATTCAGCTGTCTTAATAGGTTTAGGAAGTTCTCATTGACTTTTTGTTTGAATAGGCTCTATGTTCCCTTCTCCCTCTCTTCTCCTTCTGGAAACCCATTATCCTTATATTGCTCTTTCTAATAAACTCAGATAGTTCTCACAAAGTGCTTTCATTTTTTTAAACTCTCAAGTCTCTCTTCTTCTAACTGCATAGATTCTAAATTCTATCTTTAATATCATTAATTCTTTCCTGGCATCTGGTCAGCTCTCTATTCTAAGCTCTCGTTTATTCTTCATCTCTTTTATTGAGTTTTTCAGCTCCAGAATTTCTATTTGGTTCTTTTTTAGAATTTCAATATCTTCGGTAAAGCACTTTTTTTCGTTTACTGATTTTGTTTCTGAGTTAATGAAACTGCCTATCTGAGTTGTCTTGTATTTTGTTGAGTTTTTTTCAGAACTGTAATCTTGAATTCTCTGTCATTTAAATTACATATTTTCGTCTTTTTTGTTATTTTTTTCATTTTCTTTCTCAGTTGCCTTGTTACCTTGATTGTTCATAGTATTTAATAGGCATTTATGAAAATAAAATCTTTTTTTTTGTTTTTTTTTAAAGAATAACACTTCTCTAATAGGTTGGAAGAAGAGGTCTTTCTTTTGATTTTCACCATGTGGCGCTGAATCACAAGTTTGTTTTTTCTCTTGCACTGCTTCAGCTTCTCAGATCTCTGCAGGGTGGTGGAAAATACCCTTGGGGAGTTGGATGTCTCCTCTGTGAGCGGGTTGCCTCAGTCTCCGCACTACCGTCATGGAGGAATGTGATGGGTGATGGGGTTCTGATCCCATTAAATCCTAGCACAGCCCTCTGCAACCAGATGCTGCCAACAGTGCTTCACTACCCAAGGTGACCACGTGCCCCTCCGGGACCAACTGTGATGAATGAGGAAGAAATGGGCTGGGAGAGGCCGGCTCCTGCTGTTGTGGCTTTGTTTTCCACCCAATAATGGTGACTGCCAAACCTCAGCTGCCTCACTTCCGTATCTCCACTTGTCACTGGGATTAGCTGGGCAGTGTCCATCTGCTACTCAGGGAGAAATGCTTCTGCCTTTCCTATTCTCAGGGCTGCAAATAGTGTGCTCTGTAATCTGACACTCACTGCTACAGCTGCTTCTGGGGCCCACTACTAGCCCTGGGAGGGTGGGGGAGGCAGCCAGGGTCTGTGGCTTTGTTTTCTGCCTGGCAATGGTGGCTTCTGGACCACATCTGCCATACCTCCATATTCCGTCTCTGCCGGGATCACTGACTTAGTTGCACTATGTGCTGACCACCCAGGCAGGAATATGCCCTGTATCTCTCTGCTCCTGTTAAGGCTGGAAAATCTTCAAAGTGAGCCAACTAGTTAAGTCAGCTACAGGGAAGAAATATCTTTAGATACCAGAAGTTGTCCTACTTGCTTGGGTGTGGGTTTAGGAAATGTATTGTATAGGATATGAAGATGGCCAGTGTCTGCTTCTATAATCTGCTCACTTATTCACCAGAGTGTAGTACGAGGTGATGTATTTGTATTGCGTTAATGGTCGACTTCTGCTTTCTGTAAACTGCTTACTTGTTTAATGTAGTTTTGGGCTTTGTGAGCTGCCTCTTTTGAAATTGTAAGAGTGAAGACTTCCCAGTAAATCAGTAACAAGGAGGTGATTCCTTGAGGCACAAAAGTCCCAGGAAGAGGCCCGACATTCCAAGATACAGATAACAAGACTGTCTACCAGGCTATGTTTGATCTAGCAATTCCCCAGATACATTTATCTTTGTAAAGGACATTAACGGTTAACTTCTGCTTTTTGTAATTTCCATACTCTCTCTTTGTTCTAAGATGTAGTCCGAGGCTTTATAAAACTGCCTCAAAGACCTGGGACTGATCTCCTCTAACCCTACGTGGTAGAAAGTCAGTCGCCGGCCGGCTAATAAAGGCTCACAATTAATCTCAATTGGTTCCATGGGTCTTAGATTCGAACACACCACAACACTCCTCAAGGCTGCAGAGGGCACACTGTAACCTGATTCCTCCCTTCTCCAGAGACCCATGGCACCCATCTCTGCCTTTTCTCCCTTCCCTCTTCCTCTGTTCAACTTGTAACTTCAAGGGGCGGGGCCAGGGGAACTTCTGGTGTCTCCATGCTTTTGACATCACTCAATTTTTAAAAATCTTTTTCTTTTTTTAAACTTTAAAAAATAGCTTTATCAAGATATAATTTACATACCATACATTTCATCTATTTAGTGTACTATTCAATTGCATTAATTATTTACACTGTTGTAACCATCACCACTATTTCCAAAACTTTCATCATTCTAGACTGTTCAGATTCTCTATTTCTTCTTGAATTAATTTCAGTATTTAGGGTATTTCCATCTTTGCAGGAATTGTTTCCATTTTATCTAAATTGTTTAGTTTGTTTACATAAAATCGTTCATATTGTTCTTATAATCCCTTTAAATATTATAAATTTAATGAATTTCTCTTCGTTCATTTTGGCGACTTTTTCATGATCAGTCTAACAATGTGTCAATTTTATTGATCTTTTTAAAAAACAAGTTTTTTTTTTAAAAAAACTTCACGGATATTTCTCTATTGTGTCTTTAATTTTAATTTCCTTCTTCTTTCTTTGGGTTTTCTTCTCCCTCCCCAACTCTCTCCCAAGTTACGTAAGTGGATTCTTAGGTTATTGATTTGAGAATTTTTTCCTTTCCCAATATAGGTGTTTGTAGCTTTAAATTTCCCTCTAAGCACTGCTTTACCTTCATGCCATACATCCTGGTGTGTTATTTTTATTCAGCGCAAAATATTTAGATTTTTCTTGTGATTTCTTCTTGACCAATCAGTAAAAGTTTTTTGATTTAATTTCCAAGTATTTGCGGACTTCTCAAATTTCCTTCTGCTACTGATTTCTAATATAATTCAATTGTGGTAGGAAAAATACTTTGCATGATTTTATTCCCTTAATTTTATTGACATTTGTTCTATAGGCTGAAGCATATTTCATATATGCCTAAAAATAATGTAGATTTTGCTATCGGTAGATGAAATGTTCTATAGATGAAAATTAAAGTGGTTGATAGGGCCATTCAAGTTTTTTACATCTTTGCTGTTCAGGGTTATCTTTTTTAAAAAAATAAAATAGATAACCTCATTCATATGAGTGTGGCTTTCCACTCATTTTAGAATAATATCCAGATTTTTTCATACTGCTGCCTATCTTTATGCATTCATCACATACCATTATTCATTTTGCTCAATTAACTCAATTAACAAGATAAAGCTACCCTTGCATCCTATTATTGATATAAAAATCTACCATACAAATATAATTAATATAGTACTGCTATGAGGATAAATAAGCTGACCAGTGGAACAGAAGAGTCCAGAAATATGCCCACATATATATGACCACTTTACATATGACAAAGTGAAAAACTGTGGTATAGTGAGGAAGAGAAGGTTTTTCTCAATAAATGGTACTGGGACAGCTGGAAATCCATAAAGGAAAACTTCTACCTTAAACCCCATCTCACACTATTAACAAAAATCATTTCGGTATGATTTCAGATTTAAAAGTGAAAAGTAAAACAAAAAAGATTTTAGAAGAATACAAGAACATTTTTATGATCTTTGAGTAGACAGATATTTAAACAAAATATGCCAACTATGAAGAACAATTTAGCAATATTTACAACTGGTAAATTGTAATTTAATGTAGAATTGGTAAATTGTACTATATTGAGCTGCTTTTTCATCAAATACATTCTCACAACACAATATATTCAACAAAGAATATTTTTAAAAACTAACAGGTCAGTAAAAAAGACAGAAACCCAAAAAAAAAAAAAAAGCAAGTTGAACAGATATTTCACAAGAGGATACTCAAAGGCCAGTAAGCATATATGAAGTGTTCAATCCTGTTAATAATCAGTGAAATAAAACTAAAGTCACACAGATACCGCTTACATGTGTGCCAGAATAAAATGGAAAAGACTGACACCGCCAAGTGTTGGCGAAAATGTGAGACAGCTGAACTTGGGAAACTGGCTGGACCTGGTAAAGCTGAACATAATGTATGCACTGTGACCCTACAATTCCACTCCTAGGCAGAAATGTATACCTTTGTGCACCAAAATTCATGTACTAGAATATTTGAAGCAGTACTATTAATAAATGTTTCTAACTGGGAATGAATCAAACATCCATCAGATAAATAATACGTGGTTTATTCATGTAGTGGAATACTATAGTATGAGAACCATGATCAAACACATGCAACGAAAGTCTCACAGAATATTGAACAAATAAGCTAGATACAAAATACATAGTTTGATTCTATGCATTCTATTCAAAACCAAACAAAACTAGTCTATGCTCTTAGAAATTAGGATAAGTGTCTACCCTTGGGGAGTTAGTACTGGGAGTATGAGAAGGTTTCCAGGATACTAATGATATTGTTTGAGCTGAGTGCTGATGGTATGCATGTGGTCCACTTGTGAAAAATCACTGACTTGTTTATGCATGTTACACTTAAGTTAAAATGATTTGCCTCGGCCTACATAATCAGCTGACTGAAGAAATGATGTCTTCTCTTGGATTCTCCCCTTGGCTACACTCACTTGCACTCTCAACTCCAAACTGCCACTTCCAAAGAGTGGAGGTGAATTACTCCTTCATTCCCCAACATACAAACTAAACTAGATTTGTTACAGATCTGGTTGATAAAAGAGGTCTACCAAAATGTGAAACCAAGTCTACCGTTCCCTTCCTGCCTGTTGATTACTCTCCCCTCGTCCCCCATATGCCCAAATGTCCTCTGCTGTCTCTGCCCCAATGTCTCTTATTCAGAAGTGACTGCTCCTCTCAAGGAACATATAATTATAAAAGTTTTGAACCAAAAAGAAGGGAGATAGTTATCATTTCAAGTTGCAGACAATGGATGGGTGAGGAGTCATCTGAGCCTAACACCCCCAGAGGAAGATAATATGCAATTGAAATGCAGGCTTGAGGGATAGGGATGTTGAAGTCTTGGCTCTGCCTTGGGCTAGTTTGTATCCTCTCTATTCTTCAGTTTCCTCATCATTAGGGTTATCCCTATTTTTACCTCAGTTGTTAATAAGGACTGCCATGAGGTAGCTTAATAAATGTTAGCTGTCAACTTGCTTTATCCAAGGTATACTGTCCCCAAGGAAGCAGGACCCAGGAGTTCATACAGCAGAAGGCTTCATGCTGACTGTAAGTGATCCCAGGCAAACTTAGAAGAGCTCTCCTGGGCGTCCCATATTTGTTCAGTATTGTAGTGAGGAACATACACATGCTACATGGCTAAATGGGAGAAGAAAAACTGAGGACACAGGTGGAATTGGCTGTACCCAGCCCCATATATATCTGCTAAAAAGGTCTATAAATAAGTGTAGCATCTACTGCATCAATTGCCTTCAAAGAATCTGTAATGTCAGAGGAAGGAAAAACAAACTTCTTATCAAGTGTGTAGTATCTGATATAACAGAAACATGGAAGGTGGTGACAACTATGCTTTCTAGTTGACCAAAGGGCCAGAAAACGCCACAGGCATTTAGGTATAGCTTTATTTATAGAGCCCTGGTCCCTGCATCTGACCTCTACTGTGAAGACCCAGAGACCTTGGCAGTGACTGCTTCATGATCCATACAAAGCCTGAGGTAGACAAAAATCAATTTATCAACATTGAAAAATAATGCTCAACTAGAATATTCATACTGGTATTTTTCTCCCCGTAGGCACACCTACACAAGAAGCCAAATCTTCATTATAATACTTTTCATTGATTTCCTCTTTAATCTTTATTTCCTTCTTCCTTTGGGTTTAGTTTGCTTCTCCTTTCCTACCCATCCACCCAATTACATAAGTGGAATCTTAGGTTATTGATCTGAGATTTTTTTTTCCTTTCCCAATATAGAAGACATATCGAAATAACATAAGGGCAATAAGCTAATAAAGACTGAAGAATGAATTCCCAAAAGACCTAATGGGACTGGAGATCTAGACATGAGAGCTGACAATATTTTTTCTGCCTCTCCACTGATGATTACATTGCACCCTTCCTCAAAGCCTGTGTCTTTGTACGCCTCTGCTCTGATATGATTGTTATTAACATAAATTTAGACAGCAATCTATTTCCTCGATTTCCAGTTTGGGGAAGGGGTAAAGCTAGAAAAACTCTGTACTGATAATTACACAGATTAGTTAAAAGAGGTAAAAGTCTCTAATCAATGCCTTCTCTCCCTGAAGGCAAATTTCCAAAGAGTCACACTAGAACTAGAGGCTTGGTGGGCACTGAAAGAGTAGTTACTACCTGCAGGTTTCCGGCTTTCTGCAGGTTAGGATACCTCCCATTTGAATGCAGCTGGAAATGGCCAGTTTCTCTCCCTGAACACTGTGGCTATACAGCGCTTTTCCTTTAGTATAGTCAAGGTTCAAAGAATTCAATTTGAGCATTCTTAGTTATACCACAATTCAGTCATGTTCCCAGATCAGTCCTCCCAATCTCAGGTTGTGTCTTTTCCACAAACAGCTGATTTGATCTTAATTTCTACTTTCGTCCTCAGGCAAACTGAATAGCAGGTCTGGGAGAGCTCTGTAGGCACTGCCCTGAACAGCTTGCATCACTGACCCGACAGTGATATAGGGTCATGCCCCTCTTTCTCCTAACAGTTACAAGTCTTGAATGGAAAACCACCAAATATTTAGACTGTAGGTATGAGTGTGGGGAAGTCCTACCAGCTTCTGCCTTGGTGATGGTGGGTAGGGGCTACCTTTTCCTAAGAGTGTGTGTCACTGCCCAGACATTTAATCACAGTAAGATGTAAGGGAGTGAAAGGGAACAGCAGAGAAGGCAACAAGGCCAATAAACTTCATAGGAAAGAGGCTCTGCTCCTCTCCTGCACATACGACAGCTTACTCAAACCCCAGAGCCCTGCTCCATCCACCTAAGCTCCTTTGCTCTTCTCTACCCACTGAAGGCTCTGAACCTTCTTTTTCGCTCTGCTTTGTATTACCAACAATTACTCGATCCTTTGGGGGATTCTTCTCTCACCCAAATTAACCATGCAGTGGAAAGAGACTAAAAATGTTTTATAACTTGCTTAGAATTAACTAAGACCATTAAATGAAAATAGTGATAGGAAATAATAAAGCAGATTTTCATGCACTACTGAACCATCAATACTTTCTGGTACTTTCCCCAAAACTAAAATGAACCTGGCTATGTAACTAACACTCAGAGCTCACCATCTCCACTTCCCTAGCACCATTACAAAACTTTAGCTAGCTAACAACAGCCACCATTGTCAGCAGTACTATTATTTATTTTCCCAAATGACTTATAGCAAACCATCACCAATGCAAAAAGACTTTAATTTTTGTAAACTAGTAATAGTTTGGAGATTGACAGATTGCAGAAGAAACAGAAATTAGGTAACCCATGTCCTGCTAAAAAACGTGCTACTCCAACATCATGAACAATGACATATATAAACAAATTAAGAGACTACACTTTTTAAACAAGTACTCTGGATAATTATAGAAAGTAATGCCTTTTTCGACATGCTTTAAAAAATCATTTTTAAAAGAATATGCAATAATTTCTCTGCTTTGTTCTTTAAACTTTTCACTACATCTAAAAATTAGCAATTTTTCCAAACAGTGATATAAAGTAAAGACAATAGTTCACCTAGCTGTTAGTTTTGGAAGTGTAGTCAAGTAAGAAGCCAAGGCTGATGATTGCAATAGTTTGAAATGGCAAACACAAATTCTAAATGGTGATGAGACAACGAATCCTACTGCCCAAAGTATGACATTGTAATGGAAGAATAGATATTGTTTCTTTCTGGGATGGATCTATAGCATGTAGCCCTAGTGCTATAACCTAGAACAAACACAGGGAGAATTAATTTGAAGTCTGTCAGATTTTAACAGTCATGTCCTCCTACTGTAATTTAGTATCTAATTTTAGGAAAATGTGCAACAGGGTTTACATGACAGGTTTTCATTGTTTCTTGAGAAAAAACAACTACCCCATTTTTGTTCAACAAAACTAAATCTAATTACATTCTTGACAACCAGAAACATTAATTGCTATGGTAGGAAATTCTTTAGAGAAATCCCCCAAATCCAAAGCAATTCTATTCTGGTATCCAAAATGTTCTATCCAGTTCCAGAATTGCATTATATTAGCAAATAAAGTAGTTATTATTTATAACAACTGGCTAAAATTCTAGGTAAATAACTTTTATGACAATCTAAAATTAGTTTTAAACTTATAACTTTAGCAATACATACTGAACACTTACATTCAACTGTACAGAATGCAATCCATTTAATCTTGAAAAACACTATGTAACCTAACTATGGAAATGAGAGCACACACCTGCAAACCAGTATGCTCCCTCATCAATTCTACAACTATGATAAATTTAATACTGTAAACAATGAACAGATCAGAAGTTAAGCAGCTTTAGCAAGTCATAGTATAATTTTTATGAGCTCAGACAGTAGAGGCAAATGGAACTTTTAGGACATTACTTAAAAAAAAAAATAGATTTTTAAAGATGAAGGTCCCAACTCATTCTTATATACACACACAAAAGTTCAACTGTCACAGACAGCAAGTATTGAATTTATACATTGGAGTTTTCGGCATCATCTGTACATTTAGAATACTTAAAATAAACAAAGCTGTCAAATCTATGTAAGGTGGATCATTCAAATCTGTATAAGATGGAACACAGCTGGACTGCTGCTCACCGCTGCTTCTCAAATGCAAAAACCAAGTAAATACCTAAAAAATAAATAAAGAAAAGTTAGAGTGTGGTTTTTCATATCCTCAAGGTAAACAAAAAATCCATCCTAGTTACATTTTGGTGAAAATTCTTAGGCTCTCAAG
Source organism: Rousettus aegyptiacus (assembly GCF_014176215.1). NCBI lineage: Eukaryota > Metazoa > Chordata > Mammalia > Chiroptera > Pteropodidae > Rousettus > Rousettus aegyptiacus. The sequence goes on from NW_023416287.1 coordinate 44,914,144, forward strand.
CAAATTTGGAGAGGAAAAATCCCATTATTTCTGAGAGTTCCTAAATGACTTTGAGACATTTAAGCAGATATGGGATCACATGTGATATTTGAAAACAAATGTCTACATACAGTAATACTCAGTGACATCACATCCCTTGAGAAAACCGATTCGACGGCTCTAAAAATCTCTAAAAATAACTTGCAATAAGAAAATGTAAAAGTATAAAAGAAAATTAACACTAAAATATCTTATGACTTAATTCTTTTTATCTGGAGTAAGATAGGTAAAGTTTTATTCAGAAAAAAACTAATAATTGTAGGAAACATATATAACGTGCCTATTAAAATTCTAATTATTGAATTGCTGTATTGTACGGTCGGTAAGGAAAATGAGTCAAAAACCATATGGTAATTGATACTCTGAGATATTAATCTGGCCCCAACTGTGATATTCCTGCATGAATCCAACCCCAAGAGTACTCTCCTCTAAATAAGGTATCTTGTGTTATTGAATATTCACTCTAAGACATAGAAGTGTATCTCTTCATTCTGAATCACACTGAAGTTCAAACCTATAATATTTTCTAATAAGATACCAATAGATTTTATGGTGAAAAAATACTTGAAAAAGATGACAAACCTTCACAACATCACACGAATGTTCCGGGTGTGCACTAGGCCATTCAAGCAACCAGCAAGTCATGATAACAGGCCACATAACTTGGAAGTCCCTGCTCCTAGTTAACTTTTGAGCAGGGAATAGATGAAGGATGGCAGACTACGTACAGCCTCCTGATCCTTCAGCTTTTTGCTCTTCCAATCCAACCTTCACAGGAGTACCATCATACAACTCTTTCCAAAACACTACTTTGGTCATGCTATTCTGTGCTCCTATCTACTAGCTCCCAATTTTTTCTTTTTTTTCTTTCTTTCTTTCTTTTTTTTTTTTTTAGGTAAAATGAAACATGGTTGGCAGTAAACAGGTGGACAGAAAACAGGCAGGGTAATAATCAACACTATAGATTCTTTTAGAGGATAAGGAAGCAAAGCATTCGCAAATATGTAACAAAATTTGGAACAGACCAGCATTACTTACCTTGTCCCATACCCCAAGACTGCAGTGCAACCCTGCCAAACCCACCCCAAACATACCTATACTTAACTGCAAAAAACTCGGCATTCCTGTCCTGCCCTCATTGAGGGTCATTTAAAACCACTAAGATGCAGTTTCTGATTTCAGAGAAGCAAATTAATAACTTGCCTTTCTAACTCAAACATTCCTAGTTTCACTCATATATAAAATGCCTTTTGTGTAAGAATTTAAACAGGGATTTAAAGAAGCAAATCTTGAACCACTTTTAAAGCAAATCAGCAACAATTCTCTACTCTCCATTCGCATTTAAAGCATCTTCTAGAGGAGCAGCAGGCCATAGTAAAAAGCACTTTATGATTTAGACCAGTAGGAGTTCAAAGTATAACTGCTTGTATTTATTAAACTGTGACACCAGGCAAGATGCTTTCCAGCCCACAAAGCCCTCCAACCTAGAACAGGGTACCTTATCAAAGAGTTGGTTGATCCAGAGTGCTAGATATTGGCTGCCATTTGAATATTACTCCTCTTGTATTGCTTTTCCCACCTCTAAGACATCTCTTCCTCAACTGTCTGGGGCCAGCTAATTCACCTGTATTTTATCACTAAAGTCCACAATTAATATAAAAATACAGCTCTAAGCTATGGCCACCACACCATCATGGCTTTTGATGAGTTGTTTTCCATCACACTGTATGGGATGGGTGGCATACCTAAAATATCTACTCCATTTCCAGTTTGGAGAAAGTAATGAAATGTGTACGTTTATACGCACATCTCAGTTTGTCAAAGATTACGTCTCTAATACATCCTCCAATCTCATTTCTACTAAAGGTACCAATATTGTGAGACAAATAAGCTCAAAATGTTGGCTCTATTTGTCTTCTTTCCTTTTCTATCCAATTCAGCAAGTCCTAAGAAATTTTCCTTCCATATGGGCTTCCATGAGCCCATGATGATGAGTGACCTTAGCTCTGTGACTTTACCCAAGTTAATTAATTGCTTTTTCGCCTGCACAAAGGAGATATAATAAATAGCAGTCGACTCATCAAGTTGTGAGGATAAAATGAGCTACAATATATGAAAAACTTAAAATAGTACCTGGGCACATGTTAAACACTCAATAGTATTAAGTATTATTTTTCGGGTTTTATAAGTTTTTATTAAACTCTCCTTCACCTATTTTCCCCTTACAATAACTGTAGCACTTCAAACTGTTTGTCTAACTCGTTCATTTATTTGTGTCCATTTCTTCCATTAGATAATACACTTCTAGAAGGCAGATATTATAATTTGCTTACTTTTTTAACCCCCAAAGCCCTTTCATAGAACTATATGTAAGTCAACACCCAATGTTTACCAAATGGATTGTCTGTGATTACTTGGGGCTTCAACATAATCAGCAAATATTTCAATAAACAGTGAGAACTACCTTTAAAGTCCTTGTGGCAACATAAGGGTATTATCATAATTTTAACAGTGAGGCTGTGGGCGCTGACTTCAACATCGATTTGCTGAAGAACCACAGGATTTCACAGATTTTCTAACTCTCTGACTTCCGAATATGGATACCTCACTTTAGAATGTCTGCATATAAGGCCTGTCCCCACCCCTGTAAAATATCATGCTTACTGCTCCTTTACTAAATGTTCTAGTATTTTTTATGCTTTCACTGACAACATCAGATTGGCCAGAATTAAAATAAAATACATGGAAGTGTTCTACAAGCCAAATTTTCTGATAGACATCTGAGGTAAAGACATCAAATACAGATGGCTAAATAGTAATGAGTAGGCAATGAACATGTTTAAGAATACTTGTGAAAGTTTATGTTAAGTAACATCCTGCATATATTTTCTCTTGGCGCTAAACAGCTGTGCAAGAAAGGGGGGATTAGATATAACGGGAATTTTATGTAAACATAAATACGCACATACAACCTAATATGTGTCAGAAAAATTCTAAAGTTTTCAAATTTTAATGATCACTTGAAACAATCTTTGAAAATGTCAATAAACCTATACTGATGATATACTCACTTGTAGCTTCCCATTCTGATTTACTTAAGGTTCCCTAAAATCACAAAAACAAAAAAGAAAATTTTAGAGAGAACATGGAAGTACAATTGACCCTTGAACAACATGGATCTGAACTGCATGGGTCCACTTGTCTGTGGATTTTTTCAAATAAATACTGCATATGTATTTTCCTTATGACTTTAATAACATTCTCTTTTCTTTAGCTTACTTTATATAACATATACAACATGTGTTAATCAACTGTTTATGTTATTGGTAAAACTTCTGGTCAACAGAAGGCTATTACTAGTTAAACTTGGGGGGAATCAAAAGTTATACATGGATTTTTGAGTGTGCAAGAGTCAGTGGCCTCAACCTCCATGTTGTTCAAGGGTCAATTTTTCAATAATGGACACAGGTGCCCAAACAACCCTATCTTTGCTATATATAAATATACAATTTACAGTAAATATTGTGATTTGAACATGTAAACTAAATCAATGAGAGTAACCTTTAATACCATCTCTCAACACTTTTGTCCTCTTGCCAAATTCTCTAACTGCTGATTCTCAGCCGAAGGGTGAATTCGGTAAAGAGGGTATTCATGTGTGAGTAACTGGAAAAAGCATCTATTTTGTATATTTAACTTGGAAAATGAAAAAATAAAAATGCCCATCTCAAAACATCAATTAGCCCTGCAGGAAGAAATAAGATTTTTGTGTTTTCACAAAGGAATCACAAAATAGAGTACATATCATGCAAAGGAAATAAATTATAAAACATTTTGATATTGTAATATATGTGCCACTTTGCACATTTATTGACTAACAAGATATAGTGGCAAATAACTAATGCAATTTTGAAAAAGTGATGAATGTAAACAATATTCTAAGATGTCAGCAGAAATATGTTACCCAAATATCTGTAATTTCTATTAATGGCAAAGTCACACCTACAATAATAACAGTGGTATTGTTACATTCATAATTAAATTTCATAATTCAAAATGTAAATTTCCACATAGAAGTCAGTGAAAATAAAAATGTTAATTTTTCCCCATCTAAGTTCACGAACCCTTGAATTTTATCTACAGAACACCATGAGTTATTAGTGCTTGGGTTAAGATATAATGATACAGCATTCCATTCTCAGTTTATACTCTATGGTTATAAAAAGTCATGTTAGGGGAAACAGACCAATGTGTATCTGATTTGTAACTCAGTGAACCCAAGTTCTGTAAATCAGTGAAATACTTTCCTAAGTTTCCAATATGCTTTTTTCACTTTTTAATAAAATGTTTAAAAATGAGAACTTACCAAAGGTAACCTTACTTTACTGTTCTTCATATACTTTGCTGCATGTTCGTAGTCATCCACCTTCTCAGAGGCAAGTTTGGAATTCTCATATGCAGGATATGGCTAGGGAGGCAAGTGAAATTTCTAGTTACTACTACAAGGAAATTTACAATCCAGAATCGAACACACTAAATCACTGAAATAAAATAATTAACACAATAATCCCTAAGTATTACTTCAGGAATACAAATTACATATACTTATGAAATACGAAAAAAATGGTTAGAGGGAATCCCCTTTTGACAAAACAGTTGTTATGGTCAACTCTGATCATAATCGTAGAATATTTACAGTTGGACTAAACGATTTAATCACCACAAAGGACTACTTAGCAGCAAACACTTGCATCTCTGCCTCCCATCAAAGGTTTTTTCTGTTACAACACAAAGCTGAAGAAAGAGCTAAATATTAATTTGAGCATTATAGGGATTTAGTAGCCATGGAAGGTAAGAACAGCAACTAGAAACAATACTAATGAAAAACTCAAGTCAAAAGAGAACTCTGAGAATTTAAGAAGATAAGGAAAATAATCCAACCTCCAAAATCTGAAGGGCCACACACACACAAGGGTATGCTGACCAAAATGTTTATTCAAATTATCTCAAACACTATTTTTAAACCTTTTAACTAATTTCTCTTTACACTATGAAGAATATGCTTTATAAAATACATGTGAATCAAAAACATAAGTTACATAGAATATTAAATATAACCATGTACTCTACAAAAGTTACATAAACGTCTCTTCTCAAAGCAGTTACCTTTCCAGAACTGTTCCCAGGTGAGAAAAAAAGAAAACAGGTGTCAGAACTTTATAACTACAGTTGCTTGGCTTACGTCTTCTCATTCTTCCTTCTATCTGCTACACTGCTCCAAGAGAGTAGAGCAAAGTTTTATTGGTTCTACTGCTAAAATTCTGGGCCAGCTGAGGGCTGACAACTTTAGGAAAAAATCTTTTATGGCAAACATCAGAGAACAGATCAGTTTAAAATCTGACTTGAACTAAAGCAATATCATCCTGGCTGCTCTTTCTGCTTTTGGGCTTAACATCCCTCTAAACCATCTTTCATACTGCTACCTGAGTCATGTTCTCACTCTTGTTTGATCATGTCCTCTCCCACTCTTTACAGGCCTGCAGAAGTGACCTGGTGAAGAAGCAGGAAAAAAAAAACAAAGGACTTCTTCAAGCTACACACTATTACTGCTTATGTATGTCCCCAGCCAGCCACAGTGATAGGTCATGTCCTTAAGGGCAGGTAAGGGGAGAGGAGGACTGGAGAACTACTGTGTTAAGAAATAACACAGTAATCAGTATTCTTCAAACATTCTCTGCTCTCATGCTTCTCTGCCTTTACTTTTACAGTCCACTTTCTTCCCTAAAGACCCTTTTATATACTCACTGCACTTTATTTCCTCATTAAGGCAATTCTGACACTGTACTAAATTATTTGCTTGTATGTTTATTTCCTCAATATGCTATAAGATCCCTGAAGTGGACTGTTATCCATATCTCACCATCTACATATATTTTTGAATAAATTGCACAAACAATTCATTACCCGCATGCAAAGAGAAAGAATAAACAACTGATCATTGAACATAAAAAGCACCAAAAAGGATGATGTACTACAGGGATGCATGTGTGTGGCGATTTATGCATACGCTTTCTCTTGTTTTTTCCTCTCTCAAAACAAACAAGCCTTTCCTCCTACTATAAAGCAAATACAAACATTCCTAATTCTAAAATGTAAAAAAATATAATCAAAGAAGAATATAACATTCTAGTGAATACTGGTTTTAAAAGACAATCAAAGATTTAAAGACCCGCCCATTCAAAACTGGAGCAGTAGGGAGGAGGAGGGACATAACTACAATAGGAGACTTTTGTTGGAATACCACCTAAAAAAACTGAAGAAAATCTAAACGTTAATAACCAAGTCATTTATCATCTCTAAGCCTCAGACTGCCCATTTAAAAATAGGAATAGTAGCTGCTTCAAGGGGTAAGTATGAGGATAAGAGTACGCTTAAAATACTTTTAAAAAGTTTTTAATGACTTTTTGATTAATATGATTGTTAATCAATAACAAAAATGCTCATGATCTGTCCAATTAAAAACACTGATAAGAAACATAAGAAAAACTAATTAATGACTGTATGCTGTTTTTAAAGCTTGTATTGATACTTTTGCTACTGCATTAGAGTAAGCAGAGAGGAGTCTAGGAGTTAAAACATGTCTAAAGGACCAATATAGTCTAAAAACTTGGAATCTTGCTAGACAGTCACCAAAGAATAAAAGTATACATGATATGACCTTGTCTTGGATGCTGGCCAGGAAGATTTTAAATTACTGATGCAACCAAAGGGCATTATTGTAAAGAAGTGGTTTTCAAGTGGGAGTGATTTTGCACCCCAGGGGTCATTTGCAATGTCTAGAGACAGTTTTGGCTGTCAAACTGGTGGCAGAGGTGCTACTGGCATCTAGTGGGTAAACATCTTACGGTGCATATAACAGCCCTCATAACAAAGAATTATCCAGTCCAAACAGCCAATAGTCCTGAGGTTGAAAAATCCTATTTTAAAACAGTACTATATAGAATTTGATGACAGCATAACTCAGTTATGCACTCATTCATTTAACTATTTAATGAACTTCCACCCTGAAGTTTCTGTACCAAACTCTGTCCTAGAGGCTAAGGAGCCTAGAGTAGTTATAGTCTATGTAATTTATATTAACATTAAGTGTCTAAATGGCCTTGAGAAGCATATCAGCAGCATCAAAAGAAATTAACCATAATCTGGAATTTTTACAGCTTTTCTAAATACTTACCTCCAGGGCCTGCATTCGTTTTAACAGCATTTTATTTTCATTGTTCTTAACCTTTTCTTCATAGAATTCCAGAAATGTTTTTTTGTAGACTAGTTTCATATTGTACTTCTTCACCATTCTGTCCAAAAAAGATTATTTAATGAAAAGGCTTCCAAAATGTTTGTAATTCCTTGATCGCTTACTTTCAGACAACACTGACATTTTCTAGGCTTAAATTAAAAAGCTACCATCTCTTTTATATATTCACAATGAAGTGATGCAAAATGAATGACAAGTAACATACCACTAACAATGCCCATAAAAAAATATGCCTTCTAAATGTCAGTGGGTCACAGTTAGCTCTATTAATGTAAAAATTGGGAAGTAAAATGAAAGGCCGGCTGTAAGATGGAAATTAATATCTATAAGGAACACTTTTCTCTTGATTCCATTTTACTTGCTTCCTCACTACTGCATTGAAAACAGGTGCCAACTTCCTTAAAAGATTCTTCATTTGAATTCTATGGCAAGATACACTACTAATTTTTATCCTATATCTTGGGTTGCTTCTTCAATTTGTTTCATGAGTTTCTTTTACACAACTTTTAAATTTTAGGTTCTGAAGAGTGTGGCCCAAAGCCTTACTCATTTTCTCTCCCCTGATTTTACCGAGCCTGCCAGCATCTATCTATGCTCAGCTCTCTTTGTCCTACCGCTTACTAGAAATCTCCACCAGGATGTGTCACAGGCATTCTCCAAGTTCCCATATCCAAGGTTGAACCCCACTAGATTGTTCCTCCGCCACTCTTTGCTATTTCACTAAATTCCTCTAACGATTCATGCTAGAAATCCTGGGAGTCTTCCATGTCATCTCCCTCTCTCCATTGCCCACTGTATTCAATATGCCACTATATCTTCTCCATCAAACTATAAAGTGTACTTCAATGGCTTTCCTCCAGCATCATTTCAGGGCCTTCATATATATTGTTTCTTGTGCCTGGAAGATTCCTCCTTGCAGTCTTTAACCTGCCAACTCCTATTCATCCTTTAGATTTGGACTTAAACATCACTTCACAGATGGGTTCCTTAAATCCTCAATTATATTAGGTCTCCATGTTATACTCTGTGTTTTGATTTTTTTCACTATTTGCCAAAGTTTATAACTATATATCTGTAGACAACATGAGGGAGAGTGGGGATGATTTCAGGCAGCAGGTAAAAGAGAAAAGGAAAAAAAGAGGAAAAACCGTGAATGGGTACATGGAAAGGCTTGCGAGGTGACAGTTCTGGGGATAGGGTGGGGGAAAACATTTGCAGGCCTCTGAGATTTGTATGTAAAGGACATATGTAAGATAGGATTCCTTGTGATTTGAATTAGCTCTCCTTGGAAAGGCAGTATGAGTAAAGATAAAAGTCTCTTCTATTCTAGGCAGTTCATTTACTATCATAAGTCTCCAAAATAAGCCTTTAAAAATGAAACAAAGGAATGTCATAATTGCAAAGCACTGAAACTCAATTTGACCAATCTGAATTGGTTTGCCATATAAAAGCTAATTATCTTTTTGTTCAGTTTCTTAATGAAATGGCAAAATGGCATCTCAAAAATCCCTATGCATTTTTGGATTCTGTCTCACCAAATGAATACCTGTTTCTCTAGTTTTTTAAAAATTTAGATATTAAAGTGATGACTTGGTCTACAGCCATGCCACCCTGAACAAGCTTGATCCCGTCTGATCTCGGAAGCTAAGAAGGGTTGGGCCTGGTTAGTACTTGAATGGGAGACCACCTAGGAAGACTAGGTGCTGTAGGCATAAAAAAAAAAAATTTTAAAAATAAGGGATTGTAAACTGACAAGGTCCTTGGCAATCTGTGAGGTCAACCAAGGGTTGCCTCACCTAAAAAAGTTACAAAATAAAAAAAGTTATGATTTGTAACTTTTTATGTCTATCACCACTACACAATTTAAATAGAAAGGATTGCTAGTGCTTGCTCAGCTTTTAAAAAAAAGTTAAACTAAAATCGCCAACTTTGTTAATCAAAAACAACAAGCTAACATTAAACATATGAAACAACACACTATGCTTAATTTCTTCTTTTATAAAGCTGAAGAGCAATAACACTTTCTAAAAGTTTTCTAATTTTAAGAACAAAAATGTGATTCAAATGTTTTATAGATTGTATTTATAAATTATGCATAGTATTTTCCTCATGTTCAGTCACACTCTACTTAACTTTTATATTACTGTATAAATTTTTTATACATTATAGAACTCCTGAAAATCCTACAGCCATAATTTTACAAGCTAAGACACAACTCAAATAATCACCAACTAAAAGTAAGCAGATAATAAAGCTTTTTTTCCCTTCAGTTAATAAGGCTTTTGTTTTTAAAAAATCTAAAATCGAGTTCAGTCAACTGTGACATGGCCTACATTTAAGCTGACTCTTCCAATCTCCTTATCGAAGAAAACCCCAAGATCAAGGTGTCTCATAAGGCCTTTGAAGTCTCACCCGATGAAGTCTGGTACTCCAACTTTCCCAGTGTCTATGGAGTCCCCAGAACTTCTAGGGATTCAGCTGTATGAGCGAAAAGATTCCTGAATCAAGATTTTATTATCAACATTGCCTGTGAGACATAGGTGATTTCAAAGCTATAGTGAATGTAATACGTTAACTACCCATCCCTGTCAAAAGGAAGACTCATTTTATATTCCTAAATTACTAGCAGTTATGTCAGGTATTTATGAAATGTCATGTATTCTCTGACACAAGTTGAAGGTAACAGGCTCTCTTTCTTACCTATAGGATAAAAAAACAATTCCAGGAATAAAAGAAAACTAAGTAAAGCTGTATGGTACTAACCCTAGATTTGAGGTTAGTTTTTTTTTTCTCTTTTTCTTTTTAATAATACTATATTTTTTCTTTGGGTCCCCTATAAAATAAGGAATAAATACAAATATAGATTTTTCCCCCCTTTTTGTTTTCTCCGAAGGCAAAAAGAGAATAGTAACAGATTAACTACATTCTTACTCAGTTAACAATGGAAAATAGACCAAGAATTCAGGGACATCCACAACACCTTCCAAGTTGAAGTCATATTTGCAGCCAAATAAAGGATAATCTCCTTTCTTCTGAAATTTCACAGTATATATTTCATTTCCAAATGATTCTGTTTCTGAAGTTTCAAGGCGTCTTCTATAATGGTTATCCCCAAACCAAAATAAAAAGATTAAAATTGTTAGTAGCTCAGACTTATTTTGATCAGATTATGCATGTAAAAACTAACTACATGATATACTTTTAAAAAGATAATTGATTAGCTTTTTAATTGAATATTAGCTATTTTTAAGAAGCAAAATACTAAACTATCATTAACAATCTCACTCATAATAAAATTAGCTAGAGGTAGGCATCGCGATCATGACAGCTAGTTAATGCTCTGTGCCTCAGAATCTAATCTGCACTTTGTCCAGCACTACCACCTCTGGCTCGATGTAATATCAGCTTCCAACTTACACATTAAGATATTTTAAAGGCTCATCCGTAAATCTGTCTTTTTAACTTAAATTATGAGTACTTACTCAAATACACTATCAAAATGTTCAGCCCTTATAAGATCAACATAATATGTTCTATAAAAACTCAATTTTTGATAAACTTTTGCTACTTGAAAATAACCTTAATATTAAGCATTTTGTAAATCACAATATATTTGAAAGTACTTACATCAGTTCGAAGCTATTGGGAGTGGTACCAATAAAATAGCCTCCAGGGCTAAGTCTCTCACAAGCATTTCTGAGCATTGTGTCAGCCTGCTCATAGGACTCGAATGAGTAATGACACACAAACTGACAACTGCAGATGTCAAAGCACATTTCTGGGTCACAAAATTTGTCAATCAAAAGTTCCTAAAGCAAATTAAAATAAGATTTTGAAGTACAACAATAATAACTTTTTAATAAATTAATTTCTAGAATTAGGGTTCTTAAAATAAAAGTAGACATGCCCATCAACTTACCTATCCTTTTCCTCATAGTCTTCAACCTACCCTTCTCTTATGTATAATGAGGGTCATAATAAAATAATTTTCACTTTTGTTCAACAGAATTTGAATCCCATTTTCACAGTAATTTTTAAAACTAAGGATTCTGAAATCATGTTAAAATATATTAATCAAATATGGCACGTAAAGGAGTTGATCCTTTTATTTGGCTTTACTTGAAAGCTAAAATAAAATAACAATGAATAACTTAGTTTAAAAAAAACCCATAAAGCTGGCCTTAAGGACATTTAAAATATACATATACTAGTGTACACTACCATTGTTCCTCTCACTTTCAAAACTGTAAAAAACACGTGTAGTATTAAAGGTATCTATAATAGCTTAATGAGCTAATGAATCAGACAAAGAACCTAAAGATCAACGTGGGACTTTTACCATTTAAGTGTCTCAGTAGTTCTTAAACTTCACAGTTGTTAAGCAATTCAGAAACAGATAAAAGTTAAAAAATAAACAGATTCTAATATGTTAGAAAGCTACTCTCAAAAATTACAAAATGAACAAAACTTAAGTTCAGTTCTATTTCAAAATACTGGAAAATAAATCTTATCCAAACAGAAAAGCAACAAGTGAATTCAAAAGTTCTAATTATTAAAAGCAAAAAATTCTCAGAAGTACTCAATGGATTATTTTTAAAAATTTATAATAGAATTTCTAGTTGAAACTGAAAACATGTGTTCTACGGTTTTTAATGTTTCAAAGCATTTTTAAAAAGCTGACTTTTAAAATAAATAATTACCCAAACTAAAAATATAAAAAAATAAGACAAAATTTTAAAAACTTGTACCTTTGAACAATCAGCAGTTATAAATTCTGCATTAAAAATATATTCATTATCACGACAACGATTTTTCATGTCCTCATAACGCTGCTGACACTGTTTGACAGAAACATCAGCAATATCTGGAAGGGGAAGGGGTTAATTAGTAGCTGTCAACAAAGACTCACAGAGAAAAAATGTAAATGCAAAGATGGCACAAATCTAGACATTAATCTCAACTGATAAATTTTGGCATGAAATCTAGTCTTTAATACAAGCAAAAACTTTCAATTGCCTTCGAAACAAAATAGAAAGTCTTTGTTTCAATGTAAATGCCCTATTATTTTTCAAAAGACACTAACAGGTTTCTCAATAGGTACCAATATCAGAAAAGTTCTATCATGCTTTTTAAATGCTTATTCAAAGTGGAAAGCAGAAAGTTTGATTCTAATTTGAATTATAAAACATAATACTGTATGCCCAGGTTTAGAAATATCAAATTTATACTTATTTGCCTTTTTCCTTATGTTGAGATTTGCACTGATGAAGCAAAAGCAATGGTAAATAAAATGCTGGCACCTTATCAGGAATACAAGGTAGTAGCACCAAAGGGTACTAGTAATAATTATATTCACTATTATAAATAAGTGTGGGAGGGAAAAGCTAGTTTCATTGAATACCCTTGATAAAACAGTAAAAATTATTATTAAATCCTGGCTCTTAATATATCTTTTTAATATTCCATGTGATGAAATGGAAAGTAACAAAACATTTCTGTTATACAAAAAAGTTTGAAAAGGACCAGTGTGATTGCACTGTGAACTGTACTGGCCACTCTCTTATAGAAAATTGTTTTCACTTGAAATAAAACCACTGACGGACAAACTAGCTTTTCAGATTTGGTAATTCAGCAAAAATTTTCTTGAAAATGAACGAAGTAAGTCTTTCACATCAAGGAAAACACTGGACATACTTGTTACCAATGATAAAATTTGAGCTTTCGAGTGAAAGTTACAATTCGGAAAAACTTGCATCTACCACCACGGGCTAGGTACTTTGCCATTATTTTTCTGATTGGAGGTGATATTAAACAAATGTGATTTCCTGATGTCAACATAAAGAAGATATGCATAACTTTAGTTAACATTAATTTCCAAATTTACAAAATCTCGCAGGCCAAAAGATCCAAAGTGCAAGACAGACAAACGAATTTAAATGTAACAGAATATATAAAGTTTATCGATATGGTTTCAGATTGCATTTTGTGGATGTTTAAAGAACTACTTACTGCTTATCAAGTTTTGATGTAGTATCAAAGATGAACACCCTCGATTACCTGAAAGGCTATTAAAACACTCCTTCATTTTATAACCACTTATCAAATAAAATAACAAATCACAACATACTGAGTGCAGAAACAGCTGTGAGAATCCAATTGTCTCCTATTATTTCAGACTAAAGGGATTTGCAAAAAACATTTTTAAAATGCCAGTCTTCTCACTAAATTGTTTTTTTTAATGGATTAAAAATATTTCTTAAATTCTCAGTTTTAATTTCTATAATTGATACAACCACATACACAAAAACTTTCTGGGGTCATCAACTATTTGTAAGAGTGTACAGTGGTCATAAAACCAAAAACTTTGAGGAGTGCCAATTTTGGCAATACTTCACAGGTAGAGCTGTGCACTTCCTATTACTCAAAACAATGCGAAGAATATGATGCCTGTTTGTTCCACTTTAGTGTTAAGACTGACTAGTGGGTTCAGGTGCTTGATTCACTTAGTTATTACGTTTCTTTTACCTAACAGCTTTAGTGTCTTTTTATAACTGTTGCTTAGATCTATTATTTCAGTAAGGGTGGAAAAATCGTGATTTTCATCATTTCTCCTGCATTTATTATGATTTTTCAATAAAGAGGAATATCCCTTTCAACCATTTGGTTACCTTGAAATATGGCTCATATAGAGTAGGAAATATCAATACTCAATCTCCACCTGCCCACTTAATTTATGAATCTCGGAAAAATGAGTAGGTTTTCTACCAACCTCCATAGGTGAACAATAAGATTTCCCTACCCCCTGTATTTGATGTGTTTCAATCCACTGTATTTTCTTTTTGCTACTGAAATTTTCCTATATTTTCAAATTTTCCTATTTTCTTTTTGCTAATGAAATTTTCCTATTTTTTTCAACTTTAGACATGACTCTAATCATCTCTGATTGCTTCAGGAAGGACAAGCTATCCCAGGCTGATTAACCATACTCTAACACCATCAACGAAGCCTCCTATGTTATTTTAAAAACACCCATCTCATGAGTAGCCCCCAGATATACTGTCTTGAGATATTTTAGTGTTGTGTTGATAATAATGAGATTTTTATTTTCCATTCCTTGCCTGAAAATTATTCTTTTCCGCATGATTTTTTAATCTTACCAGTACAAACTAGCTTGTTAATTCTTCCCTTTTTCCACTTGAGCAAATCTCCACCTTTACCACATCCCAGGTCCAAAACAGTGATATCACGTTTTTTTTTCTGTCGCAAGTTTTCTAAAAATTCCCCTAAAAGAGAGAAATAAGTCATAATAAATCTCTTCTCCATAATTATTAAAAAACTGGTACCCCAATAGCCTATTAACTGCTGCCTGACATGTAATATGAATTATATTTTCATTTAAGTAGCTTATTACTTTACATAAATGTTTCAAAATATGACTAAGGATTAATTAATTTGATCCTCTAGCATCGAAGATGAAAAAGGTATATATCTGATATTTTAGGAAGTTAAGACAGGTTTTTAAAGGTTACCTTCAGAATCTGATTCAACATTAAATAGCAGATATTTTAAATTCTAATTAATACAAGATTCAACGATTGTTCATGATAAAACTAAATACTCATAACTTTTTGTAGTTTCCTCTTTCCAAAGCTAGGTGATTAGCTTATTATACATTTAAGTTAATCAAAATAATTATGGGATAAGAGTGCTTGATTTTCATAAAAGATGTCAGTTTTACCTCCAAAAGAAATACAAGAACTAGTCAAATAACTATACACACCTCTTAATTTTACTATCATCATAATTCTTAAACATCCTGAAATAAAAATGGAATCTTTCAGCTCAATCTACCAAATCACATTAATAGCCAACAAATAATATCCAGTAGGTCACCATATCTCAATAGACAAATGCTTCAAATATCAGTTAAAGACATCTTAATATTCTTAAGACAATTGAAGTATTCAGCAATTATAAAATGTGATGCAATATGGCATCCTTAGATCTATTTTGATTGTACTATTTTGATTGCTAGCATATTCTGTATAAATGCTTTTGCCTTTTACTGTCCACAGGATCTTAAAGTAATTTCAATAGAAGTACAAGTGGTCCATATTTAACTTTCTGTTAAATATTTAACTTTCTGTTAAATATTTAACAGAAATATTTAACAGAAAGTTAAATATGAATCTTATAAACAATGCATAAAAAAGAACAATGAAAGGTGAAAAACAAGATTTATAAAATCACTTTATTTCCTTACAGAGAGGGGAAATCATCATGAAACATTATTTAAATATATCCTCATCACAGTCAAGAAGAGAACTCAATTATTTTACATACTATGCTATAAGCACCAACAAGAAAGAGAAATCGAATGATAAAGAATGGGTGTTGAGAAAGAAAAAAGCCAGAGAGGGAGCTTGACGTATACCACATAGGACCAGAAAAGACAGGTGCAGATGGCAGAGCACCCACTGAGAGAGTTGCTGGAACAGCTGAAAAAGGAAAATACCATGATGTGTTGAGACACATTTTTGCTAGGTTTGACTTAAGTCTTTCAATGAATAAATACATGAATAAATGGCACATCATTTAAAAATACCCAATGATAAGTTATCTGCATTATAGGATCTGCATAAGGAAAAAAATGAAATTTCTTTCAAGGGTCCAAAGAGTACCTTAAAAGCACAGGCTAAAAATGACATAACACTAAAAAAAATAAGAATAAAAATTACATAATATTAACCTTTAAAAAAAAATGAAAAAAAAAAAAAAAAAAAAAAAGCTGACACTAAATTACCCGATATCTGGCAGAAGCAATTACACTTTTTTAAACTTGAGTTTAAAAAAAACGAACAAGATAGGAAATATTAAAATGTGCTTAAAAATAATTAACCTAGTTGATACCTGTAATACTACTCAGAATGTCTAATTTATCCTTAAAAGTCAGTAAATTATCATCAAAACTAGTAGAAAGTACCTATAATTAGCACTTTAGTCTTTCCAATGTATTCAAGAAAGCATTCTCACTTTTCCTGAGGCTAGCTTTAAGAAACAAAAACAAAAAACATTCATAATAAAAGACAACAGACAGAAAAAGTTGAAAACCACACATCATTTGTATGTGGGATATAAACCTAAAAGCAACAAATGAACCGGACAGAGACTCATGGACATGGACTACAGTTTAGTGGTTACCAGAGGGTAGAGAGGAAGGGCAGATGAGGGAGGTAGGTGGGATAAAAGGGGTCAAATATGTGGTGACAGAAATCTAACGATGGGAGGTGAACACACAATGCAATGTATATATATGGCTTACTGTTTAATTGAACACCTGAAATGCCACAATAAATAAATGAAAATTTTTTAAAAACAAAAAAACAAACTACTGTGAAAAACTTAAAAATACATTGGCTTTTTCAAATTCTAAACTCACATTAAGAATCTATTTAATGTAATAGATATACAAAGCAATATATATATACTGAATCATATTTCCTTCACTGACTTTCATTTTAATTTCAAAGGTGAATTTCCACAGATGAAATGCTGGCTCCAAAAAGTTGAATGTCTTCATCGATCGTCAACATAAACTTTATTTCTCCTTAGACATCACACAAGAAAAATAAGTTCAATGGACAGTTAACACACATTACCTTTACTAACTCATTAAAGGCAGAGAGATAAAAAAAATAATAATACTGCCCATTTTCTTGACTGAATAAAACCTAACAATATGCCATCACTCCAAAACAGAATAATTACTTAATAGCACTAGGTAACCTTAATTCTAATAAAAGGAGCGTATATACTACCTTGAAAAGCTTGGTTAACTTTTCAACTTAATATTAATATCGTATGTAGTCAACCAGAAGTGAATATGAAAAGAATTTTTCTCAATGGCCTAGTTTTAGTTTTGGCTCCAATTTTATAAAGCCAAGATCTGACAATAAATGGTAATTAAAGATGTAGTACCCTGGTGTATGATTAACCATTTGGGGGGAAAATGAGTAATAAGATGAAATAAAAAATGCCGAACCATAAATCAAAAAACAATCATACCAATGAGGACGCTTTTCATCCAATTATTAAAGTTTCTCAGGTAAAAAATACGACTTTGGCTACGCTTCTCCAAACCCACTTCCTGAAGTTCATTGTAGTGGGCAGCCACTGCTGAGCTGTGTCCTTCTTCCAAGTTCTAAAAAGGAACAAAATTAACAATCAGAACATGGGAAAAATAAAACTAAAAGAGCATCTGACCTATATAAGGATAAAATACTACTGAAATTGGTAAACTTCATTAAGCAATGGCACTAACCACAGAAATCCCACTAAACTATAATTAGACATAAGACTTGTTTTCCCATTTCCTATTTTTAAAAACATATCTAGGTTTAAAATTTTCATCTTGATCTGTATAATTTTGATATCAATGTCTTAAGAAAACAAGTACTCTTCCTGAGTTCTGATATATTCAAATCAATAAATGCCAGTCAATAGACGGGGTTCCTATAAGAAAATAAAACAGGAATTATATTTATTATATTATAAAATAGTGGTGAGCATTAAATGAGACAATACAAAGGGATTAGAACTTTATAGTCAGTGTCTGTGATTTCCATAGTTATTTGCTATTAATCTAACTGAACATTTTCAATTTGTAGTCCCTACTTAAAAGCCTAAGCATTCAGCAAAAATGCCATGGGAGGTAAAGGGTTTCAGGTCCCCCCACTTTCCTGTTCAATAAGCGATTCATCTTTTACCTATTTTACATATCAGATTTAAGATTTTCACTTGAGAAAAGAGTTCTGCTGCTAGTAGAAGTTTAAAAATCACATTTATAATGCAAGTTTCTCTTTGTTACAAGGATTCACACATTACTAATGACAAATGTCTTGCTTATCTGCCACTTTCTTCTTCGGGGCTGATGGCAGAATTCTACTCATTCACTGAAGTCCTCTTTCCTTCCAAATCCAGATTTGGCCTCAAATTCCTTCACAATATGGTATTCCCAGATGAAAAGACTTGCTACCCCTTTCTTTATAGTATTCCTGCTAAATATCAGGCTTTTGCAACTGCTTACCTAAAATTGTATGTAACTACCCCAATTAAAAGTTGGAAACGATATATTTAAAGGAATATTAAGGGTATGATTTTGAAATTTATTTTAAGTGATAATCTCAACTATTTCAGATACAAAAAAGAGATGAACACCCAATAAGAAATGAAGAAGGATAAAGCATCTGGAAGTCATACTCTTGTCTTTTTTAAAACACTGAGAAAAAGCAAATCATGAAAACTAGCTTTCAGGGGTGGCTCCATAGTGTAGTGATTAGCATATCTGCTTTACACGCAGAAGGTCCTGGGTTTGTGCCCCAGGTGGAGCCAAGGACCATATACCGGGTGCGCCTGGCCTCAGGTGCACAGTTGAGTATGTGGGAGGAGACTCTCCGCCTTCAGAGATCCAGTTCCTAAGGCGAAAGGCAACATCCATAGGTCAAGGGTGGAAGTAGGGGGGAATTATAGGGGCTGGGTACTAGCTTTCAAGTTCTAATCACATAAGATTTCTGAAATAACATAAAAACTATCTCATTAGCAGAACTTTCACCTAAATAAAAACAACTAAAGTGTAAGTTAAAAGCTTTCTCTATCTTGATGATATCTAATTAAAAAGAATATTCTTAAGTTATTAAGATTATGTAAAAATGAGTACTTTTCAGCTGTTCCACATTTCAATTTGACATATCTCATTATGAATAAAAGAAAATACATTCGACATACTTTTTGCTTTTCAGGAACATCTTCTAGTTCTCTTTTTCTCTTTTTCTGAGTGCCGTCTCCAGTAGAAGGTTCATCTTTTGGAAAATCATCAGTTTCCATTCTTCTCTTCCTTGAAATGCCTTCACTGTCACCAGAACCTTTCTCCTCTGGGACAATTCCAGCATCAAGTTTTCTTTTCTTGAATGGAGCGTCTTCCTCACTAGAACTCTCTTTCACAAGATCTTCTGCAGACTCCATTTTTCTCTTTTTGGGTGTGTCTACTTGCCCACAGATAAAAGCCTTTTCAGAAAGCCCAGTCCCAGGAGCAGTTGTGTTTTTATTAATACTGAATGAAGACTCTGTTTCAGAATCTGTTGATGCTTTTGCCTCTTCAACAGAGATTTTTTCACATTCCACTGCTTTTGCAGAATTTTCCATTTTTGATTACTTAAATAGATGGTACAACTTCATGAACTAACACTGAAATGGTAAACATTTGATAATACTTATAAACCACTAATGCTGAAACTTTAAAACAATTTTAAACAGAAGCCAGCCATTTAATTTCAGTGACCAACTAGGAAATTTAAAAAATCTCATTGTAGAGACTATTGAAAACAATGTTAATTGACACATATTAATATGAATTTCTGAATATGCTAATGCGAGACTACTAATTATAATCCCCAAACACTTCTAATCTTATCTGTAAAAGTCACTTTTGGCATGAAAACTGACAAATGAAGTAGAGGTATACAAGTTCCTTTTGTATTCTGATCCTTACTCAATAGCCTTAGTTCTCAAATTGTGTGCTGAGCACTACAACAAACTCATACAGACACAGCAGGATATTTTAAAATTTTATGGGAAACAGTGATATCTGACATCTGAAAGATGTCACAGAT
Source organism: Rousettus aegyptiacus (assembly GCF_014176215.1). Lineage (NCBI taxonomy): Eukaryota > Metazoa > Chordata > Mammalia > Chiroptera > Pteropodidae > Rousettus > Rousettus aegyptiacus. The sequence continues at coordinate 44,934,163 of NW_023416287.1, forward strand.
AAAGCTTCAAGTAGAGCACAATTTTAAATGATTAGATTGTACTACATTCCTTTCAATGACATAACTTTGTGAAGCTAAGATTTTTGTGGAATCGAAGAAAATCAATGTTAAACAGGGAATGAAGTTGGTCATATCTAATCTTATTTCAAGGCTTGAGAAGTTTAAAGTACCTAACGGGTGTACAGATCCCATTGGTAAGACTCGTGTTTTTCTTTCAGTTTCTGTATTATTGTTTTTTTTTTTTTAATTAAGTTGTCAGGACATAAATACTTAAATTCTTTGGACTAAAATACTTATAAGTGGTACTGTTAGATATTTCTTTTGGCCCAAAAATACTGAAAAAAAAAAAAATCAGAGACACTAAGAGCATTAAGAAAAGGAAAAGTCTGGAAACTTACAGCTGACTTCTGAAATCCTTATTTCGTAATAGGCATCAGAATTAGGTAGAAAGTAAAGAGAATGGAAATGGCTTTGGACAAGAAGTTTGTTTCAAGACTCAGTCTGCAACTTAATAACTGTTAAGTCTCTTTCAAATGTCCTTAGGCATAGGTGTAAAATGGGACAGGAAAGGAAATAAGTGAACTATCTACTGAACAGAAATTGTTACTGGTGATCCATTTATTGTCATTCAACAAATGTATGGAACTCCTACCACTTTCAAGAGACTTACAGCTTATATGCTACTATTAAAATGTTAGGCTGTACTATTCAACACTAATGAATAAGGTAGAGAAGTACAAAAATCGGTGAGATTCAGTAAAATCTGAATCCGTAAGTTATGAAGAGGGGGTATAAAAAAAACCTTTTGAGTAAAGAAATACAACAGAAAATTAAGTTGCTTAAGGAAATACATAAAAACAAGTCACTATAAACTGGGAAGGTTCTCAAGGAAAACGAACTTTCATTACCCAACGTTTAGGTACCAAAAAGTACTAAGACATGCCAAAATAGAAGCTGAATGAGAGGGGGAAAAATCACTCAAAAAATTAATTTTCAGAATGACTACTTAAAATTAGTAAAACTGCCCTCCGAATTATCAAATCCCTATCTTTTCTCTGTCACTTATTTCCTAATAAGGAACAAAAAATATGTTTTCAGTTGAAATAGATCAACGTGATTTATCATCTTTGGCTGTGATCAACGCCTGAAATTAGTATTGGGAATAGGTGTGAATTTTATCTATAGACAACTCTATTTCCACAAATAAGATTTCATAAAAACAATCAATTTGGTCAGAATAAACTACCAAAAATTCCAAATGATGGCAGATGTAGGTAAGAATGTCAGAAACACAGCGTCAAAGTGGTATAATGAATAAACTAGAAACGCAAGAGAACTGTCCTTCACAATCCGCCAGGAAGGAGCTTAGGGAACAGAGTCAACTGACATCGCGATGGATATGCAATTAATGGCCAAATAAGCATTTCGACCTGTCTCTCCAGTTACATCTCTGAAGCAAGCCACGTGTTAGTCATTCCAGTTTCTCAGAGAACCACAGAGCAACTAGCCAGGGCCAACGGGCTTAAGCTTAAGCAGGATAAGCTCTGCGCCTCCCAACTCGTTAGCTAGACGGGGTCAACTTGGGAGTTCAAGACGCGGCAGAGGGAAGAAGAGAATTCTGCCAAGTTCACCTTCTTCTGTCATTGGCGCGGCCTACCTCTTAACTAAACCTCTGGCTTAGGTTTCTGATCCGCAGCTCAGCACATACAGACGCATCTTCATAGCTAAAATCCCCTTCCTTCACCTGCCCGCTTAGTGCGGCCCTGCGGTACGGCCTGATGCAGCTCTTCAGGCTTCTTAGGGCCCGGAGTCGCCGGATCTGGCAGAGCAACAGCACACATCGACTCCCACAAGTATTGCCTATTTTGCTCCGCGCTGAAGGCACAGTAAACCCCTGCGACGGGTAATGAAAGCACAGAGCTAATGCGAAGCGAGCCTAGGTCAGCAGTCGGAGTGCCCCTTCCATCTCCACTGCGGTGGAGGACCTAAAGACAAAGACATGAAAGGTCGGGGTTCCATTGCCATACTCACCAATACAGCCTCCCACAGTTCTGTTTGCGGAAGCGGCGGGCCGCGCCACGCGTGTGTTGTTACGCAACTTCCGGAGCATGTCCTGGTCACGTGACGCAGCTTACCGTAGAGAATGTAGTGTCGCGCGACCTTCGCGCCGGAACTACGAGTCCCGTCGTGCCGCGCGCGGTGGCGTGCTGTGGGCCGTGCCAGCCGACTCCGGCAGTCGCGAGCACGTTGCCAGTGGGCGCGGCTGGCAGGGCTGTGGGTGGTGGAAGGCGATCGTCCACTTGAGACTTGCGAGTTCCAGCACCCTGGCCCACGCTTCATTAGGTCAGTCTACTGAGTGACACCTCCGTGGCATCTGAGAAGCTGTTGTCTGGCCTGTGCGTCGGAAAGCGGCGGCGGCCTCGACGTCCTAAGAGGTATCCTGGGCCCAAGACCTCTAAGGGGCAGCGGGAGGGGTGGAGAGGGCACCTTCAACCCCGTGCACATTGGGGAGCAGACCCCAGTGCGAACCCGATAACTGCCCGGCTCGCACAGCTCCTTGGGATGCGGCAAGGGTCCACCTGCAGAGCATAGGTCCACACTCTCCAGTCCTCTTAATCCCCCGCCCCTCCGCGAGGCCGCCGAAAGAGGTCACCCCCGCCCTTCTCTGTTGGACCAGTGTCCTAGCAGATCCTGCCTTTGGGACTTTTCAGCTTTCTGCTGTGTAACCCTTTACACGCCACTCTTCCTCGGAAGCTTGCTGAGGAGGGGCCTGTGCACCTCTGCTCTCGCAGTTGTTTTAAGAACGGGCAACATCTTACTTCTTAGGGACTGGCAGATCATTCCCTATCGCCGTATTTGGGACGCAGTGCCGTACCTCCTTCCTGAGAGAGGCCTTTCTCAGCTGTCAGATTCAAGAGAAAGGAGCTTCCCATACCTACTGTTGAGAAACGCCTCAGGGTGGTTGGACTTTCTTATGGAATGGTTGGGGGAAACAACATTTTCTTTGTCCATACCCACAGATTTCCACTGGAGAGTCGAAGGTACCTACGGTACTGAAACTGGAAAGCTCCATAGTTCAGGGCTTTCAACCTGAGATTAAGGTCCAAACCGCACATGTGGGTTAAGATAATTAATGTGTGTGTACATATTAACGTTATTGTGCCTCAGCACCTCCCCACCTTAAGAGTGTAAAAAACATTGTTCAGATATATGATCCATCTTGAGTTATTCTTTACCAAAATTGATCCCTTTAAAAGTAGCTTTGAAGATATGTTTTACTAGCCTGCCTACTTGTCAGTAGGCACAGTTATATTAATGAGTAGACTTCACTTTGGGGAAGACAACATTTGCAGCATATACTTTGCAATCGAGTCACTTCTAACATGTGGGCATTAACCTTTCTGAGGTTGTTGACCCTTTATAAATTTTGGGTCAAGAATGAGGCCTATTTTTAACAAATGAAGATGAGCCATCAACTTCAGATGACTTGCATTTTTATTATAATGCAATGAGTCTAGATTGAGAACTTCAGTTCATGAATATTGACAATTGCAAACATATAGGACCTAGAAATTGAATGCACTATTTATACATCCATGCGTTAGAACTAGGCAATTATGTAGTCCCTATTTGCTGGTTCTGATGCTAAAGTTTCTTGAGATATTGCAATTATGATTTTAGGAGAAATGAGTCTAATATTTAATTTTTAAGAAATTTTCTCATTACATTATATGCCTCTTAACTATGTGTTTATACAAACTCTACTATAACTGGATGTGCATGGGATATAGAGCTCATATTTTGTGATTTTCATAAAACTTAAACTAGAAGTCATGTAAATTCAGTTGAGAATAGAAGAACTCTTAGAGATGGTAATAATGGAGGGAGTAAATGGACCAGATAAAAATGTTTTAAAAGTTATCATTGATGTATTTTCCCCATATTGCATATGTAATATCTGGTTTTCTGGAAATTGATCCCTAAAATACTAATTATAATTAGTATTTTAGTACTTTCTATATGCCAGATTAAGTGCTTTACACATTCGAACTCATTTAATTATATAATCCAGTGGCATAGTTAGGATTATTTTTGTTTTATAGATGAACATTAAATAGGCCAAGGGCGTGCAGCTGGGAATTAGTGATACTGGGATTGGACTCAGGCAGTCTAGCTTCAGAGACCAGATTCTATGTTAATAATGACACAGTGCCTGCTAGAAGGCTAAACTCAGACCTGCAACTTGGCTGATGCATAGTAGACTTTCAGAAAATGTTTTGATATTTCTTAATGCTTGGGTTGTTGTGTTCAGAGAGAAAATAGCTGGACAAGAATGCTATCTTACTAGAATGGGATATCCAGTGAGACAGGATAATCATTTTGCTCAGGGGTTTAACCTAGGTGCCTCGAACAGTGCCTGGCACATAGTAGGTGCTTACTGAATGAATGAATTGCTAAGAAAGGATTTATAAAAATTCATCCTTTTAAAAAGGTCAGACAGGAATTATTTCAACACACTTATAAGATTTCTTTATGTACCGTTTTGATTATTTGAGCCATTATTCACTCACTCACCCCGCCTAGTTTGGATTATCCTTTATTAGTGAGAGAAAATAAAGTAGTAATTTAAGTTTTTTTGGTCAGAGTAAAGGCAAGCAACAGATTTAGTAGATACCATCCTGTTATAGAATTTCTGTTATAGAGTTGAAGATTGCATTTTTGAAACATAAGCACTTTAAAAAACGTGGATACAATGTTATAGCTTCCTAAGAATGATGTTCTTAAGGTGGGAAAGAGGTGGTTTATAGAAGGTTTATTTCTCCAAAAAGTCTTGGAAGAAGCACTGTCTCTCCAGTGCACTGACAAAGTACCCTCCTAAAATTTTACTGCCTCTTGGAGCACACAAGATATTCTTGTTTAAAAGTCTTTTCTGTAGTTGAAAGTAAAATTTGGTTGAGAAATCTCTAAGTTTATTATGTGTGATGACTACTTTTATATGTTAACCTAACTAGGCTACAGTACCTAGTTATTTAATCAAACATAATGTAGGTGTAACTGTGATGGTATTTTGAAGATGCGGTTAACATGTACAATCAATTGACCTTGAAGGAGCTTAACCTCAATAATATGGGTGGACCCCATCCAATCCATCCAATCAGTGGAAGGCCTAAATTTCAAACTCAGGTGTCTCAAGAATGAATAATTCTTCCTCAAGACTACAGCATTGATTTCTGCCCGAGTTTTCAGCCTGCATATCTGCCCCATACATTTCAGTTTCTAGCTCCAAAAATGCATGAGCTAATTCCTTAAATTGGTATCTATTTAGATAAATGATTTAATAATAGATTTCTAATAGCTAGAAATATGTTTTTCTAAAGAGAGAGATGTAGACATAGATATATGTACATATTTTCTTCCATTGGTTCTATTTCTCTGGAGAACCTTGTCTGATTTAGATATTGGTATTGAGAGTGGTTCTAGAGGAACAAGATATTAAGGATGACTTTTCTGATTTGGTTATGATGTTCCTGGAATTGGTTCCTTAATCTGATTAGATTTAAAGGCACTAATAACTATTTCCAGTGGTGAAGAGACGGCACCAATAGTTCAGGGTGTGATATGACAATAGAGAGACACAAAATGTCACCTTTAGATACTCCAACTCAGGTACTTATAAAAGGGTCCTTGGATGATCATGTATTTGATGAATTAAAACATTTTTATCAGATTAACAATTATAATGGGACTGACTGCTTGCTCCTAACTGCGATGGAGAAAGTAAGGAAAGAAAAGGATGCACTTAGGTTTTCAGTTTCCCAGCTCAAGCTCTGTGTGATTGACTTGAAAGTTTCTGTGTCCACTATAAAGAAACTTTTCTCCTGTGGCTGCAGAGCTGAGATTGCTCAAAACCAAACCCCGAGTCTCATTTTACAAAGTGGCTGTATTATACAAAATGAATTCCCAGTTTAACAGTGTCTGCTGTTAAAATGAGGGCATTGGTTGAGAAGGAATGAGATCCTCAAATTTGGAATGGGGCAATGAACCCCTAAATTTTAATCAGTCTTGTTTGCCAGTATAGTCAGTCCTGCTCCTGTTTGAGGAAGTTAACCCTGCTTTGCCTGAGGAACCTTTAATGACCTTTCCTGAGATAACTGCCTTGCAAGATCCTACTGATTCTCCTACTACTCTTCCTTGCTTCTAGACCTATAACTAGATTCAGGCCCTCAAGGCTCAGCTGCAAAGGGTGACTCATGAGGTGTGTGCTACATTCTTTAAAAACTGCATGATTTTTTTTTTTCAATTTACACAGAAATCTGGGGAATATGTGCGGGAATAGATATTAAAGGTGTGGAATAATAGTGAAAGGAACATAAAGTTGGATCAGGCCAAATTTATTGATATAGAAGCACTCAGCAGAGATTCTGGATTCCCTATTATAGCCTGAGAGGTTAGAAAGGGCTCTAACAATTTGATGGTTTGGCTAAAGCATGGACCAAAGGTGACCTATGCTAAATGAAGTTAAAATGCCAGACCTGCCTTGGTATATGGTAGAGGAAAGGATCCAAAGGCTTAGGGTGAGTGGTTTGGTAGGATTGGGTCTATAATGTAAGACCTGCTCACACACCTTGGGGGCAGGGTTCAGAGGAGATACCTTTTACCATGACTGAGAAGTAAATTTGTGAGGGGAGCCCCAGCATCCATGAAGAGGTCTACGATTGCTCTTCTCTGCGGGTCAGAAACTGGGGATCCTTAGATGCAGTGAAGATAACTGGAAATTGGACAGGTATTATAGAGGGGCCTATTATCTTTTCTTTCTTTATTTTTTTGAACATTATGAATTAAATTTTTTTCAATAACAGTTGAAAATATTATATTAGTTTCAGGTTACAGCTTAGTGCTTAGACCTTTATATAATTTACAAAGTAATTCTCCCTTCCATTAGTCAGGTGCCAACCTAGCATTATACATAATTGTTGCAATATTATTGACTATATTCCCTATGCTGTACTTTACATCCCCCTGACTATTTTGTAACTACCAATTTGTATTTTTTACTTCCTTCACCTTTTCACCCAGCCCCCTACTCCCTCACATCTGTCAGCCATCAGTTTGTTCTGTCTACGAGTTTCTCTTTCGTGTGTTCATTTATTTTGTTCTTTAGATTCTATGTATAAGTGAGATGAGATGGTATTTATCTTTGATTTATTTCACTTAGCGTAATACCCTCTAGGTCCATCTATGTTTCCACAAATGGTAAGATTTCATTCTTTTTTATGGCCAAGTAATATTCTGTTGCATATACATACTGCTTCTTTATCCAGTTGTTATTTTTTCATCTTTATTGACATACAGACAATTAGTTATTATACAATTCAATGAGTTTTTTTCAGTTATAGTTAGCATACAATAATATACCGTTTTAGCTGTATAGCATAGTGATCAGAGATCCGCATAACTTGCAAAGTGATCACTCCTCTTCCCCCTTATGTATTTATTACATTATTAACTATTTTCCTCATACTCTACTCTACATCTCCATGTCTCTTCTGCTATTATCCATTTGTACCTCTTAATCCCTTTGTCTTTTTTTTTTGTCCCCCAACCCCCTCCCAATCTAGTATCCCTCTAAATATTTTCTGTATCTATGAGTTTATTTCCACTTTTGATGATGTTGTTTTTGTTCTTTAGGTTCCACATGTATGTGAAATCATGTGATATTTGTCTTTCTTTATCCGACCCATTTCATTCAGCTCAATACCCTCTAGGTCCATCAAGCCATATGTTTTTCCATCCCCTTTCTTATCGTCTGTGTGTGTCTTTTAATCTGAAATGAGTCTCTCATAGGCAGCAAATGTAGGGATCTTGTTTTCTTATCCATTCAGCCATTTTATTTTTTGGTTGGAGCACTTAATTCTTTTCCATTTGAGGTATTTGTTGATAGGAATGTAGTTATTACCATTCTTGTTTCTTTTTTTTTTTTTGATACATGTTTTTTCTTCTTAAAGAAGTCCTTCCAACATTGCCTATAATATTGGCTTGATGATGATAAATTCCTTTCGTTTATTTTTGTCTGGGAAGCTCTTTATCTGTCCTTCGACTCTAAATGATAGCTTTGCTGGATAAAGTATTCTTGGTTGTAGATCCTGGGTTTTCATCACATCAAATACTTTGTGCCAAGTCCTTCTGCCCTGCATAGTTTCTTTTGAGAAATCAGAGGTAAGTAACTGCTTTTCTCTTGCCGATTTTAAGATTTTTCTTTGTCTTTAACTTTTGAAATTTTAATTATGATATGTCTTAGTGTGGGACTCTTTGGGTTCCTGGTTTTGGGTACTCTCTGAGCTTTCTGGGGTTGTATGTCTTTCCTTCACCAGGTTAGGAAAGTTTTTCATTATTATTTCTTCAAATAGTTCTTCAACATCTTGTTTTCCTTCAGGTACCCCTATGACACAGATATTTTTACCTTTAATAGTGTTCCATAGCTCCTTAAATTATTATTATAGTCTTGGCTTCTTTTTTCTTGTCATTCTGATTGTCTTTGACTTTCCCATCCTCTATCTAGGTAGGTCATTTGATCCTCTTTATTCACTCTATTCTATTTAATATACTTCTCTTCTCAGATCATGTGTTCTTCCTTTCTGACTTGTTCCTTTTTTAATATCCATTTCCATTTTTATGTTTTTTATCTCCGTTGAAGTTCTCACTGAATTCATCTACACTTCCCGTAAGTTCATCGAGCATCTTCATAACCAGTGTTTCGAACTCTGAATCTGTTAGATTGCTTAACTCCATTATTCCTGGATCTTTGTTCTGTTTTCTCATATGGTTTCTGCTTTGTCTTCTCATTTTGGCTGCCTTTCTGTGTCTGTTTCGATGTACTAAGCAAAGCTCCTAAGTCTAACAGTCTTATTAGTGTGGCTTTGAGTGGTAAGTGTCCAGTGGCACAGTCCTGAGAAGGGTTCAGCTGCGGGCCATTTAGTCTCAGCCTGTGCCCCTCTGGGGCCACTTGTTAAGATTCAGCCAGCAATCCACAGATGCTGTGTTTATAGTTGCCTCAAAAAGCCACACCAGAAACTAAGTCCAGCTGCCTCCAATGTGAATCTAGGTGCTGCTCAGCAAGGGGTACCTGACTAAGCAAGGACACACCTGGATGTGGCTTCATTAGGGCTGGAGTTTCATGGAATCCTCTGGGCAGAGTGACCTCTATTATCCAATTTGATGACGTCTCCATTATGGCAGCACTGCATCTGCACACTGGGAGCGGAGTCGGCTCAACTGAGGAACAATGGATACTGGTGGCACTTCTTTACAGAGCCAGTCTCGCCTCGGCCCTCACTCCGACAACTCATGTCCCTCCGTAAGTCCCTGGTACCCGCTGTGCAGCTGAACCAATGCTGATGCTCAGAGGGAGCAGGTCCATCACCGCAACTGTCCGCTCGCGGACGTGGCTTCTTTAAAAGGCATCTGCATCTCCCGCTGCCTCTATCCCAGTCCCACTCAGCCTCTCTGGACCAGGCAGCCTGCATCCTCGCCCTGTCCTGTCTTCTGCTGTTGCAGGGTGATTTCTTCTATATTTCCCTAGTCGTATGGCTTGTTCACCTAGATCCCAGGGGATTTTTCCTTGCTGCTGCTCCTTGTTTCTGTCACTACTTCGATTTGGTTGTCAGAGGGATGAACAGAGCCTCTATCATCTATGCCATTTTTTTTCTCGCTCTCTATCCAGTTGTCTGTTGAGCATTTAGGTTGCTTCCATATCTTGGCTATTGTAAATAATGCTGCTGTGAACATAGGGGTGCATATATTCTTCATATTAGTGCTGGATTGTAAGATGGTTCTACTTTGAATTTTTGAGGAACCTCAAAAATTTTCTCCATTGTAACTGCCAATTTGCAATCCCATTGACAGTGCACGAGAGTTCCCTTTTCTTCACATCCTCTCCAACACTTGTTTGATTTGATAATAGCCATTTTGAAAGGTGTCAAGTGATATCTCTTGTGATTGTAATGTGTATTTGATGATTAGTGATATTGACCATCTTTTCATATATTTATTGGCCATCTGTATGTCCTCTTTGGAGAAATGTCTATGCCGGTCCTCTACCTATTTTTTAATCAATTTTTTTTTTAGTGTTGAGTTGTATGAATTCCTTATTTTATTTTTGGAGATTAACCACTTATCAGATGTATCATAGGCAAATATCTTCTCCCATTCTGTAGGTTGTCTTGCTATAGTTGCTTATTAGTTCAAGAGACCTTTTGTAGATTCTTTGGAATATTTTACTTAGATAGTCATGCCATCTGCAAATAAAGGCAGTTTCATTTCTTCCTTTCAATCTATATGTCCTCCTTTGTTTTTGTTTTTGTTTGTTTGTTGTTGTTTTAATATTGCACTGGCTCGGACTTGCAGTATGTTGTTGAATACAAGTGGTGAGAGGATATCCTTGCCTTGTGCCTATTCTAAGTGTACAATTCCTAACCATTTAGTATCAGATTAGCAGTAGGTTTGTTGTAGTTGTTCTTCATCAGGTTGAAGACGTTTCTCTGTACTCTTAGTTTGCTGAGAGTTTTTGAAGCCATGAATGAGTGTTGGATTTTGTCAAATACTTTTTCTTCATTAATTCATATGATATGATTTTTCTTTAGTTTGTTATGATTGGTTACCTTGATTTTCAAATGTTGAACCACTTTCACATATCTGGATTAAATCCCAGTTGGTTGGGGTATATAATTCTTTTTAAACGTTGTTGGATTAGATTTGCTAATATTTCGTTGAAAATTTTTACATCTGTGTTCATGAGAGACATTGATTTGTAGTTTTTCTTTCTAAGACATTTCTATCTGGTTTTAATATTAGGGTGATGCTGGCTTCGAAGAATGAGTTAGGAAGTCTTCCCTCTGCTTCCATTTTCTGGAAGAGATTGTGGAGAATTGGTAGTATTTTTCCCTTTGGTAGAATTCACTAGTGAAACATCTGGGCCTGGTACTTCATTTTTCTTTTTTTTGAAAGATTATTAATCACTGATTCAATTTCTTTGACATAGGACTACTCAGGTCATCTATTTCTCCTTGGATGAGTTTTGGTTGTGTGTGTATGTCTGTACATTAATGAGTTTGTTTCCATTTACTGTTGGTGAGGAAAATCCTCATGAGTTAGTACAGTGCAATCTTTCCCCAGAACTGTGCTGAGGGAAGGGGGCCCTGGAAGTGCCCCCAGAAATAGCTTATAGCAACAGTGTTTTTACCAACACTGCTGGTCCTGGGGAAAAGGTGGTGGCTCCATTGGCTCCTCCCCTCCCACAGCCATCCCAAGTGGGCAAGTGGCCATCAGTCCTTCGATGGGAATAAGTCAGGAAAGAATGAAAAATAGAGTGTGAGGAGACAGACTGGTGATTACCACAAACACTGTGGGGGCAGGAGCCTCCGTGAGGGGTCAGACTACAGTGCGTTAAACAACCAAGAGTAGCAACTACATAAAGCCTGCTTGCCCTCGGCTGATGATGAGGGGCCAAAACTGCAGCTGGGGCTGGCCTCCCAGGGACGCTCCCTGGGAGAGGGAGCGCTAGGGAGCCCACCCACTCACCATGGCTATCAGAGGCCCCTGTCCTGCTGAGGTTTCCTATAGAGCAAGGGAAGATCAGGGAAGCACCTAGAACTTCAAGGGACAGAGTGAGGGTTTTGTCCATCAGGCCTATACAAGTCTGAGGACACAGAAACTAACCCAGACTAAATCAGATACTTCATAAATACAGCTCTTGAGTGAGGAGAAACAGATTCAGGGCTGCCTGCTCTGAAAAAGAAAAGACAGAGACTCAAAGCCAGGATCAGGGCAAAAAGAAGCCAGTGCAGCCAAGCCTTGCTTGCTGACCTGCCAAGAGTGTCAGAATCCTTGAGGCAGGAACCCAGACCAGAGGCAGACTGTGGGCAGATCTCATGGGTAGAAAGACCCTCAGGTCAGAACTCTGACAACTAAAAATCCCATCTGAACATCATACAGAAGGAAGAAGGGCCAAGAACCTGCCTATCAGGCAAAGGCTGGGCCGGATGAGGGGCAAGTGTGCTTGGCTGCTGGCACTCACTGAACCCAGGCCCCTGCTTACTCCTTGTATCTGTCATAGCATCTGGAATCATCAGAATCAGGCTGGGCAGGGCTGAACCACAGCTGCCTGTGGCTCAGAGAAGAGGGAAGAAAACTCTGGCCCAGACCAGCCAGAGGACGCTAAGGAAGGAGAGGCCATCATCCAGAGGCTGCCTCCCCTTAAGTTATCTTTCCTCTCAACTGGTCCTAAAGGGAAGTGGGGTGCCCCGTCCAGTGGATCACAGCCCCGGGGCTGAGTTAGGAGGGGGTAGGTGGAAGCTCTTGTTCCCGAGGAACTTGCTTTTGATGTCATGCTTGTTTCCTGGCAGCTTCAGCAGTTTCATGGTCTTGAACTTCCCCTTCCTAGTGCCCTGGGGTTCAGCCTCCTTGTGGAACTCTTTCTTCTGATCATGTTATCTTCCTTTTCCTGCCTCTGTCAGTTCTCATCCAGGCAGTTGATGACATTGTGCTGCTCAGTGAGGGTCACAATCTCCTGCCCCCCCGCTTGTCCAGTTCTTTTCTGGCTTCTTGAGAAGGTACCAGAGCTCCTACTCCACATCAGCCTGGATCCTGTTCCAGGTTCTGCTACTTGAAGACATAGATGAGCTTGGACTTCCGCCACACCAGCAGGTGCTTCTCATAGATGAGCTTGAACCAATCCTCCAGCATGTCGTCCTCATGGCCGTCATTCATTCCACCACACAGCTTCTCCTCCAGCAGGACCCCATGGTGTTTCAAGGCATCCAGATGGTACTCAGTGGTGTCCACCTCCCTGTAGATGTCCTCTTCAGGGGTGTACTGGTCAGTCTGGACCTTGCAATTGATGAACAGGAAGCCATTTCCTGGGCCAGTGGCCTTGAGGCTTGGGCTGCCTTAGTGGCTTTCTTTGTGTCTGGGGATGCTGTGGGTAATGCCTTCTGGTTAAAAGGATTCTCCTGGCAGGAATACTTTACCCAGAGTTCTGGGGATGAGTTTCAAGGGGGAAGGCATAGGGTTCTTGTCTCCAACCAACAAGAGGGATGGGAGCAACATCACTGCAGGGCTTGGCTGGCTGGGGACCCGGGCTGCCCCTAGTATTAGGGGAAAGGCCAGGACTGGCACGAGGCATCCTGTCCATGCTGGGCTGCACCAGCTTCACAAAGAGGACAGGGAGCAGTTAGCACAGGCTGGCAGAGGTCCCAGGGGTCCAGGGTCATGAACAACAGACTCTGAGGAGCTCTTGGAGCACAACTGGTGACTCCAGAAGCTCCCCAGTTAGGGTCTGGCTGGAGCCCTAGGATGACAGGCTGTCCACACTGAGGGCTGGCGATGGGATAGCCGAGGGTGGTTCCAAATGTGAGAGGTGGGAGGTGTGGTGAGCTAGCGGGGATGCCCTGGGCACTCAGTGGGCAGAGTGCTGCTTTGTCTTGGGGCAGCTGGTAGGGGGTGATGCCCTACTGTGGACTCCAGGTAGGCCTGAGCAGGGATGGCGGCCAGACTGGGTGCAGTGAGGGTGTCCTCCTCTTCAAAGGGGTTGTAGAGCTTGGGCTCCAGGCCAGCCACCTCAAGGCTCCTCGGGGCCACCCCCTCCATACTTCCATTTTCCACCCTCCTGCTGTCCCAGCGTGGAGGCCCGGTGCTACTGCTGGGGTGTTGGGGTGGGGGAGCTGGCTTCTTCTTTGGCTCTGCTGGTACCAGAGTAATCCATGCGGAGTCTTTCCTGGGGGCTGGTGTCCTCTCCTCCAGTCCATTGGGCACAGTCACAGAAGACCTAACTGTGAAAACAAAATCACAGTGGATGAATTCTCTGTATATGACGATCCTACTTCACTAACTGCCATTTTTCTGCAAGTCACAGCACAGGCACTAATTCCTTCTGAAGCCCCTGAAGCCCACAAGCTAGACAAGAACCTCCACTGAAAATTCATCAGATATTGAAATTTTCTTTTTTCTCTTTCTTTTTCTCCATGGACTCTATGTTCCTGGAGGGCAAGGAATTTGTCTTGATTCCTAGTAGTGACAGAGACTAGTGCAAAACCTGGCATCTAGTGGGTGCTCAATAAAATTTACTTAGTGAATATCGACAACTTGTCAGTTTTCTTTTTCCCCTCTTTAATCCTCCCTGCCCCACTTTCACTCCTGACCTGTGGATGTTGCCGTTTCCCGTTAAGAACTGGATTTCCGAAGGCAGGTCATCTTCCCCCACATGCTTGCACGCACATCTGGGACCTGGCGCACCTGGGGTATGGTCCCATGGCTCCAACTGGAGGGCGAACCCAGGACCTTCTGCGTGTAAAGCAGATGTGCTAACCAGTACACTATGGAGCCATCCTCAACTTGTCAGTTTTTAAGACTCAACTTATCGCTAATAAATTACTTCTGAAATCAGAAGTTTTTTCAATTCCTCTATCCAAGCATCTTCAGCTTGGGAAGTTTTGGGCACTAAATTACAAATTAATACTATCTTTTTAGGGAATTTAAAATAACTGATTAGTATATTAAAAGCTCAAATAGAAAAAGTAGAAAACAAAATATTCAAGCACTATGGGACAATTTCAAAATGTACAACACATGTAATAGAAATGCCAGAATGAGAAGCAGACAAAGCAGAAGAAATATATGAATAAACTTTGAGAATTCTCCGAAATTACAGACACCAAGCCACAGGTCCAGGAAGCTCAGAGAACACCAGGCAAGATAAATATCTAAAATCCATATCTAGGTATATCACATTCAAGAGTGTTGTTACAAGGAACAGGATGGAGGAATTGAGAAAACTATGATAAGGTACTTGCAACTACACATGTTAGTAGCACAGTGTTATCTGAAGGTGGACTTAGATTAAATAGATGTATACTATGAACTCCAAGGAAACCAATAATATATTTATTTTTAAAGTACAATTGACATATTGAAAGAGAAGAGAAAATAGAATCATATAAAATTCTCAAAACCAGAGAAGGCTGAAAAAGAGGGGTGAGGACAAGGGCAAATGACAATAAGAAACATTTATAAACATAGTAAATATTAATCCAAAAATGTACTAATAACATTAAAAGCGAATGGTCTAAATATGCCAATTAACAGGTTGTCAGAGTAGATTTTAAAAAAACAGGGCCAACAATATGTTGTTTAAAAAATTCTTGTTTTAAAAATAATGGCTCAGATAAGTTACAAGTCAAGGTACAGAGAAAGATATACCACATTAACACTAATCAAAAAAAAAAACAAAAACTGGGGTAGCTATATTAATTTCAGACAAAGCAGACTGCAGATATTCCTTGATTATCAGTGAAAAAGAGGAGTACTTCATAATAAGGAAGTAATGATAATGTAAAGAAATCCTAAAATGTATATACCTAACAAAAGAGAATCAAAATATCCGAGATAAAAACCAACAGAACCAAAAGGAGAAATAGACATATCCACTATTTTAACTGGAGAATTCAACACCCCTCTTTCAGTACTTGATGGATCAAGCAAACAAGCTTGGCTAGCTAGAGATTTGAATTCACACAATAGAAAACCAGATCTTTATATTGAAATTTGTTGTTCTAACTCTCTAACTTTTTAGTCATTTTTTTTTATTTCTTACAAGAGTGGAATATAAATTAACTAATTTATTGTACACTCAGTTGTTTTTTTGTAACTACTGGAATGTGTGAGGAACAGAAATGTGTTCATATAATCTTGAGAAGCATGGGTTTGGTAAAGAAATAGATGAAAGAAAGGAATCTTGTGAACTAACTCATTTGGCATAATGGAACTGGAATTTCAGTATATAGCTGCTCTAGAATCCCAGCAGCACTCTGATATTTGTGCTTTCTCATTGGCATTTATTCCAATCCATTCTACCTTCTTCATTCTTTAAGTCAGCTTTTCTCTCCCTTTCTCCTTCAGTCCTTCTCTCCCTCTCTCCCTCTCGTTTCCACTGCTTCCTTATTTATTATTGACCACTGCATCTTCACCCTACTTCTCTGCCTTAGGTCTCCTACATGAGAGGCTTCTTACTTTATCCTCACAACAACCATATGAAGTAGGTGCTATTATTAACCTCATTTTACAAATTGAAAATCAAGGCACAAGAAGGCTAATTAACTTGTGCAAAGGTTACATAGTTTATAGTGTTTTCAGGATTTGAACCCAGTCAGTCTTACCTCTCAGATTCCAAGCTCTCAATTGTTAAACTCTAGTGCCTCACGAAATTAAGTCATGAGAGAATCAGACATTACTTAGAAATTATTATGTCCCTGCTATATATACATGGTACAGTTTTATATTTGGAATTAGGCACCATTAATCATATTCCAGCCACTTACAGTGTTAAAGGCTTTAGTGACATAATTCTGAAGTGAAAGGATAGCCACAACTGGAGTGTACTCTTGTCACTTCACTTGGATCTAGTGATGTATTTCATTTTTTCCATAACTGAAGCAATAAGCAATTTAGAACGCTGCCCCTATCTATAGATATGAAAATTTCTTGCTGCTGGGGCAGGAAAATAACAGGTAACTTTTGTGTAAGAAATAAACTAAGTCTCATGATTTAAAAATTTATTACTGAAGTTACTGTGTTTGATTGGAAGCAATTCAAAATTAAGTTGTTCATCATTCCAGGTTCTCCAGTTGTGTCAGAAAAATTTTAGGGGCCTGTTAGTTCACAACTTCTTCAGGTCCACTCATCCACCTGTCCAGATGTAGCAGGTTTGATCTGGGTATGATTTATGTGGAATGGCTCCTCCATTATTGACCAATAACTGAAAACTTTTATCTTTAATTGTAAAGACGAACGGACTATTGAAATCCAGAAGTGGAAGCTGCCAGAGAGCTGAGGCTATTATGCACAAGTGCTAGCTGTGAGACAAGATAATTCCTACGTTGCCTTGGTTTTTGTTATTCCTGAAGCCTGTTCATTCCGGAATATTTATGGTACTACTCAGTCTTTACCTGCCTTCTACTTTTACTTGCACTTATCAGAAGTAGGATTGTGTCTAGAAAACGAATGAGTCCTATGGTATATATCATCAGTATTGTGATTGATTGCCTTTGGAGTCTAGAGATTGTACTGCCAAATATGGTAGCCAATGCCCACATATTGCCATTTAAACTTAAATAATTCAATATTAATTTAATTTAAAATTTAAGACATTTCTGGGGTCCTGTGTTTCCTTAGGGAGCTTTCACCGTATGTCTTGGGCTACTCAAAATTGGCACTGTCTCTTCTAGAAATGGAGGTACAGCTTAGTGAGACAGCATGAGCCTGGGATCAAACTAATTTGAACCCCAGCTCCTCCACTCACCATTTGAATGACATTGAGCAAGTTATTTATTGTCTGTGCTTCAGTGTCCTCATAAATAAAATGTTGACATTAGTCCCTCCTTCATAGGGTTATGAGAATAATATGAGTTAATATCTGTAAAGTGTTTACAGAGCCCCTGTCACATTGGTAGGGAGCTCAAAAACATCTTAACCATTATGATGATGATGAAGGATGATACCTCTGGTATCATGCTGCCTCTGGTACAGGAACAGTAATTAACCTAGAAAAATGATCCCCAAATTCATATTGTAAGGTATAACCTGGCTACAGGAGATCCTGGTTTATTAGGTCTAAATAGAGGCCAGTAACCTGTATTTTCAAACCACCTCCACTCTCCAGCAACATCCCTGACCTCCTATGATTCATTCTGGTTTGGAAGCCACTAGCCCAGAGATTTCTCAGGGAATAAAAGTCCAAGTGATAATTCAGGGATGACCCTTGAAGATATTCTAAGTGAAAGAAGCCAGTTACAAAAGACCATATACTATGATTCCATTTATATGAAATATACAGAATAGACAAACATAGAGACAACAAGTACATTAGCGGTTGCCTGGAGCTGGGAGGGTGAGGGAATAGTGAATGACTGCTAATGGATATGGAATTTTTTTGGGGGTGATGAAAATGTTCTAAACTTAGATCATGGTGATGGTTGCACATCTGTGAATATACTAAAAATCGTTACATTCTACACCTTAAATTAGTGAATTATATGGTATGTGGATTATATCTCTCAGTAGAGATGTTCTTAAAAATAGGCAGTAAGTGGAAGGGGGTAAAAATAATTTTTAAAAATGGGAGGAGGTAGTTGGCGAAACCAGGAGAAAGGGTGCAAACTGGAAGCTTGGAAAGAAGCTTTTTGTTTTAATCCTTCTTCATTTATTCACATAAACAAATACATAATAATCTAGTTATCTGAAAGTCAGACTTCTGGGAGCTTCAACTCCTGGAAAACTGCCCTGTAAAGGAAATAGGTTTAAAAGAAAATGAAAGTCTATTAAGTTCAGCAAAGATGCTCACTAAAGCCACGGACAGGAATCATTCAAAGGTAATGGTGCAGGAGAAAAGCCTCAAAAGAAATCCAACTAAAATAGAGACCAAAAATTTTTAATGAAAAATTAGAAAAAAACGTGTGTGTGTGAAAAGTGAAGCTAAACTTTATATTTGACAAACTTTAGGCTATAATTCCAACTGAACTAACTCAGAATAGACAGCCACCTGGTATTTTCACCTTGGTGTAGGCATAGGATACATTTATAGATAAAGATATAGGTTATAGAAGACTACAATAATAGGTCCTTTACTCAATGTTAGAGTTTCACAACAAAGAGGTCAGTTTTGTGAAAATAGTTAAGGGCTTAATCATTTTTCTCTGTGGCCTTCTTTAGTCATTTAATATTTAAATCATTCTTTATTTGGAGCACCTGTCTTTAACCCTGTAGCTTTTCTCTTGGTTGGTAACTGGTCTGATTTTTCAAGATTGTTACTTGACATTGACTTTGCTTTTGACTGTAGCAATCTCCAGAATCACTTTAAAAGGCTTCTTGGGAGCCTATTTGATTTGAGAGATTCGCAGTTTCCTTTCCCAATTTATTCGCATTGTGTTTTTGGATTATCTGTGAGAGCCAGAGAGGAGCTGATGTTAATTGTTACTTAGAGATAGATGAATCAGGGAATTAATTTTATAGGGGGACAGTTCATTAATGGATATTTTTATATGATTATAGTCAACTTTATACCTAAATAATAAATATTCATGTAAAATGAAGTAGCTGTGTTTATTGCCGTGCTAATTTACTGGGGTGCTAACTCATATCTTGACTCATATTTAGTATACAATTTAAAAAATAAGGCCCTCTTAACATATTAGAATGAGTAAGGTAGCTAGTGTGGGATGGGGTTGGCGATTGGAGTCGGGTGGCACCGCTTGATATTGAGAGAAGGAAATTGATTTGCTGTATAGTAATGCATACTATAATTCTGTTTTACAGTGAGGAAACTTAGGTCTAGAGAGGCCAAGTAATTAGGTCAACATGGTACCACTGTTAATTCGTTTGGGTCCATCTTATTTTAAAGTCCATATTCTTTTAAAATTACATTATAACTATCTTTCCGACAAAATGTTTTAGCTATCTGGAAAATTTATGTATCTTCTCACCAGCCAATAACATATGTGATGTACAGTTTTATGTAATTTAGTCTAAAGACATCTTAGTATAAAATGATACAGATTTCAACTAACACTTATGTGATGCTCGTTATTATTAGCTTACAAAGCACTTTTACATCAGAAATTTCATATAATTCCTATAACAACCCTGTGAAATGGTCTTTGTTTTACTAGTGGACTTAGGCTTGGTTTCTGAAAGGGAATTGCATGGAATTATGTTCCCAAAATATTAGGACCCAGGTCTTTGCTTCCAGATCTTAAGACTTTTCAGTAATACTACACTGCTTTTTGTAGAATAACAAAGCCCTACAGATATCTCTTTTGTGATAATAAAATAGTCTCAAAACATTACCCTCCATGATGTCTGCTGGGCTCCGTTACTCTATCATATTTAAATGACGTGTTTTAATGAGATTTTAAAATTGCATTTTTATTAGAACTACATACTTTAACATTAATTTTGTGTATTTAGTAGCAATGTCTGTTCTTTTACTTCCTAATAATTAATGATTTTAAGTGGATTGGAAATCTGTATAATCTGATTTTTTTTAATCTGATCTCTATAGAAGCTGAAATCCATCAATCACCATTCTTCAAAATGCAATGGAATGTACCAAAGACTGTATTCCGACTGGCACATAGGACATGCATGGAACCATATAAAACTGGTCTTTTTGGTCACTGTCAAATTATAAAGGGACCATTACTTTTATATAAAGCCAAATCCAGAGTAGTTTTGGTACGGGGCCCTCAAAAACAATGGGTGTGCTTACCTGCTGTCCAATGCACTGCAAAGGAAAGGAAGCCATTTGATGCTCATTTACTCCAATCTGGGGTCCTTCACCATAAACAGTGGGAACAAGGTATTTTGTCCAAGAGGGTTATGTCATCCAATGCCACATCTCCAGGAACTCCTTCGGAAAAAAAGGAAGAACCTGATCCTTTACAAGACAAATCGATTAGTCTTTATCAGCGGTTCAAGAAAACATTTAGACAATATGGAAAAGTTTTGATTCCAGTGCATCTAATAACTTCTGGTGTTTGGTTTGGAACATTTTATTATGCAGCCATAAAGTAAGTTTTTGCTTGATTGAGCACCCTGTTTTATCAGAATGTTGATTGTACTAATGAAAGCCTTAAATAGTTTTTTTAAATGCTTTAATGTCTTTAGTTAAAAGGTGACTTTTTCATAACTTTTTAGCTAACATTTGGTTATTGTGTACATCAGACACTAAAATTTTTAACTGTATTGTTTGTCACTCACAGCAAACTCTGTGAAGCAGGTAGTACAAATAGTCCCATTTTATTAATGAGCAAACAGATTAAGCAAGAATAAGTTAAAATCATTTAGTTTTTCCCAGAATAACTTCAGAGTCTGATTTCAAAGCCCATGCTCTTAATCACTGTGTTCATTTATCATCATTTAGGATAGCACAGAAATAAAATCAGATTTAGAAATTTGGTAGCACCATAAGTTCTGTACTGACATATTTCTTAAAGTATTCACAAATAAAAAGATATATTATTTTTCCATATATATTATTTTAATGGGAAATTAGTAAGATATTTTTACCGAAGGCTGGCTAATATCTGTTATAGACACAAAACCGAACAAATTGCAGAATTATGTTTTAATGTTACTCATATCTGATAAGTGTCAAAGTAATATTTTTTATTCTGATCAGAATTAATTTGTTGTACACTTAAAATTTTGTTAAAAGGGTAGATCTCAGATGTTCTTACCACAATAAAATAAACTTTTAAAAAGTAATTTGGTAGGCCTAGCCTCCAGATATTGTAAAACATAGAATTCTAACTGTATATTTTCTGTTAAATACTGTTACTTTCTTTTAAGGTAAGTTATATTATTCACACTGTTCTAGGAGCAGCAGGAGCACACATAGAAACAGCTTACCAATGATTTCTAGTCTGTTTCTACTTCTAGCAGAACCTAGCAGGTGCCAGCCTGTGCCTTTTCCTTTGAACCTGCTGTGTGGGCTTTTCTTGTACTGGTCTGGGTGTGACCAAGCCCAGTGAACTCATTATCCTGAGGAGGATGAGACAGCACAATGTAGACCATAGACATTTTGGTAAACTCTCCTAATGGGTTTAGATTTATTTTATACTGTACAAAAGTCCGCTGATTTTCAGCATATGGTTACATTTTCTAGCTTGATACTAAAGTATTAATAAAATATGATAGTTTTATGTATGAAGCTCACTCCTTGGAAAAAGCTTATTATTTACTAAATTAAAAGCTAATGGAATAGAGATTGTACTTACTCTCAGGAAACACAGGATTAGAGATGTTTCTTTACAAAAGTTCTAAAAAGATTTTTTTAACCTCGTGTGATTAACGCTGTTCTGTTTCTTTCCATATCTTTCTCTCTCTTATGTTTCTGTTATTAAATTATATTCCTCTTCATTATGTATCAGTAGTTTCCTTAAGAATTGTTCCTTTCTTCACAGAAGTTCCTTGCATGGAATACTTTATGGAATTATCTCTTTGTTTATATATGACATTTGTGGACATGTACAATATTTATAGGAGTCTTCAAAACTGCCTTTAGTTTTTTAACAGAGCATTTTGAATAAGAATTATTATAGACATTCATTTTTTCTACTTTTAATTAGTGGCTTCTTACATTTAACATTTTCTCTTTTGAGCTATTGAGGATTTTTCTGGTTTGGCATTGTGGAAGATGGCATGAATAATACTTGTTTCTTCTGCCTTCTTTAGGTTGCCCTCGATTAGAATTCAGCCTCCTGGCCTTAGAAGGAGAGATCTAAGTTTTTAATTAATTGAATATTGAGAGTCTCATATGGACTATTAAAAAGAGTATTTTTGTTCCTTTTACTTTTCCTTGCCTTCCTTAGTTAAAGAGTTCTATAACTAAAAAAGCAGACCCCAAATAACCTAGTGATACTAATTATCCTTAAGATTTTTTCAGTGCTATTTGGCAGCTGAGGCAGTCGTAGTGACATTCTGCCATCCCCTATAGAATGCAGTTTTATCCTTCCTCTTTTCCTGCAAAATGCTTGTGTGTAAGCGTGATAGTAAGACTGTCCACTTTAAAATCATATTCCTTCCCCATCACAACTTGTCTTTTGACTGTTTGCCAGCATGCAAATTCAGTTGCCAGACCCACTACTACTGCCCAGCTGTGACTATTGGTCTAGTTCTGTTATAGCATCTCAGAGCTAATTTGCATAATGTCTGATATGTTGCTTCCCAGAACAGTCCTTAATGTTTTTTATATTAAATTCTTAATACTTCAGAAATTGAAATTTGATTTGTTCTAAGTGAGGATCTTATTGCAAGTAATAATTAGAAAATAAGGATTTAGGATATGTTCGAATGGCAGTCTATCTTTTATTGTGAGATGATTTTATTGTAAAATTGGAGATTAAATGCAGTTTTTTTTTCAATTCAACTGACAAGAGGCTGGATTTATTTTATTTAGTTTTAGCTGAAAAAGTTCTCTGTTATTTGCATGTTACTTACTTACTGTTAAAAGAAAGAAGGAAAAATAGTTTGTAACTTGAAGAATGGGCATTTCAAGTCACACTGCATTACTGACCAGTGTTTGTTTTAGTCACTCTGACAACTATCGTTACTGCCTTGCTAGTCATGATAAAGCAAAATGCCATTCTTTATTTAGTTAACTCAGTGATAAAGATCTCAGGTTTTTGAAACATTTTATTTCAGGGAGTTCTAAATTATGCGTACTAACCAATTTTATTTTAAGCTAAGCTTTGTTGTCACTTCTGTCTGGCAAAATCTTGCAGATGCTTTATGTCTTCTAATCAGAAGTACTCTGGTCAAATGTAGCTATGTGATAATGGTTTTGTCCTTATGTTTAGATGTCTCGTGTTTTGGGCCTCAAGTTCCTAAAGGTACAGATCCACTCGGAGGCAAAATCCTGACTGATTTTTACTGTACTTTATCCAGACTGTGAATGTACCTTTGCCCTTATTCGTGTCTGCATCAGTAGAAGTATCCATAAAGCTCACAGTTTGTGAAGCAGAGATTTCTGTCAGGCTGTGAGAAGTTCAGAATAAAAAGTGACAAAAAGTGAATATTACTGTTCGACTCAGACCCTCATTAATGCTTTATATTTAACAATTCCAAAGAAAATGAAAGTTATTCTTATTTTTTAAAAAATGATCAAATTAATGCTTTAGAAATAAGTGGAGCCAGGTGCTTGCTGCTTTATTTTACAAAGGTGACTACTGTTTGATCTTTATGACCATTTTTAAAAGAATCAACCAATTTTGTCTGGTCGACTCTTTTTTCCTCCTTCACAATTGCTGTTAACTATGTAGATTTTATATAATGTGCTTAGTCTGAACTAGGAAATAATTAATGAAATATTTTTATATTTGTGTTGGTACTAGAAGATATAATTACCATGTTGTGGTAGGATGTTACTGGACATAGTGACTTGTTAGATCCATAGAATAGTCTTTATAGTACTAAGTCTTGCTTTAATGGGATTCTAAGAAAGATTTTAAAAGGAACTGACAGAGATTGAAAAAAAACTGATTGGATTTGTAATTGATGTTTTCATTAAATTCTTTAAAGTTTGCTTCAGTTATCTGTTTTCCCCTTGTAGATAGTAGGTAATTTTCCTTTATACTGATGAGCTATATCTACTGAGAGTAGTCCCTAGTTTCTTAGTATTATTATAGTGAGTGAAGTCACAGAGAGGGAAATTTTCCTCAGTTAACCAAATTATTGTTTAATATTAAAAATAAATCAAGAGTTTGCAAGTACCATAATAGTGATGAATCCAGGCAATTCCCTTTCTGAATTACAAAGAGAAAGAGTACATTTACAGTGGAGCAACCTGTGGACCTCACCTTAACCAAGAGTCATACTTACCAGTGACAGAACCAACTGGCATTATATGGCCCCTGTTGGTGCAGAGAAATGAACACAAAATCAACTGTGCAGCTTTCTGGTTGAAAAATATTTAACCAGAATCTAATCACATAAGGAAACAATCAGACAAGTTGAAATTTTGAGGGATAGTCTACCATGCAACTAACCTGAAAGCTTCAAAAATCTCAACGTCAAGAAAGGCATCCCACCTCCCTCAACAGGAAATTCAGGGGAGAATTTTTAGAGAAAAGGAGACTAGAGAGACGTGATTGGATAGCATTACAGAATATACTGGGACAATTAAGGATACTTAAATATTAATGTATTACTTTATTAACTGTATACTATGGTATATGTTAAATTTCCTGGGTATGATAATTATGTTTATGTGGGAGAAGCACAAAACAAGAGCCTTTTAGAAGTGAAGAATCACAATATCTGCAAAACTACAAAATGAGAGAGCATGTACGCGTAAAGTGCGCATGTGCATGCACATGTCAGTTTAACAAGATGCTAATAGTAAGGGGAAACTAAAAATAAATTAGGGTTTAACAGCTCAGATTAGAGACTTGCTCTGCCTTCTGTCTCTCCCTCTGAAAATTTGTTGCAATTTATGATAATTGCTGCTTCACCTGCTTTTTAAGTCTGATAACAGCATAGAATTATCCTTTTAGAATAATTGAAGTTTTCATCAAACCCATAGAATCATTTATTCCTTGCATAATAACACAATAAGTAATGTTATATCACTTGCTTTTACAATAGTATAGTTGGACGGTAACAATCTTAGGTCTCGAAGTTTGAATTAGAGCATTCTAAGGAAGTGGTGTTTAGTTGAGGAGGCTATGATCAGGTAAATGATTCCGATCTTTTTCTCAGATTATAACTATTAATTTTGTTCTGATAAATGCATCCATTTTTCTGAATATGCTAATTATAGATGTCTATATGCAGAAGCAGAAGTTGCACAGTAAGATACAATACGACACTGATATTTGTATACATATTGTATTTTTAGAATGAAATTAAAGTGCTTGAAATGCAGAATTGACTTTTAAACAAAATTTGGGTTTAGTGTCTTGAAAAAATTTATCCCTAAAAGTTTGTGTGTGTGTCTGTATATATATATAGATGTATAAATTACTTTCTGTTTCTTTCTTAGAGGAGTGAATGTCGTTCCTTTTCTAGAACTTATTGGGTTACCTGACAGCATAGTAAACATTCTGAAAAATTCCCAAAGTGGAAATGCACTAACAGCATATGCCTTGTTTAAGGTAGGTACTATTATAAATGGATTGCTCCTCATACTTAACTGATTGTTTGCTCAGTTCTCTGGAAAACTCCGTGTTAACACTAATAGTTCTCTTTTGTAACTTAAACTATTGTACTTCACCTCTTATATGTCTAATGATTAAAGTTACAATTTTTAAGTGTAAAGATGACGTTTTAGAAAGAAGTGCTTTGAAAATAGGTAGATCATTCATAACCTGCTGTGATCACATGTGAAACTTCTGAATTTCCAGGGTAGAAGTTGTCTCTTTGACATTTTTCCTATTAATAGTGTATCGATTTTCCTTATTCAAAGATCCACATGCCACTTGACTTGTTAGTGAAATTTAGTGTTCATTTTGTTTATAATAGTTCATGTTCTTAATAAGTAAAATAGCCAAGTTTAATTCAAATTGTTTTATGTGATAAACCTTAGACTTAATTGTTAGATGTTATATATGTTTCATTTGAAAAGTTCATAGTTGTTATAACTGTTTTCCTGCTTTAGACAATACATCTTTCTAAATAGTTTCTTCACCTTTTGGTCTTTATTTTGGAAGAGAAGACTCATTGTAAATTGTGGAATTTAGCCATATTAATCTAATTTTTCTCAGCTGACAGATATTTATGAGGTTCTTTGTGGCATCATCCTAAGAAAGAAAACAAGTAGAAAGCATTTAGAAATTAGATGTTATCTCACTTCTATTGTATGAAAATACTTAGAATTATGGTTTTATAATAGTACTCAAAAGTTAAGTTTTATTCGGACATTCTCATTAGAATCCTCTGAAATCTTGGGAGATTTACTGTTTATTATATTTTGACTAGAGGGCTAAAGCGTAATTACTGAGTTTTTCAACATTAGAACTCGTTAAATTTATAAATTATCAAGTTTCTAGTTATAATGGGTATAATTTACCTTTAATCAAACTATCATGATGATGGTTTAGATATTTCTCTAATTATAATTGCTTCTTATCCCATGTTCCCATAGCACATGTGTAGCTCTAATGCAGTTCATGTCACAGTTTCTGTGTTACTTTTATTTTTTAAGGTTTCTTTATTTGATTATGAATGCCCAGAAATTCAAAATCATGTCTTCTTTCTTTTTGTGTTTTCAGAATGCCTGGTATTGTGCTTTGTAGGCAAATCAGTGCTCAGTGCATGTTCGTTGGGTCGGAATTGAAATGTGAAGCTATACGTATAGGTAGATTGTCGTGTCAGCAGGGTTTCTTCTTGCTCACCATTCCCCTGCAGGGTGGGAAATATGGAGGAGGATTCTCTTGGATATTTACTGTAACCCACAGTTTTTCAAGTAGGGAAACAAACACTGAGATCTATTGCTTCAATGAGGCAAAGCCCCAAAGACAGGTGTGGCAAGGTGGAAAAAAACTTATGAGTATGACCTTGTGGCATTGGCTAGGATGCACACATAACCTCCTTGCTCTGACCTTGAAATGCACCATTGTTTGAGTTGACAAAAATTTTCTGAGCCCCTGCTATGTACCAAGTGCCAATTCCGAGTACTGGGAATACTGTAATTAAAGAAAATGGTGCAAAATACCTGCCCTTGTGGAGCTTATATTCTAGTGGTAGTGAGCAGTTGGAGAGACAAAGAAGGAAAGTTAAAAAAAATACACACAGTGTATTTAGATGACAGTAAGTGCTAAGAAGAAAAAATAAATCAGTGATGGAGGGGTGTTTGTGTTGTCATTTGGTATTTGTTTTTTAGAGAGAGGGTTGCAAGAAGGTGAGAAAGTTAATCAGGCAGCTGTGTGGGAGAAGAGTGTTCCAAGCAGGGGAAACTCAGAGGTCCTGAGGCTACAGGATGCCTGGAGCGTATGAGAGAATGGTGAGGAATCAGTGTGGCTGGAATGAGTGAGCAAGGGCCACAGGCAACAGAGTGGCCAGATCAGGGTGGCCTGACTCTGAGGATATGGAAAGTCACCGGGCTGTTTTGAATATATGACTTGTTTTAACAAAATCACTTCAGCTGCTATACTGAAAATAGTCTCACACAGCAAGGATAGAAGCACAGGAGGTCATTGCAGCAGGTTGGGTGCAAGCTGATAGTGGCTAGGACAAGGTGGTAGCAGGAGAGGCAGTAAGAAGTAGGTGCATTCTGGATATATTTTGAAAGTATCTTACAGGTTTGGGGCCTGAGCATCTGAATAATAGAGTTGTCATTTCCTGAGGTGCACATTGATTTGAGAGGAGCAAGTTTGTGGTGGGACCATTGAACATCAAGAGGTTAATTAATTTTGAACACATGACATTTTGAGATCCTATTAGACATGTAGGCAGAAATGAGTAGGTGGTTATATATTACTGAAATCGAGGGAAAAGGCTGAGACTGGAAATCTAAATTTAAGAATCACCCATATATAGATGGCATTACAGACATGAAACTGGACCGGATTGCTGACGGAGGGAGGGAGGTGGAGAAAAGAAGGAGTCCAGGCACTGAATGCTGTCTCACCATGTTCAGAAGTAGGTGTCATGAGGAGGAATCCGCAAGGATCACAGGAATGGGCAGCCTCTGAGATGGAAGGAAACCAGGGAAGTGGGGGCCCTGGCCAAATGGAAGAAGTACACCGAGAAATAGATTGGAAAAACTGTCTTAGATGGTTCTTATTGCTGAGGGGCCTCTATTCTGTGATGAGAGCAGTTTTTATGGAAAGGCAAGGGGTGAAAGCTCAGTTAGAGTAAGTTCAAGAGAAAATGAAGAGGGAAATTAGGGATAGATAGCCATACAGCTCTTTCAGAGAGTTTCGGTATCTGGCACATCTGTTACAATTATGAATTTTTATGCAAAAGCCTCAGAATGTGATAGACTCTCTGCTTTGTGATTCTCTTTGACCATTTTTGTCTACTATTTAGTTTTGGTTCTTAAATCGGGTCAGAATTAAACCTGTTTTGTCTGCAGCACGTGTGCCATGTTACTACATGTTGGCCTTGCAGAGGTTCTGGTTGGGATTCCAGACCCAGGGCAGATTATTACAATGAGGAAAGAGCATAAGGCTTGGAAAAGTCAAAAGAAAGAGATGGGAGATGAAACAGTCAGATTCAGTAGAGAAGAAACATTTGGCTCATGCTTGCCTCTCACCATCTGAAGTAGTTTGGTTCTAGTGTTCTTGATAGTGTCTGTGGGTTGTCAGGGTTTTAAAGACTAGAGACATCCTGTGCACCTTTGTTGCTAGTAGTGGTCCCAAGCCCTCTTTGATTTCCCAGGGGATCCACCCTGCCTGGTTCACTAGCATGCGATCACAAACTTCAGTGCTGCCACTACGAACGCTCTGTAATCCTGGATCAGTGTCCTATTTGTAAAATGAGTGTACAGAAGATGCACACACCCCTTGTTAGGAGGGAGAACCATAGAGGATGTAACTACATTAGCCTTGTGAAGCAGTAAAGTAATTTCATATTGTTTTTGCTTAAAACAGTAGTTATAATCAGGTATCGATCTGCCTGTTTACTTTTTCCTTCAGATTGCGACACCTGCTCGGTACACCGTGACTCTGGGAGGAACCTCCTTCACTGTGAAGTATTTGCGTAGTCGTGGCTACATGTCAACACCACCTCCGGTTAAGGAGTATCTGCAGGACAGGATGGAAGAGACAAAAGAGCTTCTCACAGAGAAGATGGAAGAAACGAAGGACAGACTCACTGAAAAATTACAAGAAACCAAAGAAAAAGTTTCTTTTAAGAAGAAAGTAGAATAGGGTGCCTTATATAACAGGTTATAGACAGTTCTTACATTTTAACTCTTTGGAGAGTGTGGACAGAGATTATATTTTTGGTTAGTTGCCTAAATATATTAGTTCTCTGCAGGTTAAAGAACTAAGATCCTGTTTTAACATTAAATCAGTAGAAAAATCAGTGCTTTTTGAAAAGAAAAAAACCCAATATAAGAATTTCACATCAATAGCAACATTAAGTAGTAGTTAATGTCTTGTAAGTCAGAGCTCTTTTTCAAGGTCTTCAGAGTCATACCTGCTTTATGTTTGTTGCAGTTATAATTGAGGCAGGTGAGGCAGTTGACTCTTTGAATAACTGATGCAGCCTAGACAGAATGCTAACATTGGGGCTTCATTGTTATGTTATTCATTGAGGTTTTAACTATATTCAGTTTTCAACGTGGAGACAAACTGTTATCATCAAAACTGCTTGTGAATAAGAGGCTGTTTAGTGTTTTCATAAAAAGAATATGTAACATACCAGTTAAAATACAGACTTCATTTGAAGAAAATTGAATAAAAATCGGGTCATCTATATGTAAATAACATGGTTATATGTAAATGAAAAAGTTGACCATTTAAAAATGATTTTTACCTGAAGTTTGTCATAATCAGAAATTTTAAAGCAAATATATATGGCCATAGTACTTTTTCACCTAGAACACAAAACTGACTTGTGTTCTCTTTAACTTTTCAGAGGAAAAGTGAAAATATACCTTAAGTTTATTGTTGAAGCCAGATTATCTTAAGCAGTGACTCAAGCTTGTGGTTGTCAAGCAGATACAGATTTGGAAGGATGGAAAATGGCATCAGCTTGTCTTGGAGTTAACTCAGTCTCCCTGCTGTGTGACAGGCCTTTGTCTCCACAAGTAGGCGCTCTTTCCCAATGTCTTTGTTCCAGAGTTAATGTTGATCTCATTATGGAGTAAATTTTCAAATTGTAACTGCTGCTTTCCCCCTTTTATTGAAATATTCTTGCCTGAGCATTTTAGTTGAATTTTTTTTAATATTAAATTATCTGCTCGGAATGAAGTTCAGCCATTGTGAGATATGAAAGCTGCAGATGTAATTGTGTGGGTGTGTTTGAGGATGTCTCTGTTTTCCTTTTGCTTTAATTGCTTTCACTTCAATTCTAACTCTAGAATTGATATTTAGAAGAGGGAATGACCTCTTTCTAGATTGTCCAGATTATCAGGACTGCAAGAACCAATCCAGCAGGAATCATTGCTGTTTCGCAGTTTTGCATTTAGTATGTAATTTAGCCAAATTTAGAGAATAAAGGGAAAAAGTATTTAATTATTATATTGGAACACTTTTTAAATTAATATGCTGTGCTTAGAATCAGTCTTTTTTGGGGGGGGGGGGGTGCGGCACAGAGTAGTGAGGAGACAAGAGCTGTTGCTCTGCCACATGCAGTCTTTATCAGAATGGTATGTTTCCTGATGCAGAGTTGAACATGCAATTTCAAATTGACAGCACATTTTTAAATCTAAACACAACTGGCATGTTTTAGCATGTTTATTAAATAATTTACATTTTTGTAGATTTAAATGCTGAGATATTAACCAATTTTTTTTTTAAACCACTTGAGACTATGCCTATATTTTAAAATTTTATTATATGGAACTCTTCTAAAATAATTTCCTTTCATTCTGCACATTAAACAGGGCATGTTTTCCAATGTGGATAAATTGTGGGTTTTTAGAAGTCACTGATAATCCTGATACTAAAATTTGATTTTCCTGAATATCCACCTTTTATTTAGTCCATTTGAGTTCTGTTACCATCCAGTTTTTATGTTGTGTTTATCCAGTTATAGAAAGTAAGATGCTGATGAGTGCTTTGAAATTCTCTAGTAAAAAGTTCTCCGGAAAAGTGAGTTCTTTTGTCATTATTTGACATCAGAAACATTTCTATCACGTCAAATGCTGTTGCTAGCATATCGTTATCTAGTCTTTAAGGTGAGCTACAAATAGCTTAAAAAGGGACACTTTTAATATGTTGTGTCAAGTGAAATGTCAAGCTATATAGAGAGTAAATACATATAGTTTGCAATATATATATAGTAAACCTCTTTCGTTTACAGTAAACCTTATCCTTTGGATTAATTTGCCGTAACTTCTGCAAGTTAAGAGGCAGAACAGTGCCCCCCCTCCACTCCCCCCACCCCCCACTCCACCCCCGGTCCCCCCTTCCCCGTCCCCCATCCCCCATCTGATCTACATGTCTGTATTTAAATAGGATGTGTTGAATGGTATAAATCGGGAGCTGTGACTGAGATTTAACTTACATAAAGTGGATGAAAAGGGTTTGCTCAGCAAATTAGCAATTGAAAAGAAAAGAATTAGATGAGAGACTTAGTTTATTCATAAATAATAGCAAAGCCAACCTTTTAAAGTACCAGAAAATGTCTTTTACTGAAACCGTTTACATACAGGAAGTGCTGTTTACAGATTTCAACGGAGGAAAAGAATGCATATATTGAGATTACCTTACTCCCACTAGTGAAAATAATAAAATTATGCCTTCAAATATAATCTCCAGTTTATTTGTTGGTGCAGAATCTGTCCCCATTTATATACAAATGAAAGATACTAGATACTTGTAGTCCTTAATGCTCTGGGAAGAAATGGAGCTATTTGCTGTCTTTTTTCAGTGATCTTAGAAGATAATTCCAGGAATTTAAAAGACCTTAATAGTTGGGGCACAAGAAGTGTTTGAAGAAAAGAAACAAGTTGTATATTAGACCCCTCTAGCTTTTTCCTGTGTTCTTTCCACTGGGTTCAGGCCATCTTCAGGATTTCTTAACCAATTCAGACATTATAAACAAGGCCACTGTAGAACATGGTGATGGTTATGAAATGAACAGAAAGTGGTTTGACCAAATGAGGCAGAAAGTGTGAGAGTAACTTTCATGGTATTTTTGAAATATATTTACAAAATGAGATACATTTCTAAATTATTAAAGAATTTCTGAAAAATACTTGTTTTTATGGTAATATAGACATATCCTTTGGCTACAGTTCATTTTTTTAAATGAGGACCTTCATTTCAGATTTTCAAAACTGAGTCTCCATAAGGCCTAAAGTAGGTTAAATGTGACTGGAGTTGGTTGAAAGTATTTTTTAGTATCAAAAGCTTATTGCTTACTTGACTTTATACGTGCCATGGTCTGCAATGCATCAGATTATGTTGGCCTTGTTGCCCAGGTAGCACAGGAGCTTTCATTCAGAGAAATGTGGCCTCTCTGCCACCTTCAAATTTAACCACCTGAACCAGACATCTATAGAACCAGAGGTGGGTACTTTTAATTATTCATTCTGCACATATGAACTTTGTTTAGTCTCTTGGTCCATCTGTATGTTATATAGTATCAAGTTAGTATTAAATGGAATTCCAAAAGATTCTGCATCATGTACCTAAAGGTACAATAGAGTCAAGACTTCATTATCCCCTTAGAGCCTTGAATGGTCTATGTGACCCACTCGTTGCCAGAATTCATTGTCAGCCATGCACTTTTGCTTGGACCTTTGATTCTGGAAAGATCTTTCTTCTGCACTTTGAGCTTAACTTACATTTGAGAAATGCCGAGTCAGGGCAATTGGAGATGTTTTTTCCCTCTGTGAGATTTTTCCTTTGTGACTCGTGTCAAGTTGGCTTATTTTAACTAGACAGAAGTTTTTGATTGTCTTGCTTCTTCAGGGCTAGGCTTTGAAAATTAAGCTATATTCTTCCCTATGCATCATTGACAGTCAACAACAATAATAATTGTAGATTGTAATTATCTTGTGACAATTATCTGGCTGTTTTGATAAGAATGATCTTAGTAGAATGCATCTTGATTTTAGAAACCTTCCAGGCAGAGTATAATGTTAAGCCTCTTCTTTGTTCTGATCACTTCATTGGATAGTCATCGTGGGGAGGTACACAGGCTGCCTAAGTCAGTCTCAGACTATGTAGTTTCTTTTTTCAAATAAGAGTGCTTAAAGAGAATAAGGCCAAATAGAAAACACTTTCATATTGTGTTTTCTCTGGCACAACATGGTCCATAAGAGCAGAAGTCAGGACAGTTAAAAGATGTGCCACATGCTGCCAAAATCAAAACGTATCCTTGTTCTGCCTGAAAGTGAGGATTGCATAGAACCTGTGTTCTTTCATTTTCTTTCTCTGTCCAGCTTTTTCTGTTTTGAATTTTGACCAATTTAAATATTAGAAAACTCTTTGAAGTAAGACCGAAAAAGGCAAGTTAGCACATGAATGTGTTTGACTTTCGGTGCAGTGGCAGGCACACCAATTCCCCTTCTCAGACTAGTGGGCAGGTCCCATTCTTTGTCAGAGTGGACAGCAAATGTGCAGTTGTTCCTTGACTCTTCAAATACATGGTGAAGGTCTGCCTTTTATTCTATTATGATAATGCCATAAAGTTTAAGCATACGACATATAAAATAATGACGATTCTTTATCTTCCCTTGCACCTCTAAGTACCAGAGTTGAGATTCTGGAATGATTGAACCATATTTTGACTATTTGTTTTATTGAATTTGAGTCAATATTTTCTTGGGACACTTAATGTGGTGACTTATTTGTCACTGTTGCTTTACTTTTCTAAGAATAGTGGCTACTTTGTTTGTCTCTTACATTAGGGGTACCAAAAGTGAAGTCTGTGAAATCCTCAAATGCCAATGGCTCTGACTGCCCTTCAGCTCTGTCTGGAGATAGAATTACGAGTTTGGGTTGCTATGGTGCTCCATCAACATGCACTTTTTATTCTCCTATTAAAGATGTGGTAGGTAGTAATTTGCATTCCTCACAGAAATAAGGTCAGAAATAAAGAACAAGTCATAGTTTCCCCCAAAAGCTGAAAATATTATCAAACACTTTAGTCCAGAAACTGAATGTAACTTTCGTTGAGAGAATTTTAAATTCATAGAAATTCTTATTCATAAACTCTAGGCTTTTAGAGATATGATACAGAATTTTGCCTTTAGTGAGTCACTTTAGAATACCAGGGCAATATTTTTAGTTGAAGAAAAAGGCACAGGAGAGCTTAATCTGAAATTTGAATCTCAACTTCCAGTTGAGTATTTTTTCCTCTCATCCAGACACAGATAAAAGCAAGTCCATGCTTGGGGACTTTTGAACTTCTTTGTATTTTTGGAGCTAAAGCCAATTAATATTCCTTGCCCTTTCTTTTCTATTTGTACCTTCCATCTTTTGGCTTTTAACTTCCTAATTTTTCTTTAATTCTGTTAGGTTCTACTGTTTTCATCTTTTTTTTTTTTCTTTAGAATGATAGGAAGATGAGAGTAGCTATTCTGTTATTTATGATTATGAAAAGGAAACATTCATTTATTTCTCATGCTCCAGCTTCCTTTTCCTCTCAGACTGCAAGATGAGGAAGTTTTGCTTGTAGGCCAGTTCAGTTCCAGTGTCTTGTTACTATCTAGGTTGACCTTGGCCAAGTAGTAGCTATTGTCAAACACCCAAATCTATGCTAGAGAACGAGTAATATAAACTTTGGTAATTATATCTAATCTTATGTATCTGTACATGTTTAATATTTTATACATCCAAAGAGGATTTGACCTCAGAAAATACCCCATTGTTCCCTTGGTAAAAAGTGAGTTTGCTTTTTCCTGTTGCTTCTCTGTGGAGGGTCATGATAGCAGTCATGATGTCTGAACCTGTATTTGTGGTACACTCAGACTGGAATTTTTCATTTAGTGGAGCTAATCACTGGAACATCTGAAGCGATCAAAAACTGGCATTTGTGGAAAATTTTCGCACTGAGAAGTTCAGCAGATCCTTGAGTAGGAATTTTGATTTTCACCAAAGGACGGAGGTTGGCTTCTCTGAATCCCATGAAAATGACCAATTAAACCCTGGCGCTTTACATATCGTGTGAGCAGCTCTGCAATACCGTGAAGTGTTATAGAGGAAAGCTGTGTTCTTCATAGTGTCATCTTGTTATGTGGGCTCTATGCAGGGGACAGTTGTCTAATGGACCTGACAGGCTAAAACTTGTGCTGCATTTGCCTTATGTCTCTCTGTCACTCATGTGGGTACCATGCATGCACACTTCACAGATACACAGTGAGGGTGGTGAGAACCAAATATGCTCCTGTTGTGTGGACAGCAGCCGCTCTATCTGAATACAGAGGCCTGGGTGGGTTGCAACATCTTTCCTCCACCTCTCTCCTTTAACCGTGCTTAGGCTGAAACCTTTGCAGAGGGAAAATAGCAAATGGTGAAAGAAATGTCCGTGTTGAGAATTGGAGAATATGTATGTTTAGAGGAGGTTGATGATAAAGCAAAAGATAGTGCTCGTGGATAGTATTCTAGAAGAGAGTGATTGTGCCAATATCAGCAAAGAGAAGTGAAGGACACAGCATAGGTTTTAGTTGTGAAAAGGCAGAGGTACCCTGAAGTACAGGATCCCAGCACTTAGAGCCTGTGATTTATTCAGGGTCTACCTCAGGCCTAAACTGGGGAAGTGAATACTAAGTAACAATGCATGAATCAACATTTTTAACCATTTATTCTCCCTTCAGAATTTCACATTTTATTACTAAGTCTGTAAGAAATATTAACCTTCCCCTCTCCACAGTGTGGTTCATTAACCAAAAATTCTGTATATGACTAGAGTAATGAAGAAAGAAACAAATGTATTTTACTTAAAACCTATGGGAGGGAAGTTTCAGGTCTGGTGATTTACTCATTACCTTGGTGCTGGGTGTTCCAATCCTGTGTGGCACTAATTACTAGAGCATTACAATCGGGGCCCGTTTCTTTCCCTGGCATTTGAAGCTGTAGTGGTTAATATAGAGAGTATTCCAGGGCATGGTGCTATTTACAAGCCTATAGTAATTTGGCAAAATGTTTTTAAAATTAAACCTAGAATATGAAAGTTATAGCAAAGCAATAGCAGCTACCTACTTAGTTGAGGGCCCTGTGTGGCAAGTATATGTCCTTCTCCAGACTGCCCCATCCATGTTCCTGTTGTGTAGGTGACATTTAAAGACAACTGCCCATCAAGGACATTAACATGAGATCAAGCTAATATATGACCCACCTAAGCGTAGGCTCCAAAGTTGGTCTGCCCTTTAACTGTAAATAGGAAATCTCACAGAAGTGGGACAGATGCTATGTCACCTGTGAGCCCCAGGCCAGTGTCCAGCATGACAGAGTCCTTGCTCAGACAGCAGCTCAGGGTGGAGAACAGGTGAGGGGATGCAGTGGCCCACCCCACCACAATGAGAAGAGACTAGAGGTTTGTCCTTAGGTTTCAAAGCATGCTTACTATTTGCTAGTGTAGCCAGAACATTTTGTGATTACAGGTGCCTGGTAACAATAGGAACAGTACAATTGTATAAATGCAAACGGCTTTGTAAACAAGTTATACAAGAGCTACTATATACAACTGTTTGTAAATTTATATAAATGCTTCCTGGTAAGGCCTTTTGAAAGTCTGTATTTCAGTCCCCAATATGCTATGTTCAAATGATTAAAACTAACTCTTACGCTACTGATTTTTTTTTAAAGCAAGAGTGGAAAATAGGGTGAATGAAGTTTGTATTATTAGGGCAAAAGCTGAAATCTGGACAGAAACATGGCATTAAAACAAAGACCTTTATAAATACAAAGTTTTAACTTTTCAGCTGCTATTTTTAAATGTGTGTTTTAATTAGAATCTGAAGCAAGACATCAAAACAGTATAATCAGAGAATTCTAATTATGATGTTCTAAGTAAGAGATACATTACAAACTATTCTTTGCAAGTATCACAGAGAGTCAGAATGTGGTATTTTATTCAAAGGCTCACTGTGGGCTCTGAAAGATCCTGGAGGATTCTTTCAAACATATGCCGTGTGCCTAAATGTACCGCTGAGGGTGCAGAGAGAGGGCAGCCTGACGAATGTGACTCCTAGTTGACTTGCTGAGCAGTCAGCAGCTCTGCTGTTTCACAAACAAGCTAATGAACAGAGTAAGTCAGCCAAAGAGGGCCCAAAGTTGGAGGGGATTGAGGTCCAGTGCAGGCATGTTTCAGCAGCACTGAAATCCAGTGCAGAGCCCCCCATATTCCCAGGTTGGGGAATGAGGAAGCCCAGGAAGAACTGGAGACCATCTTCAGTGAGCGGATGTATTGGGCTCCGTGTATGTCCTGTACTGAGTGTAACCTTAACTGGGTCCAGAACTTTATGTTTCTCTCCCTGGCAAGCAGCACCTGACGCTTTCAAGGAGTGTGGTGTACACTGTTGCAGAGATGGGAGAGCTCCACTCCAGTGCTTGGTCACCATCATTTCACCTCCAGCCTGGACAGATAGTTCCTGTGTACAGTGGTCCCTTCCAGGCACCTGTTGCCTGTGTTTTTCTTCCTCAGGGTTTCTGAAGTATTCAGAGCTTACTCAGTCCACAGCAACAGCACCAGGAAGATAATCCTAAAAGGGCAACCTTCAGCAGCGTACATTGGTGTCCCCACCTCCTATCCTTTAAAGGTACAACCACTGTCATTTCTTGGTGCCAAACTAGTTCCATTTCCTAGAGTAGAAATCAGTGCAAGCAACTTTACTGTCTTCTCTCCCTCCTTGCTCATTTACCTACTTCCTCTTCTGAGAACAGCTCCAGATAAGCTACCTGCATCTAGATCCCTGACTCAGCCTTTGCTTTCAAGGAACCCCATACTAACAGCTACCAGAAA
Organism: Rousettus aegyptiacus; assembly: GCF_014176215.1. Classification (NCBI taxonomy): domain Eukaryota; kingdom Metazoa; phylum Chordata; class Mammalia; order Chiroptera; family Pteropodidae; genus Rousettus; species Rousettus aegyptiacus. Next base: position 44,972,293 of record NW_023416287.1, read on the forward strand.
GAACACACTTGGTACAGACTCCTCATGGCAGAGGGGGAGGGAGGGTTTCTCTGCTGTTTCTCTGTTTTGACAAGCAGACCCCAGGGTTTAACCAAATAGAATCATCACAAAGGGATCTCAAGCCCTGAATCCCTTCATTTCCTTTGTACAGAACTTTCTCCATGAGGAAGGTTTACATTAGTCTTAGCTTCACCCAGGGATAGATAGTAAGTTTGGGGAACAGTCTTTAATATTCCTCAAATGATCTATTGACTAAAACTGTAGAATTCCAGAGCACAGTGTGGTTTATCAGTGACTATTTGTTGTCTTAAGGAAAAGAAATCCTTCTCCTACAGCTATTTTCCTTCTGATAGCTTTCTGACTCTACTTCTAAAATATCTTAAAGAAATAAATTCTGAATCTAAAATGGGTGTTATGACTGGAGTTTTTAGTCCATACAATTATGTAAATGGTATCTTTAAGATTTCAGTTTCCAAAGTTCATTTCTAACACATAGAGATGCAAAACAAAGCATTTCCTGCAACGATGCTAAACTCACCTATTCTAGTAGTTTGGTGGACTGTTGGAGATTCTATACATACACAATCGTGTCATCTGTGAATCCATATAGTTATTTAGAACTTAGAGATGATACTATTCTGAGTTCTCAGTGAAAGAAACTTAGAGTCTTTTTGCTACATTATCACAGACTGAAAAGCTCCAATGACAAGGACCTCAACCTCTGAGGGCATCTGTCCTACTGTTGAAAAGTTCTCACTGTTAGAAATCTTGTTCATGCTTTGGGCTGAGCTGACTTTGGTTTCTCTGTGACAGACATCCAGAGTAGACAACTACAAACTTCTCCCCAGGCACCTCCGCTTGGTAAAGCTGTTCTCAGTGGCTTCTCTCATGATAAGACCTGAGGATGATCCCTGAATGTCCTGTAAAGAACACAGAAGTGAAAACGAATCATATATGATCTAACCAAAGTTGTTTATAGCAGAATATAATGATTTCATGAAAAGTCAGAGTGAATAAAAGCTGAATGAAAAGGTTAGCTAGGGGATCACAGAAATGTTTCTTTGAGATGGGCTTTAAAACACATGTAGTTCCACACCCCCACCCCACCCACTCAGCTACCCATTGATGTGCTTTGTTTTTGAAAGATTTGAAAACCAGTAGACACATGTATATCACTGATTATTTTTAATAATTTGGCGCTATGGTTTGACCATAGCATTAAGAACAAGCAGAAAAAGCTGATATTATAACTTTAACAGCACTTAGAGCAGTATCTTTCTTTAAAAGTATTGCAATTACAGACCTTAGGTCTAAGAACTACATCATCATTGTTCAGTTAAAAGAGGCAGATACACAACAGTTGGAAATCTTTTTCTCTATATAACAGAATTATGTTGAAAATTAAGCACAAGTGATGGTTTAAAAAAAAAAGACTTTAATGGCCTCTGATTATCATAGCTCACATGAACAGCTATTAAAAAGTTCAAATACAGTTGAACTTTTTTAGTAGGCTACTTTGTAACAAAAATTAAATTAACTAAATGCTGTAAATAGTAGTGTACATACTTTAAAACAGTTTTAAAGTAGACAAGTATAAATGAGAAAACATGATTTTTGAAAGCCATGAAGTGAAAAGTAGCAATATATTAACAAGCACATTAAAATGAACCAGCATCATTAACAGTAAAGTTTAAGCCTCAATTAGTTCCGTAGAAAGAAAATAATGGTATGGTAACAAATTTTGGTACCTCTGAGTCCAGAACATTCTCAGATAACACCCACACTCAACAGTTCTCCCAAGAGATCAAATATGGAGGAGTGGGAATGTTGTTCCTGACAGTAATGACCCTCCGTTCTTGAATCTAAATCATGGGGGAGCCCCTGCAGGATACAACGGGGCAGGCAGTGGGCCTGGACTGAGTAGAGAACACGAAAATAATCTTTTCATGGCCCCTTTAAAACATAGTAAAAGAAGGGGTTGACTTTTAGTCCATTCAGCAATGAGTTGCATTATAGAAGAATTTTTAGTTTAAGAGTATTTGGTAATAATTTGTTTTCTGGAGGATAAGACTATGAATCTATTGTGATTTTCAAGATCAGAACATACACCACAGAGCAAATAAAAACCATGGAATTTGCTAGAATTAATATCCTCTAGTGACAGAATACAGTGGAAAATTGGATCAGATGGGCAAAATTTCTCGGGCTGCCTTTCTGGACAACACTGGAAAGGATGCTTACACCCATGATTCAATAGTGGTTTTAGTGAACACATTGTTTAGGCTTTTAAAAAAATATTAGAATATTTGAAGATAAATGCAGAGATCACAGTCAGACACTAAAAACTGAGCTGGAAGTAGACGCTGTATAAGAGAGGTGTGACATAGCAGGCTACTGCAAATGTAATTTTTAAGCGCTGGCAAAACCTATTTCATGTTCTGGGTCAAAATCACCATGAGATACCAAAAAGTATGGATATAATGTTCTTCACTCACTGGCTGATAGCTAATTCTCTGCTAATGATAAACTATAACAACATTTTTTTTCAAAGAATGGCATCTTCTCTTAAGTGGATTCATTTTTCCTAAGATATTCTTTCCCTACAATTTCTACCATTATTTCATTGGCTCCACAGCTTTGATTTGTCAAAGAAAAAGGCACAGAAAGACTTGGGACACAAATGCCTCATAAACGCCTCTGTACTGAACAAAGTCCTCTGCAGCAGGCCAATTTACTTACTCTGGATGTAACTTTTGCAATTTTAACAAAATGTGCACTTTCTCTGGGGTCTGACATCTTCATTATTTGACAACATGACATAATGTCTTTTTATAAAGCAAGTTGAAAAATAAAAAATTTTTTTCTGACTATAACACTGGTCCAATTGAGCATTACTAAAGAGATTAAAATAAGAAGCATCTAGTGACAACCAAATATGCTATGGAATTTTTAAAAACAATTTTTCAAAAACTTTTCACAGCAAAGATGCAATTCTCAATTGCTATACATATGCTGGTCATAACTGTGGCTTGCTTGTTCAGACTTCTTTCCCTTGTATTATAATATTGATATTTAATAGGAAAATAAACTACATAGATTTTTATCTGTATGCATCCATTTGCAAATTTCCTTACAAAAGAGGACAAAGCACATAGGCATTCACAAATTCTATGCCATTTCTGTTAAAATTGGTATCTATACATTATATTACAGTATTAACAATTTTGTTCTACCCATTGGGTAGGATATGTGCATAATATATTCAAGTTATATACAGCACCTTACAAATAAAACATAAGAAAAGACAGACACCTGAAGAAGCACCATTGTAAGAGAGGCACAACAAAGGCAGGAGCACAGAGTGCAACAGTGGTGGAAGGTTGGTTCCTATGTCTGCTAAAACCAGAACACGAGACTACTTGGTTGCTTAAAATCTACAGACATGCAGAGTCCTCTGAAGTGATATGGATCCATATAATATGCATGTATCACTGTACAGCTCTAAAGCCTCATCGCAGTGGACAAAAATAAGCACACATGATGAAAGAGAGAAAAGAATAAAAGGAAGACAGTGCTTTCTTAGCAAGGCATCCACTCACACATGACAACTTCCTAATGCAGCCAACCTAGAAAGCAGCAGCAGCAGCAGCAGCAGCAGCAGCAGCAGCAGCAGCAGCAGCAGCAGCAGTAGCAGCAAGTGACTGTCTAACCCTGGCATAAATGATAAACTTGAATTATGCAAAAGACATAGCACTATGGGTAGTAGGTAAAGTAACCTAAGCTGAAATTTTGATTCCCAAAAAATGTAGGATATCACAAGTCAGAAGAGTACTTTCCATTTTCTATCTATATCTTTGATCTCTGGATAGAAGGCTCTGACAGCTGGTAGCTCAGCTTCGTTGGAATCCATAAAAGTTAGGTGCCACAAAGCTGCCTAGACTATCATTTGTGACCTGGAATGAAAAATAAAGTTTCTTAGCCTGTGACTTTGGTGTGTTCCTCACACTGAGGAGGGGAGACTTGCCAGCTATTCACTAAATCGTGTTATTTTACCTAAATTTGCCAAGGAATGGTAATCTAGGCGAACGTAAGCAGCACGGGGGTCTGCGTCCTTGCCCTTCAACTAGGATTGAGGATGTTGGTGGTGAGCGAGGAGGTGGACTTGGGAATACATGTCCCAGTACAAAGGCTCAGTGCCAAGCACGTGTGTATTTCTGTTTTTAGTCACTTAGACAAAATTTAAAAAGTTAACAAAAACCAGGTAGCCTTCCTAGGTTTTTTTTTCCTTCATACACTGCTGAGATTTCAAAATTCTAAGAAAAATGAACAGCATACCAATTAATGTGCAGTTAATGTTGCCCTTCTAAGTAGCAAAGTTCAAGAAGCCAGCACCAGTACAACAAACACAAGATGTGAGGTGGCTCAGTGATGCAGTAGTGCGTGCCGACAGTGGATGGACTTTCTTCTGAGGGACTGGGGCTAGATGGGGACATGGGCCAGTATCTGACAGGCACTACACAGGGACTCTTCATACAAAGGACTTCCTAGAAAAAAGAGCAATTGGATGGAAGATACAGGATCGCCCCTGTCAGGATGCAACTACTGGTTCTGAGAGGAAGGCAGGAATTTGAACGGATTCTTCTAGATCAGAGAAGCTTTCTGAAAGTGCTTGCCTTTCGACACCTTCTCTTTCCTATGAAGATAAAGGTGAAGAAGATCAAGTAGAAGTACTAAGAATTCAAGACATACTCATTCATGTACCACATTCCTATGCTGGTATTAGAAGGCCTCCAGTTTACTGTTGGCATCTATTTCATCTCCCATAAATTTGAGCTAAAATTAGTGGATATATGTATATCCTCACGACAAATCTTTGTAAGTTTTAAATATTGTCTTCCGCTATCTTGAAATTTCTTTTGGCTTATGTGTCCATGTGTATATATAGTACAGGAGGACAAAGGGTATGCTTGTCAAGCTCCTTTAACACTAAATTTTGGTCAGGAACACAACGAATAGATTAACTTTTTAAATACATAATTCGTTTAAGCAAAATCTCTTTTGTACTATGCACTGCTTCAGTGTCTAAAGAACACTAGACTTTCTGGAAAAGCAGATATATGCCTGAAAATTGTGTTCCTTTAAGTGGGACTCAATGTGCCTTGGGTTTAAAACCCTTGGAAGCCCCTGGGACAAGGATGCCTAGAGTATCGGTTCCCATCAACTGTTCTTTTGAAAATGTAAGCCTTGGTTTTAACACTCTATGGAAATAATATACCTATCACTGATTGCCTAAATCATTGCTTTCTGAACTGGGCCCTCAGGCTCAATAAGCACACAGGCTTCTTGTACCTTAGGCCCCACTGTTCAAGCTGCGTCCTAACGATCACTCCTCTTCCCACACCAGGCTAGTGGGGAGGTGATGCAGTATGAACAGGTCAGCCATAACCTTTAAAAGAGCTACTGCTCTAAGTCACCTTTTCCCTGTGTTGAAGGGAAATCGACTATTAATTTGATTTATGCTCTCAACTTTTAAACTAATCCATTACAGAGGCCAAGCCTCAAGACAATTTAAGTCATGGTTTCATATGTCTGTATTTACATAACAATTTAACTTAAAGAGAAATTCTCTAGAGTGGCCAAATGGGAGGAACCTTTCTTTTGAAGGATGATTAAAGTTATTTGAATTAAATAATTGTTTTTGCCAATACTGTGGACATCTACAAATGTTTGTATACTTACAAAATGACTAAGGAATTTACAAGTTACTGACCTTTGTTCATTTTTGCAGCAGGCAGGAATGTTGAGGACTGTAAAACCATTTTGAGTTAGAGCTATACGGTGGGTTCACCTGCTTTACCAAAATTGCAGGCAAGGTTTGGAATGATGGCATCATTAACTAACCTTGTCATTTTGTATCTGAGGGAACATGTGACCAATAATCTACCCTGAATCCCCACCAATGGAGTGCTGACTGGAACAAGTGCTTCTTAATCTTCCCTTGACTGGGAGAGATGAGGCTTCATTTCACAAAGTTTGCCAGCTTTCTTCAAACACAGGCTTGTGATCCAGGAAATGAGCTGACTCATCAGGAGTCTCCAGGGCAGTGAGAAAGGCTGAGTCTCTGGTCCTGAGTCAAGGCTCCCAGGGCTCTGCCCAGTCTTAGAATGCCTATTGCGACCCTCAGCATACACACTTCCAAAGAGAGCCTAGAGTATAAATGACAACTGTTGCTCACCTTTTTTCTCCCAGAGTTTGACTAGTTCTGTAGATGTTACTGGGTGAAATGAATAAATCTATTGAAGATTCCGATCCTCAAAACCCAACCAAAACCAGTGACCTACCAACCAACCAAGAGAAGCAGCAGAAAGGAGTAGAGGGTAGTGGATAGGACCGGCAGTTCAGACCAGTCTTTACAGCTCTCAGCCAACACCTCACTGAGAAATTCACCTTGGAGACCCAGAAACAGAAACGAACACACATGTGCTGATTTGGCATGAAAAATGCAGAGATCGGAGTCACTGAGTCATTATTCCAATTCATTTTGTTATGTACAGAGGCCAAAGGGACCTAACCTGCTCAGAGCAGGCTAGTTGCTACAGAGAAGTCCTCCCATGGTGCGGTATTGGTTGAAATTATTGGCTTGTGCTGTTATAAACCCCAAATGCTTATTTCTGCAAAAGAAAGTTATTTATTTTACATAATTTTTGTAAATATCAGGAACATTAAAACTAAGACTAACAATATTTAAAATGTTTCTAGTTGCATTTTACCTGCATGTTGTGCTTTTTATTCTGTGCTTTGAAAGCCACCCATCCCCCCACCCTCCCATACACACACACCCCTGCCCTGCACCATTTTGTAACTGACCACCCAGTTCTGGCCACCACTGTAAAAGCTGCTGAGTGACCTCCCACAGGAGTTTGGGTTTTGAGCACTGCATTCCTCTGAGAATGCTGCGCCAATACTTTTGAAGTGCAATGGCTTATTATTATGCTCGGCAATGTGGTGTTCTTTTGTCAATTCCAGGGACTTCCTATACATAAAGAACCCACTGCCAGCATCACTCACACCAAGGCCAGGCAGATGCATGGGGAGGGACTGCTGAGAATCTCTCGAACACTGATCAGCCATCCAGGATTGAACTGAACTATCTAGGAAAGGTGAGAGACAATGGGAATACACTGAGAAATCATATATTTCAACAATATTAAAAATAACCACCTTGCATTTTAAATAAGTTATTGCATAAAATAATGTATGTATCTGAGTATATTTCATGCTACAGTGAAAAAAACCTAAACGATTTAAGAAACTGCACTGCTGGAGGATGAGAGCATCACTGCATGATACTGGGTACAAATATGCTTGTGTTGGGTTCCTTTTTCATAAAGTATGTCGCCTAAGACAAGCTGAGTAATTCAACTAGTCAGAAATGCTGGAACTTAGTACTTCCTGTCTTTCATCCAAGAGTCTTCAAATGCTTCAGTGATGCACTGAGTGCTATCTGATGCAAATTCTTAAAATAATAACAACATTCTTGATTTATGTAAGTTAGCATATGTTAGGCTACCTCCCCAAACATCTTCCCTTGCATGATTGTGGGGAACATTCCAGGGTATCCCTTGAGCCCAATAATAATCCACAGGTGAAAAGACAACATACAGAACTTTGTGTAACACAGTTCTCTCATATATATTTGAAACAATTAAGACAGTGCAACTTTTAAAAACACATTATCATAACAACACAAATTAACTCCTTGCATTCATCTAACTTCTCTACTTTATACCTTGGCACAAAAACAGGGATTTTGAATCATATTTTTAAAACAAAATAAAAGTTCCACACCTTGGGAGAAAAAGCAAACTGGCCAATTCTTTCCCATGAGAATATATAATAATGCTTCCTTCTTTATTCAGTTAATTATAAAACAGGTCCTTCTGGCCTCTTTCTCTGCAGTCTCCTTTTATAATTAAATAAATCAAATACCTCTGTGGTTTTTACTTCATTATATCTTCAAAGCACGCCTTTCTCTGTGCTTCCATGACCACCTTTTGCCAAAACCATCCCTTCCCTATGCCTGCCCCCAAACAAACACTGATTACGGTCAGACCAGTCAGACCGAATGGAAGTTTGTATTATCTCAGTCTAGTTTGCATGCAATTCCCCTGAAAGGAATCAGAAACATAGACCACATTTGGACATTTGGTTTTACTCGGTTGTAGCACATAAAACTGAACAACACTGTGCCCAAGAGCAGAGGGGCAATGCGGCCTCCCTCTGTCATCAGTTTCTTTTTCAACTCATGTGCATGTTTTAGGGTCAGACAAGGTTCCCAGGCTTTCTGTCTTTGCCCTGGATGGGTACCAGTCTGCTCCCTCTGTGCCCATTGTTGTGCTGGTGATGGAAGAAAGAGGCTCCTGGGTAGTGGCCCATCACTTCGCTGTACGTTGGGGGTGGCCCCTCCATCCTCCCATTACTGCTGCAGGTGCTGGCGCTTATGCCCGAATTGCTGCTGGGTGGGCATGGGCCACCATTATAAACTGAGATGTCTATCAGATCGCTGTCGAATATGGTCCGGTTGGGTGGGGCCCTTACGGACTCTCGGTTGAGTTCCATCTGCTGTTCAGGGTCCCTGAGCTGCAGCGTACAGGGTCCCTGGTAAGGGGGCGGCTCTTCCCCATCAGACAGGGAGATGGTGGGGGGAAGGTCGATCTCGTGCTGCACGTAGGGGTAGGTGGGCTGGAAGCGGCTGAACCGATCCCTCTGTATAAAGGACGGAGCAGTAAACCTGTCCCTAGAGCGTGGGGCATACATGATCTGCAAGGAAAGGAGGAAAAGCTTGAAAACATTTTTGGCACAATAATGATCACGACCACGATGATATCAAGAAAATTCGTGCTTAGTTTGTGTCGTCACCCATTTGAAAACCTTTTCCGCTAACGAAACAAGAAAAGACTATTCCAGGGTGGTGGGTGAGTGGGGGGATGGGGAGTGGAGTGAGGGTGGGGGGGGGGGAAGGGGTGGAAAGGTAGTTTTCTTATTCCTTATGACTTCGACCACTCACTTTGCCAAACTATAGTTTATCCAAGGAAGTTCAATAGTGGAGAATTGTGGTTAATTAAAAATTTAGGTTTAATGGGAGTGATTGCATATGATATGTATACATTCTCCACTGTTTCACATAGAATAAAATAGTAACTTCCTGAGTGCAGTAAACAGTAACACAGGAGGAAAGGGCTATATAGACAGCCCTCTAATCCTGTCTGCCAGCTGGTTCAGGCCTCAACTCCTTTTCCTATAAAGTAAGTGGACTGGCCTACCTGCTTTCTCCCTGCCTTCCAGCTCTCGCACCTATGATTCAGAGGGGCGGGGAGTGGCTCAGAGTTTTCATTGTAAATGTAAATTATAATTTCACATGATGGTACTTAGAGCAGGTAGGCACTGGGTCAAATTATAAATTATTTATGAGAGCTTATTTCCCTGTCAATTACTTAGAAAAACAGAGAACAAGTGACTTCTTTTTCTTTCTGGTTTCTAAACTTTTCTAGTCATTTCTTTCTAGATAAAAGTTTCCTGTAGTTATTTTTAGTAACTGATGTAAAATATGTTTTGTATTCCAAAGTAAATAGATTTTTTTCCCAAAGTGAATTCTTACATAATCCTCTCATCTATTCCACCATCCATTCTTCTAGAGGAAAGATTATATTTATATATATCTCCATCCATCCATTGATTTCTCCAATACTATATTTTTAACTTTAAGGTAAAAAACTGCTATGTTTAAAGTCATACTATTAAACTTGAAGATGTGGAAATGAATCATGCTATATTTATAAACAGTGCCCACATCTGCCACCCCTCATTATTAGCAGCTATGGGATCATGTTAAGATCGGTGATTCTCAACCTGTTTTTTCGTAAGGAGCTTTAGACTAGCACAAATAATCTCTAGAAGATTGTAGGAAAAAAAACAAAAACAAAAACCCTTTCCTGTCTTTTAAACCAAAATTATAGGTATACACCTTAATTTAAATGTGTTATTTCTTAATCTATGCTGTAATACATTTAACCTTTACACCAAGTTTATTGCAATAGCTTATTTCTCTCATCCCTTCTCCCATGCACATGGGGTTCAGCAACTTCCTCCTGCCACCCACACCCCTCCCTTATCCAACTCCTTACCTCTGAGGCACCTGGCTGAGAACCAGAGCTGTCTGAAGGCCACAGGTGCCCTTCCTGGTGGAGGTGGGGGAGAGATTGCAAGAAAATCGTTAGTTTCATACAGCAGCACCTAAAATCAGGGAACCATATTTCTCCTTGACAGTAGCAGACCTGTTTAAAACAGGGCCCAATGAAGAATTGTTCCTTTTTTATATATATACCAAACATTTAAAAGGATAATTGTGACTAAGTATCATTTAAACTATACACTTTTGTGTTTGAAATACATTCCAAATCATCAAACCATATTCAATCACTACCTAGATTTGGGTAGGGTCTGGATGAATTAAGCTCTTATACAGGGGCCTACCCCATGCAAATGTGGATTACCGCAGCTGGCCTTTCAGCCAAGGCCTTTCTGTGATTTGGCTTCGAGTTAAGCAGCAGCAGTAGCAGCAGCAGCAGAAGAAAATCACTGCCCAGCTACACTGGTTGGCTTTCAAACTGAAAACTGAGTTTCCAAAGCCTGAATGCCCTTCGATCATCTTTTTGTCAATTTATTCTTCATTCTGTGTATCCCCAAGGCAGATGGAACCAAATAGTAGGCATTATTAAGGATCATTTCTAACACCATAAATTTGTTTACAAAGCACTTCAATATGTTACCTCTTTTGAACCTAAATTGTTGGCTACTAGCACAGGTCTGTTGGACTATTAGCGAAAGTCTTGTTATTATGATCAAGATAATAAGGTACTATGTGGGGGGCAAATGTCTGTATTTTTGGATTCCCAGGAATATTTGTACATGACCCTGTGCGATCACTGAGCTTCCTGAGAGCTTAAAGGGCACATAAGTAGATCTGCGAGGTAAAACACCCCGCAGTCTCTTTTGCTCTCTTTTTAGGCCCATATTCTAATACAAATATCCCCTCTGCTGCTAAATAGAGTGTTTGTCCAACACATACAACCTGTTCCTAAGATACCCACAAGACATCATGGACGTAGCAGCAAAAATATGAACAGACCCAGCAGTGTTAAGAGGAAGTTTGGGTCTAAGCTTTAACTGTAAAATTATGTAATGGGCCATTATGGCTCTGGCCTGGCGACAGGTGGAAGATCTAATCAAACCTAATGAAGTAGCTGATTCACACCTTTCGCCAGGCCAAGGTAGCTCGCATAGCACTTTAGAGTGTTATTGGGATCAAAGTGAAACTATCACTAGAATTCTGGGTTGTTATAGCAACTTTCATACTGAAAACAGCATAAAAACTCATCCACAGCTGTTTCCAAGACTCATAATTCTGCCCTAGCTTCTCTTTCTTCCTACAGACTGGAGCTCAGTGCTGTCAGCTCTAATCTTCCATTTAGAGAAATGGCACCAGGAAACAGTGAAAACAGCATATTAAAGCACGGTGTGGAGCATAATAGCGAGAAATAAAACCATCCAATGAAGTGAGAGGGAAGTGACCCAGAAGTAGCGGGTTGCACATTTTCTGAAAAGGAAAATAACCATCCTCAATGGCTTTATTTCCCAAGAAAGTGACAAAACTTGAAAAATTGCCTAAAGAGATTAAATCTTGTGCACACTCAATCTTATATTTCACCAAATTCACATCAACATTCTTGTTACTAAATTCATTTGCCACTTTTCGGCTCTCCTCTTACCTGGCCTACCAGTAACACTGAACCCTCCTCTCTTGTTGACCTCAGTGACATCACCCTCCTCATTCACACTCTGGCTTCTCTAGCTGCTTTGCCTTCTCCTTGGGGGTGGGGGTACCTCTAGCTCTGCATTTTGGTTAAATGTTGTAATTCCTCAGAGGCCTGTCTGGAGAAACTTCTCCTCTCACTGAGGTCTCCCTGGGCCACCTCATTCCCTCTGCAGTTTACAGGGCCATCCTCATTGGGATGGGTCTGTCTTTGGTCCCACCTTTTCCCAGGAGCTTCAGACTGGTCTAGCCATGGGGGCCTCCTGGACTCCAATGAACTCCTAAAACTAAACATGTCTAAAGTGGAACTCACTGACTTCTCCCTCAGTCCTCTCAACCCTCTGTACTGCTGTGGCCTCATCAAGTCGCCACTCTCTGTCACCCCCACTCTACTTCCCTCCATTGCCACCATTACTATTTTAGTAATGATGTAATTTATTTAATTACTTACTGGCAATTGTCTCCCACTTCCAACTTATTCACTTTTATAGGACACTTATTTTTCTGGCCTCTCACCCAGGTGGTTCATAGGAGTCGTTAAAACTACGAGATCTGTAAGATGCTGTGGTTCCAACAGTCCGGAAGCTGTCATTCCAGTTCTGTGCCTCTGCTGATATGTGAAGAACCCAGACCTGGAATATGACCAGAATTCTAGAAAGGCTGGATCCTAGCAATCTTGATGGAAAAGGAACTGCTTTGCTCTGGCACTCATGTCACAGTTGGTTCTGGCCACCCTCTTACAGGCCACCCCATGCTAACCATCGCCAGATTGCCCTCATTAGCACTAAATTTCCCACACTGCTGGTGGAGCCTGCTGATTCTTGCTTTTACTGGTGAGGTGAAGCCCTCTGACTAAGATCCGACTCTTTGGATCATCTGAGAGCCTGCACATAGCCAAATTCAAAGACGTGGGCCTTCTTGTCTAGACCTCTCAGTTTCTTCATCTCCAAACGCTAGAGATGACATTTTCAGGGAGAAGGAGACTTATCTTATGGCATCTATTCAAATGGCTGCAGTTCTGGGTCCTCATTAGGGAACCTTATCCCAACAATGAAGGCTTTACTGCTCTTGGCAATGCTTATATTGTTACATCAATTTATACTCAGAATAAGTTAAGAAATAAGATAATATTTAAAGTAGTTTACAGAATTTTGAGCAATAAGAACAAAATTTTGCTAATATTTTTACACAGGATTAAATTCATTCCGTCCCTTATAGCTGTTTACTTGTAAGACTACCAATCGAAAGGCAGGGAGGTATCCACTGTCTATTGATTCGTTACTTCTCTGCACATTTAATGAGTACCTCCTGGCAGTGGATTTCAATCCTTTTCCATTGCAAGATGTGAGATAATGTACACACATAACCCAACAAGTAATGTGCCACACCTTCCCATGGGGTAGATGATAGGGGCGGAGCACGGGGTCTGTGCAATCTCCAGGTTTAATCTATCTCTCCAACCCCTTTGTTCCACTCAAGAAAGCATTCTCGAATCAAATGAGTTAGGGAGACATCATTCTAGGGGTAACTTTGAATCAATTCTCGTCTGTTTCGTAAGGTGTATTATTCTCGAATCACTCGTGTTTTATCTATTATTAGTACCAGTTACTTGAGACACACATTAAAACTGAGCAGGACACACAAGGGACTGTCCTGGAAGCTTACAAGAAGGGCATCCACTCTTAAGAGTAAAGTAAGTAGGCTTCGGAGCCTTCTCTGTATATGCAATGCCTTATATGCATGTTTCTTATTTTCTAATTTTCTCCCTGGAACAAAGGCTCTGTGACAAGAAAGGCAATGACTGATTATCTGATGACAACTTAATATTACCCAGGTGGATGACACCTCTATCAATAACCAGTGTAGATCTGTAATAGCAAATGCATTCTGAGGTGGGAAAGCCTTAAGCCACGATCCTGGCCCTGCTGCTCTTCACTCTGTGACGGGAGACAGCTTACTTAGTTTCTCCAAACCTCGATTTTCCTTACTCGAGGCTCAGATACAATGTACGTATATTCCTTAGCACACTGCCTTGCACATCAGTATTCACTATATGGTAGCTCTTAACATTACATGTAACAATTACTTGCTGCTATACACAGCTAAAGTGAAGACAGTTTTCAGTTTCCTCTTTTAAAATAAATGACTTCACTGAAATTTCCTCATTTCTTTGTCTATTTACAATATCATCTATCCAAAAAGTGGCATTTTGAATGGAAAGGCTAAAAAGATGAGAGAAGCTTAAGTTGCATTTATCTCAGATTTCTTCCTAAGATTTCTTCCTAAGATTCTTAAAACAAGCATTACCCATGAGACTCTTCATAGAAACTTCTTCTCCCTGGCTTTCTGGGTGCTACAAAGAATAAAGGCCCACAGTTGCATACTGACTCTCTGTACTCTTAATGCATTAGCTCAGCCTGGCAATTAGCTGTCCACTGAGAAAATCATCATGAGTACAGACATCGGGAATTCCCTATACCATGCACTGCTCCTTTGATGTCATGAAGTGAAAGCAGGGAGACATATTAGAAGAAACAACAATTTTATGGAACTCAATTTTGTGATAAGCTTTGTTTTCTCTTGAACCTTCTTTTATTTGCTAAAATGAAATCTTTATTGTTAATGAATACATTATTTGTCATTCTCCTGCTAATTTAGTCACTATCAGGTAATCATTCAGGTTATACCATCTCTGAGCAGGTTGATAACATTTTTCTTTCAAATCTGCAAGTTGTGGGCAGAGCCTGACTGCAGTAAACATGCCAAGGGAGAGAGAGGCTTTCCCTTGTGACAGTGTCACCCAGCCTAGATCTACAAAAAACACAACCACAGCATGTGCATGACTGCACACAGAGACATGAGTATACAGATGTAGTTTGTTTCTTACACTAAGTACACTTTGAATCATAATATCTGGTGTTCTGACCTCCCTGACTCTGCCCTGGAAGTTGCCTCCATGAGGCCTTTGGTGAGCACAGGCACTGGGACCCAGGCCTATGAAACCCTTTGACCACTCTGAGTGGCAAGCTCGTAATCAAGGGGCTCTAGTGAGTCTATCTTGTGGAAAAAGGTCGTTGAACAGCTCCAAATTTTGTAGGCTTAACGGCATGCATTTTCAGGCTTCTTTACACTTGAGAAATTATTGTATGTTCCTCTTTCTGTATGGTCAATGAATAGCCATATTGACAGAAAATGTTCCTGTGAGTTGATTCTGCTTGACTCTGAAATGGATACATTAAAGATTTTTAAAAGTCACCTGATTTCCCAAATGTTTGTCTTTATGATGCCAACAGTGTTATTTGCAGACCTGGAACATGACTAAAATTTTTCCTCTTTAAATCTGACCATCTGGCACTTTTGATGGGGCAGGGGCGGGGTGGTAAGCGGAAAATCAAAACCGACTCTTCTTCCTTTTTATTGTGGTAAAACATACATAACATAAAAATTTGCCATTTTAATCATTTAAAAATATACAGTTCAGTGGCATTAAGTACATTCACATCGTCATGTAACTATTACCACCATCCATCTCTAGAACTTTTTCATCTTCCCAAACTGAAATGCTATGCCCATTAAACACTAACTTCCCATTCCTTTCTCCCCTCAGGCCCTGGTAACCACCATTATACTATCTGTCTTTATGAATTTAACTATTCTAGGTATCTCATATAAGTAGAATCATACAATATTTGCCTTTTTGTGGGCATATATTATGTCCTTATTTCACTTAGCATAATGTCTTCAAGGTTTATCCATTTAATTAAAAGGTTCATTTGCATTGTAGTATGTGTTATTCTTTTTTTTAAAGGCTGAATAATATTCCATTGTAGGAATAGACTATATTTTTTTTATTCATTCATCAATTGATGGATAGATTGATTGTTTTCACTTTTGGGCTATTGTGAATAATGTTGCTATGAAGAGAAATATAAAAATATCTCTTTGAATCTCTGCTTTAAATTCTTTTGGGTATATCCCCAGAAGTGGAATTTCTGGATCATATGGTAAATCTATGTTTATTTTATTTTTTTTGAGGAACCACCATACTCTTTTCCATAGCGGTAGTATTATTTTACATTCTCACCAGCAGTGCATAGGGTTCTAATTTCTTTGCCAACATTTTTTATTTTCTGTGTCTTTGATAATAGCCATTCCAATGGGTAAAATGTGGTATCTCATTATGGTTTTGAACACTAATCGTACACAAATCAGTTAAGGTTCTCAAGAGAAACAGAACCAACAGGATGTGTGTGTGTGTGTGTGTGTGTGTGTGTGTGTCTATCACCTATCATCTATCATCTGTCTGTCTATCTATCATCTATCTATCTATCTATCTATCTATCTATCTATCTATCTATCATCTATCAATCATCTAGTTATTATAAGAAAAGGCTCATGTGTTTATGGAGTCCCACAACCTGCCATGTGCAAGATGGAGAACTAGGACAGATGGTGGTATAGTTCAATCAGAGGCTGAAGTTCTAGAACCAGGGGTCCACTGGTATAAATCTTGGACTACAAAAGCCCGAGAACCATGAAGTCCAATGTCAGAAGGCAAGAGAATAGAACATCCCAGCTCAAGAAGAAAGATAGAAAATATGACCATGCTCTACCTTTTTGTTCTATATAGGCCCTCAAGGAATTGGAAGATACCCACATTGGTGAGGGCAGATTTTCTTTATTCGGTCTACTGAGTCAAATGTTAATCTCTTCTTAAATTACTCTCATATACACATCTAGAAACAGCATTTTATCAGCTATCTGGATATGCTAAGCTCAGTTTTGCTGACACGTAAACTTAGCTATTACAATTAGTGGTACTGAGCTTTTTCCATATGCTTATTGGCCATTTGTATATCTTCATTAGAAAAATGTCTATTCAAGTCCTTTGCCTATTTTCAAATGGGTTATCTATAATATTGATGTTGAGTTGTAGGAGTTCTTTATATGTTCTGAATATTAATCCCTTATCAGATATATGATTTTCAAATATTTTCTCCCATACTGTGGTCGACCTTTTTGCTCTCTTGAAAGTGTTCTTTTACAAATAAAAGTTTTTATTTTCTGAAGTTCAATTTATTATTTTTCTCTTATTGCCTGTGCTTTTGGTGTCATATCTAAGAAACCACTGCCTAATCCAATGTTATAAAGCTTTCCCTCGCTTGTTTTCTTTAAGAGTTTTATAGTTTTAGTTCTTACATTTAGGTTTTTGATCCATATTAATTTTTCATATATGGTATAAGACAAGGGTACAATGTCATTATTTTGCATGTGAATATCCAATTTTCACAGCCCCTTTTTTGAAAAAACTTTCCTTTCTTTTTGATTAGTCTTGGTGCCCTTGTTGACAATCATCTGCCCATATATGGGGAAGTTTATTTCTGGACTTTCTATTCTATTTCATTGGTTTATATGTCTTTCTTTATGCCAATACCACACTGTTTTTTTTTTTCCTGTAGCTTTGTAGTAAGTTTTAAAATCAGGAAGTGTGAGATATCCAAATTTGTTATTCTTTTTCAATATTATTTTGGCTATTTGGGGGTGAGGGTTTTTTGAGATAGCACATGAAGTTTAGGGTAAACTTTTTTATTTCTGCAAAAAAACATAATTGAGATTATAATAGGGATTGAGCTGAATCTGTAGATTGCTTTGGGTAGGACTGATATCTTAACAATTTCAAGTCTTACAATACATGAATAAGAGATGTCTTTCCATTTATTTGTATCTAATTTCTTCCAGCAACATCATGTAGTTATTAGTGCACAAATCTTTTATGTCCTTGGTTAAGTTTATTTCTAAGTATTTTATTCTTTTTGATGCTATTGTAAATTGAATTGTTTCCTTAATTTCTTTTTTGGATTGTTTATTGTTAGTGTAAAAAAATGCAACTGATTTTTGCATGTTGACTTTGCATTCTGCAACTGTTAAATTCGTTAATTAGTTATAGCAGGTATTCTTTGTTGGGTGGAATCTTTAGGGTTTTCTATATGTAGATCATTTCATTTGCTAAGAAATAATTTTACTTTCCTTTATAGTTGAAACGCCTTTTATTTCTTTTTCTTGACCAATTACTCTGACTAAAACTTCCAATAAATACTATGTTGAAAGGAAGTCGTGGGAGCATTTGACATCTTGTTACCTAGCATATGTTGTCAGTTTGGGCTCAAATAAACTCATAAAAATTCTAAGAAAAAAAATAAAAGAAAGAAAAGAAAAAAGAAAAGAAGTGGTGAAAGCGCACATCCTTGTCTTGTTCCCAATCTCAGAGGAAAAGCTTTCAATCCTTCACCATTGAGTATGATGTTAGCTGTGGGCTTTCCATAGACAGCTTTTATTTTATTGAGGTAATTTCCTTTTCTCCTAGTTTTATGAATGTTTTTATCATGAAAAAGTGTTGAATTATGTCAAATACTTTTCCTGCATGATGAGATAATCATGTAGCTTTCTCCTTTCATTCTGTTAATGTGGTGTATTATATTGATCGATTCTCCTATTTGGAACCATTTTTGCATTACAGAAATAAACCCACTTGGTCTTGTTAGGATGCTACTAAATTCAGTTTGCTAACATTTTGTTGTGGGTTTTTGCATCAATATGCCTGATGGATATTGGTTTTTTTTTCCTGTTGAGTCTTTGTCTGGCTTTCATATAACAGTAATGTTGGCCTTACAGAATGAATTAGAAAGTGTTCCTTCCTCTTCATTTTTTTTGGAAGAATTTGAGAAGTGGAGTCAATTCTTGTTAAAATGTTTGGTAGAATTCACCAATGAAACCATCTGGTCCAGGAATTTTCTTTGTTGGGAGGTTTATGATTATTGATTCAATGTTCCTACTAGTTACAGAACTATTCAAAATTTCTATTTCTTTGTAATTCAGTCTTATTAGGGTGTATTTCTAGGCATTTGTCCATTTCATCTAGGTTATTCAATCTGTCAATATACAATTGTTCACTGTACTTTTTAATAATCTTTTTTATTTCTGTATCTCTTGGATCTTTTTCTACATGAAGGATATACTTATAGCTTTAAAAGAGAGTAATCTGTGACCATGACTTACTGGGCTTCTCTGTTGAAGCCTGCTGTTTTGGGTCCACGTGCACTGTGATCATGTGTAAGGACACTTCCATACCCCAAACCTCCTTGGTTTTATGCCCTCAGCTAAATTCTCTTTTCTCCAGGGACCACAGGATCATAAAATTTGGGGATAGAAAAAACATAAATAGGTGTTTTTCAAACTGTGAGTTGCAACCTCTCAGAGAGATGGAAAATCAATGTAAGTAGGTTGCAGCCAGTATTTAAAAAAATCAAACAGAATAGAAAATAACATTGTCTGTAAGTATTGTTTGGTGAAACTTTTGCTTTAGTTGTGTATATGAGTATTGTGGATTGTGATGTAAGATGTGTTTACTGCTATTCTTCATGGTTTAAAACAATCTGAATGTCTCTGATTTAAGCCAATTATCCATTGTTTTAGACGGGAGGAAACTGAGGCCCAAAGAGAATATGTTAATCGCCGGAGATGACACAGCCAGTTTGTGGATATTTTGGCTTCTACATAAGGGTTCCTCCCAATGAATGAATATATTGTATGGTCTCAAATATTTGGAAATCTATTTTTTCTTCCTGTCCCAGGTTGAGAACTTCAAATCATAGGTAAAACTAATCTTTGGATGTTCAGCAACACCTTTACCTTCTGATAAATCAATTTTCTTTCTTTTCTTCCCTTTTCTCATACAATCCAAATGCCTTAGTATTGCTGTCTTTTCCACCCTAGATGGCAGTAACAGCTTAGATGTAAAGTCAATACCTTTAGATGTCAATGACTGCATTTTCTCCAGCATCTCCCCTTTAATTCCTCCTTGGGAATTCATCATCAGACTTCTCAGGACTCAATATTTCTCTCCCAAATCTACTCAATCTAGGGCACATCCCTTAAGAGAAACACAAATCATCCAGGAAAGTATGCTGGGAACAAAAGAAAAGGGATCCTTTATATTTCCAGAACAATATAATGGATCTGGGAGGTCTATAGGCCCTGAGGAACAAGCAGAAAAGAGCTATGCAGGTGCCTCTACAGAGCTTGGTGCTGTGAATGAGCAATTAAATTTCATGAGAAACCGGCCTGGGAATTAGAAAGCTCAAGGTAATAGTGAGATGTGAAACCATACACTATCAGCCTAGGTAGGCACAATCACCTCCTTTAAGATGTGAGAATAGGCTGAGGCACAGGACTGAAGCTTTCCCAAAGGTCATAGAGCTAGTAGGAGATTAATAAAGCCAGAACCCTGCTACCTCCTTTGGCATTCTTTGACAGCTCTGGGAAGCTTCCTCAAGTGCCACCCAGAATGAGAATAACTTAGAAAATTTTTTTCCCCTTAGAATAAAGCACACCAACTTTCAAAAACTAAGTAAAAACATATAAAACAAACAAACTTTACCTTTGCAATTTTACGCTGATGCCTACTTAAAGGGTTATTAAAATTTTTTAGTTTATAAAATTTTTTATCAATTTTATTTCAAAATCTGATTTTGAAATAAAATCATACTTTGGTCACAATAGAAATCATGTTCGAATGAGTTGCCTCCGGAGTCTATGGATGCTTAGAACATTACTGGAATTGTCTTTAACAACAGTTTATGTGAGCAGAGGATGTTGTGTACTTGTAAAAGTGATATATGAACAATACATTCTTACCATAAAAATTTTAACAGCATAGACCAGGCTCCCTTTGTTCACCATCTCCCATCTTGACTCCTCCCCAGAAAAAGCCATCAGTTTGCTGTGGGTCTTTCCTGACCTTTCTCGACAGCATCTGATTGTAACTTGGACAACACTATTTTTACTAATCAAGTCACCTTTGGCTTTGCACCAAAATTGTATCATTTAGCTTGACCAGCAACCTCATTCATAAGATTGAACTCTAAATGGATTTTGGCTGGTACCAAAAATCAAACTCACCCTCAGAGAACATATAAGAAAAAGGAAGACTTGCCATTTATTGAGGACTTAAAAAATAATTTCCCTTGAAAGTTTTCCAAAAAATGAACTGCAAGCTCTGAGCAATGACTACATAAGTAGAAGAATTATTTGAGCTACTCACATTGCTTGAAAGACAAATCTTGTCTATTAAAAAGGTCTCTCTACTATCTGCTATGTAATAGCTATGGCCTAGCATCCTTATTCAATTTTTTTTGCCAGCAATCTGGCCTTCAGTTTCTCTTACACGAAGATGTTAAAATTATCACTCTTCTAATGTTTTAATTAGACACACCAAAGGGCAAAACGTTTTAAATGACTGGTCTTGTAGGCAGACTATGTGAAAACCCTCACTCATTCCAAGAGAGAAATAGCATGGCTGATGGTAGAAAACCTGCGTTTGGAGTTTACAGCAGGCATTGACTGATTCTTGCAGTCCCCTTGACATGTGAAAATTCAGTTTAAGTAGCTCATGAAATAATGGAGAATTGTTATTAAACAAAGTTGGCAACAAATACCCCTGTTCTTATGGTGCAACAAGAATATGCCCTGTTCACAGGAATACTGTCCCCTGCCATCTTTCATCCCAGTCTTATGCTAATTGAAGCCTGTGGCTCTCTTCTCTTTAGTCTGAAGTATCAGAGATGTGCCTATTATAACTGCATCATCAAGCCCTTTAGTTCACTTTTTTGTACCTAACTGAATGAAAATAGTTCATTTCTATTATTTTAGAAATGCTTTTCTAAATACAGATTGAAATAGATAGAAATGAAAAAAGGCAGGTAAGTGCATAGCCATCTAGCACTTTATTCATGGTGTGGTGACTCTCCATCTCTGTGTGCTCTTCATTAGACCTCGGAACACAGCCTGTGGGCTTCTCAAGCATGGTGAGTTCCAAGCCCAGTATGGTGTGTTTCTGAGCTGCTTCTCAGAGGTGATCAGAAATGTTACTCTGTTCTCAAGGTCAACAGAGTGGTGCCCATAGCCAGCTCTGCCCACAGACTCTAGCCCTAGAGAGGAGAGCCCTGCCCCGGGGAGATGACTGAACAGCAAGGGCCAGTAATGAGCACATTGGGCTGGGCACAGGAAATGCTGTACTCTATTGGCTCAGACACACTTGATTCAACTTCTCATCTTGTACGAATGAGCTTTACTTCCATGAGGAAATCACCTCCCATTTTTCTGGAAACCAGTGGCCCTCCTGGTCTATCTTTTGTTTTCACCCTTGTGGTAGAGGCATGAGTTCTCTAAAAAAACAACTTATGTAGAAAGATGATACCACAACCAATAGGTGGGCACTGGTCCATCTTGAGTGGCAGATGCTTTGCAGCCCCAGCCAGGGGGTGCCAGGCAAGAGCAGAGGCTGGTATGGCCCAATATGTTGACTTTTCAAGAAAAGATGTAAATTCTAATTTTTATGTGACATCTTCTCATTTTTGTAAGTTCAATTAAGTTTTGTCAGAATACCCTGTGGTATTCTGGTCATACCACAAGCAAAGTCTACTACTTCTACAGAGAGGGTCTCTGGGTGTAGACTTCCCCCATACCAGGGCACTTTGAATCCAAAGAATCCAAATTTCTACACCAACACAGCTGGCAGTTACAGTCTTTACTCTCTTTCTCTACTGACGGGGTACAAAACAAATGATTTCCTTTCTTGCACTGCCCCCACCCCATGAAGTTGGTGTAGCACAGGTTGCGCTGAGTGACAGGCTGATGCTACTCTGTCTACACAAGGAGGCCCAGGCACCCACATTTTCACAACTGATTTAATCCCTATAGCAGTTGGTAATGGAGAAATGCCTGACGTGACTCCTTTTGTTAATTTTTTAATTAAAATTGCTGTTTTTATGGGTCAGAATGGCTGAATATCTATAATTTCATGTGGTTCGAACTAAGTAAAATGTTCCTGCCTCTGCTGATCTTCAATAAATAGTCAGCCACATTGGCCTCACCCACTATCCACTGAGCCTTGGCCTATTCAGGTAAGTATAGCTGGCCCCACCAGGCTGGGCTGCCGGCTGTCAGAAAAGGCTGCTCAGGCCTCCTCCTGCTCTGGCAAGAAAGGCTCCAGTGGCTTGTCCAAACATCTCTCAGGGCCGCGTCTGGAGTATTTGTGCCCCTTTGTTGTTTTCTTATGAGTTGGTGGTCTAAGGTAATGAAAAGAAATCTAGATAGTCTCAAAACTCTGAAATCACATAAACCAGGCTCTAAAAAATAAGCCATGGCTACTTCAGAAAGGACACATCTGAGTTTATATCACAAACCTTCATTATTGTTTGTCATAATTTAAAGCATTTTTTATGTGATTTAATTTTCATTCAAAAATGGCTGCTTCTACTTAATTCAGAGTTTGTACTGTCCCATCCCCTGGACTCCCCAGAATAGTATCTCAGAGACACTGGAGTGATTAAGGCTGACCAACCTTAGCTGATACAAACTCCATTTATTCATCCAATGGCCAGAGGAGAGCTGGCACAGAAAGTGTGTGCTTCCAATGGGCATTGTTGGAACCAGGGGGGATGGTGCCACATGAGGAGCATGGAATGTGATAAAGTCAGGGCTGGGGGCACTGCCCTCACTGGGAAAGTGCCTTTGACCGTACAAGGAAAACCTTCCAGAATCAGGGCGAGCCTGGCACTTGGCCCAAGAGGGCAATTGATCTAACCTACCATTTCTCAGAAGAAGACTCTCTCTGGGAACTAGGGATACTGAGAACTACTAAGATCCTATTGTATTAATCTCAGTTTTACTTTTTCCTTTTGGTTTAAGTGGAATGTCCATTAGCGAGGAGAGGAGCACAGTAGTGAAATTTACTCAACTCAATCTGAACATCTACATGTTCAGTAAACCTCTTTCTCAAAAATAAAACCCAACTATTGTACTTTACTTTATCATCTTGACTATCAAGTCTTCCAGCAGAAATGTATAAAAATACATTTAACTGACAGTATTAAACCAAATCACCTAGAAGCTGATAATGAGATGCCCAACCCTTCTCACATCAGTCCAAAATAAATACACCTTTTACAAACATACTTGTGGAGACTGCACATGGTTCTAGAACAAATAGGCCAAAAGGACCCAGAAGTGAGTGAATCCCAGCAATGCACAGGCTTACCCATGGCAAAGCTGGCAGTAGCAACCCATCCCCACAAGCTGCTAACCAGCTGGACACTGCAGCCCTCACACTACAGGCTCCGGGGAAGGCAGGATTTAGATGCTGACAAAGTGAAAGGCCCTTCAGGAGTGCTCAGGTGTTCTCACAACAGACATGAAACAACGTGGACAGTAGCAATTGCAAACACATATCCATCTTCACCAGTCACCTTTTCCCCCAAAAGCACAAATTGACATGATACCATGCGAGCCCTGAGGACCACTGTCCACGTGCTCTGTCAGTAAGAGCAGAGCCTGCTCTACCACACCGTGACTGTCCAGCCATGCTTCTGCCCAGCTCCTTCTAAGCCACTCAGAGAAGGAGGCTGCTTGGCATAGGTAGTCACTTTGGGATGCTGAGGGAAGGCCATCTGGAAGCTCATGGCCCTATCTTAAAACCCTCCTACAGTTTGCATTCACTTGCTATACAGCCCACCTCACATACGTACATGGCCACTAAAGACCCCTGGCCTTCTCTGGTAAGACTGAGAAAACGCCATTAGCATTAGCCTAGTGGGTGCTGCTGAAAGGGTGGGCTAGCGGAAGAACATGGCAAGGACACATTGCATTGTTTCTTCATTATCTTGCTCAGTGCCTGGCTAATGACTGAATGAACAAAGGAGGCAGAATTTGCTGGAGGAAACTTCTCAAGGAAGAGTCCCAGACTAGGACCTTCTGATCACACAAGTTCTCTGTAGATGGCCCAACACTTTCCACAGAGCTGCTGGGAAGTGCTCTCTTTACTCTGTGGAAGCCTCATAGCCAGCCATGAGAGATTCACTTATACTAAGCAAAATACCTCTGGGAAGGGTGGCATTTAGCACCTTGTAAGATTAGGGGTTCCCCATTTTGGCTCTACTGACATTTGGGGTCAGATCACTCTTTGTAGTGGGGGCTGCCTTGTGCACTGCAGGGTATTTAGAGCATCCTGTAGCACCCCCTCCCCACGTTGAGACAATAAGAATATGTTGAGAACCAAGAGTGTAAATGAATCAGATTGCTCTCCTAGTACTCTATTAAGGGAAGTGGGATTTCTTAAAAGAAGTTCAAGAAAGAAGTAGGTAATTGGGAGGCAAAAAGCCTGGCCAGTGTGTGGGGGTGGGGGGGAAAGGACGGGGGAGCACACTCCTGGGTAGGAGGAAGACTGCATGGAAATGTGTGGTTGCACCCACAGTGCTATCTAGATTTGTATCTGTGTCCAGGAGAGAAGTCAAGTTTCTTCTTCACCCTCTCTCTTTCCTCTTTGGACCATAAACTAGGTTAATGGTCATAGTCATAAAATGGAACTGCAGTCTGGGCCTGAGTTCTCTGTCACTGTCTAAAAAATAGATCTTGAGTTTGTGAAACATTGAACAGAGACCATTGCTAAGGTGTGCAATATCCACATTTCCATTTTCTCAAGAAGGAAAACCCAAGCATTGAGAAGCAACAGCAGCCATACTAGGTCACTCAAAGAAAAGAAAAAATAGTGTAGTTGTAGCAATGGAATGAAACCCTATGCTGTATTCAGCCTGCATTTTTATAACCCCCAGCTCAGAACTAGGATTGAGCTCTCAGGGGCAAAACTTTCAAGTGTTTATTAACAAAATCAGGCACAGACAGTGATAAAGACTTCTGTGGACACAGTGACTAGCTATTGATGTGCAGTGTGTAGCCCTGAAGAAACCTCCACGAGTCACTTAATTACTTTCTAGATTTTATGAAAGGGTGGATCTGCTGCCTAGCAGCCCCTGGAGCAGAGTGGACACACGTAAACTGCTGCCTCTGAACGGGGACTTCACAGGGACCCACTTCCAAATGATATAGAAGACACATTCCAAGTAAAAACTCACAGAAGTTTTCATTTCTCTGCCTTTGTAAAATTGTCTTCCTGCTGCCCCTCTTTGCTAGTAAGGGTGTGATTGTGTGTATGTCCATCCCATCACCTGACCGTGCAGGGAATTCTCATTTTGGGGGTGGAGGCCAGTGAGTAGGTGCTAAGACAACAATGGATGGTGACAGCAAGAGCAGGAATGTCCAGGTCGGCACTGAGAAGTAGAGAAAGGAGCCACCTCACCTACACAAGGCGAGTCAGGTGGAAGGAAGATGACACCTAAAGCAGATCTCAGAGGAAGGCATGGTGGGTGTGGCCCAGGCCAAGCACTGGAGTTGCATGGGTACTACAACTCCCAAAGTATTTGATGAGAAACTTGGACAAATTCATGGCAGGTACTCTCTGGAAACTTGAGAGATGCCTATTGATGATGACAATGAGTGGACATTACCTATTTCTCCCCAACACTGGGAGTTGGCGTTTATAGTCCTTGCATTAAGGCTCAGGCAAAACAGTGATGGCTGATCCTGCTGTAGTTCTGAAACTACTGCTATGACAAGATTTTCTCTTTAAACTCGAGAGAATTAATTACATGTATTTTGCATTCAGAACTTTAGAAGAATTTGTTCCTTTCCTCAGGTAACAGAGCTATCCTCATACAACACTGAGGATTCTACATTCATTAAGACACCAGTGTCCAGTGAGTCTGGGCCCCACAGGTACCAGACTTCTGGGGTGACAGAGGATCCACAGGGAAACCATCATGCTATGGTGAAAGCCATATTAACAGGGCTGGAAGGGACTCATGAACCCAACCATAGATCTGGGGAGACAAAGAAAGGGAACAACAGAGGAAGAGAGAAAGCAAAAGGGAGAAAGGGGTTCTTTTCTCAGGCCTGATCCTGGTAGCTGCTATGACATCCTGTTTCATTTTCGTGTGTCTGAGGGGTGGCACACAAAAAAAAATCCCATCCCTTCTCTCTCCTTCTGCATGCCATGGACACGAAACTCTCAGCCAACCTCAGTTCCACCCATAGGGACAGAAGAGCCGGTGGCTCATCGAGCACCTCTCTAGTCCCCATGAAGCATGACTCTGACATCTCAGGAGGTCCCAGAGGTCGCACCGTACCTGCCAGGATGGCTGTACCCCTATGCTCATGATGGTCTTTCAAAGCCAGTTACTAGAAAGCCCTGGTCTTGACTTACACTCTGAGGGTCTGAGTATCCTGTGCGGGTTCTGCCTCTTGCCCACCACCAAACCCAAGAATTTATAAGTGCCTAAACTCACCATTCCCAAGCCTTTTACTAAAAGCCCCTAGAATCATAGACTGTAAATCCAGCTCAGAACAGAAGATTCCAGTGGCCCTTGGTCTCCCAGGTACAGATCACAGAACAGTTTAGCTGAATATCGGTGTCTTTATTTTCTAGAGGAGGAGAGTGATTCCGAGCAAGAAGTAGCTGGAGACCTTAAACAACCTGAAGAGCCTTACTATGGGCTGTTCTGTGAGCCCCCTACACAACTCAACCTGCACTGATACCCCTGAGAAGGCCCTGAAACCTTGCTGTCTCACCTCCGCCCCTCCAGGCCACCCATGCCCTCAGCACTGAGGAACCCCTTCGGTGTCTTATGAATGCAGGAAATGAGCACAAGTGCATTGTTGACCACTGGAACACCTCCCAGACCACACTTAAGAACAGGTCTCTACATAACAGCATGGATGGCTCTCACAAGTGTAATGCGAGTGAAAGAAGGCAGAAACCAAAGAGCACCTACTATTACTACTGCATAATTTCTATTGTCATAAAGTCGGAAAGCAGGTGAAACTAATCTATGCTGAAAGCTCTCTGGACAGTGGTGACCTTGTGTGGGGCATGCCTGGAAGCGGGGCCTGAGTATGTCTCTAGGGGCTGGTCCTGTCTCTTTCCTGAGCAAGTGCTGGTTGCACAGGTGTGCTCTATTTGTGAGAACTCACTGAGCTAAATATTCATGATGCACATCCTTTTCTGTAAGCATGTTAACCCTTAGAGGAGAGTTTTCAATACCTCTAATTGCAGTAGGCTGTCCTGTTTTATGACCACACTTTTGGAGCCCGAGACAGAGGCCTGAGAAACACCTGAGGGGCCAGGCCCACACTTACCGGCTGCAGCCTGTTCTCCTGCCTCCTGCTATGACTTGGGCGGTTGATGAAAGACCTCGTGGACACTTTGTAGTGATTCAGCAGGCAGACAATGACCATAACCATCACTGTAATCACCACAATGATGATGATGATCTGGGCAAACTCCAGCTCCGCTGCGATGGAAGAGGAAAGCATGTTAACCACACGCCCCCTTCACCATCACCCACCCAGTTCTCCAGACTCTGCTTTTTTGAAGTGCTCTGACAACCACCAGACTTTGAAGGCCTCTTACTTGAATCTGGCCCTCACAAGGACCTTATGAGAAATAAACTATTTCTCTCCAGGCCTGCTGCCAGACTGATATTCTAATAACATTCAAATAAAGGGAGACTCAGGCACGAGACTCTCTAAGACATCTAGTGCTCAGAATAACCTTGGCGCTCAGACAAAACTCGCCTTTGCAATTTTATAATCGGAAAGGACTTAGAAAAATGTATTCCATTGGCCCTACAAGACTTCTAGAGGTGCTGTGCTGTAACTGACCAGCCCATGGGACTCAAAGACCAGTCAGTTCATTGTGCATACCACAGGCTGGGTGCTGCACAGCCTGGTCCTTCTCGCTGGCCAGGGGGGGTCCTTGAGGGCCAAATCTCGAGGTATGAAAGGCTTGATATTCATTATCACCTATACTTGTTCCTGCCAAATGACATCTTTCTTCCTTCCACCCCTAGGGGAGTTAAGAAAGTCTCTCAAAATCAAAGCTGCTTCTCCTGATGTAATCTTTCTAGGAAAGTTAAAACCATCGTATGGTTGAGTCAAGTTTCCCAAAGCGCATCTGCACAGGATCCACATAGTACACTGAAAGGAAAATACATGTTGATAAAAAGCTCCAATCTCCTTTCCTCAAAGGCTCTGACTTTGGAAGTAATTTAGAAAACACATCTCTACTGTCTCCAACCCTGTGGGCACCATATTTTATGAGCAGTCAAGTCATCACTGGGTTTCTGATACCACCATTACAGAAGATTTTCTAAATCCCATTAGCACATGCCATAAAGCTACTTCTAGAATAACAGCACACTGAGTTGGCAATTAGAGAGTTAGGTGGTTTAAAGTCCTTCAGTTTTATATGGAGGAAGCAGAGACTCAATGCTCAAGGTAAGCCCTAGAATCCAGACCTTTTGCTTTTTGGTTTCCAGCTCATGGCTCTGCTGAGTGTTGTCTACCTATTTTCCTTTGAGTCTCCCATGCACTAAAAGGAAGTGACTATCTATGCCATGGCATCAATTTCAAGTATGAGAGACTCGGGAAGATGGTAAGGAAGATAGTGTACAACTTTGTTGTAAGGTGAGGAGGTGTGGGGTCTAATGACAAGCAAGAGAAAGAAGGGAGAGCTCTGTCAATTGTGCTACTGCCTTGAACTAGCAACACACGCACTCACACATACATATACATGTGCACGCAGACACACACAAATACACACATGTGCACACATGCACACAAACACATGTGAACACACCCATGTACATATATACACACATGCATAAATACACATACACACAAGGCATGTACACACATACATACACATGCACACACTCTTGCTGCAGCAGGACTCAGGCCACTGGCCAGTGAGGAAGCATCATCTCTCAGCATATGGGCTCACACCTGGGATGATGCAAAAGGGGACTGGAGAGAATCCTACCCCCCATATCTGCAGCTGTGTGCCTCTACCAGCCACACTCTGGGAATAGAGGCATAAGGGCTGGCATGGGAGTAGATGGAAGGTCTCTCTGAATCCCACCATGTCCTGTCCTATAGCACTATTCTCCACTTCTGCCCTCAGGCCCCACATACTCAAGGGATAAAGATTTAAATAGTGCCTTCTGGATCGTGTTGGGTTGCACTTGACAGTGGGTCTGTAGCAGAGCTGGCCCAGAGGTGCACCTTAGAGAATAGAGAGATGAGTGTGAGAGAACTGAACTGCGGAATCCCATGTGGTGAGCAGTTGAGGCCAGGTAGGTTCGCCTGGTGCACCCCTAGCTGCCAGTAAAAGGGCAGATCTCAGTGGATATGCTGACTGAAGCAGCTCAAGAGGCAATGCCCCGAGTGGATCTAGAGGCTGGCTGTCAGCAAGCCCCAGGTGCTTGGCTCCCCATCCCATCCTTCATAGTGTCATTGCTCTGGACACCCCCAAGGTCTAATGGCTGATTTGCAAGGCCTCCAGGGGGCCTGGGTATCCAGTTTAGACCCAGGGTCTTGAGAATCTACTTCCTGTGGGGAGGGAGGCCCCAGGGAGCCATCAAATTTATGTACACTCAAACCTCTCCCAGGAATTATCAGAAATCTTTACCATGGAGCCTCCTGGAAAACACTGAAATTGCTCCCAGAGAGAAGAGGCTGCGGACCTTTGTATTTGGGGTAGAGATATAAATGTGACCTAATTTATTCTCACAGGCTGTGGGATGTGTGGCATGCTTGTTAACCCAGAAACACTGTCTTCATGACTGCCTTTGCACGTAACTTTTCCATGTCCAGGGTCCCTGTGTCTTTTGGTGCCCATGTCGCATGATGCCTTTGCGAAGCCTCCCTGGCCATGCAGTTGGATTACTTACTTCATCACTTATGACACAAGGGGTGACTGTACTTTTTCAGTCTGTTTTTCACATGAAAATGTGCTTAGAACCCTACTTCTAATTTGTATTTCTGGTGTCAGTCACAAGGCTGTGCCTAGCAGGTAGTTAAGTAGCTTTATCATTAAGAGGCGAATCAATAATGACCCGGAACACACATGCTGAGGCCAAGGGAGGGTTCTGAGATGCACATCTTCACCTGCACAGGTGTGCTCCCTGTTAGGACAGCTACTGCTGACAGGACTGAGGCTTACCTTGGCCAGAGAACACAAGAAACGCCAATCAGTGAATCTGTGAGGAGCTGTGCAGAAGAGTGACCTAAGCAGAGAGTTATTTCTGCTTAGTCAGATGTGGCCCATGCAACATGAAGACTAACCCCAAAATATTGCCTTGTTTTATCAACCTTTAGTTTTACTTTGTGGAGAAACAGCAGAGTGTTCATAAATTGGCTTTCAGGTGAAGTTATGCCCTAAAATTGACAAATGTTTTGTTTCTCAAAAATCTTCATTGTTTTATGACCATGGAGAGAGAGGAAAGTGATGATTACAGTGGAGGGTTCTGCATGAAGTCTCCATGGGTTAATTCTTTACTTGGAGAATGTCTTTCTAGGTCATCTTTTCCTGAATATGGAAAGCTATGTAGCTAAGCATTTATAGCAAAGTAATTCAATTCTATTTTTATAGTTCTATGAAAATATTTGGGTATATTTGTGTTTCATTTAAAAAATGTTTTTATTATAAAAATGAAGACCTTTAAAATTTAAACAATATAAATGGAAATTAGATATAATGTGAAGCCTCCTTAATGGCCTGCAGCACTCCCTGACCCTCTACCCATCCCAATGCCATTCTGGAGTTGGGGAGCACTATTGACCCGTTGCGTGTATCTGTGCATTTGTCTACTGAACAAGAGCTTTCCTCTTTTTAATGAATGGAATCATTGTACAAATACACACACACACACACACACACACACACACACATTTATTTATTTATTTTCCATTTAATATGTCGCAAACATCTTTAAACAAGTATAGGTAAACCATCCTCACTATTTATGGTGGCTTATCTAGTCTAGAATACAGATATACTGGAACTTACATTCTCCAAGTGATAGCTGTTCAGGTGTTTTTTTTCTTTTTTCTATTATGACCGAAAGATTTTGTGTATGTGTGTGTGTGTGTGTGTGTGCATGCGCGCCTGCGTGTGAGTGTTAATGTGTAATCACACATTGTAAGTATCACACATTGACTCACATTTGTATGTATCCCTATAGGAAAGATGCCAAAAATTGAAATTTCTGGGTCAATAACATATCCTTTTAAATGCTGGTGGCTACTGAGACCCTTCCTGCCTTATGAAAAGGCTTGTGCCAAGGAGAAGGCCTGCTACCTCGCACCTCTGTTAACTGGGCAGTCACCATTTTCCTTTGTATTAATCTGATGGGCAAAAATTTGTATCTTGTTTTAATTTGTATTTCCCTAATTACTAGTAGTGTTAGATCTTCCTCTATGGTTATTGGCAATTTGTAGTTTTCTTTTTCATAATCATATTTGTTTTTCTGTAGTTTTCTCATTTATTTCATTCTCATTTATTTGTAAACAATCTTTACAAATTATGGCTATAAATTTTTGACATATGTATTGCATATATTTTCTCCTAGTCTTCACTTCTTTAAAATTTGCTGTGAGATTCACTATAGAAAATATAAATTGTTGTGTTATCAAATACTGTCTTTTTCCTTTATGGCTTCTAAGCTTCCTGTTTGATTAGGCAGGGCTTCTCTGATATCCTAAAAACATTTTTCTTCTAAGATTATTTTAGTTTGCATTTTTATGATAAGATCTTTATTCACTCTGGATTTGATTTGTTTTGGTCGGTAGATGATAGAACATTTTATATTGCATGAAAGGTATGATTCTTCTGATCTAATATCATATTAGAAAGTTCACTGAAAGCAAGAGTAAAAAAGATTTCAATTGTGGGAAACAGTGTATGGAATCCCCACCATCTTTCTTTTAAAGGGGACTACTTGCTGTTAGGCTGTGCTTACCAGCCTTCTTGTCAAAATATCATATCTACTGGGCCCTGCCCTAACCTTGCTGAGGTGCTGGCACCTGGAGGCCCACCCTTCCCCTAACATGTCCAAATTTGCTTCACTTCTTTCCTTGGCCTCACCCTCCTGGCTTGCTTAGACCAGCAGCTCTCAAGAGCTTTGGTCTCAGGACCCCTCTTTACCCTTAAAAGTTACTGATTACCCATAAAGAGCTTTGTTTGTATAATAACATCTATCAATATCTACCATACTTGAAATTAAAACTAAAAATTTTAAATATTTTTTCATTAAAAATAAACTCATTACATGTTAACATATACAACACAATAAAAATAATTACATTAAAAAATTACTCACGATAGTGGCATTTCTTTACACATCTGTACCTCTCTTTAATATCTGTCTTAATAGAAGACA
Organism: Rousettus aegyptiacus; assembly: GCF_014176215.1. NCBI lineage: Eukaryota > Metazoa > Chordata > Mammalia > Chiroptera > Pteropodidae > Rousettus > Rousettus aegyptiacus. The sequence continues at coordinate 45,005,335 of NW_023416287.1, forward strand.
GCTGGATTCTCCTTCCTGCTTTACTCTCAGTCTGTTGCAATATGTGGCTTTGGTTGAGGTATATGAAGATCTGGCCTCTCTGATGGCCTTTGAAGGTCTTGGGGATCCCCAGGGATCCTTAGCCACACTTGGCTGGAGAACTGGTGGTCTGGATCTACTGACAGCAGGAACTCTAGTACAAATACCAACAGCCTCTAGATTTCTTGGGGATGTTCAAGATGCCAGGGTGTGAGATATGATTGGAGTCACTCCATGGCCATTGTCCTAAGTGTTCATGCATGAGTACACCACAGCAAGTGTGTCTATGGCTCAAAGGACACATAGCGACCCTGGGGGTTCATGGCCATTCGAAATGTGAAACTTGCCTAGGGCAGGGCGAGGACACAGACCGGCAGGAAATGGGTCCCCAAGGCAACACTCTCTAAGACAAGCAGCCAAGGAGTGATGCCCAGCTGACCATCCTGGGTGACAGAAACCCTATCAGAGTCTGAGCTCCTACAGCTCTTGGGCCAGTGCAAGAGGCAGCTATGTGGGCAGGGACTGGCCCAGGTCCCAAAGGCCACTGTCCTAACAACCAAGTCCTAATCATGCAAAGGAGCAACAGCAAGTGCAGCAGCAGCAATTCAGCCTCTGGCTGCATATCAGAGTACCCTATGATGCTTCTTGAAGCCCCCAATATTGGGGAGTCATGAGACACTGTGGATACCCTAGGAGTGAAGCCCCAGTAGAGCTGTGTAGCCTCCTTTGCTTTGAACTCTGGGCAAAAACAGTATGAAAATAAATTGCTTTCTTTAACATTAACAACTGGAAAATGTGAAGCTTTTTCTCTATTTGGTGCTAAAAATACTCCCCCAAGAGGAGTCTAGATGATTCTCAGAGTAAAAGTTCGAGTAAACAGAAAGAGGGTTCTAATAAACAAGCATGATGACTTCTGGACCCCGGAGTCCTATGCTACCAATAAATCTCTCTCTTCAAGACCCTATTCAAGCTCACAAGGGAGTATGTGAAAAACTCCCATACCTGTCCTCCCACACCCTTTCCCTTTAAACAAACAAACAAACAAATAAAAAAATCTACTAAAAAATGCATCGCAAATGGCAAATTGAGTAAAGACCATACCATATAGGATACCCGCAGCCTGAATGGTAGATGTAAACCCACAAACCTAGTGGCCTACTCCTTCCCCTCCTCTCTGTTCATATATTTTGTGATAACTGTGATAGGTGATTCTCATCTCTTTCTTCACTATTCCTGAACTCTCTCCTAAATTCCCCACCCACACATGGAGACTGCTCAGAGGCAGTTAGGGCTCCCAAAGTGTTTTCTTAGCCCCATGATATGACTCTGTTGCCAATGGACTGATTTTACATTTTCTCAAGAAAATAACTTTTCACAGGACAAGTAAAAGAAACTTAATATAATTTTTCAAAAAACAAACAACGAGAAACAGCTGTATTTCCACTTTTGAATGTGAATATCTGATAAAATTCAGCACACCTTTTCTTCAAAGTATCCAGTTTCAAGTTTCCTGTGTACCTGATCTCAACCACATACATTTTCAGGGCTTCTGGAGACCTTCCCAAGCAATTCCCCATGCTGCGCAGGCAGGGTGCAAGCAGGCCACTTCTTGCTGAAACCACCATCCTTTCAAGTTAGCAGTTCCTGGACATGCTTCCCAGGCACACACACATACGCCTCCCACCTTAGATCCTCATTCATTTCTCTCAATGTGCTCCAAGCTCTGGAGGCCCAGGGTGCAAGGGCTGTGCACAGGGCAGCAGTAAGGCCTGTCACCCACCCCACAGGGAACACTTTTGATAGGGCCCATAGAGGCATATTCATCAGACAGATGCATGCATGCTACTTTTCCTGAGAATCCAGGCGTCACACAACCCTACAGAGCAGCAGTCCGTGCACGAAAAGTGAGACAGATGCCAGCTGAATCCTGGCACTACACTTGAGCCTTGTTGCTCCTTCCTTGACCTGGTCTGCTTATGTCTGGTCCTACAAGAGATTATCCATTTTCATGTCTTAGAGGAGAGGTTATGTGGAATGGTGCACAGAACTTAGGGTACACAGAAAGGAAAAATATCTGTGACTTGAGTATCAGGTAATGGGATGGGAAGGGAAGGCAAAGAAGAGAATGAATTCTGGAAGAATAAAACACATAAAAAAAATCTGTAAGAATGGCAGAGTTCTGAGAAAATAACAGGGATACTTTAGGGTTTCCATGATTTCATCTGCCCAGTAGGGATTCTAAACACAGCCCACTAGTCAGTTTTCTTTTATTTCACTAGCTACTGATGTCAGTAGAAGAATGCCAAAATGCAGGCCCCGTGAGGAAAGAATTTTAGGTCAAAGTCAAATTTTCACACTCTCCATCCTCTCATGGAGCTGTAGTTCATGATGTTATCATGGATGAGTCAGTATAATCCAAAAACCTAAAGTTTTAGAATGAATCTAGTCTAAAATTTATCGGAAAGCATCACAGCACCTTATTTTATTACTGTAAAACAGTGACAGTGATGACAGCGATGATAGTATCTCTGCGCTTTTATAGAAACATTTCTAAGAAATTCCAAGCTATGCAGCAGAGAATTACAGAACCAGAAGAAATTGTGTGAGGTCTGTTGGTCTATTCTCTGGTTCAGTGAGGAGCTGAAGTGACTCATACTATAGGCATGAGAGTCTGCATTATTTTTAAAGAACTCTGGAGAAGTGTGGTTCTACCACCTTAGGTTCCTAATATAATCCTCATCTCTATTTGTGGTATGGTTAACACCATCTTCCATTTGTTTTTTCCTCCATTAATATAATATCCTTCATGGAACTCCTATTTTCTAAATGTTTAATTATTTTTAATTTCCAGATATGTTCCAGATATGTAATTTATGTCCCTTCAGACTCTATAATGGGGATGGGGGAGGTTCTGGTCTTCTCATTTGCCTCTCTTTTCACCAGGCCAAGGAAACACTTGGGCAGAATTCAAAAAAGCTGCCATGCAGAATACCGTGATATCACTGAAAGGGCTGAATGCTTTCCACAGATCCCTGCACATCACTCTGAATGGTTCCTCTCCCACCCTAACCAATGGCAGCACTTCTGCCTTACCCTCCACCCTCAAGTGCTAGAATCTACTGGGACATGGGGACTACACTTTGCTGCCACCGTTAGTTTACCCTCCAGGCAGCCCCTCTCTCCCAGCAAGCTCTCCTAGGTCCCCTAGGTCCACTGGCTCAGGCACAATGAACGCGTGTTTGCATTTCCTTCCTCTCTGTCTTCCTGGGCAGAGATGGGTGTGGTGAGAACATGACAGCCTCCAGTGTCTTACTCTTTATTTATGGCTCTGTGACACTTTTAAAGTACTGAATGTCCCTAAAGTCTGGTATATTCTTTTCCAAACCCTATTGACTGGGTGGTGGGGACAGGAAGATGGGTGGGGCAGGAGTTGGAATCTACATCGACTGTAATTGCTTCAAGTTTATGAATTATTAGTATAAAAATACTCTTGAAGACTTAAATGGTTGAATGAAAATTCACATTCATTAACACTATGGTTGGGGGTGGGAATTTTCGCTTATGTGATAGGAATAACCTCACAGTTTAAAGTTCAGAAGGCTATAATCATGATTATATATTTTGAACTTCTTTTTCCTTAAGATGGTTTGGCTACTCTGATCTATACTACAACACATAGAACAACAGAAGAGGAAAAGAGGCACTCAGATTTGGAAATACCCGGATTTGATGTCATTTCTAGCTTTATTTTCCTTTAGAAGCTCTTTCCTAACCCCTTGCTAATAGGCTCACTACTGTTGGGGGGCTCCCTTGAGTGCATTTGAACCCTATCACAGCATTATCACTGTCTTGTTAGTGCTCATTTTCTGGTCTTCTTCCCCCATGGAGTGAGCCCTGGGATAGTATCTCATTCTTCTGAAGTATCCTCACCAGATAGCATGTGTCTGGCATTATAAACTGATGAAGAAATCCCTGAAAGGGAGGGGCCTCAAAATTGTCTGATCTGCTTAGAATAGTGTCTAGCACAGAACCGTATTCTACCAAACATTTATTAATGACTTGAGTGGTGAAGTTTTGCTAGAGGTTTTCATATTGTATAACAATTATTCAACTGTTACTACTCTAGGCAGGGTAAACTGTCACTGGACAGAGCATCAAGGTTGCTGCAAGTTACCTGCTTATAGAGTCCTATTTACATTGATATATTTACATAAAATGTTTTTCATGATAATAAAAGTAGGAGATGAGACCTATGATCTGCAGGAGGAGAGATAGAAGCAGAGCACAATCAAGTGGCACAGGGCCCTCTGAAGGCAAGGTGTGGCCGAGGCACATCTGCTTGACTCCAGCGCAAGGCTAGGTGCCTTTGATGGCTCTGGCAAGCAGGTGGCAGTCAGCAACAATCAGATTGACTATGAATTCCCTAGAACACAGATACTGTGAGTCTATCCAGCTAGAATAACATTTTTTTAATTTACTAAGGTCCAAGCACTCATCCAACATAACTTTTCACCATGCATTTTAGAATCTGGAGTTTCATGATTTCTTCAGAAAAAAAAATTTAGCTAAATATATTACAAAGGTGATTGGCATAATTTTCTGAAAACATAGCAGAGGAGTAAGAGGAATTATAAAACTTTTAAAAGTCTATCCCTCTGTCATACTATGAATGGAAAAAAAATGCATACATAAAATCATAATTCCCTCTTTTAGATTCATTTAAAATCTACCCTCACACTCATCCTCACATTTTAGGAAAGTGTATCAGAAAAAAATACAGCTGTACAAATAACCGTCTTATTCACAGTTAAGAACAGTGGTTTCTGAGTGTCCCCTAGCTAGCAGTCAGTCAGTCTGTCGCACTTTTCTTGGCTCTTTGTCTCCCCTACAGAGTCATAGTTCTCTTTCCTAATGTCTGCTGGTACCACACTGGTGACCTGAGAAACCACCCACATCCTTTTAATACATCTTTTCTTTAAAATGCTGTTTTCAACAACTTGGAGTGAAACGAAAGTACCCTTGAGTTTAGCAGTGAGTGATAGAATTTCTAGGGCAGGTTTTAGCCTTGTGTAGCGAACACTTGAAAAACCAAAACTCCAAAGCTACACATCTATGTATTTATGTATAACATCTCCAACACAAACAAAATAACTGCAGATGAGAGAAAAAAAAAGAAAAAACCTAGAATACATCTTTCTAAAGAGAGTCTAGCCCTGAAAGTGTTTTCAGAGCTGACAGACCCTCTCCTAGGTAGATACCAACTTCTTGCTTTTCTCAATTCTGTCCTCAGACTAAACTCCAAGAACAATTACAACAAACCCCAGAGAGCAGGTATCATCCACAGCTGGCCTTTGGAAGTATACCTTTTTTTAAGAACAGGTCTTTAAACTGGGCCTCCTTCAGTGTGCTGTTGTTCAGGTGGTCACTGGACATAACTGAGTCCTCTGCAAGATGGAGTCCAACTGTGACACAGCTTCCCCCAGTTCAAAGCATCTCTTCAGCCCCAGGCAATCTCTTCTCCAAGCAGCTCAGAGCTCCAGTTATAGCTCTTGTAGGGTGTGAGTGTGTGTGTGAGTGAGTGAGTGTGTGTGTGTTTCTGTCTGTCTCTCTTTCTCTCTACCGTATCAGCAGGGCCCAGCCCAGGTGCTAGACTCAAATGCTGTGACTCCAACTGCAGTCTGTGGCTACCAATTATCAACTGCCATCCACAGAAATCAGGAGCTCTGCAGCAGGGAACTGGTAGTATTACAGAACAGGGTCTGAAATCCTGAGAACAGCTCAACATCCAGTGTTTTATACAACAACATAGAGCAAAGACAGTCTGCATTTCTTATGTTTAGCCTCACACAGGACATGTTACACACACAGATGAGTGGAACACAGCTAGACAGATCATCTTGTTCTATTACGTTCAATAATCTTTTTAACAGGCAAATATCGAACCCGACAAGGCGGAAAAGGGAAAATCTGCAAATCTCAACACAACATTTTTTCCCTTGATCTCTGCTAGAAGCTTTCAGAGTTGGAGAGAGAGAGAGAGAGAGAGAGAGAGAGCGAGCGCGAGCGAGCGTGAGTGCTTACCTAGGTAGCATGTGCAAACAGGCAGGGACGCTTAGCTACTCATGCTTCTCTGTTGTGGATCCAGCTTTAAGAGTGCATCCTGGCTCAGAGTGCTTATGGCATCCCTCATGTCCGAAACCAGGCTGTGGGTTGTCCACTAGGTCCTCCTCTCCCCTAAGTCTCCAACTGATGGGGGCAGCATTCATGGCTCCTTCGGCTATGCTCTGCACTGGCAACTGGCAAAATCCTGACCACAGCAGGAAACACTCATAGTTTCTCTCCCTCCTGCTCTCTCTCCTCTCTCCTCTCTCCTCTCTTCCTCCCTCTCTCCCTCCTTATTTCCCTCCCTCCCTCTCCTCCACCTCTTTCTTTCTCTCTCTCCCCCTCCCTCACCATTATTTCTCATTGCATGGTAGTATACATATACCACAGAGAATTCTCTAAGTCAGGACTCTCCATCTTATGATACAGTTTTAGTTTACAATGTTCAGACAAATTACAGAAAACAATCCCAGGTAATGAGAAAAGGCAGTTCAAGCAGAGACATATCTCATGAGGGTGATTTTCCTGGTTAATTTTATGTAAGCAGTCTCTTTTTCTCCTGAAGTCTATACAGTTTGTTTCATATGTGAGTAAAACATCTCTGGTGCTCTGATGCCCTGGGGCTGTGTAAAGAGACTTAAGAGAAGGCTGCATGTCTGTTGCAGCACTTTTCAGAAAAAAATCATAGTGTGGCCTTAGTGAAAGCGGCAGCATGCCATGGTAATATTGAAATAACCCCAGCCACAAGCTCTGCTCTGTGCCCAGAATAGCCTTTGCTTTCCCTTACTTAGAGTAAATAGCAATGACATGTGGGCCATAACAATAGTTTTGGCTGTAAGAAGAGTTGTCAAAGCAAAACTAAACTCTGTTGGTTACTACTAGCATTAGAAACAAGGATAGTTACGTCAGCAGCTGGTCCCTGCTGTCTGCCCCAGCATGTCACCTGGGGCCAAGAACAGTGTCTAGGTTTGATGTCATCTCTAGTTTTGCAGGTTGGCCAGAAGACGGTACTATCTCATGTTCTAATTACTGGGGTAGGGAAGAAACAAAAGAATCATCTAGAAGATTTTTCAGAGATTCCATGTGAATAAAAGAAATGGGGATTTGTATCTGCCAATCAAGACAGCCTAATTTTTCTTACACAGTTTACGTATTTAAAATGTAATTCCCCTTTCTTATGTTATACTTTTCCATTTCTTCTCAAAGTCACATGGCTGGGTGAATGAAGAGAGCAAGGCTCTTGAGACTGGGCTGGGATGTGGTTACCCAGCTCAAGGAATCCCCTTCTGAGGAGAGCCAGCCTCAGAAGGCATTAAGAGACCATTCCCACTTCAAGCTGGGCCTCTAAGGCTCTCCCTTGTCCCTGCAGCTCTGGTATCCTTGTCATCTGGGAATGGCACTTTCTAGTCAGTTTACTCATGATGATAGGATCACTCTGAAATCAGGTCCTTCAAGAGGAATATCCACGAGATTGATTGCAAGTCTGCTTTTTTGAAAATTAGAGATGTAGTCAACATAATGGACCTGAAAATCTATTCTGTCATTTTTTAATGGACATATTAGCATTTTTAACATGGTTATAAATAGTCCACTTTGGGTTTTTAACATTTTTTTAAATGCATATTTCATGTATCAAAAAAATCAACATATTTTTCATTTTAAATGGCTACAGGGTTGTTCCACTCTGCCTTAACATACTTATTTTGTTTGGCTAGCTTCCTTATCAACTGGGCATTTGGGTTATAGGAATCAATCTTAATTAAGCTCCTTTTTCATTCTGTTTAATTATTCTCACTGTTTAATCTGTTTAAAAATCACTATAAAAGCCTTTGACTTTTTGGATGACAGTTTATTTTCAGAACTCTGTCCACACCTCACATCAGGCTGGCCGGCACACACTCCTGTGAGATGTCTTCTGTACTTCTGGCTGAAGTGTGTCCATTAGAGCCACCCCAGGCAGTGTTTGACATGTGCTCACCATGCTGCGTGGTTAACTCAGGCACAACACCACACTTTTGCATTCACTAAAGGGTTTTTAGGGCTAAGTCACTGGGTAGTGTTCTTAATTTTGTTCCTATTCTCTTTTAAACACCAGCCTGAGGAGGATGCTTAATGAAGAAAACGTATGATGAACATCTCGTTTTAGCAGGCCCAAATGGTATATGGATCACTGGGGATTTTAAAATAATAGATGCCAATATTTCCTATCCCTTAATTCAGAGAAGATGGCAGCATGCACAGCAAAAGAGTGTGGGAAGAAACAAGTCTGCTAAACGAAAACACACAAGTAGGAAAGTGTAAAAAAAAATTTGCATTCAAGAACTCTCTCCTTCTTCTTGTCTTTAAATGTGCGTCTTTGAAATGAGTACTCTGATGGCTGATTTTACTAATGTAAGTTTACTGTGGTTAAAAAAATGTCTCCAAGCTGTGCAAGGTTTCCCTGTGTACAACTTGGCTTTAGAAATGGTACAAGGAAGGGTTGCCTAAGCCAGACATTTCCACAAGGGTCTGTTGATAGCAATGAGGACCTGAAGAACCTCTGTCTTTCACAAGCTTACTCTACCAACATCTTGAAGGTTTCCTATATAAAGATCTTCAGTTCATCTGACAAGTATTTACTAAGCTGTCACATTCCTTAGAGAAAATATACTGGACCTTCAGTGTGAGCTGACAGACAAACACTTACTGTAGGGTTGAACCCCTCTTACGTTTCATCTGTAGGTAGTTGCCTATTTAAGGAACTGAACAAGCTCTAAGGACTGGCTTCCAGCCAAGATCTGAATATGACGTGCTGAGTTGGCTGGAAACTCCTATGACCTGAATGGCCAAAAGAGGCAGCATAGGATTTTAGCTCATGGAATACTCAGAGCTCACTAGCTTCAGAACAAAAAATCTCTGGGTGGTAAAGGGGTGCTCTCGAATACCAGAATCTTTCTCTGGCATACAAAACCTGGTTGGCATCTAGCCTGGCCCAGTCCTCTGATTTAATCACCATGGCTTCTCTGTCATGCCCTGCTATCTCCCTTTCCCTCTTCCCCATTCTCCTACTCTCAACAGGTATCCCACTCATAACAGAAATTTTCACAGATACAGATCATTTGGAGAGTTAGGAATACCTTTACAATGGTTATACAGCAGAAAATTAACATGCATAAACATTTATAAAGATCTATTGTTATGTTCTAAGCACTCTCAAGCACCGGCACTATATCTTTTATTTTCATACCAACCCTGTGAATCACATTTTCTTATTCCCACTTATAGAGAAGGGAGCTGAGGTTCAAAGAGGGTAAGTATTTTGTCTGAGGACAAATGGCTACTAAGAGGCAGGCTGGGAGTCAGAACCCTGGGTGGTCTGACTCAGAAGCTCCTACCCACCCACCTATTATTCTGCTCAGTGGGCAGTGAACTCAGAACCTTGAACAACCAACAAAATAAAATCTCCTGAAATTAACCAAAGGATGTCAGTCGATTTATATGGACTTATTTGGATAATTTTAGCCTGAATGCCTAGTTCCTTTTGAGCACTAAGTAGCAAATCCATGTTAAAGATTCTGCATCTCCATGTGTTGCCAGAGGCTCTTGGAGCCATTTTATATGTCTCGTATGCCTATTAATGTGACTCCTGTTAATAATCGATGGCCCAGTCCATTACAAATTCTCATTCTTTGAGGTTTATGACTATGCTATAAAATTTTGCTCTGAGATGAAATTTTCCACATAAAAACTAAGTCCTGGAATTTTGCCTTTAGAAAACAAAACAGTACATTTTAAGTAAAGTCATGAATGTGGATTTTAAAAGAACAAACTTTGTGTCCCCACAGACTCAAAACATAGTAATTGTTTGATATTTGTGGACATTAGCCTATAGCATAGAATAATTTACATAAGTATTCTTGGTGCTTAAAGATTGCAACACAGACAGGTTGTTATGTAGAAACATGAATGGTCTGCATGTACTCCAACCGAAGTTCTTGATACACTATCATTTGGAGACATGCCAGTAAATAGAAAATACGCAACACAAGGGAGCTAGCAAAATAAGGTAGATTGAAAGTTTATTAAAGAAATTATTCTAAATTAATTAGCCTTGAAATACTTCCTAATATGCAACAATCCTCCCTGTATTAACAAACTTTGGAATTTACCTTACATATTATCTATGCCACACAGTATTTTTTTTTCTTCCAATGGAAAAAAAAGAGAATTACGTATTATTCTGTGTTTATGGCAATAGAGATTTTCATAATGGCTAAGCTACTCCTCCTAAGAGGGTTATATACCTTCTAAAACTGCAGCTACTTTTTCAAACCCCAGAAGAAAATGAAAAACAGTATAAGGTTTCTATAGTGGCTAAATTCAGGGGCCAGTTAGACCTAAGTTTGGGTTACAGTCCTGCTATCTGACTGCATCAGCTTGAGCAAAACCTCTGTTTCCTCATCTTTAAAATGAAGCTAAAAATATCTATGTCATAGGGTGGTTGGGAGGATAAAATAAATGAACAAATATAATCTTTGCTACTCAAAGTGTGGCCCAAGGATCAGCAGCATCAGCATCACCTGGGAGCTGGTTAGAAATGTAGAATCTTGGGCCTCACCCCAGACATACAGAACGAAATCCCCAGGTGATTCACCTGCACATCATAGCATTTTCTGAAACTCTGGTCTAATCCAAAACTTGGATTAAATGAGTAAACCTGGGGCTCAGGGACTTTGTGGCTTGTGCATACCACATGGAAGAAATGAGAGTAGAATCCAGGTCTTCCATTTGGAGCCAAAGTGATTGCTAATCAACAATGACTTTACCAAATGGAACTCAGCATGCAAATGTTTCTGTGTACATGTGTGTAAAATCATAATGCTGCCCTTCTGCACTAAGAACAGAGCCCAGTACCACACAGCACACATGCTTCTTGCTGTCCTTCCACCTGTGCTGATGGGCTGTTATTGCTCCATTTATACCCTTTAAAAGAAATAGTATGGGTTAACAGTGATGGCAGAGCTCATGAGAATGGCAAAACCAATCAACTTATGTTAACAGAGGCTGTGGTATAAGAATACAATTTCTAGGATATTTGGGATTTTTCATAAAAACTCCAGAAGTCTCTCAGGATTTCTGGATACCATTTGTTAAGAAAGAATTCTAATTTTACTTTCTAGCAAAACTCTAGTGCCATGAGCAGATTCTTCTTAAAGACAGAATTGTGGTGCTGCGGTTGGTCTACTACTGTGAGCTTGGCCCCACTCCCTCATGTCCTCTATCATCTCCCTGATCCCTAAAAGAGCCAAATGATAGGGAAGCAGAGCCTTGGCACTGGAGAATTCTTGAAATAGCTTTCCACTGTGGCTGCATGCATTCTGCTGGTGGTCAGCTGCTGGCACCCCCCAAACCGTTTTCCCTATCAATAAGGCTATTGTGGTGCCTTTACAAAACTGACACACTGTCGTCAAGGGGTCTAGAGTAGAAATGATCTACTCTAGGCCCTTTGTATTTCAGGTGAAATATACACATAGTCTATATAAAAACACATGGAATATTTTAACATTTAAAATGTTCAATGTGGTTATTCAGAAAAATATTTATTTGTTTTTTTAAAGTATATTATACTTCTTGATTTCATCCAAAAGCTGGAAGGCTGAATAACCTTCACAAGTCATCTTATTTCTGGGTAGACCATAAAAAATGAAGTTCAGATGTTTATAACTCAGATCCTAGATACTACTATTCTAGTTCCCAGTTCTTAACCCCGTACAAACTTTAACTGCCCCTTGAGAGTTGTAAAGCTCACTTTCATTAGCACTATACTCCAGGCAAACGTTGTGTATTCTTGTACACATAGAGTATGCGGTACGCATATATGGCATCCATATCTGATGCTTGTTGTTGCTAAATAACTGAACAACACTGTGATCACTATTCTTGAAAATTCTAAGGTAACAGTCCTTTTGTAATCACAAGCATTTCTTGGATGATCTGACTATGGAGGAATGGTCACACTATCATCTCCGGAGCTTCTCCTCATCTTGCTTACAAATTCCAAGATGTGTTCAGATAGTTCTGAGACCTTTAAATTCCTGGCTTTGATGAAAGCATTAATTTCTTCAAAAGTTGTTTTAAAGTCACAGCACATCCCAGGGTATTAGTTGCCATTTGAGCATATGCTAAGGCAAGTAGTAGGAAAATCACAGGCCCCAAATCCAAAATCACATCAGATCAATATGACTATACTCTGTTTTCATCTTTGGCATTTTAAGACTAGGCTAGCAAACATGTGCTTTAAATACAAGAATCACTGCTCTCTTGTATCAGATAACCTTTGAAAACATGAGGTGACTCCTTATTTATGTCAGTTTTCAGAGCAGAGTATGTTGCACTCACTGTGAGGGGACATGGCATATAAAGAAAGTCAGGAACTGTCCTAGTCCATGATGTCTCTAGTTCATGTCCTGAGCAAGAGCTAGTGAAATAGTGAGACTAGCACGACTCAGTACAGCATGCAGAGGAGTGCTTGGCATAGAGCAGATGAATGAAAGAATGAATAAATGATTGAGGGTCCTGTAGAAGCATATAGAAAAGATACTTAACCTAAATAATAACAATAAGAGCTAATACTTACATAGCCATTACTATGTGCCAGACGGTATTCTTAAGAATTTAACTAATACTTATAAGTAGTATATGAGAAGAGTACTAGTTATCCTAGTCTTACAGATAAGGAAACTGAGGTACAGAGAAGTTATGTGACTTACTCAATGTCACACAGCTAGTTAGTGGCATGCCAGAACTTTAACCAGGAAGTCTCACTCCAGAATCTACTCCTGACCACTAATCAGGCTAACTCTAAATGTGGGAGGTCCAAGGATAACTCCTGAGCCAAATTGTTTTTAGAATGGCCTTGGTCTTAGTCTATAAGCCCCATTTAAAAGATTCAAGAAATGAATTACTTCTCTGAGACCAAGTTCATGGAAAGGCTGGGAGTTCACAGAGAACATTTAACTCCACCATCCAAGAACAAATTCTTCAAGGAAGACACTATTGGAAGCAAACTTAACAATTGTACCATAGGGCAATTTACCTTTATGTTAAACTAAACCTGCCCTCTGGCAAATTAAGACTATTGTCTTTTATGCCTTTCCTTTTTTTGGGCTCTGAAAAGATAAAGTGGCTGCCTCTTTACTGATAGTATAGAAAGGTAAATCAAAAAATGTAAATGTTTATAAAAGTCAGAGTTTTCATAAAAAAATCCTCTCCTTTATTTTTCTACTTCTAATTTATTATGTCTGTAACCTTTTCTTTTCTTTCTGACTTAATATGTCCTTTTCATTTAGGGATTCATTGGAACCGATTTTAATACTAAAAATTGCAATGTGCCTCTCTTATTCATTTGTGCATTTAAAAAGTCAGAATGGCTGTCATCAATAAATCAAAGAACAAGTGTTGGTGAGGATGCAGAGAAAAGGGAACCCTCATACATTGTTGGTGGGATTGCAAATCCGCTATGGAAAACAGTCTAGAGATTTCTCAAAAAATTAAAAATGGATATACCTTTTTACCCAGCAATTGCACTTCTGGGTATTTATCCAAAGAAAAACAAAACAATAATGCATAAAGATCTATTCACCCCAATATTCATGGCAGCACAATTCACAATAGCCAAGATATAGAAGCAACCTAAATGCCCTCCAACAGATGATTGAATAAAGAAGTTATGGTTCATATATACAATGGAATATTACTCAGCCATTAAAAAAATGAAATCCTACCATTTGCAATGACATGAACCTAGAGGTTATTATACTGAGTGAAATAAGTCAGACAGAGAAAGATAAATACCATATGATTCCACTTATATGTGGAATCTAAGGAACAAAAAGAACAAACTAATCAAAAGCAGACTCACAAATATAGTGGACAATTCAGTGATGGACAGAGGGGAAGGGGAGTTGAAGGCTAGGGAATAGGGTGAAAGGTTAAAAATGTACAAATTACTAGTGGATAGATGGTCATGGGGATGGGGAGCATGGAATGGGGAATGCGGTTAGCATAATATATTAACTAGGTGGATAACCAGAGGAGAGAAGGAACAATTAGGGGGATCATTTTATAAACTACGTAAATGTCTAATCAATGTACTGTACACTTGAAACTAATAAAAAATTATATATATAAAAAAGAATGAAGCTACTACCATGGAGTATAATTGATTTCAAAGCAGTCTCAGATGCAATAGAAATACCAATGATTTTTAACCCCCTCAAAAAATATTGAAACTAAAATATAATTTTAAAATACATTATATCAATCAGATTTCTTTGTTTAAAATGGGGAATCTTTCTACTTAGACAAAATCACCACATGGAAACATGAAGAATTTCAGTGCACATATGAGGTCCCTGATTAACTAGAGATAATGAAGATCAACTAGGCTTTTAGAGGACATCTTGCCACCATGAAACAGGCAGAAACCAAAATGGCTAGGAGAGCACACACCCACTACTCAAAAGGAGAAATGTAGTCCTGTTTTTACTAAAAGTGACCTTAATCAAGTCCGTTATTCTCAACAGTAAACACTCAAATTAGAAAAGCAATAGAATACAGCAAATTATTGTGGCAGTAACAAAAATATTTGCAGTTTCACAGGAAGAATGGTTTTTTTGCAGAAACTCACTTAATCTTGGTTATACAAATAAAACTGAATTTTAAAAATCTTAAAGGGCCGGAAATGGTACTATTGTATATGTCTTTACAATTTTTTTCTGTATTGTACCTTAAAGAAAAACTTTTTTAAAAATTTGCTATTATCATTTAATCCTCTCAGAGGCAGCTATAGCCTCACGAAATGTATTTCTTAAATAATAAGACTATAAAGTAGAAATTACTCTTTGATTCCTGAGTTGCAGAAGGGATGTGCATTAGCGGGCATGAAAACATTAATCTTATTGTACATCTTTTTCAGAACTCCCTGTTACCTTGGTGTATTATCAATGAGCAGTAATATTTTGAAAGGCATCTATTTCTCTTAGCAGTAGGTCTCAATGGTGGGCTTAAAATATTCAGTAAACCATGTTGTAAACAGATGTGCTGTCATCCAAGTTTTGTTGTTGTTTCATTTATACAGGACAGGTAGAATAGATTTAGCATAATTGTTAAAGGCCCTAGTGTTTTCAGAATGGTAAATGAGCACTTCAACCTAAAGTCACCAGCTGCATTAGTCCCTGCATTCATCCCTAACAAGAGAGTCAAGCTGTCCCTTGAAACTTTGAAGTCAAACATTGATTTCTCTCACTGTCAAAGTCCTAGATGGCATATTCTTCCAAAATAAGGTTGGTTCACCTACATCGAAAACCTGTTGCTTCCTCACATCTCTCAGCTATAATAGAACTGAATAGAGTTAGGGTTTTTCTTTGGATTAGGATTTGGCTTAAGGGAAAGTTGTGGCCAGTTTGATCTATCCAGACCACTAAAATTTTCTCCACATCAGCAATAAGGCTGTTTTGCTTTGCTATTAATTCACGTATTCACTGAATTAGCATTTTTAATTTCTTTTAAGAATTTTTCCTTTGCATTCACAACTTTGCTAACTTGTGCGAGAGGTGTAGTTTTCCCCTCATCTCAGCTTAAGACATGTCTTCCTCCCTAAACTTAATCATCTGTAGCTTTTGATTTAAACTGAGAGACATGCTACTCTTCCTTTCACTTGAATACTAGGAGGCTATTGAAGGGTTATTAAGTGGCCTAATTTCAATTCTATTGTGTCTCAGAGAATAGGGAGGGCTGCTGAGGAGAGAGACACTGGGGAACAGCTGGTCAGTGGAGCAGTGAGAACACACACATTTATTAAGTTCACCTTCTTATATGAGCATGGTTCATGGCAACCCAAAACAATTACAATGGTAACAGCAAAGATCACTCATCACAGATCACCATAACAAATGTAATAATGTAATAATAAAATGTAATAATGAAGAAGCTTGAAACATTGCAAGAACTACCAAAACATGACACGGAGACATGAAATGAGGAAATGCTGTTGGAAAAATGACACCAATAGACTTGCTCAACACAAGATTGCAACAAATCTTCAATTTGTAAAAAACTCAGTATCGGCGAAGCATGATAAAGTGAAGCATAATAAGGTAGGTCTGTTTATAGTGTGTTTGAAATAGAATATCTTTAAAATATAATATGGAAGATTTACTTCCAGAATAGTGGAGTAAGGTGCTCCATGGACTTGCTACTCTAGAAAAAAAACCGATATTAAAAAATAATAATTTAAAGTCTCTGAAAATTATCCAAAGGGCATAAGCAAATTAAGAAATATTTAGGAGTAAATTAAACTTAAAGCAAAAAGGAGAAAAATAATAAAGATTATTGCAGAAAATAATGAAATATAAAACAGAAAAATGAAGAAGTAAACAAAACCAAAATTTGGTTCTTTGAAAAGATTAACAAAATTGACAAATCTTTAGTACCCAAAAAAGAAAGACTCTAATTACTAAAATCAGAAATGAAAGAGGTGACATCAGTACCAAGTCTACAAATATAAAACGGATTATAATGGAAGAATATGAACAACTGTATGACAAGAAATAGATAACTTAGATAGAATGGAAAATTTCCTAGAAAGACACTAACTACTGAAACAAACCCTACCAAAGAATAAATAGAAAACCTGCATAGACTTAAAACAAGAGATTGAATTAGTAATTGTATAATTTCCCATAAAGAAAAGCCCAAGCCCAAATGGCTTTATTGGTGAACTTTACCAAACATTTAAAGAGGACTTATGCTAATTCTTCAAAAATTCTTCCAAAATTAAAAAAAGAGAGAACATTTCCCAATACTTATACTTACCCTGATAACAAAACCAGACAAAGATATCACAAGAACAGAAAATGACAGACCAATATCTCTTTGAAATTAGATGTAAATATCCTCAACAAAATACTAGCTAACTGAATCCAGCAACATATAAACAGGACTATGTATCATGACCAACTGGGATTTATTCCAGGACAGTAAGTTTGGTTTAACATCCAGAAATCTATTAAAGTAATGTACATGTCAATGTAATAAAGGACAGAAACCATATGATCATCTCAAAAGGTTTAGAGAAAATATTTGGCAAAAATCCAGTACTCTTTCATCATAAAAACACTCAACAAATTATGAATAGAAGGGCATGTACAAAAGCCCACAGCTAACACCATACTTAATGGTGAAAGTTTGCTTTCTAAATAAGATCAAGAATGAGATAAGAACCTCCTCTCTTGCCATTTCTATTTAATGTTTTAATGTACATTCTAGTCAGAAAAATTAAACAGCAAAAAGGAATAAACGGCATCAAAACTGAAAAGAGGAAGTCAAGCTCTCTGTATTCTCAGAGGACATGATCTAATACATAGAAAATTGTAAAGAATCCATTAAAAAACCTACTTGAACTAAGAAACGAGTCCATCAAGGTTGTAGGATATAAGTTCAATAGATAAAAGTCAAACATATTTCTATTCACTAGCAATAAACAAATTGAAAGTGATATTAAGAAGACTATTCCATTTTCAATAGTATCAATAAGAAGAAAATACTTAGGAATAAATTTAACAAAAGAATTACAAAATTTGTACTCTTCTAATTGCAAAACATCATTAAAAAATGTAAAGAAGACCCAAATAAATAGAATATTCCCCACATTCATGGAATGGAAGACAATGTTGCTAAAATGCTAATACTTCACAAATTGATGTATGAATTTAACATAATCTCTGTCAAAATCCCAATTGGATTACTTTTTCAGAAATCAACAAGCTGATCCTAATATTAATATGGAAACTCAGGAGATCCAGAAAAAGGCAAAAGAAGTAACCAAATAATTTGTTCCTGGCATGAGGTAAGTATTATCAAGGGAATAAAATTGAGAGTCCAGAAATAAATACTCACATTTACTATAAGCTCATTTTTGACAAAAATGCCACAACCAATCATTGAGAAAGAAGAGTCTTTTCAACAAATGGTAATAGGACAACTACATATCCACATTTGTAAAAATGAAGCTGTATTTCTTCCTCATACCATACACAATAAATGAACTCAAAATGGTTTGTAGATCTAACTGTTAGAACTAAAACTATAAAACTCTTAGAAGGAAAAAGAGGAATAAATCTTCATAAACTCTAACTAGGTCAAGGCTTCTTAGTTACCCCACCAAAAACACAAGCAACAAAAGAAAAATAGATACTGGATTTTGTCAAAATTAAAAAAATTTTGTACTTCGAAGGACACCATTAAGAAAAAGTAAAAAGACAACCTAAAGAATGACAGAAAATGCTTACAAATCATGTATCTGTAAGGGACTTGTATCTAGAATACATAAAGAACTTTTACTACTCAATAATAATTAAATAAAAACAATTAAAAATGGCCAAAGGTTCTTTATAGACAGCTCTCCAAAGCAGATATACAAATGACCAAAAAGCAAAAGATGGCTCCGTATCATTAGCCATCAGGAAAATGCAAATGTGTACTACAATGAGATTCCCCTTCACACTCAGTAGGGTGGCTCTAATTAAAAGACCAATAACCTAGTGTTGGTGAGAGCTTGAGAAAATGAAAATCCTCATACACTGCTGATGGAAATGTGAAACAGTACAGCTGCTATGAAAAATAGTCCAGGAATTGCTCACAAAGTTGAACATACATTTACTATATGACTCAGCACCCCACCCAAGAGAAATGAAAATATATGCTCACACAAAATTTGTACACAAATGTTCTCAGCAGTGATATTCAAAAAAGCCAAAAAATGGAAACAGCTCAAATACCAACAGGTCAATGGATAAACAAAATGTGGTATATCCACAGAATGGAATATTAATCGTCCATAAAAAGGAATGAAGTACAGATACATGCTATCACATGAATGAACCTTGAAAACATCTTGCTAAGTGGAAGAAGCCTGTCACAAAAGGCCATATATTATTCCATTTATATAAAATGTCCAAAGTAGGCAAATCTATAGAGACAAAAAGTAAATTAGTGGTTGTCGACAGCTGGGAGCATGGAAGAAAATAGGGATGACTATTAAGGGATACAAAGTTTCTTTTCGGAGTGATAAAATGTTCTAAATTTAGGTTATGGTGATGGTTGCACAATTCTGTGAATATATCAAAAAAAAACTATTGAATTGTACACTTTATTTTAAATAGGAGGAATGATGTATATGATATGTGAATTATATCTCAGTAAAGTTAGTATAATGAAATGAAATTGTGTTATGATATTAACAATTAATAATCACTTTCACTAATGCTTATAATTTTTATATTTCCAGCTTGAATAATTGATGGACTTATTTATGTAATATTTGTATTTTGTGCCATTGTTTGGAAGAACCTTTGTAGGTGTAGATGATCTTTACTCCCAATAAATATAAAATTAACCTGAATATAATTATCAATATATTTTCCTGTTTAACATTAAATTTTGAAACACCAGAAACATCTATCAGCATAATGAAACATATACACCTGAGCAAGACTACATTGACATAAACTTATTAAGTGATTATAATTTTTCAATCTTTTCACTAATTTTTCAACCTTAGTGTTTCTTCATTAACCATTGGTTCATAAGGGGAATAAATTAAACAATATTACTTAGCATAAGGACACACTGGTAAGAATCACTGTGGTGGCTGGCAACGTCAACTGAGTGGCAGACTGTTAGAGGGCTCAGTGAGCTAGGAGCCACCTTCTTTAAGCTCTACCCTACTAGGAGAGCTCATGGGCACACCCTCAAGCTACCTGTACGAAGGGAACTGCTCCTCATGACATCTCTCTAGAGTCACAGACTCTCTCTGGGACCCCAAGACACACTGTGTGTAGAGTTTTAAGTGTGCACATATGAATATATGCAAATGCTAAATGAGGATGATAATGGAAAATCAGGATATAGGAAAGTTTGGAAGGAAAAGAAAAATTTAAAGATTGCCCAATGCTCCCATTCCCATACTACTCAGCATTCTCTCCTTCCTTCCTAAACCTCAGGTCAGACACTTAGGTGCAGGTGAAACTATCCAACAGTGAACCATCACAGAGCATCTCCTGTGTAACCACCACTATGCAAAGCCCTGTGAGGAAAGAAGGGAAATCCATGCCCGTGTGTGTGTGCAAAAACTTCACAATCTTGCTAGGGAAAGAAGAGTGAACCAAAAGAAAGAAAGAAAGAAAGAAAGAAAGAAAGAAAGAAAGAAAGAAAGAAAGAAAGAAAGAAAGGAAGGAAGGAAGGAAGGAAGGAAGGAAGGAAGGAAGGAAGGAAGGAAGGAAGGAAGGAAGGAAGGAAGGAAGGAAGGAAATGTTAAACTAATATAAGTATTTTGAAAATGGCACTTAATAAATTTAAAAATACTACATGTAGAGTCTCATTTGATACAATCAAATTTTAAAATGTGAGTCAGATAATAAATTCATAGAACCCAAATCACTTTACCAAGTTTTGGCTTTCTTCTATATTCTAATTGTGAACTGTGATTTATAGAAGAAAATACAAATTCCTTCTAAAATATTTATAGTCTGTAAATTCTATTTTTTGCATGTCCATGTTTCTCATCTTGAATCTCTTAATAGTTAAATGTGAGATTACAACATTCATTATCCTGCCTTGGAAAAATACCTATACTCTTTATTGCACAACATTTTCCCTTAAAAGGGTTAAAATCTTTACTGAGTACATAGTGCCATGCCTACCAAGTTTATAAGTAATAATATTTCCTATACATTCTATCAAATAATATTCGGTCTTTGGCCTACAGCAGATATTTCCATGTGGCTGTGTAAGACAGTCATTCATTTTCCTAATTACGATGTTACCCTTTATCTGGTCCTCAGAGAGAAGGAAAGCTGTACAGTGTACAGTGTTTTCCAAGCCCCGAGTCACAATCCATTAGAGCTGTCAGTACAGTAGACTGCAACAGAATAGAATGAAAAATATCAGAGTTCAGATAGTAAGGATTAGCCATGTGAGAAGGTTTGTTTGGGCTCTGCATTTATAGGTCTGTGTTTGTACTGCGTTGTGATGTAAGATACATTTCAGAAGACTAGCACAAGCACACCAGGGCGGTATTCTTCCAGCTGAAGGTTCGGGGCTGGAACTTGACCTACTACCTGCTGTGATGGCTGGATTTGTCACATAAAATTCCTTAGTCCCCATTTCCTCATCAGCACCCCTAAACGCCCTAAGGATGTCATAAAGATTAAATAAAACAATATGGGCGTAAGTGGCATTCAACTATAAAGCATGAATTATTTCTCACTGGCCTCAATTGAGTGACAATTGAGTTCTATATTAGCTCCGTTGCTCATAATCCTTGAATTTGACTCTGCATATATTCTTTGGAGAAGTGATTCACAACTGGCTATAAATTTTATCACCTTGATATTTTAAATACCAATGCTTAGGCCTCTTCTTAAATCAGAAGCCTCAGAGGTATTAAGCATCTGGAACTTCCAAAGCTCCCCAGGTTATTCTACTGTACAGCCAGGGTAAAGTATCACTGCCCTAGACTGAATTACTGCTGTACTTTATTTTTAAAATTCTGTCAGCTGTTTTCCTCTCTATATACACAGACAGAAGAATGCACACACACACACACATCCTTTTGGAGTACATTCTTTCATATTGCAGCTAACTTTGGAAAGAAACAAAAAGCTAAGGATGATTTACTCAACCTCTTCATTCATAGTCTAATTACTCAGTAACATTCAATGTGAAACTCAAAATCTTTGACACCAAACCAGTTTCTATAATAAAAGTATTTAATTTAGAAAAATTATTACTTTGGATATTTTCAAGAAAATCCTTAAAGAGTTTTTATGTATATTGAATTATTTTAAAATTATTGACAGAGAAGTAGAATTTTATAGTGGGCAAATAGAGCACAAAATTTGAATTACCTTTTTTCTTCTGGATATTTTAATTGTTCAAAGACAATAAGATAGCCAGCCCCACAACTCTCTATTCAAAGGCAAACCTTAAGCTGCCTACAAATAGGCAACTTTTTAGTCATACTTAAATAAACAGCTAAAAAAGAAAAGCACCGAAAACTCCAGTGAGAAGACAAGCACCAGCCTCAAGATCGACAATTCACTCTCTGTCTCTTCTTTTACGTTTGATAATAATGAGACCTCTGGATTAAATAAATTGGTCTTTCAAATGAATTTTGAATACAAGATGCTCTATACATTTAAAAACCCAAAGTTAGACTCAATCTCCAGTGCAAGTAATCAGTAAGTACTTTCTGAACTTTTAACATACTTGAAGATCTGGTACATACAGAAGACTAGTCACAAGTTAGGATTTCCTTGAATCTAAAGGCTAATCATGTCCTTGTCAACCAGAATTCCATGATGGGTTAAATTGTAGAGATTATAAATGCTATAGATTTTAAGATGAAAAGAAATCAGTAAGGACTGTGGTGGTGAAGCAGGTGTTGTGGTAGAGATGGACTTTAGGAAGGGTAGATGCTTCAGGTACATGTAAATTCTGAATGCACAATTCAGAACATAAAAGTAGCATGTCTACATAATGTAGGGAGGAGATAAGAGCATTGAAAATGTTAATCAAGCCACATTCAGAGACTGCAATGTGCTGATCAGCTCTGTGGCCAGTCCAGGGGGACACCTGCAGAACAAAGGGAGATTTCTGCTGTATTACTAACAACCCATTCTCCACACCTGTGAAGGGGAAACAGGAACCAAGAGTCATTCCTTATGGCTAAAACCATGGGAAACCTATGGATTAAAAGCTGGGAACTGCCAGCATGCCTTTCACTCTACATATTCTTACCTTTTCAGGGTACATACTCTTCCCCTTCCTAACTGTATGTCCATACCAAAGGAAATAGGAACTAAAGAATGACATATAAACTGAATTCCCAGAACACTCAGAGTCCCTCTCAGTGCCTTTACTCTGTCGCTCTCTCTCATCGTCCCTCTCATTCTCTGCCTCTGAGAAACCACACTATCTGTGGAGTGTTACCCCTTCTCTAATAAACTTTCCTCTTGACTCTAACTTTGGCGCGCATGTTGAACTTTTTCCACACTCTCCATGAAGGACCTTCTTCTTCTCTTGGTGTAGCGCTTGGCCTCCCCCACCCACTAACTAGGAGAAATTTGCCCTGTCCTGCATCACGTACATGTAATGTTTCAGATTCAGCGTCATTTTGATTTCCTGCTGTACACAAGCGGGTTCTCAACACACACACACACACACACACACACACACACACACGCACACATACTCACTCACTCACTCACTCACTCACACTCACACTCTCAGTACCTGCCTCGTATCTTCATTTCCTTTACATTTCATCCTTGTAGGAGAGGTCCAGCACCCCAAGTGGTTAGGAATTTTCTCCTCTTTCTTCCATTTCTTTTACTCATTTACTCCGATACACTACAACTTCGCCTCATTTACCTCACCTAGGTTTTCCTTACTTTTTAAGGCAACTTTCCCTTTTCTCCTAAACCCCTCTTCTCCCTTCTCTGAGTTTCTTTTGGCTTCACTATGTGAAGTCTGATCAATACCTGTGATCTAAGTCTGGTTCTGCTTGTGGCAACCCGAGATTTAGTGACCCTACATGGGGGAAAGACAGACCAAGGTGAGGCTAGAAGCAGCTATAGGAGTAAAAAACTGATGATAACAGAAATAAGTGTTCTGTTAGAGACAGAGACAGGGACAATCCTCTTCCCTCTGCCAACTGCCTTGACTCAACTTTCTCAACTTCTGGGGTACATGTGAGAGGGCATGGCAGTAGTGCCACAATCCATTCCCACGAAAAACATCAAAACAAGGTAGGCTGTAAGAAAAGTCAGTGGGGACAGCTGCAGAAACTTTTATTAAAATATAAAAACTATAGTTTCTTTAAATTCTCTCTGGGTCTCCATGAAGGATTTGCAAACAAAAATAAATACCTTAAGTCTTGCTGGATGAAGCTCGGTGTGTCACAGGGGCCTGGGCTCCACCATACATATAGATTAAACCACATGCAGAGGAAGGCAGCCTGTGGTGGCACCAAATTATGGTGTCATTGTTTTTCTCCTATTACAGATTATTTTAAACAGATCGCAAGATTCTGGACACAGGAACTAACAACAACAACAAAAAAGAGATGACAAGTGATGGATGATTTAGCTGTTTTCTGAGTGCTCAAATACTTAAATGAAGGCACCATAACACATAAAATAAATGTTGCTGGACTCTGGAATTAAGGAATCAGTTTTTCTAAACTAGGGTCAAGATCATTCCAAGGAATCGGTGGTGATCATAGATGTATTCTTTGTAAGAAGATTGTGTTGATCGATAGTACAGAATAATTCAGTCCTAAGAACAAAAAAGCAAGCAGTAGGTCTAAAAAATATTTTCCAAATTGAAGCTGCTTATGGAAAACACCAGGTGAGTCTGCTGCAAAAAAAATCATGAGGAGAAAATGTGTCTTTTTTCCCTTCACTTGGTGACATAATGACCAGGTGTTATACTTCCTAAAAAATTCTAAGGAAAGGGAGAGAAATAAAATTTAAAAAATAATGCATTATTTTGATGATATATTTGAAAATATATTTCTTGCTGGAGCTCCATTTGTGAATTTATTTGATATTCTACTAAAAAAAAGGATAATAATCCAAACATTTCCAGAAAATGGAGAAATCAATATATAGATTTGTTTCCCAGTTTCCAAAAATTATTTTATTTATAAAATCCCTGTGTAAAAACATATAGCTCCAACTGGTTTGTTCAGAGCAGAGAAGTTCAAAATGATATACAAAGGAGGAAGAAACAAGAAGGACATGCTGAGGGTGAGAGAGGAGGCACAGGTGCATCCCTAAACACATTGAAATCACTTCTAGTGTAAATGTCGCCAGAGGTTTTAACCACAACCAGGCACAAGTCTTTCTTCTCACAATATTTTCATAACACTTCTCAAAGTTTAATTGAGATGGGAGGATGAAGAAATTATTCTTGTGAGAACATCATGTCATAAATGAATGACCCATGTCATAAATGTTGGCCCATGTCTTCCGCAGTAATCTGGAAAATGATATAATCTCTATAAACAAGGCTTTCTGAAGTCCAGATATGAGGTGCTCTTTGGGTCTAAAATAAAGAAATTATTGGTAACTTAATGAACAGCCATCCCATTTACATGAAAGAGATCCAAGATCAACTATTATTATTTAAGCTTATTTTGAGATTAAATTTGTAAGATTGAAAGTGACCTTGTGTTTTGTAGATACTGTAAAGCTAAAGAAATAGACAAAGGATTCTATATGAGGCTCAATCATAAACAACAGTTCCTACATATTGGAGAAAAATAACCACACTGTGTACCCGGCCTGGACATTGGCCATAGAAGGGATCCAAGGACCTATAAATCTGTCCAAAGATATAGCTACTCAAAGAGAGTTTACTCTGAAGATTCTCCTATCACATGTCTGCCGGAGATGGGAAACAAATCTAGTAAGGAAATGTGGAAGTAATTAGAATTATTTATCCCTCTGTATCTTGACCCATTATACCGCCCCCCCCCCCCATTAAACTGGGGAATTAGTGGGTCCTCAACTTATCCCTTCAGGCAGGCTGAGGGGGAACACGGGTTTTTGTGTGAAGAATGCTGACTGGTTGGCTGCTCTCAATAAAGGCCAGGACAGTATGTTTTTCCTATTCTCTGCAACTAGCACAGTGCTTGGAACCTGGTAAGCACTCAGCGAATATTTGCAAAATTCATGAGCATGAGACCATCTAACATGAATTGAATTCTGGACTATGATGCCTAGGGCAGTGGTTCACAAAAAATGTGGTTCCTGGACCAGCAGAATCAGCACCAGCATCACCTGGGAACTTGTTAAAAATGCATATTTTTAGGCCCACCTCAGATCTACTGCATCAGAAACTCTGGGTGTGGGGCTAACAATCTGGGTTTTCTGAAGTCCTCTAGGAAATTCTGATGAATGTTAGAGTTTGAGAACTGCTGACCTTTGGAAGTCATGGCACTTTAAGAGTGAAAATCTCCAGGAAGAAAATGAATACACATGTAATATTTTGATATTGCCAGCTTCCTAGGCACTCTAATTTCTCTAGGTCTTTCATTTCCATGACTCTGGACTTGTAATCCTTTTTGTCTTTGGAGTAGATGTAATGTTACAGCTACACATACACATAGAGATCTAAATTTTTGGTGTCTAGAGTGTTTCAAGATTGACTTGTCTGTAATTTAGATCCTTGAGTATTATAGTGTGCGTTTGTGAGTGCATATGTGTGTATATGAGTGTCTATGTGTGTTGTAAATAAATATAAAATTAGGAAGTACACAGTATCTTCAACAGACCCATTCTGAAACAAAATTTTATGGTGGGAATTTTATGGGAAACAATTTCCTGAAAAGGTTCCTTGTAAAATCACAATCCTGTCACATGCACTCTAATTTCTGATGAGACCAAAAAGAAAACCATCATTGTCCAGGAACAGAGACTAGGGAGAGTCTTTGTCAACACAAGACAACTATTTTTTACTAGTTAGGACCTTTTTCCGGTGTAGTTTTAGCTATTTTTTTTCAGCAGTCCACTATTTAAAATTAATATTGTGACTGATAAGAGAGGGGGAGGGACCTGTGTGCATGTTTCAGGGTTCTGAAGGTTCCCTTAAAATGGGGAAACTGCTATCATAATCTGACTTCATTTGGCCTGTAGGAGAAAGACGAAATGCTAACTGTGACTCAGAACCCTTCTCAGTTTCTATTCTAGAGTAAGTACTTTTCAAAACTCCTAAATGACGGTAATTTCAGCCTCAAGGGGTTTGTCACACTTCCAACTTTCATTTCTTTCTATTCATCAGCTATTTGGATATTGGCTAGCTTGTGCATTAAAAAATATTTTTGATCACCTCCATTAAGGGAAGAAGCAAGGGAAATGTGAGAGTTTGATGGACAAGCTCATCTAGGAGAAAGTAATTTTGAAGATATTAGCTAATTTTCTCCTTTATTTGATTTGTCCCCCTGCTTTGATTCAATGTCGAGATATTTTCCTTCTAATGCTGGGCTTATTATTCCACAATCTCCACATAACCTAACACCGGTTTGTGTTACATACCAGATATTTTGGTTGATGTAGCAATTGTGCTTACATTTTGAGAAAATCTGGGAGAGCAGTTGTCTGTATCAGTAAAATTCATCACTAAAATTTAATGTTTTAATTTTCCTAATGGGCTTCAAAGGGGGAGGGAAACCAAATGTGCTTTTAGAAGATAATCTCTTGGTACAGGAAGTCTATACAGAGGTTTAATCAAATGTGGGGCAGAAATTATGGTGACAAAATTACTAATCATAAAAATGACCTTTCTTTCTCATTAGCACATTTATAAGTGTGGACACCATTCACCTGGAGCAAGCTGCTAATCCTCATGGTCAGGCATAATCCATTTCTTCTTTCCTCTCTTCAACTTGACACTAACGACTTATAAAGACCTCTTTTAAAAACAAAATGCAGAAGGCACTGTTATTTACCACTGAAGATATAAATTAATGTAGCTTACAGCATTTATGCCAGAATAAAGAGTGTTGGTAACAGATTTGTTCCTGATCCATTAGAAATGAACCCTGTGACAAACTCCTGTTCTCCCTCCAGTGAAGGTACTCAGGCTATCTGGAAATCATGTCGAGTGCATCTGACCATCAGCAACAGGGCCTGACAAGCAGGAGGCTCATTCTTATTCCAGGCAGGGAAGCGGCCTTGTCTGCATTTGCCTTTTCATTGAAATGCTGCCATATTTGTCAGCTAAAATGCATGTAAGATAAGCTCGTTCCTGTTATCTAATATTTAACCATACGGTCGAACCAAAGGATAAGAACAATATAAGTGCCCACATGGGCAGGAAAGCTTGAATGCCATCAGGCCCAGCACAAAATCTGAAGCCTGGACAAGAGAAAGTTTATAGCAAAAATTAATCACTTCATTTGGAAGGAAAGCTTTGACAGATTTGATCCAACAATTATGATTTATCCTGGTTATATAATGAATCAGGAGACAGATCCTAAGGCACTTGCTGCAGTATCATCTCTAGACATACTTTCTTTCCTGCCACATACTCTTAACTTAAATTTAATCTAAATTAACCAGAGTTAAAAGAAGTGGAGATATGTAACCTGTTGGTCTAGAGTTAATGAAGAATGGGTATGAGGAGAGATCATTTTTACAGCCACCCCTCCACCTAGTCACCCAATGGTCCATCCATCTATTAAAACTTCATGAGTACTAGCTCAGTGTTAGTCATTGATGAGAACAAGGTGGGTAGGTTCCTGTTTTGGAGAAGCCTGGAGTTGTTGGGGATGGGGAAGGCCATAAACTGATAGTTACAAACCAGTTGGTAAAAACTGTAATAGAGATACTACAGCCCACAATGGGAAAGGATAGAAGTACCTAGCTAGTAGGCAGGAGAGAGAGCTGGGAGAAGAATTCCTGGAGGAGGTAGGAATTAATCATAATGTTAAGGGATAAGTAATATTTAGCTAGATGGAGGAAGAAGGGGAGAATGAGGCAGGATTCCAAAGGGAGAGACTACCATGAAACAAAGGCTTAGAGATGACAAAAAGCATGGTGTGTTTGGGGCAACTCTAAGCAATGTGATGTGGGAGGGTGTTGTAGACTCAAGATCCTGTGAGTCAAGCGATTCATTTTGGGCATTAGATCAACTGAGCTCTGTAGAAAATGGGCTCTGTGGGAAATAGATTAGAGGAGGCCAGGAAGATGGGTTAATAGCCTATAGCAGTGCCGTAGGGAAGAGAGATGAAGCCATGAGCCATGGAATAGAGTGGGTAGAGTGGGCAGATCATGAAAATATATAATAAGTAAAATGATAGAATTTGGGGAGGGAGAGAAGAAGAAGCACGTGTCAAAAAGGATTGGCAGTTGTTAGAGAATGGCAGAAAATAGCTACAAGCACATTTCTCTTCACTCTAAGCGTAATATTTATTAAGCCTAGCAATACAGCAGAATTGCAGGACTGAGAGATGGCCCCAAAGAAAGCCAAAGCAAAGCCAGAAAACAGTGACAAAACTACAGCAGCAAGGCCACAAGGTAGCAGTACCTTGCCTCAGGGTGGGAACTGCTCAGGGACGTCCGTGACAGCAGAGACTATACCCACAATGACTCAAGCTGTCCTTGGCATATGATGCCACCAAACTACTTATTAAGTAAATGAATAAATGAAAACTATTCCAGTGGTCAAGCCATCAAGCCTCTTACTCTTTGTATCCTTGGGCAAATAATGTCTCTTAAAAACTCAATTCTCATTTGGAAGTAATGATCACAATAATATGACCCCCTAAATATCTTAGGGGCCAAACTACTTTCTTTCTTTTTTGAACTCCAATAAAACATTATTTTTGCAACTTACTTAGTTCCCAGTCCTGTCTTCCAGAACTACTAATTAGATTCTAAGCATCTAAAAGGCAATGCCTGGGCCATGTCCTTCCCAGAGGGCTCAGCAATGAAATGTGCTCACCAAAAACATGGAGATCAGGAAACCAGTTCCAGCCCTGCATCCAGGAACTGAGTATCCTCAAATTAGTTGGCCATCCTTTCTGCACCTCATATTGTCATCTGCAAACATAAGTAATATTTCTTCTACTTATTTTAGAGTTATAGAAAAAAAAAGGATTATACAAAAGATTCACTTTGAAATCTTAAATCATATATATAAATTTATATGATTTTATGGTAGTATCACAAAATTAACTAATTTTTGGATAGCAGTTAGCCCGATCTGGTTAGTTAACAATATTAAAATAAGAGCTAGAACGCACAGTCTTATAGTACAGGTAAAATTATATTAAAAAACAGTCTAAAAGGACAAAAGAGCTCCCGGGAAGTAAAATGTATCAAGGTTTGACTCAGACTGGTACTGAGATGAAGTGCAGCAATGGGGAGGTGGTCCACTTAGGAGCAGAGCCCAGTGGTGGGGTTTGTGAGGACTCAGGCTCAGACAGCTGCCTACTGCCTGCCGTGTAGGTGTTTGGTCCAGTAGGTACAGGGTATGGAAACCTACCTACCTGTTGTCAAATGCCCCATTATAACCATTCTCAGGAACCAAAAAGGACAAAGTAGAAGAGTTGCATAATTAGCCCAAGAGCTTAAGCTACTCTTCTCTAGTTTAGCCAGGCCTGACTGCTGATCTTAGGACAGTCACTTGAGAGCAGATTACATTTGTTCTGAAATGGCAAGCTCCTCTCAAGTTAATTCATATTCAAAGGGAGATTTTGATGTGATTCTTTGATTATGCAACTACCATTAAGCTGCCCAGAATGGCCACCTGGGGCTCAGTAAGGTGCCCAGCATAGAACTGACATGGACACATATCTAGCCCTTCTTGTTCTCTTTTTTAGGCAGCTCTAAGGTGAACGCAACTCAACAGTTTCTGGGTGCTTCTATGCTAATGCAGTGCTAACTGCTTTACGTTTATTTTTTTATTTTTATTTTTTCCAGAGGGAGATATTGAGGCTGAGCAGGATAATGTTACTTGACTAAAGGTGAGTGTTTAGCAAGTGACAGTGATTCTTCTAACCCTCAAAGACCATGCTTGTTTCAGTGCGGAATAAATCATGGAAAGAGATATGCATTTTTAAAAAAAGTTCTAAACTATCAAATGCTGTGGTCTGCCCCTTGATAACCCTCTGTCATACATGCGTACTTGTACATAAATACACACACATATGCACACTTGCACTCACACTAATGTACATGGTCTTGGTAAGCACGGCAGCCAACCTCAGAGCTCTCAGGTGCCAGCAGCGAGCAGCAGTGAGTCTTCAGCCGGTGCCTACTCATTCATATACTCACAAGACGGGTTTGCGATTTATATTTTTAACCACTGTGTAAGAGTTTGGGAGCTGATAGAAATCACAGGACTAAAATTACCAGGTTCAAATTGCTAGAAAAACTTTAGAAAAAGATGAATAGAAAATGAATGGTAGACAAAACAGAAGCTAATGCTAAGATGCAATTTTATAGCTAGATGATCTCTAGTTTCTTTTTATAACCACATGAATCTCTTTTTAATGTTCCTAAAGAGAAGGCTACAAAGAATTTAGAAGATTCTACCCAGAGAAGACAGAATGCAAGCAGCTCAGCTATTTGAAATATGCCAGACTGTCTCCAGACAATTTACTAGGGAAAGAGAAGATGAGAGACAAGCCTCTGCAAAAACTGCATTACAAGAAAAACAAACCTACAGAAATGTATTATAGAGCACAAATCCAGGTATCAACCAGTTGACAACCCTATAATTATCCAATTATATAACTAAAAGTTATATGATTTTAAAAAGTGAACTTGTAATAATTAAGTGATGCTACTTTCCTCTTTGCCAAGGGCCTCCTTAAAAAAGAGCTATATTTCAAAGACATTTTTATGGTTTTATAAATCAGGAAAATATGAAATTTTAGTAACCATTAATAGGTCCAGAGCCTTGCCTCTAGTAAGGCCTTAATCTAGTAGACCAGGAGAGGAGGTGATTGGCGGTCAGTCCTAGAAGAAATCCAGGAATAGAGACAGTCACCTTGTACATCTGTTAGCAGCTGCACTAGCACTAATCGCCTCCAGGGTTCAGATGAGTCCTTCCTGACAGCCAAAGTGATATTCTTGTTATTTAAGCTTATTCCAAGAACATCTTCAGCAGCAGCAGCCAACAGTCACTGAGCACCATCTTATGTTGTGTGGGGGATGCCAGGGAACCAATCAGATTGAGACACAGTTCTTGAGCTGGAGGGACTCACTCTCCAGTTGATGAGATGGTTCTACTATACCTGCAGTCATGGAGAACCCATTGAGCGGTTTGGACAGAAAAGCTAGAGAATTGGAGATGACTGCTGAGGCTGGGGAAAGTGGCAAAGGTTGCAGAAGACTGAGCTTTAAAGGTTGATGTGAGAATGCACACAGCTGTATCTAGAGCTGGGTTGACCTGCTGGAGCAGCAGGGAGCTCAGGGATATGAGGTCTGGTATGGAGAACCTCGGGGCCAGCAGTTAGAATGCTATCTTGTCATCAGTGAAAGGATGCTGAAGGTTTTGGAGCAGGGGCTAGGGCACATACAGCAGAGGGTGGAAAAAGTATACTTGTCAGAAGGCCCCTGAAGTAATCCCAAGAAAGGAGTCAGTAGAAATGAGAAATTTATAAGCAAGGACTGTGAAAAAAGTATAGCATTAATAATGTAGACTGGCTAACGTGTGGTGAACTAGGGGAAGAGAGGGAAGGGAGAACTAGGAGGGACCTTAAGAAGGAAGATTTTATGGGACTTTGCAGTTCATGGAGTCAGCACCATCTCTGCTGAGAAAGGACATGGCATTATGAGAAAGTCAGACTCTTGCCAAGTGCATTTGACCCCCAGCTGATGTATGGACAGACTGCTTCCTAAAAGTTCATACGAAGTCATCTATTTTAAATTGAGAACTAATTTTTATACAAAAAAAAATATCATAAGAGGTATGATGATGTTCAAGATACCTCACAAAGATTTCTATAATCCATACATAGCTGAAATATATGCTATAAGCAAAGGTGGCATTTTAGCTCTGTTATACACAGTTCTTTGGTGACTTTTCCTGGGAAGCCATATCCAATGTTATCATGTCTCCACCTCAAATTCAGGATGAACCCAGGAATGCTTGAGCTATATTGCCATCTCCTAGCCATAGCAGTCACCGGCCAAGAGAATGCCCTTCAGCTACCTTGTGGACACAAGGAATTCCCTTCTTTCAGCCACACTAGTTACACATGAAGAAAGAGGTCCTTTAGCTTGGGGTAAGCCAGAGAGTTTTGGGCTTAGTGAGTAGGAAAGAAATAATTTCTTACTAAAAAGAACTGGTCCACTTTCTATATATAATCAGATGACTACATATAAAAAATAAAATGGCTGGAACTTGATAATTATTTCTTTTGTGAGTATTTTCTGGATTTTTCTCACATTTATAAGTCATCAATAACATTTTAAACAAAAGGCGTTATATTATCTATATTATATTCATAGAAACTTGTGGTCCACTGTGATCTCTGATTCAAAAAAAAAAAAAAAGTCCCGGCCATCTTTTTAAACTGGTCACTGTATTTTCATGAATTCTATTTTGACTTCTTATATTTATCTCACTGAGTTTCAGCTTCTTTTTCATCCAATCAGAAAACAAAAGTTCTTCCAAGCTAAATACATCATAGTTAGTTAAGCTAGTATCAGCATTTTATTCAGCTGTTTTCATTATCTGCAATGCATACCCACAAATATTATGTGCCATTGTCACTTCTCACAAGGGATGGACTGCTCATCCTTTCTTTGGTGATATTTCTATATGTTTCTTTTTCCCCACATATTCCTTCCAACTTAGTCTTTTGCATATAGTACCACACTCAGCCAACAATATTTGAGGAGTGGGGAGAAAAAGGAAGAAGGAGGAAAAGGGGAGGGGGAAGAGGAAGAAGAAGAAGAAATAGAACAAAGAGAAGTAGAAATGCTGGCCTGGCAAGTCACATGGTGGGACCTGGAAATCATTCTCATCTCCAGGGACAAATCTAATTTGAAGGAGAATCTCAAGGTGTTCCATGGGAATATAAATAGCTATTACAATTAGAAAATATAATAGTAAGGTAATCTTTCATCAGAAAGATGATGCAACTAATTATTTTATTTAAAAAAAAAAGCGGCACCTATTGAGTTTATAGCAAGCACTTTTAACTGAATGGGCTTCAGGAGTGTGCAAACCCTACAACGTAAGCAAAATTTGATGTATTTGCATTCTTCTAAGATGAGAGCTATTGGCCTGCACCACATTCTCAAAGGTTAAGAACCATTGGTTAATAGAGATCTATTCTCTCCACTTGATCTCTCACTTTACCAAAAAGAAGTAGAAAAGCATTGACTTCCTTCTCCTTACTCTCATTCTGGCCTCATCTGGCTGTGGAAGGCATGCATAGTCTCTATTCAAAGATAAAAATTGTAGCTCAGTTTTAGAGATAACAGTAGAAAAGCCCATCCAGATTGAAGAGCAAGTAAAAATTTCTTTTCTTAAGAGGAATGCCTCACACTGCCAAATTATATTAGAATCAGCCTACAGCAAATCAATTTTCAACTGATAATGTAGCTGGTAGTTGTCCTTATTAAGGTTCCATTTATTCATTAAAGAAGATTTGTGTAGTACTAGAGATACTATAAACAAAAGTTCCCCTCTTCCTTCATTTTTTCTCTTTCCCTCACTCTCACCAAGGATAAATATACATTTTGGTTTTCTAAGAATAAGAACATCTCCATTTCTTATGTTTTCTTTTATGATTCTCCTCGAAAATTGCTCTTTCATCCAATTATAATCAATAGAATCATAACTCATTCTGCCCACATTTCTAACATCGTCACATTGAAAAGATTGGCCTTGGATGAGCAAAAGCTTGTCACTGACATCTCTAGGTGTTCTCCAGCTACCTGCAAACCAATTTCAATACAAGCCACTCATTGATATCTTCAGTACTACAACTGCATAGCGGCTAAACCGCTATGAAAAAAACTAGTGAACATGCCTTTTTTTTTTTTTTGCCTATTACACAACCACTGAAATATTAGTCTCATTTCCCAAAGTTATCAAATTTCTTTCTAGTCAATGCAGGCATGGAATAGCATGCCCAAGAGTTTACTTTCCCATTATGGACCCTGTTTGCGTTTACTATCATATCAGCTTCAAATCACACGGGTTGTAACTAGCAGAAATATGAAACTAGTCTCATGTGAATTCAGATACTTAAAAAAAAGAAGGCTAAACCACAAAGCAAAAATATATGCTACCAGGAAATGAAACACAGAGCTTATTTGTTAAGTGTCAAGATACCCAATAATATTTTTAAAACTTATGCTAAGGACTTTTTTCCACAGGAAGTTACATATTATTTTTCTTAATGTTGTCAATTCTTTCTTCAAATCCACTAAGCCATCAGGTTTCCCTAAGCAGTGCCCATGGCCATCCCTGAGGGTCATGTTCCTGATACCCCACTGCCATCATCCCTCACTTAACGATGCACCTTTCACTGGACATCCAGACATCCTCTCGCTACTGCCCTGAATAATGATTTAACTTATTATATATCTTTTTTTTCCCTTCACCCACCCTATTTGAAAGTTCTGAGCTCAAAGGGCCTGACAGAGTTCCAAAAACAGAGCAGATTATGTAGTCTGTTAAGTGAAGAGAGGATGAAGACTTGATCAACTAACCTAGGACAGGTTTTATCATCCAGCTCATAAACTTAGTTAAAATAATTTTTAATTCCAATCAGAAGTGATTTTTTCTTTTCCCTCCTCCAGCTTTACTGAAGTATAATAGACAATTAGTAGCTCATATTTACATTATAAAATTCAATGAGTTTTTTTCAACTATTGTTAGCACACAATAATATATTAGTTTCAATTGTACAGTGTAGTGATTAGAGGTCTATATAACTTATGAAGTGATCATTGCACTAAATCAAGTACCCCTCTTCCTCCTTACATATATTTTTACAACATTGTTGACTATTTTCCTTATGCAACACTTTAAAATTCCATGACTATTTTGTATCTATCCATTTGTACTTCTTAATCCCTTTGACCTTTTTCACCATTCCAAACCTTCTCATGCTCTAGCAGCCCTCAAATTATTCTCTGTATCTATGAGTTCGTTTCTGTTTTTGTTGGTGCTGCTGTTTATTTTGTTCTTTTAGATTTCACATGTATGTGAAATCATGTGGTATTTGTCTTTCACTATCTGACTTTCTTCATTCAGTGCAATATCTAGGTCCATCAAGGCAATATCTTTTTCCATCCTCTTCCTTTCAGTCTGTGTGTGTCTTTTAATCTGAAATGAGAATCTTGTAGGTAGCATATGTAGGGGTCTTGTTTTCTTATCCATTCAGCCATTTAATTCTTTTTCATTTGAGGTACTTGTTGATAGGAATGTAGATATTGCCTTCTTTATTCATGTTTTTGATACATGTTTTTTCTTCTTCAAGAAGTCTGTCTATTATTTCCTGGAATACTGTCTTGATGGTGATAAATTCCTTTAGCTTATCTTTTTCTGGGAAGCTCTTTATCTGTCCTTCAACTCTAAATGATAGCTTTGCTGGCAAAAGTATTCTTGGTTGTAGATCCTGGGTTTCCATCATGTTGAATATTTTGTGCCCAGCCCTACATAGTTTCATTTGAGAAATCAGTTGTCAGTCTTATGGGAGCGCCCTTGAAGGTAACTAACTGCTTTTCTCTTGCTGCTTTTAAGATTCTCTTTTCGTATTTAACCTTTGGTATTTTAATTATGATATGTCTTGGTGTGAAACTCTTTGGGTTCCTGGTTTTTGGGGCTCTGAGCTTCCTGGGGTTGTACGTCTATTTCCTTCACCAGGTTAGGGAAGTTTTCTACCATTATTTCTTCAAATAGCTCTTCAATCTCTTGTTTTCCTTCGGGTAACCCTACGACATGAATATTTTTACCTTTAATAGTGTCCCATAAGCTTCTTACATTATTATTATAGTCTTGGCTTCTTTTTTCTTGCCATTCTTATTGAGTGTCCTTGGCTTTCACATTCTCTATATAGGTCATTTAATCCTCTTCTTTATTCACTTTGTTTTTTCCACTTAATATACTTCTCATCCCAGATAATGTGTTCTTCATTTTTGATTGGTTCCCTTTTATAATTTCCATTTCAATTTTTATGAATTTTTTTGGTCTCTTTGTTAAAGTTCTCACTGAGTTCATCTACATTTTCTCTTAATTTCCTGGAACACCTTTATAGCCAATGTTTTGAACTCTACATCTGTTAAATTGCTTGACTGAATTTTTCCTTGATCTGTGTTCTGTTCTTTTATATGGTTTCTGCTTCTTTGTCTTCCCATTTGTCTGCCTTTCTGTGTCTGTTTCTATGAACTAATCAAAGTCCCTAAGTCTCCCGGTCTTTCCAGTGTGGATTTGTGTAGTAGGTGTTCAGTGACACAGTCCTGAGAGGAGTTCAGCTGCAGGCAAAATTTAGCCCAAGCTTCTACCCTTCTGGGGCCACCTTTTAAGATTCAACAAGCAATCCACAGATGCTGTGCTTATAATTACCTCAAAAGGCCACACCAGAAACTGAGGCCAGCTGCCTCCAGTGTGAGTCTAGATACTGCTCAACAAGGAGCACCTGACTTGCTGAGGATATACCTG
The DNA here is from genome assembly GCF_014176215.1 of Rousettus aegyptiacus. Lineage (NCBI taxonomy): Eukaryota > Metazoa > Chordata > Mammalia > Chiroptera > Pteropodidae > Rousettus > Rousettus aegyptiacus. The sequence continues at coordinate 45,042,694 of NW_023416287.1, forward strand.
GATGTGGCTTGGGTGGGGCCGCGAGCTGGGGGAGGTGAGGTTTCAGGGAATCTTCTGGGCAGAGCGACTTCTGTTATCCATTTGGATGATGTCACAGCTATGGCAGCACACTGGGAGTAGAGAGAGCTCAACAGGGAACAATGGATACTGCGGGCGCTTCTGTCTGGGAGACTGCCTTGCTTCTGGCCCTTGCTTCAACAACTCAGTGTCCCCCATAAGTCCCTCATGTCCCTGAGCAGCCAGCCCAGCACTGGTGCTCAGACTGAGCTGATCCTTCACTGTGAAAGTCCAGTGAAGGCCACGGCCATAGCCTCTGCCCTACACAGCCCCTGGAGATCGGGCAGCCTCATGTCTTCACCCCCTCCCACCTCCAACCATTGCAGGTGATTTTTTACTTCTCTCCCTAGTTGTGGGGCTTCTGTTCCTCTAGACTCCCAGGTGATTCTGCACTTGCAATAACTTTTAGGTGACAAAATATCTCTCCAAAGACTTTCTTCATAATAACCCTCCCTTTAAATGTTTCCTTTGTATTTCTTGGAGTTTGCCTGCCTTCCTTCCTTCCTTCCTTCCTTCCTTTCTTTTTTTTTTTACCTTTTTTTTAAAAGCTATAAGCAGTGACTCATCTGGGGAAGGAAAAATAATAGGATATTATACCATCTCTTCTTTCTAAACAAGCTTTGTACTCTAAGAAGGTGTCAAATGCAGGCAAGGGACAAAAGGGAGGGATCTCCAATACGAATATTCCCATCAGAAATGCAGGCTTCAAGCTCTGAATTCTTGCATTTTGGCTACTGCCTGGAATCTAGTAGAACCTGATTCAGGAGAAACAGGAAGACCATTGTTTCTATAACTTCGCAATAATTTGTAAGGAGGTTCTGAGAACACTTGCCACAAGGAGACCCCTTTTTAAGCTGTGGCATTTCAGAGAGTCAGCAGAGAGCAGTAGTCTGGGAAGTGTTTATACCCAGTGCCAGAGCTCTATCAGTGTCAAAGCCCAGGACTCTCAGGCAGCAAGGGAAGTGAACCCTGAGATAGAGAGGTGCCAAAAAACAAAAAAACAAAAAACAACAACAACAAAAAAACACCCCACATAACCCTGAGATTCTGCAATGCATCATAGGGTAAGTGTTTTTGGAAGGCTCAGATACCAGGTGCTGGGGGTATAATGATGTACAGGACATACTTCCTGTCCCAAAAGAGATAATGCCATGATGTGGAAGATGTCCAGGTAAATGAATCTCAATGTAACAAGTCTAAACAGCAGTCTGGATAGCACACTGTGGACGGAGAAATGAGTTGTTACTCTACTCATGGCTGAGGACAGCACTGGAGAAGTGCTCCCTTGGCTGGCTTCACCCAAGAGTTAGACTTTCTAATCATACCAAAATAATTAAGAAACAGGTAAAAATAATGGATAATAGAACAGACATTAAATTTGATCATAAGTGTACTTTTGGTAAATTTGGTCATTTTAAATCCTTCTCAATTATCAAAGAAGTGACCATTTAGAATGACTGAAAGTTATAGAATCACTGTGAAGCAAAACTTATGAAGCAACGATTTCTTCCCAAATAAATACTCCCATTCAAAGCAAGTGCACAGGCACCCCAGACTTCACTGGGGACTTGAAAGTCTAATTTGTGCTATTTTATATTCTTTGTGATCCTAATATTAGTACAGAAAAACACAAGTTCTTCAGCCAGAATTCTTACACTGGTATTGATGAAAAGTTCCCCCTTCTATGAAGGGCCATGTATAAATGATCACTTCCGAACAATAAACAATGGTTCGAAGGAGGTACCCTAAAACAACACCTGACAGTTAGCAGTATTTAATAGCCTTAATTTAAATTAAAAAAAAAATGGTGATCTCTAGGCATTGGAAAACAAGAGGCATGAGTTAGAAATTATACGACAACTCTAAGCACATCTACTTTGCTCCCACTATTTGTTCTCCCTCTTCTTTCATTCTGGGTTTTTTTTTTTTTTACTCTATGTACATTAAAGCACAACAAGAGATAGGAGGAGTTGCCTTACAAGCACTGAAGGATCCCTAAATCTTTCAAGGCAAACACGAATATTAGTAAAAAGATCGAAGTGTTCTCAGATTCTCCTTCCATTCCAAACTCAGGTCTGCAAGAACTGTCATCTGCATTCAGATCACCCATCAGAGTTGGGTTGCTGGGGACATTCACAGCTAAACTTTAGCAACTTCAGCATAACAGCTGGCTGAGAAAGTAGCCAACAGGAGGACCTGATGGAAGGATGACTTCTTAAGTTACTTGAAGCCCATTATGAAATGTATAACTATTGCACTATCTCCACAAATCATTAAAATGCTGGTCTGGTCTGAAAAATGAAGGCTTTATACGCTTCACCCACATTAGCTATGATAATGAATTAATTATAGTTTATGAATAATTGCTCTATATTTTGGTTCAGAATTCTGAGCAATGTTGATATGTAAATGGCATCAGGCAACCTGAAACTACCTGAAACAAATATCTACAATTTCAAAAGGACACATTTTTTCTGACCTTGATGAAAATTAAGCCCAGGTCTTCACATATTGGCTACCAGAGACAGCAATGGGCATGGAAGAGGCATGGCTTCTTGGTAATCCCCACATGTATGCAGAGGGCTACAGATGGAGATGGCAGAAACAGCACTACTCTAAGGGGCTATATTCAGTTTTGTATGTTTTATAAAGGGCATTTGGAGGCACTGGGGGCTAGAAGGAAATGGAAGCTGTTTGAATTTAATGGTTCTCAGCTTTTGACTGTTTTCTAGAGGAAAGAGATGCTTACTAACTCCACACTTCAAAAAGGCAGTCTGAGACTGTACTTTAAGGTCACCAGCGTGGTGCTCACTGCCAAGCAGTCTTGGACTCAGGAGGTCTACCAGACCCCTGGATATCATCATGAGAGGTCTGCAAGTGACCTCAGACATGGAGTCACTCAGAGGCTTCCTGTTTACCTCTTCAAGTACAAAATCAGGAGCATGGCCCATTATACATATATATCTAGAAATGTAATGATCAGTGATATTTCTCCACTAATTAAATATCCAATTAAGAAGTTGCTTGGCCAAAACCATGCTGCTTTCTTGCTCCCAGAATTCTGCCTTTCTTCGCCACCCCGTAGGCAGGAGGATGCCTGGCTTAGCCCTGGGGCAGCAGGGAGCGGGGAGCTGTGAAATCCCCCTTTTTCCCTTGAGTCCTAGCCTTTCTCTGGATCCAATGACACCCGAGGCCCAACACGTCTGGGCTTCCACTTGGCAGTAGTCTACGCAACAGGCTACAGGACAAGGTCCACATGTCCCGAGCCTAGTAGTGGCATTTTGAGGAGACCCGTTGCTTGCTGCAGGGCTGACACACACCAAGCAGACTTCCCACTTCCTATTATTCAGACCCCCCCCCCCAGATGGTCATAAGTCTGTAATTCTTTGTTGTAAGACACAAAATATTATAACGGTCAGTTTGCTGAGCAAACTAAAATGTTATCCTCTATCACTGCCTTTTAGCTTTGCTTCAATTAGATTGAGAATGTCCTTCAAGGGCCTAAGAGTTTTTTTTTTTTAAGAAATAAATAAATAAAATACAATCACCCTCGAAAAACATTTCTTAAGCCCAGTAACTTAATTTTTATGGAGATCAGCTGTCTTGCCTCACTCATGCACAACAACGAAAACAAATAAATACTAATAAATAGTACCTTATTCTTCCAGGAGAAATACAATTCAACCAAATTGTTATTATAATTATCAGTTAATATGAAAAGGAAAATTAACCTAAAATAATGTTAATCAATAGCACAAAGGAATATTTTTTCCTCAAAAGAAAGAAAAGAGATTTCTTTTAAAATAAGGTGAATATAAGCAGGGTCCAACTTATGAATTAGATTGGTTCCCAAAATTCAATTATAATTGACTTGCAACTGATAAGCAGTTTTTCTATGGGAACAAGAGTACAGTGATTTCTCCCCTTGATAGCCTAGCTCTATTATTGAACTAATAATTCAGTCCTGTTCTGAGCCCCTGAGCCTGTAGGAGGATGACACAGGTGTGGGAGGGCAGAGGGATGGGAAAAAAGCTTCTGGGGCTGAGCAGCATAAAGTTAAGTTTTCGATGGCAAAGAGGGGGGGAATAAGACACTTCTCTGGTTTCTACTATATTCCAGCCTTCTTAAATGTAAGACATCATCTAAGATGAGCATCTCGAGACAATATAACCCCTAACATTGGATTATTTTTCTTGCATCTTATGTTTTTTTTCTTCAAATTATGTATTTTCTCCTGTTAATCAACTGAAATCGATTTATTCATAAAATGCTTATGAATGCCCTTTGGTGTACTGAGTGCCCATGAAGGAAATTAGAGGGTGCAAGGTAAGTGGAGCTAACATCTCTTATTACCTAGGTACTTGTCAGGGTGGGGTAATTTTCATGTGTCCTTTCAAGATAATCATGCAGACCATAATCAAGTATAATCAAGCATAATCAAGTATGCTTATGCTGACTGGATAGATAAGCCTAGCTACACTAGCCTAGACCCATCTGGCCTCCAAACAAATGCTTTGTTTACTACAATCTGTCAACCCTAAATCACAATTAAGGTCATATGTCCTGATGTGGCAGAAACTTCCCTGGCTTTAATTCCTCTTTCCCATTCTTCTTTAGCAAGAAGCCTCTCTTGCAGCTAGGTGTGGCTAAATGATGACCTTCTCGCCATGAGATATTTACAGACGTGTTGTGCAGGACTTCTGGAAGGGTCTTTAAAGGAAGGAAGCATGTATCATTTTGGACTTCTGCTCTTCCTTTATAGTCCAGCCTGCAACATGAATGTTGGAAGCTAAGTGCTGAGAGGGTAGAGCCAAAATAGAGAAAGACCCTGGGTCCCCAGTGACTTAGTGGAGCCACTCTATGAGCTCCATACTGCCTTCTTCCAGAATTGTTTTTAATGTGAGAGAAAAAATGTTTATAGTTTTAAGACACTGTAGTCAGACGTCTATTACTCACAATTCCTAATAGGTACACCAAATATAATAGCAAATCCACAGTGTTATAATTGTATTAAACAACTGTATTATTTTCAGTAAACCAAGACATTTTCAAGCTAGACTTTAAAAGCGGCAGTTATTGTATTATTTTCATTTTGAAATAAGCAAATATTCTAATATTTTTGGCAAAACGATTCTCATAGTTTTATTTTAAAGCAAGAACTTTCTCTGTTTGATGAGCAAAACAATTATGAACAGTAAGATGAATAGAAACTAGCAGAGGAAGTTAATTTGCATTCAGAAAATAAAGAAAAAAAAGGAGCCAAGAAAAAACTCAGTTTGGTGCTAAAGTCTCAAATCTTCAGAGAATTTCAATGCTGAGAACATTGTTTTTAAAAGCTATAGACAATTGGAGAGGTTTTTAGTTTTATTTAGCCAATTGGGTCTTCTGCAAAAGCATAAATTTCTCAGGGCTGCAGCAATGACAGATGAAGACAGTGTTTCTGTGAGCAGGCACTATGGGAACAGCCAAGCACATAGTTCCACTTCTGAGTAACTGAGAAGTTGAGCAAAATTAGCTATAAAAGCTCCTAGGCTAATAAGTTCCCACAGGTAAAAAGGCTTTATCTCTGCTTTTAGTCCACCCAACCCAAGAATTTCAAGTAATTTGAATTAGGTAGGAATATACAAAGTACATACTTTTTTTTCCTAAAGTGTATTCATCTCAATCGCATCCATAAAGGTTTACTGTAGCCACAAAACTGTACATCATAGCTAAAACAGTGAGGCTGGATGATGGGGGGGGGATGATTAATATTGACCAAAAAAAAAAAATCCCCTCAAATAGTGCAAGATGAGGTCAGTGAATACAAAATAGGAACAACTTTGAGAGGTATTAGCAACTTTCCTTCTCTTGTGGAGTAATGAACAGGCTTGGGATTAGATTCCATCTGGTTCCTCTACATTAGCTGTGTGGCTTTGGGCAAGATACTGAACCATACTGGGCTTCAGAGTTCCCAATAGTTCATTGGGTACTATAACACTCTTCAGAGGGATACCGATTAAATTCCCAGCATGGTACTCAGCATAAAGCAGATGTTCAATAAAGCTGTTATTTTCCACTTTCCATGACACTTTCATATTTTTTTGGGGGGGGCAGATGTTTATAAACAAACAAAATAAACAAATATATGTTTTACCCCCCCCCCCTTCTTTTTGTATGTGAGGAAGACTCATGTCAATAATAGTATAGTCATAAAACCATAGTATAACACTGCATTAGTTATTTTTCCTGAGCCAAGACATACCTTTTGTCATTTAGTTCATAATAAGCATGCCAGGAACACTATTCTATTAAAAACAGAAGATAATTCATGTCTATCATGCCAAGTAGAAGACATCCCTGGGGTAGATGGACTGAAGACAGTTGGGTTCCATTCCAGTACTATACTGACCTTCATGGGATGGGGAAGAAAGCAGCCAGAGAACATTTAGTTCACTTTGCTCAACGACCTGCACTATAATCTCTTTTACACTGACTGGAGGATCCTGCCTGCAGTCTTATCATCAATTCCCAGCAAATAGATATGACTAGTAAAGCCCCACATCTTTGACACCTGCCCTTTCTACCAGATGTCATGCTCCTGGGAGCAGGGGTTATGCAGGTATATTTCTGTATCTGTATAAGGAGACAGTGTCTGTACCAGAAAAAACTGTAACCCAGGTTTACTGAATGAATGAAATGACGATTGACATGTCAGAGTGCAGCATCTAAGGCTTTTTTTTTAAAAGCTGCACAGAACATCATCCTATTCTTCAGAGCCACATCTGATCAACTCTTATGGAATTCTTCCCTCTAACACAAATATAAATCCTTTAAGACTCCATTCAAAATGTGCAACCCACAAGTAAAAAGGAGCCCTATCCTAGAAGCCATGAAAATACAAAATACTAAAATATCCCCTCTTCATACAAAAATAAGGCACAGAATTCTGCATAAATGAGTACAACCATTTCTCTCCCTCAGCTGAGAAATGTTCTCTTCACTATATGAACTACAACATCTTCTTTTTTGTTTGTTTACTTGTTGACAAAAGAATGGGGAAGAAGAGAAAAGAATGAGTATTTCAGTATAACTCCTTCCATGGGCCTGAGACTGGATGACAGGATGGCCCAGCTGTGAAGTGTAGCTTATGCCAATGTCATGACCTCAGTGCTGCAAGAAGCTGTTATTTCCCGCTGCTGCTGAACAGCAGCCCCTGGCCGTGTGCCTGGGGATGAAGTCCTTCTCTGTCCAGCACCCTGGAGTGCTGCCTAGCCATTCTCAGAATGGCACTGGCAGGTGCTGACTCAGCTTGGTGTTGGAGACATCTTTGTTCCCTTCTGCTGCTTGGGCCTCTAGCCATACAGGCCTTTCAGAAGGGTTGCCTGGGATTATGGAAGATTCTTTTCAGCCATGGCTTTGATCCCATCCCTGGGTACCCTTTGTCACCCTTTATTATTGACAACTGGTAGACCTAAAAGACAGTACACTATTATTTCACAAAATCCCTCTGAGACATAACTAGCTAGGGACACTTTATGTTTTACAAGGAGTTATGGTGATAGAAAGCCTGTATCTTTGTCGGTATGGCTTTATTTCACATTGCTGCTTTGAATTCAAATCAAAACATGAAATTTAATTACCTTTACTTTTCAGACAAGTTTTGCTGAATGGATGAAATGACGATTGACATGTTGGAGTGCAGCATCTAAGGCTTTTTTTTAATGCTGTACAGAACATCATCCTATTCTTCAGAGCCACATCTGATCAACACTGATGGGATTCTTCCCTCTAATACAAATATAAATCCTTTAAGGCTCCATTCAAAACATATAACCCACAAGTAAAAAGGAGCCCTATCCTAGGAGCTATGAAAATACAAAATACTAAAATATCCCCTCTTCATAGAAGAATAATGTGTAGATACATAATTATGCTATGTTCCCATACTCTGTGTTTCAAAATAGCAATGTAAACATAACTGACATGCATGGAGTGACTTTTACTATTGTCCCTACTGGCTGAGTCTCATTTTTAATGTGCCTTTTATCTTTTCTCTTTTCTCTTTTTCTATGGGTGGTCAGTATAGGCAGAGCACAGAAAGCAAGAATTCTTCAAGAAGCTAAAAGATTCAAACCTAAGTTGTGCCAACTCTAAAGAATAATATATACTGGGTCACTTTAATGACTCCACAAGCTACAGGGAAATTAACAAGGCAGGATTTGAGAGCCACCACTGTGATGAAAGAAAAATGGTTTTTAGGCATGCTACCAAGTCAGGAGAGAGGTGAAGTGGTGAGGAGAGGGAAGAGATAGCAGGAGCAGAGGAAAGGTCGCTTACCTGCTGTGGCTAAACACTGACTTAGTCCCCACAAAAGTTTTGGGTTTAGGGGTATTCTTTCTTTCTTCTCTCTCTTTTAGAAAATGGGAATATGTAAATAAACTGTTAACATTCTCAAAAATGCAGAAATCAAGGATAGCATATGAAGAAAAGATTCATGCAGGTCATATCAGACAAGGAAAGATAAGCAACTCCAACCCTAGGGACTGGCCCACTCAGCAGAGGTGGGCAGTGTGGCTACTAGTCTCAGTTTACATATGGGGAAGGAAAATTGTGAGATGTGTAATTTTCCTTCAGACATAACTTATGCTTGTTTCTGACAAGGACTACTTGAATAACAGTCATTTTTCAATCCAGAATACTACTCCATTGAGGAGGGGGAAGGAAAGTATCTATTAACAAAAAGCATAAAAAGGGGAGGAATCTGGTAGTTTGAGAATGACCCAACTATGACCTGGCTATCAGGGTTTAAACCATGACTCAGACAATCATTGAGGGGTCTTGAAAGGCCATCTGTTTAAAGATCCTTGACAATTTGGATCTATCTTCTGGTTTTTCTTTCTCCCATGGGGCCTGGTATCTGATAAGCACTTAATTATTTATTGATTTATGAGAACTATGGATCCTTCTGTTTATCAGCACTAGTAGCCAGGACCACCTATCCCTATTGACCTGCTAATGCTATGACTGTCAAAGCATTCTATAAGGAAGTTCTGGACCCTATATTTCTTTTCTTGAGTTGAAAGGAATAATATGGAAAAGCCACAGGAAATGCCCATTCTTTCTAAAGATGCATCTATCCCTAAATGAGGAAGAGCTCCCTTTCACTTCCTTCCTTATGCCACTATTGCTAGAAAACCATTTTTGTGTAAACAGATTTTGGGAGTCAAGACACTCAGTATTCACTCACCAACAATTCTTGAAGTTGGCCTATGGTCTGACCATCCAGAATCCACCCCGTGTTCCTCCTATTGGCCTTCATAGACATAGCTGAAAAGATTTCATCTGGAGTATCTGGAAGGCATCTTTGTAATTCCACCACCCAACCAAAATTAAACTTTATCTAATTATCGACCTGGATTTCGGTTTAAGGATTAATCAGGTGTTGTATATATGCTCATGTTACTAAAATAATCATTAGTTTTCCCTAAAACAAAGATATCTGTCATCTCCAGTGATAAAAATATGTTTTGTTAAGAAAGACAGAGTGACATGAAATGGTAAACCTTCAGGTATAACCATATTAAACCATCAGGTGTATCCCAAAAAGTTGGAAATGGGAAATTGGGGGTTAAGTTCTTCATCTCCTAACAAAGAACTGCACTAGTTACACTAGTTCGAGATACACAGTCTCAATATAGAGGGTAACAGTTGGTTTAAATTCTACCTTCCTTTCTCAGTCTGATCTATTTTAAGTGTGCAGCAGAGAAAACTTGGCAGCTGAATGCTTCCAAAAATTAGCACGCCACTTCTCTACTTCAGATCACATATGAAGGCACAGCCTGGGAAGCACAGAGATTCCTGGGGTGGGAGGAGGGCAAGTGCCAACTCAGAATTCATATGTCACTTAAGTTAATCAATGTCCTATCAATACCCTTTATTAAATTTTTAAATTGAAATTTATGAAAATTAATTTAGAAAGGAAAGGACCTAGTTAAGAGGGGGGAGAAATGGGACAGGCTCGGATTTAACTGATTTAGGTCAGCAGAGATGGCTGAGAGTTAACAGTCTCAAGGTGGCCAATCCGAAATGACATCCATGACAGTCCTTCCACCAAATTTAGTGTACATTGTCATTTATTCTCAGAGCAGTCTACATCTATCTATAAAGTAAATAGGTATGATTACCACCCTTTACAAATGAAGAAATGGAAGTTTATAGACATTAAACAACTTGACCAAGGGCATACATCTTAAAAAGTGACAAAGCCATGATTTTTTTGCCTGAATCTACTGAACCCCAAAGTTCTTAATTGCTCTGTAATGCCAGAGGTGAGGGAGGTCTCTGATGCCAGATAGTTGAGAAAAACTAAGGAGCTATATAATCCTTATTGGATATTTTAGACCTTCTATGTTTTTCTTTTTTACTATTACTCATTATTGTACATCTTTGGCTTTTAAGTTTTCTCTAGTATAAATAAAACAATGATTATTTATAATTACAGGAAGATTCGACAAATAAGAAATCTTTTAGGTTCAGCTTTTCCAAAATTATTTTTGGATTCACAGTGTGTCTTCTTTGTGCTGTATCACTATAGTAAACAAGTGTATATTTTAATGCCTGATATCTCACAAGGTTGAAGAAACATCTGTATAAATCCTACATCACATAAAGTTTAAGAATAAGTATATGTGCTTATGAATGGATGTCATCACACTCTTGATTTCTCTAAACATGTTTCTTGAACTATAATCAGGATACCACTCATGTTGATGAAGTACACTTCCAATGAATGATTCCTCTGCTCATCAAGTATCTCAGTTGCAGTGTTTAATCACATGGCCAAAAGCATTTATTTTCTCATATACTTCTCCTTCTTGAAGAATCTCTTAATTATCTTATTTACTCTAATATAAAAATGGTGCTCAAAAATTTAATTACAAATGCAAATCTTAAGGAGTTGTAAAGTATGCATCTATTTCTCACTGAGAAATTTTTGAAATTCCAAATTCTGTGACCTGAGGAAAAAAACTGGGTGATACTCTAAGGAAAGGGTAAAGAACAGTAAAATATATTAACAGAAGCCTTTTTAAAAAGGAACAAACAAAACTAATCACTTATATATTGTCCCATCAAATAATTTTACCTGTTCGTTTTGGGTCCAAAAATCTCAAAATCTTTCCACTTTTTCAAACACAGAACCCAAAGAATAGCTACAGTGTAGGGCCCCAAATATCTACTTGGGATATTTCCTAAGAGAATAACATCTAGAAACTGGGAAGTTTTATACACCCCTAAGTTCATGGGACACAATTATAAGCCACTTCACATGTGAGAAGATAGAATCAGGGCTTGTAGGAGACTTTCCTAAGGTCACACAGGTTGCATGTGAAAAACTCAGAACTAAGCTCATTGTTTTCCTTTATTCCACACAGACTTGAGAGTTTTTGTTGTTGTTGAGCAAGCCATAGTTATGGGCACCAACGCTTGCAGGCTCTTTGATGGATAATTTCAACCACAGCTCTGCAATCTATTTCCTTATTCTTAACAACCATATCGATAAGAGCTACTGTTTCTTGAACACTCTATGTTGAAATTAGAGTCTTCTTAAATTATTATTCTCAACATGAAAGGTTGAGGTTGAAAGAAGACGCTTGATCTCAATAAGACTCTTTCACAGACAAGCTAAGATGAAGTTTCTGATTTTTTGCCTTGTGGGAAACGATTAAATTCAAATATTATGAATGAGGAGAAAAATTTTTGTTTTCGAAATCTCAAGACCTTTAAGTCAGTCACTCAGAATCTTACTGGGTCATCTGAAATACAAGTCTTAAGGGGCCCTTTGGATCAGGCGTTAGCCTCACTTCTTCTCATTGGCATGGAGACTATTATACTTAAGACACAAATCTCTTCTATGGCTGACCCGAGACAGTAGTCACAGCCGGAGAAGTAAGAACTCAGAATTCCTTTGGTTCCTGAAATTTTGCCAGGTTATCTGTTACTTCCAGTTGGGTTGTCATGTAGCTGGCTCATGACGATAGACGCAAAAGCAAAGGAACACTCTTGAAATCACCTCACCTACTGAGGGCTTCAATTCCATGAAGATAATTCTCCGGTTTCTCTATTTGTTTTGAACAACATAAATTTATAAAGAAAAAATAAAACAAAACAGAAACTAAGGAGTTTCACTCTTTCTACTAACAGTTACCTAACAACTAAAAAGTACCCAGTATACTTGAAAACTATTAGAAAAAAGGGCTAGACTAAGAATTCCTTGTTGCTAGGTTTCAACATACAAAGTGTTGAAAGTCTGAGCATTTCACAGACAGAAGACTAGTATCTCCTGGTTAGAGGGTATTAAAGTAGAGCCCAGATACATGCAGCAGTCTCACAAACCATACAATTTTTGAACTAGATGAGGCCTCACAGATCTTGAGCCAACTCCTTTGATGGGGAAGTTGAGGCCAGGAGATGGGAAGTGAGTTAGCTAAGGTCATAGCAAAAGTCATTTGTGGAGCTGACATCAAAACCTAGTTTCTTATCTCTCAAGAAATATGATTTTTGTCTCTAGACTTTGAGGAAATAATAGACTATATGTACATGTACATATACATATATATATAAATACACATATATACAGATGTGTATATATAAATATATATGCATACACATTTATATTTAGAAATTTTAATTCTAGACAAATAGAGGCTAATAATCCTATTGCATTTTGTAATGGATTGGGTTTTATATGTAATTAACAATTATTAAAATAACTTGGCTTCAGTATCTAGACATTTTCTATAAATGCTATTTCCAGGTAGGTACCATTTCCCAGGTTTCATTCATTCATTCATTCATTCACTCATCCATTCTTTCATTCATTCATTGTCCAGGGGGATGAGTCGAAACTATAGCTAATAACACCTTGGAGAACCCTATGATAAAACAGCTATGCAAATGTTGTTCTTATCACCTATTAGGTATTTAAGAATTCCTTTGTTATTAATCAGTCAACAATTTGAAGAAAAATAAAAGTAATGAGTCTGTCTATTTTTTGACAATGGCATTTGCTTTATATTGTTTGTTGAATTTGGCATTGGTATTAACACAGTTCTTTTTATTTAGCTTACATAAATGTTTCTTGATCTTTAAAACTACATTAAAAACTTATTTATCTTTGATATTAAACAATAGTAGTGAACATGTATCAAGCAAACAAACAACATTCTAGATCTATTTTATTTATTTACTCTTTGGTAATTTTGAAAATAAACTCTATTTTAGAATAGTTTAAGATTAACAGAAAATTTGAAAAAGTAGTCCACAATGTTTTCATACACTCCATATCTAGTTTCCTTTATGGTTAACAAATTAGTATGGTACAATTGTCATAATTAATGAACCAATATTAATACACTGTCATTAACTAAAATCCATACTTTATTAATATTTTCTTTTTGTCAATTCCTTTTTTAATTTTAATATATGAAAATAATACAAATAAAGAAAAGTTGAAATATTTTAGAATGACAGTCATCTTTTCACTGCCCTGCTATCCTATTAAATCACCATTAGTAATTTATTTTGTCTTCTTTTAATTATATGCTTGATGTGTTTTTACAGCCATGATTATATCCATTCATACACTTTAGAATCCTAATATTTTCACTTAATATTATAACATTTTCTCATGATTTTTATTACATACATTGGCTCTATGTATATGTATATATAGGCATATATATAAACGTATATGTATATATAGGCATATATATAAACATATATACATACACAAACATATATATACATAAGTATACATACATATACACATATATAATTTATATATGTGGCTATATATATAATTTATATATATGGCTATATAAATATATATATATGTATATTCTATTTATTGACTATTTCCTTAGACCAAGGGATAGTAAACTATGGCTCTATATTTGTAAATAAAGTTTTATTAAAACATGACCCAAATGAAAGAACAGAAAAAAACTTTAGGAAAAGGAACTAAATAAAATGGAGGAAAGCAACTTATCAGATAAAGAGTTCAAATACTGATTATGAGGGTGTTCAATTAACTTAGGGGAAGAAGAGGTGATCTCAACAAGAACTTCAACAAAGAGACAACTTAAAAAGGACATAACGACCATAAAGAAAACAGTCGGAAATGAGAAATACAATAACTGAAATGAAGAGTACACTAGAAGAAATCAACAGATTAGATGAAGTGAAGGATAGAATCAATAATTTGGAAAACGAAGTAACAGAAAACATCCAAAGGAACAAAGAAAAAAAGAAGAAGAAGAAAGAAAGAAAAAAAGGGAGCCTCTGTGACAACATCAGGCCTACCAACATTTGAATCATAAGTGTGCCAGGAGAAAAGAGAAAACAAGAGATTAAGAACCTATTTGAAGAAATAATGATGGAAAACTTCCTTAACCTGGTGAGAGAAATAGACATGCAACCCCAGGATGTCCAGAGATTCCCAAACAAGAAGAATCCAAAGAGGCCCACATCAAGACACAGCACAATTAAAATGCCAAAGGTTAAAGACAAAGAGAGAATCCTAAAAGCAGCAAGAGAAAGGTAGCTAGTTATTTACAAGTGAGCTGCTATAAGACTATCAGCTGATTTCTCAAAAGAAACTTTGCAGGCCAAAAAGGATTGGCAGGAACAGAAAAGTGATAAAAGCAAGGACCTACAACCATGACTACTATATCCAGCTAAGCTATAAATTAAATTTAAGATGAGAGAAATAGCTTCCCAGACAGAAAATAACTGAAAGAATTCTTTACCAACAAGCCAAATTACAAAAAAAAAAAAATGTTAAGGGACTTCTTTAAGAAGACAAAGAGGGGTATAAATATGAATAATAAACTAGCAATAACTACATACCTATCAATAATCACTTTAAATGTACATGGATTAAATGCTTCAATCAAAAGACATAGGGCAGCTGAATGGATAAGGAAGCAAGACCCATACATATCCTGTTTACAAGAGATCCACTTTGTATAAAAAGATACATACAGACTGAAAGTGAAGGAATGGAAAAAGATATTTCATGCAAACTGAAATAAAAAAAATGGGGTAACAATACTTACGTCAGACAAAATAGACTTTAAAACAAAAACTATAAGAGACAGAGAAGAACATTACATAATGATAAAGAGATCAATCCAACAAAAAGGACATAACCATAGCAAACATTTATATATTCAACATAGGAGCACCTACATATATAAAGTAAATATTGACCAACATAAAGGAAGAGATCAGAGATCTCTCCTAATAGAGGACTTTAACACCCCATTAACATCAATGGACAGATCTTCCAGACAGAAAATCTACAAGGAAATAATGGCCTTAAGTGACACACTACACCAGATGGCTTTAATTGATATTTTTAGAGTAATTCACCCCAAAGCAGCAGAATATACATTCTTCTCAAGTACACATGGAACATTTTCTAAGATAGATGACATGTTAGGCAATGAAACAAGCTTTAATAAATTTAAGTAGATTGAAATTATATCAAGCATCTTCTCTGACTAAAATGGTATAAAACTAGAAATCAATAACAAGAAAAAAAAAACTGAAAAATACACAAACACATAGAGGCTAAATAACATGCTACCGAACAATGAATGGGTTAACAATAAGATCAAGGAATAAATCAGAGATACCCTTAGACAAATTAAATGGAAAACACAATGGCCCAAAATCTATAGGACATAGCAAAAGCAGTCCTGAGAAGGAAATGCACAGCAATATAGACCTACCTCAAGAAACAAGAAAAAGCTCAAATAAATTCTCTAACCTGAAACTTATAGGAACTAGAAGAAACATAGCAAACAAAGCCCAAAGAAAGTAGAAGGATGGAAATAATAACGGTCAGAGTGGAAGAAAATGAAATAGTCTAATAAAAATACAAAAGCTCAATGAAACAAAGAGCTGATTCTTTGAAAAGATAAACAAAATTGCTAGACCTTTAACCAGACTTCTCAAGAAATAATAATAAAAAAAAAGACAGCAGGACCCAAATAAATAAAATCAGAAATAAAAGAGAGATGATAACTGACTCCACAAAAATACAAATATAAGAAAATACTATGAGCAATTATATGCCAAAAGTGGACAATCTAAAAGAAATAGATACATTCCTAGAAACATACAATCTCCCAAGACTGAGTTTAGAAGAAACAGATAATTTAAACTGACCAATTACTAATAACAAAATCAAATCGGTAATCAAAAAACTTCCAACAAACAAAAGTCCTGGACTGGATGGCTTCACAGATGAATTAAACCAAATATTCTAATGTGAATTAACACCCATTCTTCTCAAACTATCCCCAAAAATTCAAGAGGAGTGAAGGCTCCCAAGCTCATTTTATGAGGTCACCATTACTCTGATGCCAAAACCAGACAAAGACAGTACAAGAAAAGAAAATTATAGGCCAACATCTCTGATAAACAGATGCAAAAATCCTCAATAAAAGATTAGCAAACCAAATTCAGCAATAAGTTAAAAAGATCATACACTATATCAAGTGGAATTTATTCCTGGGATGCAAGGTTGGTTCAAATGCACAAATCAATTAATGTGATATACCACATTAACAAATTGAAAGATAAAAATTATATAATTATATCATAGATACAGAAAAAGCATTTGACAAAATTCAGCATCCATTTATAATAAAAACTCTTGGCAAAATGGGAATAGAGGGAACATACCTCAACATAAGAAAAGTCATGCATAACAAACCCACAGCTAACATACTCAATGGGTAAAAACTATAAGTGTTTTCCTTACGATGAGGAATGAGACAAGGATATCCACTTTTACCATGATTATTCAACATAGTATTAAAAGTTTTAGGACAACAATCAGACAAGAGAAAAAAAGAAGTAAAATTGTCATTATTTGCAGATAATATAACTATAGGTAGAGAAACCTAAAGCCATGACCAAAAAACTGTTAGAACTGATAAATGAATTCAGTAAGGTAGTAGAATATAAAATTAATATTCAGAAGGCAGTTACATTTTTATACATCAATAATGAACTATCAAAAAGAGAAATTAAGGAAACAATCCCATTTATAATCACATCAAAAAAATTAAAAACCTAGAAATAACCAAGGAGGTAAAAGACCTATACTCATAAAATCAGTCATTGAAGAAGATACGAATAAATGGAAGCATATACTATGCTCATAATCCCTATCAAAATATCAATAGTATTTTTCACAGAACTAGAATAATTGAAAATTTATATGGAACCCTAAAAGACCCTGATAGCCACAGCAATCTTGAGAAAAAAAAGAACAAAGTTGGAGGTATCATGTCACCTAACGTTAAACTATACTATAAGGCTATAGTAATCAAAACAACATGATAAAAACAGACACATAGGTCAATGGAACAGAACAGAGAACTCAGAAATAAATTCATGCCTATGTGGTTATTTACTCTATGACAAAATAGGGGAAAATATACAATAGGGTAAAGACAATCTATTCAATAAATGATGTTGAGAAAACTCGACAGAAACATGTAAAAAAAATTGGACCATCTTCTTACACCATATGCAGGAATAAACTCAAAATGGATGAAAAGCTTAAATGTAAGATGCAAATTCATACAACTCCTAGGATAAAGCATAGACAGTAAACTCTTTGACATGGCTCTTTTTTCCTGATATACCTTCTTGAGCAAGAGAAACAAGAGAAAAAGTAAACAAATGGGACTACATCAAACTAAAATGTTTTTGCACAGCAAAGGAAACCATTAACAAAACGAAAATACACCCTATCAAATGGAAGAAGATACTTACCTATAATATATCTGATAAGGAGTTAATATTCAAAATTCATAAATAACTCATACAACCTAACACTAAAAAAAACCCAAACAATTCAATTAAAAAATAGGCAGGGAACCGGAACAGACATTTCTTCAAGGAGGACAGACAGATGGCCAATAGATCCATAAAAAGATGTTCAATATCACAAATCACCAAAAAAATGCAAATTAACATCACAACGAGATATCTCCTCATACCTGTCAGAATGACTATCACAATAAATCAAAAAACAATTGTTGACAAGGATGTGGAGAAAAGAGAACCCTTATGCATTGTTGGTGAAATTGCAAATTGGTACAGCCACTATGGAACAAAGTTTGGAAGTTCCTCAAAAAGTTACAAATTGAACTACCTTATGACCTAACAATTGCACTTCTGGGTATATACTTGATGAAATTCAAAACACTAAGTGGAGAAGATATATACACCCCTATATTCATTGTAGCATTCTTTACAATAGGCAAGATGTAGAAGCAACGTAATTGCCCATCAACAGATGATTGGATAAGGAAGTTGTGGTACATATATACAATGGAATATTACTTAGCCATATAAATATGAAATCTTACCATTTGCAACAATGTGAATGGACCTAGTGGGTATATTTCTAAATAAAATAAGTCAGACAGAGAAAGACAAATACCATATGATTTCACTTATATATGTAATCTAAAGAACAAAAGAAACCTACAAACAAACAAACAAACAAAACAGACTCGTAGATACAGAGAATAAACTGGTGACTGCCAGATGGAGAGGGTTTGTGGGGCTGGGTGAAAAAGGTGAAGGGATTAAGAAGTACAAATTGGTAGTTACAAAATAGTCATGGGGATGTGAAGTACAGTAAAGGAATATAGTCAATAATATTGTAAAAACAATCCCTGGTGCCAGGTGGGTACTAAATTAATCAGGGGGATCGCTTTGTAAATCATATAAATATCTAACCACTATGCAATACATTTGACACTAATATAAAATAATACTGAATGTCAACTCTAATTGAAAAATAATAATTAAAAATAAATAAAAATAAAAGTCATAAGAGGGTGATAAAGCCCTGCTATTGTAATCTTTTAAAGAAAAATAAAGATCTCTTTTCTTGCATGAAAAGAAGTTTTATCTGAATATAGCCATGCCTATTTGTCTGTGTATATTGTACAGTTATTTTCATGTTCTAAACAGAGAAGACAAGTGTGACAGAGACTACATGGCCTGCAAAGCCTAAAATGTTTACTTTCTGGCCCTTTACTAACCCCTGTCCTAAACTTTTTAGTAGTTTACAATTTAGGCTATTCCAAGTAATGCCACATGAAGCATCTTTGTGCACGTAATTTTTTTATACTTTAGTCAATTTAATTGGCAGGTATTGACAAAAGTTGAATAACTAGGTTTACTTAATAAAAATGTTCTTAAGGTCAAAACTGTCCCCCATAGCTATGATATAATAATGATACTGGTAATAGGAATGGAAAGGAAAGCCCAGTACTCTAGTACATAGCATTTCTCTGTTCCTTATTAATCTAAACATGTACATTTACACTGTGGATGAGCATATTTTTAGTTTTGATTTAAAGTCAACCAAAGAGAATTGTAATAGTAATTGCAATATGAAAACCAGTAGAAAAACAAATTTTACTTTTTACTGGGATGAAATAGCAGATTGAAGTAAACTGTCTAGGTGTCAAGGTGTATCTGCCATTCCAGGCTAGCTCTAGTGGCCAAAAGCCACTGGGATGGTTGAGTAAGGAAAAGAGGTAGCAGTCTCAACAATGAGTCAGCAGTGACAACAATGAACAAAGAGGCAACTACGAGAGTGGGTTGACAGGATAAACATATATTCTGTACCTCTGAACTTATCTTAGGCATAAACTTACATAAAACTGTAATTAAACTGTCTCCAGATGAGAAAGTTCTAGAGCAACTGCCCTATATTTTTGAACAACAAAAAATTCTTCTATCTGGGAAAGTTTTATTCTCCAGAAAGAAAACTTAAGGAATGAGACCAGCTAAGTGAACCCTGCCTTCCTCTGAGATTTAAGATGAAACAGGCATGGGTCTCAAATATAATCTTGTATGGCTAAAGTAAGCATCATTATATACAGGCACCACAGTCTGTAACCCTTCTACTTTTGCCTCAGTACTGATAAGACAGATAAGGCTGTAGTCCTGGTAATCCCACACAGTTTATTTCATGCTAATTTTTACCACCCATGAAGTCCAGGTAAACTAAGAATGCTATGGAAATTTGGGTAGCATCTCCTACACCTAATTCCATCATTTCTAAAAACCCAGGATGGGTGTCCATTTTGGCATCCTCAGAGCCCATCAGTGTGTGCCATCATAGCCATGGATGTTGCCTTCAGACTGCTGAGGCCCAGGTGGGCTCAGAATCATAATACTCCTCCATGACATGCAGTCTCTTTTTCCTTAAAGAGATCTTTACAGCCACTAAAGACTGGAAATTCACAATCTAGACTCATTAATTACCTTTATTTATGATGTAATTTCTTATTGGTTTTGCAGACAGTGAATGCTACTGCATTCTGGAGTAGTAGTAATGACGTACCTAGTGACAGCAGCAACACTGAAGTTCTTGAAAATTGGTAAGAGTTTCCTGAGAAGAAAGGTACCAACAAGGTGGTTCAAGTGCTTCACGACCCTATGATTGCCCAAGCTCATAGGATGGCCAATTGAAGACTTTCTCTTGTGGCATGTTGAGGGTGGGGGGAATTACTGTTGGGGAAATTTGAAGTACACATATATTACATAAGTTAAATTATACTATGACATTTATTCTTAATTATTAATAGAAAGTAACATTGACATAAACATCCTTTGGAAATTCATATGTGACACTGTTACATTTTATTGTTGTTGTTTAACTAATATCAAAATTATTTTACTTCTCTGAGCAAACACTGATATGGAAGATGACCTAGAAATATATGAGGTCCCTGTAGAAATCTTTTAGCTAGCCGATAAGCATTTATTACTGAACTCCAATATGTATCTATCTTACTAGAAATAAAAATTTGCTACCCCTATACTAGCAAGTGCTGGTCATTACTCAGGTTTTATCTATATAGATTATAGCTTTTTCTGTTTATTGCTGCTTTAATTACTTATGAGTAAGTGGAGTTGGCTGTGGCCAAAGTGTTAGGTGCAGAACGATGTGTCCCATGACTGTTCCTCTCCACATTGCCTTGGCAACCTGTCCTGCTGGTCAGAGAAGTCTGCGTGAGAATGGAGGAACTAAGGCCAGATGCTCTATTCCAACTCCTGGGCTGGTCTCCCGGGGATGTCTTCCTATTCTTCAGAACTCATTATCTCATTTTCCTCTGCCAGTGTGACACCTACTGGAAAGTATGCATGAATGCAGCACATTCCTGCGGTATAGTCCTACTCAACATTCTCCCTTTATGTTTTTATATAAGGGTAAGAATTTCAACCAGCTTGGAAAATCATACGAATTGTGTGACGTGAAGATAAATTTGGCAATGGTTGCTTAGGAACTGACAACAGTGCAATCAATAGGCAGTTTCCCAGAGCACTCTACTCCAACACCTTTTAAGGTGTCAGTCAAAGTTTGCCAAAAACATGAATTTTATTTCAATATGTAAACTTTCCTTATACCTTGAAATGTTATTAGATTTTGTTTGTCAAAAAACTTTTTTTCTAATTCAAATTCAAAGTGGACATAATGAAGTTGGTTATCAAGAATTTGAGTATACTGGTGTCCAGTATCTAGATGCTTCAGCCATTCAATGAAAGTAATAATGATGATGATGTCAAAAAATGAGGGTTAACACTTACATAGTTAGTACCACTGGGCAAGATGCTAAGATAAGTGTCATTTCTTAACTAATTTCTAATTTCTGAACAACTTCTGGCCTCCCTATTAAAAAAACAAACAAACAACTTTGTCTAAAGGAAACCACCTTTAGGTACTAGTTTGTGAGAAAGTTAAGTTTAAATTAGGATCTTTTTCAAAGTTTAGGTGAAGTCTAGTATTTGCTTATTATTTTATTAAGCCTGATGAATGAATGGTCTGGAATATCCATGATTTTCATAGGTTAATTTTCATCACAATACATTGATAATATCTGTATTTTATAGCGTGTTAGTCATCCTTCAAAGGGTAGTTCCTTTTAGATAAGGGAAGAAAGAATAACAACAATGGAGAAAGCTGAGAAACACTACCTCAGCCAGTTGATAAAAGCCAATATCAGCAGTCATAAGCCATATTAACATTATGTACCCTAGATCTAATGTACAAAGACTAGGAGGTAATTAGCAAAAACCAATCCCCCATCTTGGAATTCTCTGAATATATTTCAACTTTTCTAATTGGCGTGTCTTCCTTTACAAGCTAAAATTCATTTTTCCTCAGCTGCATCCCCTACCTCCAGAAACCTACTCATGAAGCTGTCCTTGCTTTCTAAGTCAGAAGTTATTTCTTTCTCCTTTGTCTATATGGCTTATAACTATTCTTATTTTTAAAAGTCTGTCTAGCTTTAGGCATAGCCAAAGAATCATGGCTTACTTTCCCAATGAATCCACTTTAACCCTCACCTATAGATTCACACAATTGAAGAGACATATATTGCAGATGATCATGTGTCTTCACTGGATTGTAAAGTTCTTGAAAGTAGAATTTATGCCTCTCTAATATCTTTCAACTCAAACTTATTCATTCCAGTGAGGCCCTGTAGCATCCTAATAACATGTAGAAATAACTATGACCTATATCACAAAAAGATAAGCTCTGTTCTCTAAAAATGTTCCTTAATCACTTAGAAACGAAAATCAATAGTCTCAGAAATTCAAAGTGGCAATAAATAACTCATATTTAAATCAATTTCCAGACATGAATTCTAGGAAACAACATACACTAATGCTAAGGAAGATGGGTTTTATTTACCCAATTTATAGTATGCAAATTATATAACTAGATAGGGCAGAAATGCATTCCAAAGCTATCATTTGCCACATGCCGAATGGATAATAAATTGAATGCTTAAATAAACTTGCATTCTCTCTATAATAATGAGGCCACAAGGAAAACACTCATGAAGCAATTAATCCACACACAAAAACTAGTTACTTACCTTCTTAGAAAATAATACAACTCCCAAACTAGTTCTAAGTAATAATATAAGTCAAATTTTACTCCATCTGTAAAAGAATTCAATCATATATATAGTCTATAAACTTCTTCTAATTTATAATTTTATGTTGTTGTCTAATTACAGTCAAGTTTCTTTAAGGCACACCTAGCCTACTTATTAGGCTGGATCATGTAATTTTCAACTCAAAAACCAACTGATGTACATTTCTTTGTACTCTGTTGTAACAACTGCTATATATACCTTATAGAGCTGCACAACAAAATTTAGATACTTATAGTTTGATGTCTTCAAATGAAAACAATAAGTAAAAGAACATCAAGGCATTTCATCAGAAATAATCTAGCTGAATAATTTATAAAAACAGAAAGAGAAGAGAATGAGATGAGAAGGAAGGAAAAGGCAAGCTGTGACTAATTTTATTGTGGCCTTTTTGTAATTGTACTTACAATTTTGTACCCCAAACTAATTCAGGAAGATAGCGTTCAAGCAAAATGACTCTACTGTAATTTTTTTCTCATACAAATTACAATTAAAAGAAAAATTAACTGAAGTCCATAGTATATTTATATTTTCTTATTT
The DNA here is from genome assembly GCF_014176215.1 of Rousettus aegyptiacus. Lineage (NCBI taxonomy): Eukaryota > Metazoa > Chordata > Mammalia > Chiroptera > Pteropodidae > Rousettus > Rousettus aegyptiacus. The sequence continues at coordinate 45,066,324 of NW_023416287.1, forward strand.
TTTATATAGTATTCTTTTTCTGTTCCAGGATCCCACCCAAGACACCACATTACATTTAGTTATCATGACTCATTATGCTATTCTGGCTGTTAAATTTCTCAGACTTTCCTTGTTATTAATGACCTTGACAGTTTTGGTAAGGCATTTTATAGACTCTCCCTTGATTGGAATTTGTATGATTTCCCCCCTGATTAGATTAAAGTTATGGGTTTAATTAAAGTATTATTTTTTGTAAATAATACTTTATTTACAAAAGTATTTACAAAAAGCAAAGTATTATTTTTGTCATATCATATCAAGAATACAAATGATCAACGTGACTCATCACAGTTAATGTTAACCTTGATCATCTGGCTGTAATAGTGTTTGTTAGGTTTCTCTGATGTAGGGTTACTCCTTTCCCTCTCTTTTTATGCTATATATTTGGAAGGGAGTCGTGCATAGCCCATATCTAAGGAGTGAGGAGTTACACTCTCCCTCCTCTTTAGGGGTAGATATTTACATAAAGTACCATAGATTACCTTTTGAAAATATGCACAAGTAGAAACTACTCACTAAAATATTACTTTTAATGGTCAAGGTACTAAAATTTAAATTGTTATAATGTTCCTGAATAATATTAAAGGGAAATAGCTACTGTAGCAAAAAATGAAGTAGCTCTATTTGAAAGTATCTTTGCATTCTGAGTCGTTGGTGTCTATACATTCTATACATTTCTCTTTCCATATTAGACCTGACCATTTAATGGTGAAATATTAACAAAACAGGCCCTACCTAAAGCCATATTTTAAATTAAATGCATGAAATAGAATAACCAAAATATACAGCTCCAAATATGGACTTCTTTACTTAGAAGAACACAGAAAAACAACTAATCTGTTACATTCTCAGTTATATACACTACTATGAGGTAATTTTGGATTTTGGCTATAATTTGTAATATTTTATGTGGGAATTATGTTTTTAGTTCAAATAACTGACACTGAACAAACAATTGGAATACAAAACATTTATAATGCTTGCATGTCCTAAGACTCATTCATCGATCTATTGGTTCAATAACCATTTATGTACACAGTGCCTACTGTTGCCAGGTATCAGGGAAGCAGAGATAAATAAGATAATTATATTATCTGCTCAAGTACAAGACACACAACAAATGAAATAATGGGATTAAATTCTAGCTATGTGACTAGAATAATTAGAAGAAATAATACATACTAAGAGTGAAAAATGGGCTAGGCCAAGACACCTAGACAGAGAGAGCCTTCGGATGATGAGACTTACTCAGTAATTCACAGTACAAATGACAACTACAGTAAAGAAGTATCAGTTGCGCTTACAAAAAGGAATAGTGCAGCTAACTTGACTTGCTTCCAGATCACAGACTGCATTCATGAAACCAATCAGGATTGCTTTCTGTATTAACATTAAAGGGAGAAACATACTCAAAACATACACTGCAACATATAGGTGATGAGCTAAGGCTATTGTTTTTATATGAAGGCTAGACACTATTATCAGCAGTGATAAAGATTAGCCAATGTGTCTGACCTGGTCAAAATCTAAATAATAAACATATCAGAAAACTAAAGATTAATTAAGTTCCATGGCTATTAATGGGAATCATCCCCCTGTTCTTGGCATGGCTCAGGGAACATAATGTTTCAACTTCTGAAGAGGATAAACAGATGTTCAAATCACGGAAATAATTATTTTAGAAGAAATAAATCCTTTTAATTTAGAATTTTACTAGATCTGTAATTTAATTTATTTTGTGTTAAGGGGCAGTTTGCAGACATATTTTAGGAGTGCCATTCTTTAAAATCTTGTCTCACATCTTCAGACACTTTTCTGTCACTAAAACCAGTGTCTAGACACCCAAATTAAATACTGTAAACCCGGCAACAACCAAAATGATCCTTGTGCCTTAGATAATGTGTATACAAGGTCACAAACACGTAAGTGTACAAATATTTTCAACACTCACCAAACAGGAGACCTTTATTTGTGAACAAAAATATTGATGTTGCTAAGTGATACTGAAAAAAATCACTAACTATAAGTCTTTTATTTCCATCTATTTCCCACTTGTAAACAATTTTAACACTGTTCTAGGTCTGCATATATTTAGACCCAACTGGAATGTCACTTTTACTAAAAACATACCAAAATACTAACCTATTATCATTTTTCAATGATATATCAAGGATATATCAAGAGTGGGTGAAGTCTTAACTAATCAACATAATAAAGTAAACAAACCAAATAAAATGATTATAGCTAGTTTCAACCTGGCTCTAAATCCTTTTTTGCATAGCAAACTCTTAATATTTCTTAATAAGACAGAAATAAAACCAGATAAAGAAAATCTATAGGCAACCCCAAATTGAAACTCAGTAAATAACTACAAGCACATTCTCCATGAGGGTAGTAAATATAGAGTGAAATAGGCTGATTTGGAGTTCTCTCATCATCCCCGGACCTTCTAGAAGAGCAGTATCTTCTAAAATTGGGACACAACAGGAAAGAAAAAGTGGAAAGCAAAAGTCCCCTAGAATCCACAGCCCCCAATTATTAGGAAGTAATGGGGAAAAGATGAGGATCTGGCCACCAACCAAAGGCCCAAACCAAACTGTGCAAAGAACCAGGGCAAGGAGCAGAAGGAAGGAAATATGGTAGGGCTGGGGTCACATCATGACTCAGCAGGGGCTAAAGGAATCTTGAAAATATTTTCAAAGACATGGAAACCAAGATCTATAGATAGTGCACAATCCCTTCAAATTCATCTAAGGGACAGAAGACAAGGACACATAAAATGTAAGCACCATGAAAAAAGTGAAATACCTTCCAACATGCATTCTAACAGCTCTGGGATTCCATGACAACAACAGCTATCCATATGCACTCCCCCAGCAAGCGAGCAACAGAAGAGTCATGGAAAAGGGCTAGTGGACAACCAAAGAGACTGGGGTTCTCATCTCACTTGGCTTATCACCCACTTCCCAAGCCCAAATGCATCTCAGGTCCAGGTCTTCTCAGACTATCTCTGCAAGTGGTTTCTTCCTGTTCTCCCTGCTTTTCTCCTTGGCTGGGGACCCTCTACTGTCTCCTCCCATCAGGGGCTCTGTGATGCTCCCCTGCTCACTCGTAAACCACCCCTGTCTTTCTTCTGTCACTCTTACTCTCTCTGAAAACTGGAGTAGTCTGGTCACCTTGTTGCTCCCAGCTCTATCACATATGCTCTCTGACAGCTATGACTTCAGCTACCCTGTAGGACTCACTCTTCTCACTGTGTCAGTATACAATTCTGGTCCAGAAGTATGACCCAAATGAGTCTGTACATAAATAAAACATAAAATAATTCTTTGTAGAAGGAAACCCAATAGGAGCACTAATCAATGTGTCTTTACAAGATGACCCTGAAGGGAAGGTCTACACAGCTATCCCTGGACTGAGTAGGACATCCAATGTTACTCCATCAGGCAGTCCCTAACACTGCTTACAAAGAATGAAAGACTGTGCTTTGGTTGCAATTACTGAATGAGGAATTCAAAAATTGGGTCCTGCTAGGAGTTTTAGGAAGTGGTGGTGGTGGCATTCAGAGACACACAGAAAATTGCTGGCAAGACACCCGGAAGATCAGAAGTGCTGAGTGCTCTGCTACTTCATGATCCAGAGGTCATGTCCCTGGGCACGGATGGAGAAAAATGAGGATTCACACTGCACATTGCTGCCAGGTGGATATGGCTGGGGCAGTAATGTGTCCAGAGGGCCCCGGCCCAGGGTGGCAACATCTGTGCACCTCAGAGAGGCTGGATGAAGGCAAAAAATAAAGAAAAAAGGAGCATACAAATTGGAAATCAGCACTAGCTAGACACTGAGGGAGGGACTCTAGAACACTCCTAGATCTGGGTGGCCCCTAGGGGTGAGGGGTTGGCAGCAGGTCCACCTTGATATTTTTCTGCTTGCATCTAGAATGTGGTCAGTTCCTGGTTCTCTGATTTTTCTTAACCTAATGGTGATGTGAATTCTTGTATAGTTGCTGTTATTCAGGAATATTACAGAATACTGTTCAGCGGTATTGAAACTTTACAGGTACCTCAACATAGCCAGTCCAATCCATCATACCTAGCACCCTTTTCACTGCTTTCAGGAACATTTTCCATTCTTTTCATCACAGCATACTTTCATAATACAATTGAACTTTCTATACCTGTGAGCTTCGATTTATTCCAAGTCCTTTGTAGTTCCCAATATTAAATTTCTCCACAGACCCATTATGGGTTCCAGAATTTTGTTTCATCCATCATAATTTGCATAACACCAATCAGATAAAGATGTTTCTTATGCTAGCTTTCCCTTTATTACAGAAATTAAACAATTCTGTGAATGAAATAATTTTTTTAATACACTTGAAGTGAGTTTCTGCTCAGAGTGCTGTATTTTTCATACTCCTCATGAAGCCATCCCTTATAGTCTCTCCACAGAACTACTAGAACATTTTGTTGGAATCTTTTCTGTGGTATTTCTCATGTTGTAATTTATAGTAATCTGTTTTCAAGTCTTCCATTAAGTAGATAAGAAGCCCATTGAAGACAACGACTATGCCTGATTTGTCTTTGTGGACACGGCCAAAAACAGATTTGCTGAATAAAAATATGATAGCCAGATTCTGGCAGTAGTTCAGAACAATCCATGAGGTGGGTAAGGTCATCTCCATTTTATAATAGAAATGCAGCTCGGGAAAATAAGAAACTTGCTCAAGCTCCCCCTGGCTTTTAAAGTAGCAATGCCTCCATTTAAACCTAATTCTTGATCACTCTGCTGCTGGCTCACCAGAAAAACCAAGAGAGCAACAACTACAAAAGCTAGAAGTTATTAAATTCCACAGACTAAAACAAAACAGTCCTATCTGCCCCAGGCACTGTTTCTCTGGAGCACAAAGGAGCACAATGTAGTCGGGGCTAGTTTTAACTCATTTCTCTATTCTGAGTTTCTTCCCTCTAGTCTTCTGTGGGAACTCTAAGTCCTCTTCTTTCAGTGATCACAGCCTTTTCACTCTCATAATTCAAATACTCAGATTCAGTTTCCTTTCTTTAGATATATAGAAACACAATTATGTATTTGTCTTTCGATTTAAATGCCTCTGTAAGTAAAATAAATTTAACAGAACCATGTGGTCTTTTTGAGCCTTAAACACAAAACCTCCTTGCTCTTAAGCTCTTTGACCCAGACATATCCCCAATACCTTCCAAAAAATGCACCTCAGCCCTTGACCTGAACAGCTCCCCTCTGCTCAGTGTTTATTCCTTAATTGTATAACTTCACTGTTTCTGAAAAATGAAGACAACTGTTTTCATTATGGTTCTAGCCTAAACAAAACTCCAACTTCTTATTACAAATGTTTAATAAAATCAACAGGGCATTAAAAACTGCCAGCAGGGAGCTTAGCAAATTAGATGCTTCTGTGGTGCCTCCCTCTGTGCCTGGATGCAAATATTTCTCATCTTATACAGCTTTTCCGAAAAATCATAGTGCCATCCAAACCAGGCACCTCCCCTACTGACCACCCTCCAATGTGATTACACCTTTGTATCAATTTATGAAAGAGTGAAGCTCAACTAAGTAGCTGTTTGCTTTTGGGGGGGGGGGGCCTGGAAATTCAAGAAGTTGCTCTAGAACTCCTGCAATAATTGAGAGCTCCACCCTGAGATGGTAAAATAGAAGCAATCAGCATTCATTACATTATGCCATCTAGTATTTATTAATTGCCTAATAAAGGGGACCCACATTTTTAGACATTGATGGATTTTCTAACAATTTTAAAGCATTGTTCTTACTCTCAAGTAACTTATGCAGGAAGTTAATTTTTCAAATAGTTCTAGCTTTCAAAGAAGCCCAGAATCTGTAATCCCAAATTCAAAATACAAAAACCATGTGCTCTAAATGGATGCTATTCGAGTAAATAATAAAATGATACATATTTCCTTCCTTTTTACCTCAAAAGACAGTCTAACTGAAAGTCATAACAGGAATGAGAATAACAAAGGGAGATGCATGATTCTTATAGGCAGAACTGTAAATGCCAATATTTGAGCTCTTGTAATCTTACAAATTTCTAGTAATCAAATTTCAAGATGGCAAAAAATTTGCAATAATTGCACAGCCATAGTCATCAACCAGAATTTAAAATGTTAACTTTTTTAAATGGCATGAATTCAAGAGAAGTATGCTTCCATCAAGGGAAATGTGTTAGTACCATCCCTCTAAGTCAGTTCACTCTCCCCACAGCAATTTCACAACCTGCATGGAGATGCTTTGCTACTTCTTCATAACCCTTGGTGTGAACCCACCAGCAAGCAGGATTCACAGTCTCATGTCTATGCTTTCACTAAGCCAGGTGAGCAGTGTGATGGGGAGCAGGTGCCTCTCAACAGCATCAGGCCTAATTAGTTCATATTAAGCACCTCTACACTGACCTATAAACCACAGTGAGCAAGTGCCTACTTCAGGTATCACAACAGTTTATCACTTTTGCTCTACTACACCAAGTGAACTCACCAATATTATTCAGTTACATCAAACTGTCTTGGGGTTTGTAGTATTAAAAAAATATCGCCATCTTTAGCCATTGAAGATGGCTATTGAGCTGTTTCACTGTTAAATAAATCACTCTCAGAGTAACACATGGTAATTAAACGGCAGGAGAGTAAGTCTGTAATATTCCTCTGCAGAGAGTTCCTCGCTGACTTCCTTACCCTCACCCCATGGCTTTCCACCTGACATGTTACAGATATTGGACAAAGATTGATTGCATTCACATATCCATTTGTGCAGTTATACTTATTTCTCTGCCTCAATGGCTGCTGGCTTTCATGAGAACTCCCTTAGCTGAGTCCCCAACAGAATGGCAGAAGTTGACCCATGAGCCCTTAATTCTGAAAGGCCTCCAAGCACTGGTGCAAATGCTCTCATTTCACAGGTGGGGGAACTGAGTTCCAGAAAGGGGAAGAAATGGGCTTGTGATTCCCCACAGTTATAACAATTGCACCAGAACTCGATCCTTCCATACTGCCACTAAATCCCATCTCAGCCTTGAATTTAAGGTAACTCTGGTACTATGACTCCAAGTAAAGTCAACTGACTCTCTCACCTATTAAGTTCTTTATAACCCCAGTCTTACTCAACTGGCGTTCTCTGTCTTTCAAGAAAAGTTTAGAGGTATCACTTCTTAATGACTCAGCCCCACTATGATCTGAACGCAGCAGGCACTCACTAAGTGCCTTGGTGTAATAAATTAGCTTTCTTCACTCCATAACATCTCTCATTCCTTTCCTGCCCCTCCAGTTTTACTGCCCTGCACCTGTGATTCATTTGTAGCTAACACTGCTGCTCATGGTGGACCACTGCATGGAAGTCACATAAAAGAGCAACCAAAGTTACTTTTGGTACTAACTACATGAGTTCATAAAATATAAAGTCATTAATGAATACCAGCTGGGATAAGATAAGATTACACAGAACAATTCTTTTTGGACACTGGGATATATAGAGTCATTGAATAGATCCTAATCTGTGAGTTAACATTTAATTGAATTCATATGTTCCCATACTTAACTAAGAGTTCAACCTGAATTTGGATTCCAAAAGGATTCATTTACATTTAGTTTGGGTATTATAGAGCAAAGCCCCCAAAGAATCACCTTTCCTTTTGTATTTATAAACTAGAATTCTAGGTATCTGATCTGATCTGAACATGCATGGCCAGTGGGTATTTAAACGGTGTGGTAAAGAGGCAATGTGTCTTAGGGATTGAGATCAGAAATATAGATTACTGGAATCCTGAAACCATCTTCCCTTATACTCTGTCTGCAGTGATTACGATATCCATGCTGCCTAGGCATTAAGACCCTCTAGAGGAGAATACTAACTTTGCCCTCCTCTCCCAGCTAAAGACCTACCGAGGAACACCAAAGGATAAGACTGAATTGTCTGACCATAAATCTCAGGGTTGACTCCATACAATGAATCTTTACAGTATAAAACAGTTTAATTTATGCTTTACATAATACCATTGATTACAAAAGTAATACTTGCTCATTGTAGAAGATTTAAAAACACAGAGAAGCATGTAAGGAAGAGGCACATGAAATGTCACCCACTATTACTTCTAATGTTCTGAAAGTTTTCAGGAAGCTACCTCTGTCCTACGTAGCTTCTGAAACTTGAACTAAACCTCTCTTTGGCCTGTAGAACATCACTATTATAAAAATGACTTCTCTTTGCTCTCTCAACATTTGCTGATGTGGTCAGACTTTAGTTTAAATGTCAGTAAGTCCCTGGTTAGGTCTACTTGTAAGATCTGATTACCCTCCCTTCTTATCTACTTAAGGGAAAACAACGTGTTCCTAGCAGGTACATTGTAACTATACACAGACTTTACTTTCACAATCTACCATGCAGGCTACCATCATCAATAATCAATAACAGGAATCCCTCAGTATCCACAGGGAATTGGTTCTAGTCCCTTATATAAAACGGAGTAGTATTTGCATATAACCTACTCATTCTCCCATACACTTTAAATCATCTCTAGGTTACTTACGCTGCCTAATACAATGGAAATGCTAAGTAAATAGTTATACTGTCTTGTTTAGGGAATAATAACATGAAAAAAAATCTGTACATTTCAGTACAGACATAACTGTAACAGGTGTAACATAGCATATGTCAGCAACATAACATTTTTTTTTTCAGAATAGTTTTGATCCATTGTTGTTGAATCCACAGATGTGGAGCCTGAAAATATGGAGGGCCAACTGTATTTCCAGAAGCCACTCAAAGTAAACCAGCCTCTGGGCCTGCTGCTGATTTCACAATTTCCTGTCTCCCAAAACTGCATCTTTGTACAATTTTCTTTTAGGATCTCTAACTGTATTAATCTCAGCCTCAAATACCTCCCCTGCTTAGGAGGTGGAAAAGAAAGCACAGCTTCTGCTATTTGTGATGTCCAAGATTTGTTTACTATACTAACAATATCAATAGTTGTAACTCCATGGCACCCTAAAAATGTCCCCGGCCCACTGCAGCATGCTGGTTGGGAAATGAGACTCCAGAAAAATAGCCTTAAGGCAGAGCAGTACCTAGTTTCCTTGAAAAGAATCTTGGCTGCATAGCAGTCACCGGGTATGGGGGTAGGCCCCTATGCTAATTCCACCAGGTAATCATCTGTAAAAAGCAAAGAATGCAGACCATGTCTACTTTATTTATACAGAGAGGTTTTTTTTCCCTTAACACCTGGAAAACCAGTTAACAAAGAGATGAAACACACATGCACGCACACACACACGTCAAGAAGGACTCAGAGGAGATACAGGCAGAGGAAAGGCACTCTCTGTTCCTTGGAGCTTGGACACAATAGAGACCCTTTCTCCTCGTAAACATAAAGAACCAGCAGATCTGTGCTTGAAATAGCCTCAGTGGCAGGGAGACAAATTCCAGGAAGAAGATTTGTTTAAAAACACCAAAGACTCACAAGAAAAAACAACATAAAAAGGACAGAGGGGAGTTTTGTGTTTCTGGAACAGCACGTCTCTCCCTCCATCCTTCTCTCACTATTTTTGAAGGCTGCCACAGAGAGGACTGCACACCTACCCTCCCTCGAGGAGCTGACAGGAGGAGAAGGGAAACTGACATCTACACAAGAAGGGTGACACAGTACGCACAGGATCATTGAAGAAACCTGTGTAGAGATGCAAGGAGAAAACAGCAGGTTTTGCCTGGAGGGTCAGGGATGGCTTCATCAAAGAGAGGACACTGATCTAATTTGGGTAGAAGAAGTGTATTGGGGTAGAAGAAAGAGGGAGAGTACAAATGTGCAGATGTGAAAGAGCCAGTGGTCCTGGGAAATACCACGCAGGAAGTAATCAGACATAGGGCAGGAAGTGAGGTGATGCTGGATGATGATCATGTGCTTCAGGATTACAGAATAGCCAACTATTTACTGAGTTATCAAGGCCTCGTCCAAAAGCAGATATTAAATAACTTCAAAAAACACACTGGCTTACATTCTGAGTTCACACACTTTTTAAAGCACTTACGGAATCCCCAATGTAAACTACACAATATTATTTGCATGTACAGAGCTTTACTACTGTTAGAAGTAGAATTTGAATTCAAAAATTTGTTTTTCATATATTTGTTGTGATATTTGTCTCATTCTCATGAGACAATGACCAAAGGGAATCCATACTTTCCAGATATAGAGAGCATTTCCAAGCACTGAGACCGTGGAATAGAGTCCAGGGGCATCTCAATTGCTAGCGATATTCAGTATCAACTAAAAATATGCAACCTGCTGATCATTACAATCTTTCAGTAAGAAACACCAGTTCTAATCTCACAAACTCACATCTCAAAAATGAACCTGGGAATCACCTGAAAAGCCACCATTCATGTTTTAGTGGTTATTCTTCTTTATATCTCTGTACACATGCACAAGTGTGCACCCACATTTTTACATAAAAGATCAAAGATTCTTGCTGCTTTAATTTTTCACTCAACAATCTATCATGAATCTTTCTGTAATTTCTATAATTTCTTAAACCAAATCCTCATAGTTGTCATTGGTTAGTATGAATCTGAGTCTTTAGTATTAAAATGAGCAATTTCAAGTGAACTATTTTTAATTGTTACTGTAAGCACCTTTGAATAATGTATCATTGTGTACTGGTCTAAACAACTGAGTAGAGTGATATGCACATTTTATATTTTGTTATATTTTCCCCAAAACCTTCCTAAATGGCAGCCCCAATTTACACTATGGTAGGAGTGCCTCATTGGGTCAGGTTGTATTGAGGGAGGGGAAAAGGCCTCAGCTACTTGCCTTCTGATGTAGCCACACTGGCCACACAAAAGCTCCATCATAGAGAGTGGAATATGAAGGCCTCCATGCATCTAAACACTGAAGTTTTTGACTCCACACATGGATAACTGGCAGAGCCAACAGAAAAGGGCCTAGACACTGGTTCTACTTAATCCTCACATGGAAGTGTCAACAAACTTGACAGGACCAGAGTGGGCAAACCTCCTGAAAATCCCAGAAGAGTAGAGAAAAAAATGCCATTGAGACACCAATAGACTCTTCTATCTTAAGAACTGCTAACAGCAGACACTGATCATCAACGTATTTCACACCAGACCTTACTCCTGATGCGCTGTAACTAATAACATGTGTGGAGTTTCTTTCAAATTGCCTTTCCTACTGCTCATTAAAATCTGAAGCGATTTATAACGTTTCTCCAAATCACACTTGGATAGATTATTTTCTTTAATTCCAGCCAGTAGCTATTGAAGCTGACTAATAAATAACCACCATAGAACCCCCTACTGAGCTCTTTGTAAAGGCTGTAAACATATTTAACATCCTACAGTATAAGCATATCTCCAGCTCCCTACTAGTACTGAGCACCTTTCAGAAACTCTGTTAATTATGAATACATGTGAAGAAGAAGAAAAAAGGCTCTATAAGATACATTTGAAATGGCTATTTCTTCCACATACACACACAAAAAAATACAAGTCCCACACTTCCTTTTTCCCTTACTCCTGCCCTTAACATACATTTGCAAACAATAGTGCCCTTATACATATTAGCATTATTTAATGTCCACTTAATTTTATATACAAATCTACTTTGCCTTAGAGACTAAACGAAAATTATGAAGTTCTCAATTTCTTGGCTCATGTCTCTTACCAGTTTTTTAAAATTTGTATTTTTAACATAGGACAAATAATGATAAATCAGAAGATACAAAACTAAAAACCAAACCAAACCAAAACAAAACAAAAACACCAGTCTTGTTTTACTTAACCTCAACTGGCAGCCGGTCATGTAATTTTTCAGCTCTATGTCTTACTTATTTCCTTGTTCTTGGGCCAGAAGGAACTTTAGCATGTTGGTGCCTAACATTCAGTCTGCCCATATCCCCCAGGAATGTCAGGGCCTCTACGGCTGCCCCAGGAGACCTAACTGTGGTTTTCAAGGGCTCAGCTGGCCATAGCTAGCTCAGGGCATAGCTACCTGGCCCCATCTCAGGTCATTTGTCTGCCAGCTGTGCACCTGTTACTTCCTTCCAGTATGACACTGGTTATACTTCCTTTCCATGAACTAGAGATTTTCTTTTGGAAAAAAGAATTATATTTGATAGTGTACTCTTTACCTATTTCATGTACTTAATCTTGGATGCAACTGAACAAATATGCAAGTATCAATCCTTACATTAGGCCCACAAATTTCTGATGTAACTTCTTTCCTCCAACAAGATACAGCCATAGTGATACTTAAGTCAAACTATTCCCATTTGGGCAAAGAAGTAAAAACAAACATTGTAACAGTGATGAATACCAAAATAGGCAGCAGTGAAGAGGGGTAGTATAGATTGTTTATAAAGAAGTGAAAAGGATATAAAAAATAACCTATGTTTGTTTATCTGCAACACACAAACATAAGAGCTTTCTATAGGAAAGGAAACAAAGTCAAAAAAGAGCTTGCATCTGTTTTTCTTGTTGGCAAAACTTGAGCTTCCTAAAGTTCTGCTTCCTCTCATGAACAACTCTATTTCTATGCTAATGAAACAAAATGAAATTGAACTACATTTAGTGACTGAAAAATTACTCTACTAAATTCTTCCTTCAGCTAGTCAGTCTTCACACAGGGACCCAGCTGTTTCACAGTGTGGGACATCAATCAGATGCTCCACACCCACTTCTGGACCCCACATATCTCCAGAAGCCTTCGAATAAAGTGCTGTTGGGAAGGCATAAAGATGACTTCCCAATAAGCTTTTACTGCTCCAACAAGCCTGTAAGAGCAAACACTCCACTTGGAGAGAAAGAACTTGACAGAACCATTTGTGCTTTGTTTTGTTTTGTTCTTTGTGGAGAAGGGAGGAGAATTTAAGCCAAAATCAAAAGTTACACCAAAGGAAACTGTAATTCTTATTAAGAACCAAATAGGGGCTAAAATACTAGCTTCAATTTCCCTCTGAGGGACAAATAACAAAAAGTAAAGTTATCATTCAGTCAAAGGCTTCATTAAGAGGATAAACCCTAGTCTCAAACATTAACCAGAGTCTAACTTTCCCTAAAGAAGGCTTTTCACATTGACAGTAAAAGAGTCATAGAAAGAAATCATAAATTCAAATGATACCCTTCACATCCAAAAAACAAACAAACAAACAAACAAACCTTATGGATAGAAAACCACTTTTTGCTCCCACTTATACCATACTCCCACTTGTGCCCTACTCTGTAAAATGATTCTTTAATGGTGCTTTGTCATATGCAGAACTATTCACATGTATTAATTTGCTATGAGATAAATACAGAAGTATTCTTATCCCCACTTCACAGATGAGGAAGTCAAGGATCAATAATATGATCAAGGCTGTCCATACTATATTCATTCATGCTTGGATTGCAACAGGAGACCAGATTTCCTGCTGCAGTTCAGGAGTTGACAAACCTGGTATGTATATAACCCTGACCAAATTGCTGATCCTTAGTTTTCTCAGTTTCCAGATAGTTTCTCAGTCTTCTTTTTCACTTTTCCCTATACCCCACAGAATCTTTTAACTACCTTTCAGAAATAAATAGTTTCAAGTAAATTGACTATTACAATACAAATAGTAAGCAAGAGAAGGCTGGAATGGCAACATTATATCAAATGGACTTCATAATAAAAAGTATCACCAGAGGTAAGAAGCAACATCACTATGATTAAAGGGTCAATGCATCAGGACATAACAATCATAAATGTACTTGTAAACAGAGTATCGAATACATAAAGCAAAAATAGAATCAAAGGGAGACACAGACAATTCCAAATACCACTAATAAAGATTTTAATTCTCCCTCTCAGCAGTTGTTAGAACAACTTGATGGGAGATCAGTAAATTTTTCCATAAAGGACCAGACAGCAAATATTGCATGTTTTCTGGGCCATACAGTCTTTGTCACAACTATTCAACTCTGCTTGAATAGTTGTGAAGCCAGAGATGATATGTAAAAATGGCTGTAACTGTGTTCCAATAAAGCTTTATTTATATAAATAGGCAGCAGAATAAATTTAGCACAAAACTGTATTTTGTCAACCCTAAACTAATTATAATAATATAAAAAGTAGCAAAAACATAAAAGATCTGAAAAACACTATTATTAACCACCAGAACTTATAAAAGACATACCTAATAATGGCATAATAGCCATTCTTTCCAAGTATATGTGGAAAGACCACATGCTAGGCCTTAAGACTCGTGGCAATTACTTTTAAAGACTAAAATCATGCAAAATATACACTCTGACCAAAATAAAATAAAAATTTAACAATATTAAAATAACTGGAGAGCCCCAAATCTATCACTTAAACAATCTATTCCTAAATAACCCATGGGCCAAGGAAGATATCATAAAAGAAATTAGAAGATATTTTCAAATGATAATAAAAATAAAACATTTCAAAATTTGTAGTTTACAGCAAAAGTAGTACTTAGAGAGATGTCTACAGCTTTAAATACTTGTATTAGAAAAGAAGAAAGATATAGAACTAATGATCTTAGTTCTTATTAATAAATCGAGAACAAAAAGAGCAAACTAAAGCAAAAGTAAGAAATATAGGAGATAATAAAGATTAGAACATAAACAATGAAATAAAGAACAGAAAAATAATAGAGAAAATCATGAATAGAAAAGCCGATTATTTAACAAGAGCATTAAAACTGACAAGCCTCTAGTTAGACCAGTCAAGAAGAAAAGAGAGAAGACATGAATTACCAATACCAGGAATAAAAGAGGAAATACCCTGCGGATTCTACAAATATTAAAAGAATAATAAAAAGCATTGTAAACAATTTTGTGCCAATACATTTGACAACTTGGAAGAAATGGACAAATTTCTTAAAAGACGTATGAATGCAAAAATGAATGCAAGAAAGAACAGAAAAATTGAAGAGCCCTACAGTAATTAAATAACTTGAATACATAATAAAAGTAATTTCTTTATCTTTTTTTTTCTCTCTAAACTCACCATCCCTTCCCCAGGTCCCAGAAAACTTCTCTCTGGTGAATTTTATCAAATATTTTGAAAAGAAATAATACCAATTATACATAAATTATTCCAGAAAATAGAGGAGGAGAGATCATTTCTCATCTCTTTTTATTAGGCTAATGCAACCAAATCAGATAAAGATATCAAAAAAAAAAAAAGGGAAAATGATGGGCCAATATATCTCATGAACTCAGATGCAAAAATTCTTGACAAAATTTTAATAAATTGAAACAGACAATACAGAAAAAAAACACATTATGGCCAAATCAGATTTATCCCAAGAATGGAAAGTTGGTTTAAAATGAAAAATCAATGTAATTAATCACATTTATAGAATAAATGCTTTTTAAAAATCTTATGAGCATTTCAATAGATGCAGAAAAAGTATCTGAAAAATTTCAATGTCCATTCTTGATAAAAAAAAAAAATCACAGCAAAGTAGGAATAAAAGAGAACTTCCTCAACCTGATTTTAGAAGAAACATAAAGTTAATATATTCAGTTGTAAAAGGCTCAATCCTTTCTACTTAAGATTAGGAATACGCAAGGGTTTTTTTAAATCACTTTTATTCATAATTATACTGAAAATTCTGGCCAGTACAAAAGGCAAGAAAAAAAAATGAATGGCATACAAGTTGGAAAAGAGAAGTAAAAAAGTCTCTCTGTGTAGGTGACGTGACTTTATATAGAGAAAACCTTAAAGAATCCACATAAATGAACTTAGCATGGTCACAATTTATAAGGTTAGTATATAAAAATCTACTGTATTTCTTTAAACTAGCAATAATGACATAAAAATTTAAAAACATTTACAAAAGCATAAAAATATCCTTAGAAGTAAATTTAATGAATGACCTGTATGCAGAAAATTACAAAACTACATAGGAAAATCAAAGTAGACCTCAGTATATGGAGAAATACATAATGTTAATGGATTGTAAGATTCAATATTTTTCTTTTAATTTATATATATATTTTTCAATTATAGTTGACATACAGTATTATGTTAGTTTCAAGTGTACAACACAGTGATTAGACATTTATATAATTTATGAAGTCATCACCCCTATAAATCCAGTACCCATCTAACATCATACATAGTTATTACAATACTATTGACTATATTCTCTATGTTATAATTTACATCCTTGTGACTTTTGTAACTACCAATTTGTACTTCTTAATCCCTCCCCTCTTCACCCATCCCACCACTACCCAATCTGACAACCATCAAAATACTCTCTGTATCTATGTGATTGTTTCTGTTGTTTGCATCTATGGGATTATTTCTGTTGTTTGTTTATCCTGGCATTTGTATTTCTCTGTCTGACATACCCCACTCAACACAATACCCTCCAAGTCCATCCATGTTGTTGCAGATGGTATGATTTCTTTTTTTTCTCTTATGATTGAGTAATACACACGCACACGCGCACGCGCGCGCATACACACACACACACACACACACACACACACACACACACCACTTCTTTGTTCATCCATTGATGGACGCCCGGGATGCCTCCATATCTTGGCTATAGTAAATAATGCCACAATGAACATATTGATTTGCATGCCCTTCAAAGTAGTGTTTTGGGTTTCTCCAGATAAATATCCAGAAGTGAGATTATAGGGCCGTTCTTTGTCTCAATATAGCCTTTGTTTTAAAGTCTATTTTGTCTGGTATAAATATAGCTACCTCAGCTGTTTTTTGTTCGTTTTCATTTTCATGAAATCTTTTTTTCATCCTTTTAACTTTTAGTCTGTGTGTCTTTTGATCTAAAGTTAATCTCTTATAGGCACTATATGTAAGGATCTTGTTTTCTTATCCATTCAGCCACCTTATATTTTGATTAGTGCATTTAATCCATTTACATTGAAAGTAACTGTTGATAGATATGTAGTTATTGTCATTTTGTTAATCATATTTTTTATCTTTTTTCTCCCTTTTTTCTTTACTTAAAGAAGTCCCTCTAACATTTCTTGTGATATTGGCTTGGTGGCGATAAACTCCTTTAGCTTTTTCTTGTCTGGGAAGCTCTTTGTCCTTTAATTCTAAATGACAGCTTTGTTGGATAGAGTCATCTTGGTTGTAGGTCCTTGCTTTTCATCACTTTGAATATTTCCGGCCAGTCTCTTCTGGCCTGCAAAGCTTCTATTGAGAAATCAACTGACAGTCTTATGGGAGCTCCCTTGTAGGTAACTAACTGCTTTTCTCATGTTGCTTTTAGGATTCTCCCTTTGTCTTTAACATTTGACATTTTAATCATGACATATCTTGTTGTGGGCCTTTTTGGGTTCATCTTGTTAGGGACTCTGTGCTTACTTGACTTGTATGTCTATTTCCTTCACCAGGTTAGGGAAGTTTTCCATCACTATTTATTTTTAATTTATTAATTTAACTTAATTAGTTTCAAGTATACAGTACATTGGTTAGACATCTATGTAGTTCATAAAATGATCCCTCCAATTGCCCCCTCCCTCCACAAGCCCTCCACCTAGCCAACATATTAATATTAACTGCATTCCCTATGCTGTACTCTGTATCCTTGTGACCATTCATCAACTACTAATTTGTACTTCTTTAACCCTTCACCCCGTTCTTCCATTCCCCAATTCCCCATATCCTCTGTCCACCACCAAATTGTCCATTATATTTGTGAGTTTGTTTTTGATTAGTTTGTTCTTTTTGTTCTTTAGATTCCATAGGAAAGTGAAATCAAATGGTATTTATCTTTCCCTATCTGACATTTCACTCAGCATAATAACCTCTAGGTCCATTCATGTCATTGCAAATGGTAGGATTTAATTATTTTTAATGGCTGAGTAATACTACATTGTATGAACCATAACTTCTTTATCCAATCGTCTGTTGATGGGCATTTAGGTTGCATCCATATCTTGGCTATTGTAAATTATGCTACCATGAATATTGGGGTGAATAGATCTTTACAAATTATTGTTTTCATTTTCTTTGGATAAATACTCAAAGTGCAACTGCTGGATTTTAAGGTATATCCATTTTTGATTTTTTAAAGAAACCTCCAGACTGTTTTCAATAGCAGCTGTACCAATTTGCAATCCCACCAACAATGTATGAGGTTCCCTTTTCTCTGCACCCTCGCCAATACTTGTTGTTCTTTGATTTATTGATGATAGCCATTCTGACAGGTGTGAGGTGATAGCTCATTGTGGTTTTAATTTGCATTTCTCTGATGATTGGCGACCTTGAGCATCTTTTCATATGTCTATTAGCCATCTGTATTTCCTCTTTGGGGAAGTATCTGTTTAGGTCTTCTACCCATTTCTTAATTAGATTGTTTGTTTTTTTGTTGAGTCATATGAGTTCTTTATATATTTTGGATATTAACCTCCTATCAGATGTATCATTTGTGAATATCTTCTCCCAATCAGTTAGTTGTCTTTTTGTTTTGTTGATGGTTTCCTTTGCTGTACAAAAACCTTTTAGTTTGATGTAGTCCCATTTGTTTATTTTTTCTTTTGTTGTTCTTGCCTGGGGAGATACATCCAAAAAGAAATTACTGTTAGCAGTATCAGAGAGTTTACTGCCTATGTTATCTTCTAGAATTTTTATGGTTTTGGGTCTTACATTTAAGTCTTTAATCCATTTTGAGTCTATTTTTGTATATGGTGTAAGAAGGTGGTCCAGCTTCTTGTCTGTCTGTCTGTCTGTCTGTCTCTCTCTCTCTCTCTCTCTCTCATTTTCTGCATATATCTGTTTGATTTTCCCAACACCTTTTACTGAAGAGACTATCTTTACCCTATTGTATATTCTTATCTCCATCATATATTAAGAGAGCGTATAGGTGTGGATTTATTTCTGGGCTCTCTATTCTGTTCCATTGATCAGTGTATCTGTTTTTATTCCAATACCATGCCGTTTTGATTACTGTAGACTTGAAGTGTAGTTTGATATCATGTAGTGTTCTTCTTTCTCAAGATTGCTATGGCCATTTGGTGTCTTTTATAGTTCTATATAAACTTTAGGATAATTCGTTCTAGCTCTCTGAAAAATGTCCTTGGTATTTTGATAGGGATTGCATTGAATCTATAAGATTGCTTTGGGTAGTATGGTCATTTTAATGATGTTGATATTTTCCTACCCATGAGTACAGTATATGCTTCCATTTATTTGTATCTTCCTCAATTTCTTTTTTCAAAGACATAACTTTTTGAAAACAGGTCTTTCATCTTCTTGGTTAATTTGATTTCTGGGTATTTTATCGTTTTGATACAATTGTAAATGGAATTATTTTCTTAATTTCTCTTTCTAAAAGTTCGTCATTGGTGTATAAAAATGCCACTGACTTCTAAATATTTATTTTCTATCCTGCTACTTTACTGAATTCATTGATCAGTTCTAACAGTTTTTTAGTGGAATCTTTAGGGTTCTCTACAGATAGTATCATGTCATTTGCAAAGAGCGAGAGTTTTATTTCTTCCTTTCCAATTAGGATACCTTTTGTTTCTCTTTCTTGTCTTATTGCTGTGGCTAAGATTTCCAATGCAATGTCGAAAAGGAGTGGTGAAAGTTGGCATCCTTGTCTTGTTCCTGATCTTAAGGAAAATGTTTTTAGTCTGTCACCATTGAGTATGATCTTAGCTGTAGGCCATAACTATTTCTTGAAATAGGTTAACAATTCCTTGCTTTCTCTCTTTTCCTTCTAGTACCCTTGTGATGTGAATGTTGGTACATTTGCTTTTGTCTCAAACGCCTCTTAAACTATCCTCGTTTTTTTTGCATTCTTTTACTTGTTGTTGTTTTGATTGGGTGTTTTTTTCTACCTTTTCTTCTAAATCACTGATTCTATCCTCTACTTCATCTAATCTACTGTTAATTTCCTCTTAGGTGTTCTTCATTTCAGTTACTGTATTCTCCATTTCTGACCAATTTTTTTTATGCTTTCTAGCTCCACTTTTATGTTTTCTATCTCTTTGTTAATATTTTCACTGAGTTAACTTACTCTTCCCCTAAGTTCATTGAGCTTCCTTATAACCAGTGTTTTGAATTCTGCCTCTGGTAAATTGCTTGTCTCCATTTTGTTTAGTTCTTTTTCTGGAGCTTCGTTTTATTCTTTCATTTGGGACATGTTTCTTTGTCTCCTCATTTTGGCTGCCCCCCTGTGTTTGTTTCTATATATCAGGTAGAGCTGCTATGTCTCTCAGTCTTAGTAGAGTGATCTTATATAGTAGGTATCCTGTGGGGCCCAGTGACAGAGTCGTCCCTGGTCACCTGAGCCAGGTGCTCCAGGAGTGTCCCTTGTATGGATTGTATGTGCAATCTTGTTGTAGTTGAGCCTTAGTTTCCATTTGCATGTCAGTGGAAGGAAATGACCCTTGGGCTAATTGGTTGTCAGGACTGGCCAGTAAGGGGCTGACCCTATGAAGCAGTATTCACATTGGCAGCACTCTGATGTCTGCTTGATCTGCCCTTTGAGTTTTTCATCCTAGGATGCAGCCCTGGGTGGTGCTCCAGCTCAAATAGAAGCTGGTCACCAGGGATACCAGCCTCAGTGCCTCCCGGGGGGGCCTCTGCCACAGGACAAGTTCAGCCATAGCCTATGCCTTCCCCAGGGCCACCTGGGAAGAATCACTAAGCAATCTACCAACAGCCACTACCATGGTGGGCTTAGAGCTGCTTCAGAGAGGCCAAGCTAGGAGCTAAGGCTGGCTGCTGTTAATGCTGGGCTTGGGGCTGCTCAGTTGCTAATGATGGGCTTGGGATATGCCAGGGCCAGATGCTGCTTGTTTATATTTTGTAACCTTTGAGAGATTTTAGAAAAATCTGCAGGATGAGCCAAGACAGGCTGTTTGTATGGAAAATCCACTGGAAGTGGCTTGGATAAGCCACAGGTTGGGAGGGGTGAGGTTTTGGGGAACCATCAGGGCAGGACCACCAGTGTTAGCTACGTTGATGGAGACTCAGATATGGTGCCCACCTGGGTCTGCAAGCCAAACAGGAGAGGGCTTAACAAAGAAAAAATGCCCTCTGCCAGCACTTCTGTCTGGAAGAAAGCTGCCCCTCCAGCCTTTGTCCTGAAGCCAGACAACTCAGTTCCTTCCCATATGTCCCTGGCACCATTTGAGCTGCTGTCCCAGAGCTGGAGCTTAGAGCAAGTTTGTCAGTAAGTCTGTATGCAGGCCCCTTAAGAGGAAAGTCTGTGGCTCTCTCAGGCCTCTGTCTCATTCATCCATATCTCCACCGGTTTTCACAGCCAGAAGTTGTGGGGACTTCTCTTCCTGGCACTCAAACCCAGGGCTGGGGTGCCTGATGTGTGGCCAGGACCCCTCACTCTTCTGGGGAGACCTCCATAGCTGAGATATTCCTCCAGACTCTCAACTACCACAGGTGGGTGTGGGACCAGCATGTTTCATGTCTCTGCCACTTCTACCAGTCAAGGTGGCCTCTTCTATGTGTCCTCAGTTTTAGGACTTCTAGTAAGCTAGACTTCAGGTAACTTTCAGTGATGGCTATTCTGTAGTTTAGTTGTAATTTTGATGTGGCCACGAGAAGAGGCAAACACAGCATTTGACCAGAAACCCAGAAGATTTAATATATATTAAGATGGCAATTCTTTCCCAATTAATCTTTAAATGCAGTCAGTTGCAATTAAATCCTAGTATGCTTTTTGAACAGACTGACAAACTAAATTGAAAATTAATACGGAAAGGAAAAGGACATAAAACAAAATGAGTATTATAAAATGATAAGGTAGGAAGTCTTATATTACCTCATTTCAAGAGTTTTTATAAAGCTACAGTAATCAAGATAATGTGGTATTAGTGTAAGGAATAACATAAAGTTCAATGGAACAAAATAGAGTGTTCAAAAATAGACCCATCCTTATATGGCCCATTGAGTTTCAATAAAGGTGCCATAGTATTTCAATGGGGGCAAAGATGGCCTTTTTACTAAATGGTGCTAGAACAACTGTAACTCTATAGGCGAAAAAAGTGAATTTGACTCTAATTTTACCCCCATATACAAAAATTACCTTGATAAGGATCACAAAGCTAAACATAAGAGCTAAAACTATTAAACTTATAAAAGAAAACATAGGTGAAAATCTTTGTGACATTAGGTTAGGCAAAGATTTCTTAAATGGGATACAAAAATCACACTCTATTCAAGAAAAAAATAATTAAATGGACTTAAAAGCAAGCTGCAGGCTAGGAGAAAATATTTGCAAAATACATATCTGACAAAAGTTTACATATAGGATATAAGATAAACAACCCAATTAAAAATGGGCTAAATATTTTAACAGACATTTACAAAAGTAAATACACAAATAACCAAAAAGCACATAAAGAGATGCTTGGCATCAGAAATGCTCAGTCATCAGGGAAATGCATATTAAAATAATAGTGAGATGTATTATGCAACCAACAAAATGACCTCTGGTAAAAAGACTAACAATAGCAAGTGTTAGCAAGAATGCAGAGCAGCTGAAACTCTCATTCATTACTGGTTGGAATGCAAAATAGTATATCATTATTTTTAAATTAAACATATACTTTCCATATGACCTGGCCAGACAACTCTTGGATATTTACCGAAAAGAAATTAAAAGGTATGTCCACACAAAATTTCTACATCAATATATATAGGAGCATTATCATAAAGCCCCAAACTGGAAACAATTCAAATATCCATCAACTGATGAATGGGTAAATAAATTATAGTATAGCCATACCATAGAACTTTATTCAGTAATAAAAAGGAAGAAATACTAATATACACTACCACATGGATGAATCTCAAAAATGTTATACTAAATGAAAAAAGTAAGATAAAAGGGACTACATAATTCATGCTTCTATTTATATTACATTCTAGAAAATAAAAAAAGTAGAATGACAGAAACCAAATGAGAAGTGGCCTTGGGCCTAGGATCAGGGGAGGGAATTGAGTATGAAGGCAAATAGCAAACAAATACCAGTGCGTTGACTGGCCCAGTGATAGCTGGTTAAAAACCAGCCTGCTTTGTCAGCAACAGTCTCCATGGTCAATGGCTAAGAAAATAAGCCTCTGGAGAGTCTTCCAGAGTGTTCCAATGCACAGGTTGGCTTTTCGAGTCCTCACTGCATGCTTTATGTCTGTCTCTGTCTACCTTCCCTTTCTTTAGAAGAGCCAACTTACATATAACTAAATGAGTGAGAATCCAGCAGGCCTGACATCCTTTCCACTGAGATAGCATGTTTGCTCAATATTAAAATTACGAGGAGCCTTGCTGCCTTCCCAGCAGTCCCTCATACTGTCACGTTTCCTCCCTAGACCTGTGTAAAATACATGATCAGAGCTAGGGGTCAGACTCCAGCCTAAACCATCTGAGAATGCTGCTTGAGTATTTTTGCTGTTTGTTCAAGAGAAATTATAAGGCTTTCTAGTCCTCTTTCTTACTTTTCCCTGTTCCAAAGTATGTTCCTCCAAATTGCAAAGAAATATAATCAACCCTCATTTATGTAGGTTATAAATGTAAACAAAATTCCTTTTTATAAAAAAAGGTTTTGATTACAGGGAGATTTAACTATGGATCCCATTAAAAATTTAACCAGCTTTCTGAAAATAAAATTTGAAATGTGTGGAACATTACCAAGGAACCCAAAAAACAAACATACCCTGACTGTGAAGGGAGCTAATAACCTTCTAATTTTAAAAGGTGTTGATTTATTCATGTGGATGCTACATTAACGAAAAAGAGAAAGAGAGGAAGTGCAGCTAGAAACTGCCTTGAAATAATACTCTGTAAAATCTAAGGAAGACAGAAAAATATAAAACCACCAGAAGTTTCAGTAGCAGAAATGAGAAAAATGTGGCTGGTTCTAATAACCCACAGGAAGTACAAGCAGGAAGTTAAAGAGCCAAGAGACACACCTGAAGTTATTCCAGGGAATTTAATAGAAATAGTAACAGGAACTCAACAGCTTCATGGCCCATTCAAATGAAATGCACTAATGTTCACAGCATCATTCCATTTGGCTTTTGTCAAGTAAGAAAGCTGTCCAAGTTTCCTCAGACCTTTACAGTTCAGTGAAAGGCATATAATGTTCAAGAGAGAAATTTAGAACTTCCTTTAATTCCCCAAATAGAACATTATCCACCTATTAAGATGAGTCATTAAACTCAATTTAAAAACTTATCTATTCATCTATTCATCCATCCATCCATCCTAACAATAGACATAAATTTTTTTTTTTTTAAAATCTTTGTTATACATACACACATACATACATACTATATATACATATGTATGTGTGTATGTATGTCTATATATATAATATGTATATATGTATATACATTTACATAATATTTATTTAGATTGTATATATTCAGATACATAGAATACTACTCCATGGTAAGGGACAAAGCATAATCACTACCAAAACATCAATAGTAATGGGCAATTGGGGTATCATTAATAAATAAAATTAATATTTAAATAAATCCAGGTATTTAAAATCAAATTCTTGCTAGGCATAGTGAGAAATGCTCTGGTTTGTGCAAATAATATAAAAAATTAAAATCATGAGCTAAATGTAAATTTTTAGTTCTGTTTCTACTTTCTTCACCATTAAGCCTTTTCTCCTTAAGATGCTCTACATTCACAAGCTTTACTAATTTCAATGTTCTTTTCTTTTCTTCCCTTTCTTTTCAAAGTAAATAATGGAGACTTAATCAGTCACATATTTGACAAAAGTTGGGGACCAGTGAATAGATTATCAGTCTAAAAAAGCAATTACAGCAAAAATAAAAAAAAAATTTTTTGTGCAGATTAATGTACACAAGTTTACATTTTTTGTGCAGATTAATGTGCACAGTGTTAATACTAAAAATAGAAGCTATAACTAGAACAATGAATGCTATGTTAAGGGACACTGTCTTAACACATAGTAGGTGCTCAGAAAGTATAATAGATGAATTAATGGAAGATAATGAGTGAATTAATAGCTGCTATTAACCAAAACCAGGAAAAAACAGAGTACACACTACGGCCAGGAAGGCTCATTGCCATTTTGCTGTGTTATGTTTTGCTTTCTAACCAGTGGATTTGACATTGAGTTTCTGAGCAACCAGCTCAGGGTTCCTTCTACTGCCTCTCCCCAGGATGGCTTCCACTAGCCCCTAGCTTCAGAGGTTGGTGGACTGAGGGCCCAGAGCCAAGTGTGCCATTACACAGTAGGAACACAAAGAGGAAAGAGGGCTTCTGCTGTAGAAGCTAGGAATCCAAAATATTTTATAAGCACTATTGTTATTAAAATTATTATACAGATGAAAGTGTCTCTGTTTTGCCAAGTCTGATGATGGCTGATTCTTCTTCGTGTATATAAAACCACAGACAATGTGATAAACATCAAAATATTGGGGTTAGACTAACTACCAAGGTCATCTGGTTGCCCAGGTTAATTCCTTAGACAAATACCTTTTCATTCCAAGCCATCCACCCACTCTTCTTCACACTTCTTTAGGTAATATAGAAAACAGGAATTCTGTGCCAATATTTCTTCTCCCCCCCCACAACTATACAATCCATGTAATAATTTGACTTGTCCAGAAATAAATTCAGATTACTCAAATCATGGTAACTTACAGACTTATTATATGAACATCAAATTAACACCACATTTAGTCCAGACAGAATGCTACAACAGAAGTTTCAGCCTCAGATTTGAATTTATGGACATTCATTTCAGAAAGAGAAATATAATATACAATCCAAAAGTCCAAGTAGAACATATATTTGAATTAAATATTTTGAGCCCTCCCATCCCATGTACTGTGGGAAGTTCATATACCCCTCCACCCTCCACCCAAGATTTAAACAATTCCTAGGTGTTTATGTCCTTGGGATCTGATTTACTGCTTCCATCAAGCCCTCCACCACCCAGCTCATCTTGTTCCCTTCTCTTACTACCATCACCCAGCACTGCACACAGTCCTTGTTTTTCATTTTGCAAAGTCACACCACCAAAACACAGGCTACCCTATGCATAAGTGAGAGGCAATGGATGGGGTCAGTGTTAACATCACAGCACAAACATGGAGGTCCTCCAGGCAATCCCACTAGCAGTGATATTGACTATTGACCTCTTTTCCCAAGAACGCTTTCTCCATTTTCTCCATATATCCTGAACCCTTCCTACTGTTTGATTGTCAGGAAACTCCAAATTTCTTTACAGAGAGAGATACAGCACTTTCATATTTTCAGATTATGACCAGGGATTATAGGGAGTAAAAACCTTCACCTTTCATACTGAAGGAATTCCATCAAGAATCTAGCCCAAAGAGGAGATCTTTGATTTCCAGGCATTCTGTGTCCTCCTAATTTAGGAGATAGCCAGCCAGAATAACTTTTTCTTCACACTCACTCCACAAATACAATCTTTCTCCACTAAATTGTTAACATAAAGTATGATTATTAAGCTATAAGACTGGTTCCACATGTAGGATACTTGCACATCTGTTTCAGTACTTATAGTCTTTGTATTGAAGGAACATCAAATATGAGGCCAGATCCTGACTTGTAACAGGTGGCATCCCTTCCTGACCTTTTACTGCCTCCAGGACTGGGTTGGTCCTAAGCCCGACTCAGGACCTAGAGTTAATAAATAGCAACTTGTGGCTCTGTACAGTACAGGAGCAATGGGTAAGTGGACCATACCTGAAGGTAGCACAGTGTGGTCAGCA
The DNA here is from genome assembly GCF_014176215.1 of Rousettus aegyptiacus. Classification (NCBI taxonomy): domain Eukaryota; kingdom Metazoa; phylum Chordata; class Mammalia; order Chiroptera; family Pteropodidae; genus Rousettus; species Rousettus aegyptiacus. Next base: position 45,093,142 of record NW_023416287.1, read on the forward strand.
GATGAAATTAATGATAACTACGGTGTTAAAAGGTAGCCTAACTCTATTCTAGTGTAGAAGCATAGAAGCGGTTTCAGTGAAGCTCCTTCAGAATGAAGTCTTACTGCCCAGGATGACCTCAGCCCAAATGATTATAAATCTGCTACTTCTGTCTGTGCTACTCACCAGATACCCGTGCTCTAGCTAACGTTTCTTCCTCCCAACTAGCCTGTAAGCATCCAGAGGGCAGGACTTACAGTTCTCTCTGGGGGCTCTGCAGAATCCCTGTACATTACACACATTGCCAAGCTGTAATTAAGAACTTTTTTTTTATACTGTGGAAATGAGAGCTTTGAGTCAGGGCAGCACAGAGCCACACTACATAAGCTGGGAGGCTCAGCTTAGCTGTCTTTCTCCCCTGGGCCATACGGAGATTGTTCTTGGGTTAATTTGCTCATACTACAGATGTTACTAAAATTTTTATTCATTTTGGCCAGGATATTCTTGGAATCACGCTGGAAGGGCACTTTGTCCTCAAATATGAAACACTACCAGAATCATGCTCTTCCCCACCTAGAAACATATAGGCTATTTCATAATCTACGCTAAGTCTGTTCATCAAATGGCTACAGGATTTAGTTAAAAAAAAAATTTTAAGAGGGTAATATCTTTTAGATCCAAAAACTGTTTTTCTTCTTGGAGAAAAATGGAGCGAGATGTGTTTCTTTATCTTGTTAAAGTCTGAAACTATAAACTACATTTCAATATTTATATTGATTTTATGGGTTTTTTTGTTCGTTTTGTTTTGTTTTGTTTTGTTTTTTATTGCAGCAGCTTGGTAACTCCGCAAATTGTCATTCAAGGAATCTGGAAATACATGGCTAGAATTACAGGTAGGGGCAAATTTCATTCTTTTGACTTAAATGTGAACTTTATGATCAGACAACATTATTTTTCTCTATAACTTAGGCCCTATGAATACATTTTGAGGATAAGACTCACTATGAAATATCACTTAATCATCTTAAATTACATAGATATTTCAAAATAGAGAGCTTTCTACTAAAGTGATTAAGCATATCACTTTCATGAAAGAAAACATTTCTTAAGGCAACAGTGCTTCAAACTGGAATCTCTTCCATCTCAGTGGGATGGAACCACAGTATGTCTCTGAATAACAATAACATAACACCTAAATGCAATGTATGTGGACAACATATATGGATGAAGTGCAAGTTAATTATAACATCAATGTATCTCCTGTGCACACATATGTTCAAATGTCCCTCCAATATTCAGAGAAAGGCTCTCTAATTGATCTGAAGATTAGTTTTTCTTTCATATCAGAGTGACTAGCAGCTCAATTCTCTTTTTTTTTGTTTTTTGTTTATTTGTTTGTTTGTTTGTTTGGCATGTCCACTCTGTATATGAAAACACACTTCACACAGCAACTTGATATATTTCATCCTAAAAGCACATGTTATTTACTTGTGCCTCATGCTCTGAACTCTGCAGCAGCCCAGATCCCTACAGGGCTTTCTAAAAGTCTTGTACAGCTACAGCCTGTCTTTGGGGCTGCCAAAGTCTCAATATGCATCTTATCATCTGCTGCAGGTGGATGGCCTCCTTTTAAAAGGAGCTAGCATTCCAGGTTGCTTGTAGTAATCACCACCCATTTGTATTGTGAAAGGCCATCCTCAGAATGGCTTTTTGAGGTACCACGCTATTTGGAACGTGGGAGAAATGAATCAGAGAGTGCCTTGAAGTCTCCCCCAGCAGCAAGTTCTTCCCGAAAGGCCACCACTGCTGCACAGTGGATATTGGCCTGAGCCAGATAGCTGAAGGGCTAGTATTGTCCAGTGAGTAGGAGATGTGGGGACAAGCCCTGGTCTGCTCAGAACCAAAATCAGACACTGCATTCTTTCACCCAGTTCTCTCTACACATTTTCAATTTCCATATTTTCCAAGCAAGGGTTTCAAGTAGGTGATGCTACATTGATTTCCCGTTAGTCTGATCTTATTTAGATCTGGTATCTCCTTTACCCTCCTATAATCCAAATCACTGTAAAGCTAGAATTACAGCCAAGATCTAAACCTTTACTATTCAAAGTGTGGGCCACAGACTAGCACCAGGTGTATCACCTGGAAGCTTATTTAGAAAGACAGAATCTCAGGCTTTACCCTGTCCTCAAAATCAGAATCTGCATCTCCATTTACTCCTCTTAGGGACTTGTGTGTATTAAAGGTGGGAAGTATTGTTACATAAGGACTGTCTGGGTGCCCAGTGAGAGCCTCATGCTTCAGAGCAGAATCTAATTCAACACCTAAGCCAGTTCTAAGCAAACTAATCTTTTGAATATGGCATAAAACTAGCTGTGCAAACTTAGGTGAGGCATGTTAACCTCTTTCAGAAAAAAAAAGATTTTAAAAAAGATAATAATAATAGTGGTTGACTCACAGTACTGCCCTGAGCATTAAATTGAGTAATATAGGTAAATAGAATTTAGCTAAATGCCTGGCACATGGAAGGTGCCCAACAGATCTTGGCTATTATTAGTTTGTGTTTTCACAGATGTACTTTTTAGACAAGTATGGGGAAGAGTGCCCAGTCTCAGGCATCTGCTATCAAGTTACTGCAGGAAAGCCCAGACAAGTCATTCAGGGCAGCACACCAAGCAATGAAGTAAAAAGGCCAAGTGTAGAAGTTGCATCTTTGGGTAGAAAGGAAGACAGTTACTAGAAAGCTTGGAGGGTGAATACTGGCCTACTGTACCATTCGAGTTAGGAGATGGTGAAGGCAGCTAGTCAAGGACATCAAATCAAAATAAAGCAGAAGGCAAGCTGCAGGGTACTGGGGACAATAGAGAAGCAGGCTGTGTTGCTGGAGTGTTGAGAGCTAGGTACACCAACCCCGGGCCTGATTCTCTGCCTACAGATGCTGTGCTGGACTCAGGTAGGTCCTGTGAGGGTCTGCCGTTTTCATTTGAACCACCAGTCTACTAAACCAGGCAAGGCTGCTCATGTATTCTACTTCCAATATTTACACTCTTATGACTCTTTCTTTTTCTCCCTCTATCTGTGTCCTCTCCTCTGCTTTTTTAGGAGGGGGTGGTGGCTGGAATAAGTTCATAAGTCAAGAAAGACCACTAGGATAGAGACTACAGGCTGGAGAGAAGCTCACATTTGGTCAACCTTGAAGTAGGTCTTCTGATGGGGTTGTGGAAAGGTAGGAAGGAGAATGGGCCCTTCTTAAAGTAGACAGTCTCCCCAGCAGGCAGCCCAATTTGGTGAGCAGTCCAATCTCCCAAAGGTAAGCTTGCAAAAGGCCGAATTAACCCATGCCTCAGCCTGGAAGCCTACCTGCATATAAAATGCATGGTACATACCTCTTTCAAGGACAACCTCATATGCCAAACGACAACCCTTTCAGCAATATTAAGATATCTCCCATGCACTGCTTTCTAAGGCTAATCTGTAAAGGATGCCATGAAGTATATGTAGAAATAGTACTTTTTGAGCACCATTAAATTCATTTATTTGGCTTCTCTGCCTCATAGCTTTCTCCATTAAGCAGAGTAAGGTCAGCACCATCAAACTTAATAATATCTAACTAAGGGAACCTGCATCAAGTCATGAAGGTCACTGTTTTCCATGTTCTACTGAAGAGTCCAACCCCAGTCAACATTACATTTAGACTTACCTCTCTTTGCAAAGGGCTACTAAAAATGACAAAGATGCTTTTCATTATGCAACACAAATATAACTTACACACATTATAAACATCCATCTAAGTGATCTTTTACATTCATCAAATAGATGGTAATATAATAAAGAAACTATGAGAATACTCAGGGAAGAGAAGGGAAGGGAGGGGAGGAGAGGGGACAGGAAGGAAGGGGAGGGGAGGGGAGGAGAGGAGAGGAGAGGTGAGGAGAGGAGAGGAGAGGAGAGGAGAGGAGAGGAGAGGAGAGGAGAGGAGAGGAGAGGAGAGGAAGAGAGGGAAGGGGAGGGGAGGGACCTTGGACCATGACTCAGAATTCTTAGTTCTAACCATGTCTGCCACTTATTGGTCATATGTCCCTAAGCAAGTCTCTGAGCCATGCTGAATCTCAGTTCACTCAGATGCAAATGGAAAAAACACCTTCCAGCATTTGGTAAAGATAAAATGATAATACATGGAAAGTGCTTTGTACACTATATTTCATTGTAGAATTTACATTTTATTTTTGCTCTGACTAGAATGAAGAGAGAGAGAGAGAGAGAGAGAGAGAGAGAGAGAGAGAGAGAGAGAGAGAAACACAGAGAGAGAAACACAGAGAGAGAGAAACACACAGAGAGAGAGAGACAGACAGAGACAAACACAGAAATGGTGGTTAATGCTCAAGACAATTGAGAAAATTTTGTCCATTATTTTAAAAGTAAGGCTCAATCTCAAGTGATCTCAGGATAGAGAAAATGTGTGAATTTTTTGTTTCCTCACTTCTGGCTTTACTGTTACAGCTAACTTCATTTCCTTTTCACAGACATCTTCTTTCTATTTTCATGCGTATAAACCTGTTCAGACTACATGATGTGTTTTCCGATATTATAAAAATTCATTCCACACACTTTATGATCTGCTTCAGCTTATCCGGGGAAGCTTTTCCCTCCATGAGCAGATCGAGGAGTCACTACAGGCTCATTGACGAGACAAAGCCTAATATCCTCCTACAGAAACTTTGGAGGCTCCACAGGCACTGCTCATCTAAATTGGGAAAGGAAATGAGCATGAATAGAGAACATATTTCATACATTTGTGATGAGAGTGTTTGCATGTAATCGAACTATAAAAAAATCCCACAGGAAATCAGCTCACCCTCCAATAAAATAATATTCCCAAATTGAAATAGAGTCCATGAGACTTCAAGCATGTTTAATACTTTAAAAATGTTCTAAAATAGAAAAAGCTACTCAAAACTTGTAAGTACAGAGAAAGCACATATATACATATGAGGCTGCAAGTTACCCATTAGAGAAACAGCGCTATAAGGAAGAGAGAGGGGTTGGGTGTGGCAGTCATTGACTAAGAGGCAATTCTGTAGTAATCACCATTGTTATTATAATCTTGGCCTCAGGGTCTTGGTCTTTCCCCTCTGGGCCACACTAATGTGGGCATGATAGGAGGTAGCCCAGTGCATGGATAGAGAAGTCCCCCAGACGGCAGGGTGCCACTGGCAGGGTGATCCAGAACTCTTGGGACAGGACCCAAGTATCCAAGGAGGGGTACTGGCAGTGCAGAATAAATTTGTTTGTGGACACATGGGAAATATTCCCAGAAAGCACCCAAAATATTTTAAAGCACCAAGTAGAATCAAATGAAGTTTTATTAACAGAAATTTCCAGGGATCTGTGTCCTCTCCTGCTGATACAGGACCTCCTGTCCCTCTAAAGTCTCTCTCTCTTAAAAATTTCTGCCAAGTCCTGGCAGCTACTTGGGCTCTGCCGTCCTATCACCAGTGCCCTGAATCCCTCCTAGTGCCTAAACTTCTAGTGGCCCAGAGTACAGGGAAAGAGGATGGCAGTTTCTCCTTACTGTTACACTTCTTTAGCATAGTCATAGCAGCATTTTACATAGTTTGGTAAAACAAGTCTTCAGTTTTTATTTACAGGGTACCATTCTCCTGGGACCCAGTCTCAGTTAAGCTGGAGTTCTGGTCCCCACCCTGTGCTCAGGTCTCCTGCTCTCCTCCATGGTTCGGATGCTATGGCTAGGTCCAGCTCAACATGCCTGGTGCTATTTCCTGAGGATGACCTGTGAACATGGAGTGGACCTTACTCAAGTTCCTTTTCCACAGGCTCTTCAAGCCAAATAAGGATGGGCTCCTTTGTAGAGAGGCCATTCCACTAGACTTTGAGACCCACCCAGAAACAATGTAGACTTGAATGGGACCCTGCTTCCTTAAGCATGCCCATTAACTTTCAATGGTGGTGTAAAATTTCCGCACAAGTAATGAAGTTTATGGTAATACCCATGTTTTCTTTGGGATCCTTACTGGTCAGTACTCCAGCTATCCAGGATTACTAGGGTCTAGATGTATCTCTATGGTCTAAAAGGCAGACTTAAAATGTTTAAATGTAAGATTTGAATGAGAGACTCAAAGGGCATGGGAACTAACACTTACTGAACACTTGCTATATGCCAGGTGCCACGCTACGCTCTTCATTCCTCCAACAAAACATGAGGTTGATATTTGTATCTCCATTTTACATATGGAGACACTAAAACTCTTGGATATTAAATCATGTGCTGAAAGTCTCTCACACACACAAAACATAACTCAAAAGGCAGGTCTGTCAAACCGCTCTCTCTCTATCATCAAACACTGTTTCCCAACTGAATCTAGTTCATTGTACCTGGGTACCTGAGGAAAACTGTGTCTATATCTGCCTGTGAGCATGCACCTATGCAAAGGCATACACATACTCACAAATCAAGCACAGGAGATGTAATTAAGCTCTTCTGCTACTCAGTCATGGTGAGGATAAGTAGCTTTAATTAGGGCAGCCTTAATTTGGAACTGGGGTGGAATGGATAGTGAAACAAGCTGACTTAATTGGTATTGTAATTCCTTTAAAGGTCAAGTCACACTTAAAGCTTTAGAAGCTGAGAATAAAATCATGGGCTTAGTTCTGACCCAGAGAAGAATGCAAGGCTTCAACCACAGGGACCTTGCATTAAGCAATATCTACTTTGGTGGGAGCTGTAACATATAGTTTATTCCACATAATCTGATTATCATGACTTTTGATAAAATAAGCAGATTTTAGAGTAAAGGCAGGTAGTGGTAGGGGGTAAGTGAGCAATAATAAACGGTTATTATTTTAAGTCATTGAGTTTTAAGAGTAGTTTGTCACACAGTATTACTGAGGTACTAGTTAACTGGTACTGACAGAAACTTTACATTCTGCCTTAAAATGACTGGGAAAGTTAGGGCTGGCTTTCCTCGAATTCTATTGTCATACAATAGAAGAACAACTTTGCATAATTTTTTCCTTAAACACCCCAGATATAAAAGATATGCTTCAGGACTGACCACATACTGGGACACAGAGATAGTCTCAACAAATATAAGAGGGTTGAAATCATACCAACAATATTCTCACTGAAGATTAAAGAAAAAGGACACAAATAAGTGAAGAGGGATGAACGAGGAGAAATGATGACAGATACCACAGAATACAAAGGGTCATACAAGAATACTATGAAAAAGTGTATAACACCAAAGTTAATAACCTAAAAGAAATGGAGAAGTACTTAGAAACATGCAACCTTCCTAGACTGAATCAAGAAGAACTGGTAACTCTAAATAGACCAATCAGCAATATGGAAATGCAAACAATCATCTAAAACCTATCAAAAAGTAAAAGTCCAGGACCAGATGGCTTCACAAGTGAATTCTATCACACATTCAAAGATGATTTAATACCTATTCTCCTCAAACTCTTCCAAAAAAATCAAAGAAGAGGCAATACTTCCCAACTCATTTTATGAGGCCAATATTACCCCGATACTAAAACCTGGGAAAGATAACACAAAAAAAGAAAACTACAGACCAGTATCTCTTATTAACATAGATGCAAAAATCCTAAATAAGATACTGGCGAACCAAATACAGCAACATGTTAAAAAGATTATACCCCACAATCAAGTGGGCCTCATCCCAGGTCCACAGAGATGGTTCAACATACGCAAATCTATTAATGTGATACACCACATAAACAAATTAAAAGGTATCTAAATAGGAAATGAAGAAGTCAAACCATCACTATTGGAGGATAACATGATTCTCTATATAGAAAATCCTAAATACTCCACAAGAACACTACTAGAAATAATAAGCAAATACAGTAAAGTTTCTGGATATAAAATCAATGTTCAAAAATCCATAGCGTTTCTATACTCTAATATTGAAGTGTCAGAAAAGGGAGTGGAAAAAATAATTCCTTTTGCAGTCACAACAAAAAGAATAAAATACCTAGGAATAAATCTAACAAAACATGTGAAGGACCTATATGATGAAAAATATAAGACCCTATTAAAAGAAATTGAAGAAGATACAAGGTAATGGAAAGATATTCCATGTTCTTGGATTGGAAGAATCAAGATAGTTAAAATGACCACATTACCTAAAGCATTATACAGATTTAATGCAATCCCCATCAAAACCCCATCAGCATTTTTTAAAGAAATAAAACAAAAAAATCATCAGATTCATATGGAAGCACAATAAACCTTGAATTGCCAAAGCCATCCTCAGAAAAAAGAATGAGGCTGGAGGCATCACTCTGCCTGACTTCAAATTATACCACAAAGCGACAATAATCAAAACAGCATGCTATTGGCAGAAAAACAGACACACAGACCAATGGAACAGAATTGAGAATCCAGAAGTACACCATGTTTATATGAGCAAATAATTTCCAACAGAAAAGCCATACAGTGGAGAAAGGAAAGCCTCTTCAGTAAATGGTGCTGGGAAAGCTGGAAAACCACCACTAAACAATGAAACTAGACTGCTGTCTGTCACCACACACCAAAATTAACTCAAAATGGATTAAGGACCTAAATATAAGACCTGAAACAATAAAATATGTAGAAGAAAACATAAGAACTAAACTCAAGGACCTTGGACTTAGAGAGAATTTTATGACTTTGACCTTAACAGCAAGGGAAGTAAAGGCAAAAATAAATGGATGAGACGAGATCAGACTAAGAAGCTTCTACACAGCAAAAGAAACTGTCAACAAGGTAAAGAGACAACCATCCAAATGGGAAAATATTTTTGCAAATAATGACTCTTATAAGGGCCTAATATTCAAAATATACAGAGAACTCATACAACTCAACAACAACAAAAAAAATGATCCAATCAAAAAATAGGCATAAGACCTGAACAGACGCTTCTCCCTAGAGGACATATAAATGGCCAATAAATATATGAAAAGATGCTTAACATCATTAGCTATTAGGGAAATGTAAATCAAAACCACAATGAGATACCATCTCACACCTGTTAGAATAGCTGTAATCAACAGGACAAGAATAAAAAATGCTGGAGAGGATGCGAAGAAAAAAGGAACCCTCATACACTGCTAGTGGGTACAGCCACTATGGAAAATAGTATGGAGGTTCCTCAAAAAACTAAGAATTTATCTACCATATGATCCAGCAATCCCTCTGCTGGTTATTTACCCCAAAGACTTGAAAACCCCTATCCAGAAGATATTTGCACACTGATGTTCATAGCAGCATTATTCACAGTGGCCAGGACATGGAAGCAACTGAAGTGATTGGCTAAAGAAGCTGTGATACATATATATAACACAATATTACTCAGCCATAAGAAGAGATGAAATACTGCTATTTGCGACAACATGGATAGACCTTGAGATAATCATGCTAAGTGAAATAAGCCAGACAGAAAAGGTTGAAAATCACATGATATTACTTAATTGTGGGATATAAACCTAAAAGCAACAAAGAAACAGGATAAACAAACAGAAATTCATGGACATGGACAATAGATTAGTGGTTACCAGACTGTAGGGGAAGAGGTGGCAGGTAGATGGGGTAAAAAGGGTCAAATATGTGGTGACAAAAAGAAATCTAACTATGGGAGGTGAACACACAATGGTAAATATATATAGGTAAATATATATATGCCTTACTGTTAAAATGTATAGCCGAAACCGGATTTCATTCACCAATGTCACCATAAAAAAATTAATTAAAAAAAAAGATATGCCTCTATTTAACTACCTTCATTTTTTCAACATAAAGAAATTATAAATTAGTTTTCTTTGGAAAAAATTAAACAGTATGACAGGATGTGAAACTGGAAGTTTCGAATCATTGAGATAAAATAAATATATCAAAGCAAGGGTACAGATCGCATGTATATTTTCAAAGTAAAGCATAAAATAAAAATAAACAATCAGCACCAGACCGTTACAAGACCCTTTAATGCTTATCCACACTGAAGTACAGAAGAGCCGTGGCAAGGATTGAGAAGGGGCTTTTTCTGGTGCTCCAAAGCTCGTTCCCAGTCCCAAGGGAAGAGGATGGAATATCTGATCTAGACTGATCTAGGGGCCCTGAAGTTGGAGAGAACTGTAAAGAACAGCTACTCTGGAGTCAGGGCTGTGCATCTCTCTAGGACTCCTGGCCAGGGGATAGGGAGAATTGTGTTACCTTTCATCTCAGACTAAGGCAAAAAGAAGTTCATAAGACCATCCAAAAAGTTTTAAACAAATCAGAAAGGCTCAGTGGACTACTGACAGAGTCCAACCTGAGAAATCTGAAAACAAAAGAGATGGGCTAACTAGCTGCCTTGGAAGCAGTGAACGAAAACAACTGCTCCTATTGCATAGGATGGGCATTGACAGGTTTCCTAGAGTCTGCCAAAGCAAAGGGTGTCAATCACAAGGGAGAGCCCATTGAAGTCAGTTCAAATCCTCCCCAAACAGTGCAACTGGAAAAGCAAAGGGATCCCAACAAAAGCAGTCTATGTGCAGTGGGAAATACAAATAGCAGGGGAAGCAGCCAGGAGAGGAAAATGCATCTCTCATACCAAGGAACCAAGTAAAGTGCAGGAGAAGGTTCCAAGTGTGTGACTGAAGAACCCATGTAGAACAGTTTTCCACTGCCACATAACCAATCATCACAAACTTAGTGGCTTAAAACACCCACTGATTAGCTCACAGTTCTGTAGGTTGGAAGTCCAGCAGGGCACAGCTATATTCTCTGCTTAGAGTCTCACGAGGCTGAGCTCTCAAATCTGGAGCTTAGACTCCTCTTTCACATTCATCTATGGTAGTTGCAAAATACAGTTTCCTGCTGTAGGTCTGAGGCCCCTACTTCCTTAAGTGTGGTCCATTCTTCTCACAACATGGAAGCTCACTTCTGCAAGGCTAGGAAGAGGGCATTTGCTCCTTTTTATCTCTTTTAAGAACTCACTCTATTATATTGGGATAATTAACCTTTTGATTAACTGATTGGGGACCTTAATTACATCTGCCAAATCCCTTCACCTTTGCCATATAATGTAACCTAATCACAGGAGTTACTATCCTATCATAGTCACAGTGCCACCCACACTGCAGGGAGGGGGTTATCTAGAGTATGTAAACCAGGGGACAGGAATGTTGAGAGATTCCAGAATTCTGTCTCATGTGCCATGAAAGAACCAAAAAGTGTCGATTATAAATACATAGTGCAAATTACCCTATGGCTTTGCCAGGCAGGCACTGAATTCCTACTTCTCTTATGCTGCTCCCTGTACGATTTGATCTTAATTAGAATAATAGAGGAGGAAGGGTGGAAGTATGAGGTGGGAAGGACAGATAGCCATTCTGCTCCCTGGACTCCCACCCACAGAGGCTGTGGGTGTGTGTGGAAGGGGAAGAGGTGAAAATTGAGTGGGATTATAACTTTTAACTACTCAGTTGTGACTGTAACAAAAGTAACTTTTACTGCCTAAAAATTAAGAGTCAGGGAAATGCCTAAATTTAACCGGGAAGGATGAAAAACCTCTGCTGGAGATAAACGACTAAAAATGTTTTCTAATTAGATTTCTGGTAAGGATGGTGAAGTAGTTGTGCTTTGCCTCCTCTCATATCAAAATTATAACTAAACTACAGAACAACCATCACTGAGAATCACCTGAAGTCTAGCTGAATAGAACTCTAACAACTAAGAATATACAGAAGAAACCACCTCTAGACTGGTAAGAAGGGCAGAGATGCAGAATAGGTTAGACCCACACTTGTGTGTAGCAGTTAAAAATCAGGGATATCTCAGCTGCAGAGGTCCCCTGGAGGAGCAAGGAATCCCAGTTCCACACCAAGTTCCCCAGCCCAGGGTTCCAGTGCTGAGAAGGGAAGTCCCCACAACCTCTAGCTGTGAAAACCAGAGGAGATTGTGGCTGAGTGAAAAGAAGTGCTACTGGAGATGCAGGCATTTCTTGTAAAGGGCCCACACATGAGCTTACTTGCTGGCTGATAGACTCACTTGCTCTGAGCTACAGCGCTGAGCCAGCAGCTTGAAAACGCAGGGACATGTAGGGAGGAACTGAATCGTCTGGCTTCAGGGCAAGCACTGGAGAGGCAGCTTTCTCCCAGACAGCCATCCCCATCCTTAGTGTGCAAATGCAGGTGGGTGCCATATGTGAGTCTCCATCAGCTTGGCTGACACTGGTCACCCAGCCCTGGTGATTCCCAGAGACCCCACCCCAACCAACTTGTAGGCCCACCCAAGCTGCTTCCAGTGACTTTTCCATACAAACAGCTTGTCTTGGCTTATGCAGCAGACTTCCCTGAAATATTTCAGTTTCACAAACTCCAAACAAGGAGCATCAGCCCTCAGCATGCCCCGTGCCTCTTGCTAAGCAGCTACAAGCCAGGCATTAGTGGCAGCTGGCCTTGGTTTGAAGGTTAGCCTCTCCCAGGCATCTCAAAGCTCAGCACAAGTGGCAACCATGTGCAGATCTTTATAGCTTACTTTGTAGCTCATACTAAGTTACCCCTGAAAAGGCAGAGGGAGTGGCAGACTTAGCCTGCAACAAATTCCCTCCCAAGAGGCCCCAGAAACAAATACCTGGCCAGCTTATGTCCACACCCAATTACCTCCACGAATGATACATCCAAAGAACAGACTCAGCAGACACCAAAGCCCTATTAAAGAGAATCCTGCCCCATAGGGTCAGCCCCTGCACAACAGCTCCTCCACTATCAGCCAGTCCTCACAACCAATCAGCCTGAGAGTCAATCCATCCCACTGATGTGCCAACAGCAGCCAAGGTTTAACTATAACAGGGCATACATAACCCACACAAGGGACATACTTGGGGCACCTGACAGAGATGACCGGGGGATTATGCCACTGGGCCCTATAGGACACCTACTACATAAGGCCACTTGATTAAAAATGGGAAATATAGCAGCCCTACCTAATACATAGAAACAAACACAGGGAGGCAACGAAAATGAAGAGACAAATAAACATGTTCTAAATGAAAGAACTATGGGTAGTGAGTGCCTTACTATTGAATTGTACATTTGAAACCAGTGTCACCATAATAAAAATACTATATGTGTGTGTGTATTTTTAAAGAAAGAAAGAAGAAAGAAAGAAAGAAAGAAAGAAAGAAAGAAAGAAAGAAAGAAAGAAAGAAAGAGAAAGAAAGGAAAAGAAAGTGTCAAAAAAAAAAAAAGCAGCAAGAGAAAAGCAGTTAGGTACCTACAAGGAAGCTCCCAAAAGATGTCAGCTGATTTCCCAACAGAAACATTGCAGGCCAGAAGGGATTAGTATAAAGTATTCAAAATGATGAAAAGTAAAGACCTACAACTAAGATGACTCTACCCAGCAAAGTTATCATTTAGAATTGAAGAACAGATAAAGAGCTTCTCAGACAAGAAAACCTCAAGGAGTTCATCAGTACCAAATCAGTATTAAAAGAAATGTTAAAAGAACTTTAAGAAGAAAAAAACAAAAGATAAAAAATATAAATAATAAAATGGCAATAACTGCACATCTATTAATTACTTTAAATGTAAATGGATTAAATGCTCTAATCAAAAGATAGGGTGGCTGAGTGAATAAGAAAACAAGACCCTTATATATGTTGCCTACAAGAGACTCACTTCAGATCAAAAGACACACAGAGACTGAAAGTAAATGGATGGAAAAATATATTTCATTATAATGGAAATGAAAAAAAAAGCTGGGGTAGCAATTCTTATACCAGACAAAATAGGCTTTAAAACAAAGGCTATAATAAAACTGAGAAGGAACAAGTTATCCCACTTCTGGGTATTTATCTGAAGAAATCCAAAATATTACTTTGAAAGGACATGTGAAGCCCTAATGTTCATTTTAGCATATTTTCAATAGCTAAGATATGGAGGCAACACGGGTATTCATCAATGGATGAATGGATAAAGAAGAGGTGGTACTTATTTACAATGGATTATTACTTGGCCATAAAAAATGAAATCTTGCCATTTGTAACAACATGGATGGATCTAGGGGATATTGTGCTGAGTACGGTAAGTCAGATAGAAAAAGACAAATGCCATATGATTTCACTTACATTTAGAATCTAAAAAACAAAATAAATAAACAAGCAAAACAGAAATAAACTCAGATACAGAGAACATTTTGATGGGTATCAGATTGGGGGGGGGGTTGAAGTTGAGAGAAAAAGGTGAAGGAGTTCATAAGTACAAATTGGCAGTTATAAAATAGTCATAGGGGTGCAAAGTACAGCATAAGAATTATAGTCAATAATATTGCAATAACTATGTATGGTGTCGGATGGGTATTAGATTTATTGGGGTGATCACTTAATAAGTTATATCTATGTATAATCACTATGTTATACATTTGAAACTATTATAATATTGTATGCAACTATATTGAAAGATTAAAAATTATTAAAGGAGAAAACATTATGCTAAATGAAATAAGCCAAATATTGGACAAAAGGTCAAATACTGTATGATTCCACTTATGTAAGGAAACTAAACTAGTCCGATTCATAGAAACAGAAAGTAGATTATTGGTTACTAGAGCTAGGTTTGGGGGTGGGTGAATGCAAGAGATGGGGAGTTATCTTTTATTAGGTAAAAACTTCAAGTTGGAGAAAATGAAAAAGTTCTGGAGATGGCAGTGACAGTTTCACAGCAATATGAATGTGTATTTTAAAATGGCTGAAATGATAAACTTTTTAAAATTAAATTGATTTAATTTAATTAGTTTTAAGTATGCAGTACATTAGTTAGACATTTATATAGTTTATAAAATGATCCCCCTAAGTACTCTTTCTCTCCCCTGGCTCTCCACCTAGCTATCATATTAATGCTAACTGCATTCCCTATGTCGTGCTCCCCATCCCCATGACTATCTATCAACTACTAATTTGTACTTCTTTAACCCTTCACCCCGTTCTTCCATTCCCCAATTCCCCATATCCTCTGTCCACCACCAAATTGTCCATTATATTTGTGAGTTTGTTTTTGATTAGTTTGTTCTTTTTGTTCTTTAGATTCCATAGGAAAGTGAAATCAAATGGTATTTATCTTTCCCTATCTGACATTTCACTCAGCATAATAACCTCTAGGTCCATTCATGTCATTGCAAATGGTAGGATTTAATTATTTTTAATGGCTGAGTAATACTACATTGTATTAACCATAAATACTTTATCCAATTGTCTGTTGATGGGCATTTAGGTTGCTTCTATATCTTGGCTATTATAAATTGTGCTGCCATGAATACTGGGGTGAATAGATCTTTATGAATTATTGTTTTAATTTTATTTGCATAAATACCTAGAAGTGCAATTGCTGGGTCAAAAGGAATATCCATTTTTAATTTTTTGAGAAATTTCCAGACTGTGTTCCATAGCGGCTGTACCAATTTGCAATTCCACCAACAGTGTATGAGTGTTTCCTTTTCTCTGCACCCTCACCAGCACTTGTCGTTCTTTGGCTTATTGATGATAGCCATTCTGACAGGTGTGAGGTGATAGCTCATTGTGATTTTAATTCGCATTTCTCTGATGATTAGTGACCTTGAACATCTTTTCATATGTCTATTGTCCATCTGTATTCCTCTTTGGTGAAGTATCTCTTCAGATCTTATGCTCATTTTTTAATTAGATTGTTTCGTTGTTGTTGTCGTTGAGTTGTATGAGTTCTTAATATATTTTGGATATTAACCTCTTATCAGATGTATCACTAGTGAATATCTTCTCCCAATTAGTCGGTCGTCTTTTTGTTTTGTTGATGGTTTCCTTTGCTGTACAAAAACTTTTTAGTTTTATGTAGTCCCATTTGTTTATTTTTTTTCTTTTATTTCCCTTGCCTGAGGAGGTATTTTCAAAAAGAAATTTCTGGTAGTAATATCAGAGTTTACTGCCTCTGTTTTCTCCTAGAAGTTTTATAGTTTTGGGTCTTACATTTAAGTCTTTAATCCATTTTTGGTCTATTCTTGTATATGGTGTAAGAAGGTGGTCCAGCTTCTTTCCTTTGCATATATCTATCTGTCTATTCAATTTTCCCATTACCATTTATTGAAGAGACTGTCTTTACCCCATTGTATATTCTTGTGTCCTTTGTCATATATTAAGTGAGAATATTGAAATAAATTTTATGTTATGTTTATTTTAACATAGTAAAAAATACTCTAAACTAAAAAAAAAAAATGCTTTCTAATTAAACCTTGAGTCCTGCTTGGTCAATTCTAAGGACTTGACCTGAACAATGAGTTTAGAAGCCATTTGCTTTCTTTTTTATACTTTCTGAACTTTAAACACCTAATAAGTGTATTAAATACATATTTACATACTTTATATATTTAAGAGAGCATTATAAAATATTATTTACAAAAAATGTTGGTAATATCATGAGCTTCATATTAAAATTCCAAAATAAACAAAATCAGTCTAGGATTCATCACTAGGTTTTTGAGAGCATGGGCTCATTTAACAGAGTAAAAATACCTTTTGTCCAGGTAAAGAAAACAAATCTAAACTTTCAGGATATGGCTTTGGTGAGAAATGTCATATCATTCTGGTGTCTTTTTTTAGGAGAGTGCACAGTAATCTTTTAAATGGAATTAAGCTCTCAGGACATGAAGACTGGCATCTCCAAGTGTATGGGAAAATAAGGTGTAAAATGCATGTTGTTAAATTAAACAAATTTACATGATCAGAATACAGTATAATTCTACACAAATGTAGAAAGTTGATCTGTTGTCGAAGATTTCTTAGAATCATTTATGGATAATGTTTTATCTCAAAGGACTGGCTAGACAGTGGGATTAGAGACCTTTTTGTTCTATATAACAGGAAGGGTATCAAACAAGGTGACCAGAGAATTACACAGCTTATACATGAAGCAAGAACTGTTTGGCACTGCCAATACTGAAAAGTAGATTAAAGAGGAAAACTAAAGCATTTATTACTTCAAACAAATGAACCAGGTCAGAAGTATTTCCTGTTTCAATATACTACTTTAGGGAAAAAATGATGTAAGTAAGCATAATCAACAAGTAACATTTATTAGGTGCATTCTAAAAGCAGTTGTTAATAAAGAGCTTCAGGTAAGTGATTTCACCATAACACAATAAAGTGAGAACTAATACTGTTATCTAGCCTACAGACAAGAGACTTGGGCACTGCAAGCTCAATAACTTGCTCACAGAAAGAAAACCAAGCTTTAGAGCTGATTATTCATCAGCCTTAGAGAAAATGTGGACAGGTACTAGATTTCAAATTATATTTCTAGTAATGATAGTACTATTTTATAACTTAAAATTTTGCATATTCTCATTTTTGTCTTAAGGTATCTCCCATATTTAAAATATTTTTTAAAATTCTAAAATACAGAGCAAGAAAGCAACAGGGCTGAGTTTATGTCAGATGACTCCTAGTGGTATGTACAGTGCAATAGGCCATGGAACAAGGATGGATTCCAAATCAAAGCTCCTTTTCACACCACTCATTATAAAACAGAGCAGTGATAAAGGGTGACTATAATCTTGTAACTTTGGTGCCACCTCCCAATTCATACCACAGATAGTAAATACAGAACAGGTACTCACAGAGGATATTAATAATGACACTCTATCATAATCTTAAATCTCCTGGTCCGTTTTACTGTATCCCATAAGTAATGAGTGCAAGAGATGAAAGCTCTTAATGATGGTAAAATATCTTTCACAATAGGCCAATTTTACACCTGTATCAAATTACAAAACAGTCTAATCATGTAAATATGCTTAATAAGATAATTAATCTTCTCAGTTCAATTTTCCAAACAAACATTCATAGTTAAGATACAGAATTATTCCAATTAGGAGGTTCGGAGAACATACACACTTGCTATTTAACTAAAGCAGACACTGTAGAACCTAAAAATGCAGAGCACAAGAGACTAGGTCTGGGTTCTGCATGGAGAGCAGCAAAAAGTTAAAGGCAGATGAAGTCAGGGTAAGGAACGGATGCTGGTGGGGAGGAGGACAGAGAAGAAAACAGAGTGATTATGCTAAGTTTGGTTTAAGTGAAGGCACCTGTGAAAACGTAGGCAGGGCAGGGTGGGACACATCATGGTCACTGATTAGTTTTCTCCTCACACTGGAATTCATCTGTAATAGTCATGTTCCAGAAAACTCAGAGTTTGAAAGTCCTCATCACCTGTAAAACCAGGCAGAATGAGAGACTGAAAATAAGAACATTGGTTAAAACAACATCTCCTTCCAAACAGCTCCATAGAACATGCATATTTTGCAAGTTGCTGATGGATCTTTCTTCTAAAACCAAAATGGATTCCATGATTAAATAGGTACGGAGATTGAGGAGTTAAACAATGTTTAATTAAGGCTTTCTGACTCCTTGGGACATTCAACAGGCTAATGTGAATGACGAGTCTTTCAGCAGAGGAGTACTAATGAGAGGCCCAGGAGGCAGCTCAAGGTGGATGCACATTTTCCATCAGCAAAAAACCCCTCTATTTTTGGAAAAATTCCTATATTTTTAATCTCATGTAAAGTTCTATGTGAATGCATTTTTGAGTCGCCTCCTCTGAGTTCCCCATCCCAAAGAATAGCTGTCACTAAGCACTTTGTCTATAACATTCCTCATTAGCTGAGTGTACACAGTATCTCCCACCTTGTTTGAATATGGCACTCTTTCATAATCTGTTTTATGACAGAGTCCTTGGTCAAGAGAGACTTTTATTAATATGTCAGCAAACAAAACACTAAAGATATGTGAAATGCGGTTTAGGAAAATTCAGACTAGAGCTATTAATATGATGGTTGTGCCCCACTACTATTCTAGGTTCAGGTTCTATTCATCAGAGAATGCTAAGTGGGCTACATTCTGGTGATATCAGGAGATAGTATTTAGCAGACTTGGAAAGCTGCCTCCAACTAAACAGTTAAGAACATTAGACTCATCCTCATGAATTCCTCTAAGGAATTACTAGGAATTTACTTCATTGCCCAAGCTCCTAATAAGTATATTTGCAAAAAGGACTGGTAAATTATAGGGCCTTTAGAGTACACTTATGGTTAGGAACTATTCTTTGTTTTTAAATGCACACACACTTTCTACCCTCTTTTTTCATGTGTATTAATTATTTAAGTGCATCTGTAGCTAGGTGCACATTTCATTTTACCTAGAAAATTCCAGGTTTGTTTTAAACATCAAGCTTTTGTAGGTAATGGTCTATTTTGCACAAAATTGTTGGTTATAAAATATCCTTAGAACAACTTGGGGCTCATGAAAATGAAAAATCAATATGAACTGGTAAAACCATGGTAATTTTAGGGTATTTACCAGAGATAACATGAAATATAGTAGATATTTTCATATCTGCTAACTTTTAGAAGATGATGTCTGTTTTAGAAGAGGCTAAATGCTCCTTGAGGAAGTTGATCAAAAAAAGGAAAATGCAAGGAAGACAAGAGAAGCTCTGACCCCAACTCCTTCTGGTACACACATTAAGGAGAATATGGCACATTGACTCCAAATGTTTCTAGAACTAAAAACCGATGAGATGTTCCATTCCTGGTAATACAGTGAATGAGATCCCCAGACTCATCCTTTGCTAGAGACAACCAAAGCACTCGACAAAATAAAATAAACAACCTTTAAAATAGAAGAAAGCAAGCAATACTCTAAAACCAAAAGCTAAGTGAAAGTGGACTTAGAGAGTCAATGAGCACTGACTCTGCAAAATATTTGTCAATGTAATAAATTTGAGCTTCCATTTAAATGGCTCTTGCTGTGCAGTAGACAGGAGACAAAACTCTGAGTATTTCTACTGTGGAGTCCAATAATGAATACTGATTCTGGGTCTCCAGAGAATTATATCCTCAGTGTAGTGATGAACTAAAAATAAACCCATCCATTATGTTGATCCTACCCCAGTGGCTGCAAGAGAAATTACTAGTCATTAGTAGATAGAAAAAGAATTTATAACCCTAAGCTTGCCATTAGGCAGGTTTATAATCTAAAACCATACTTTCTGGGTAAGTCAAAAACATACGAACCAATAAAGCTGAGGGTAAACAACATCTGGTGGGTATGAATGCATGTAGTTCCTGGAGGAACCAACCTTCAACTTAGGCCTCTGGAATTCCCATAGATATTGTTCTAAGAAATATAAGATCACATTTTTAAAAAATCACAAAACCAACAAAAAACAAAGCACCATGTGTGAGATCCAGCAGAAGCATAGCATTTTGAATAAGATTAGCAAAGACTTCAGTTACAGAAAATATCAGATACAGAAGCTAAAACCGAATATGTTTAATATGTTAAAAAGAAGAGGTTGGAAACTGCATAAGAAGCAAGACATAAGTTTTAATAATGACGAATCCAATCTAAAAAAGAACCAAATAAAATTTCTAAAAAAAGAACCAAATAAAATTTCTAATATGAAAAATATAAAAACTGAATACAAACTTATTGGGTGCGTTTAATAACATATTAGACACAGATTAGGAATGAATTAACCACTAGAAGGAATTACCTAGAATATAGCACAGCAAAACAGAGAGATGGGAAATACAAAAGAGAGATGAGACATGGAAGATAGAGTCAGGGGGACTAACTAATCATAAGAAAAAGAGAAAGAAAAGAAGGAGGAGAGAATTATTTGAAGAGGTGATGGCTGAGAATTTTCCAAAACTGCTGAAAGACACTAATCCACAGATTTGAGGAGCTCATAAAATATGGGGTAGAGGGGAGGAAGAGTGGAGAAGGGGAAGGGGAGGGGGAGGAGAAGGAAGAGAAAGATGTAGAGAAAGAAAAGAGAAAAAGAAATCCATGTCCAGACATACTATGGTAAGAACAGAATATCATATATAAAGCCCTAATAATAGCCAGAGAAAAAAACTGTCCTATCTGTGGTGCCCCGAGAACTGTAAACAATACTTTCTTTCCAGGGGCCACATGCATTCCTCCAGGACTGCACTACTTGTATAGAAGATAGGTATATTGTGGCTACCCTCCAAAAAAATGGTGACTTGCACTTTAGTGTTAGTCATATGAGACATTAGAACGTTTAAAAAACACCAACAGTAGATCATGTAATCCTTAAGCAACAGTAGCACTCTCTCCAAAATGAAGTTACCCTTGGCTACTCAAAGGGCTTCTTGGATGAACAGCTGGTTCATTATTTATGTGTATCCCGCAAACGGTTGACATTCAACAAGTGGAGTCATCCAACTAGAAAAATTGGAACAAAATTTGTTCCTGAACTTAGTGATTAATAATTCTTTGGCTCTGGAAGGCATTCAGGTCAGTCTCAACTCCCTGGGCAAGGTTAGTGCGGGTGACAGACTTGCTCTGGACTCCTGTGAGCCATGGCAGTCTGTACAATTACCGATTTATCCTGCTATACCCAGATGAGTACCTGGGCCAAATGAAAAAGTAAATGCAAGAGTCAATATATATGGCACACTACAAATGAAATTCAACAATAGTAATTTAAAGTCTTTCCACTTTTCCATTTAGAAAGTGGTGAAACTTTAAACAGAGTGAAGGTAAGAGACAACTCTGTCTGAAACTGAATCATCCTCTTTTCATCACCACAGTTGGCTGCAGTTATCCAAAGTAACATGCTATGAGATTTATAGCTGAAAAAGCCTTTATTACACTCTGCTGAGAATTCTCAGTTTGTCTGTCTGCAATTTCTCCAGGTTCTGGCCTAAACCAGAATCTTCATCAGGTAGACTCCTAAGCTTTCTTATACGTTGCAATATTTAAAGGCTAGACCGTGTCTGGTTTGGATCCATCTTTTAATCTTTCCTTGGTCTGACAGATGTTTTCTAAATAAACTCTAACATGCTCCAAGAAATCAAAGGCCAATATATCTCTAAGGCTTAGAACCCTGGTGTTTTCCATATGACAAGAAAACTTAACAAGAACTCCTTAAGTTCACAGAAAACTGAGATACCATGAACTAATGAGCAAAAAAGGTGAGAGGTGGAAGTCTGTGATGACCCATGAACTACCCTTCAGCTGGTATGGGCTTAGTATCCCCAACTCCTCCTAAGGAACATCTGCAGCTCCTGAAGTTTGAATTTTCCCTAATGAAAGAAGGGAAGGAAGCATGCAGTTTAATTACTTTTAAGTATTTAAGTATAGCAAAATAAAAGTTTATGAAGAAAAAATTTATACTCCCACAGAAGTATTTTTTGTTTAGTTCACAGTGGTAATATGGAAAATGTGACTTGTCTACTGCTATCTAAATGCTTTCTGAAGAATTAGGCAAGTCAGAGTCTAAAAAATGGAAGTGGGAGGAGACAGAATACTAGGAAAAATCAATTTCCAATTTTCTCAAGTTAAATGTAGTAGTTATTATTTTTCTAAGGCTATTCAAGGAAGAATTTATCAAAACGATTTAATATAGGAACTATGGACCACATAAAATTAGTCAGTGAATCTAAGGAACCTAGCATATGAATGACAAAAGCAGTAAATCTATAGGGGCATAATACACATTCAAAAACATCAATATTTGAAAAGAACCCAGGACCAAAATTGTGAGCACTCAACATTTTCTATTCCAGAAACTCATGTTAAGTACCTTTGAAACCTATATTCCTGTTTCAGACTATTTTCTTACGGAGTTGTCCATAGGAAACAAGGCCATGAATGATTAAGAGGCTATTAATTATGTAGGAATCTAAAAAGATCAATCATTTGTTGTGACTCTGGAGGATATTTCTTATTTTAGTCAGGTACTTCATTCATGACACAAAAGATGTGCAGCTGATGGGTTAAAAAATGGTGTAGCTAAAATATAGCCACATTTTCATATTAAACCTATACCCATCCTGGAAGCCCAATGCAAGAGACAACCAACAAAATAAATAAGGGCGATTACATTAAAAATAAAACACTATGGTTTGCCTTCCAACCCATCTTAGATAAACACAATAACTCCTAGAAGAAAATTCAAAGAGCTTAAGTGATAAGTAGTACAAGTGCTCTTTATTATAAACTTAATTTCTATGACCCCAAAATGTTTTCAATTAAATACATAAGCAGTCACAATAATGTATACTCCAGATGTTTTACATCTTGGTAGTTTCTGGAGCATCTTTCCCCACTGTCAATGACAGTAAAAACAGATTTCTTGGTCGCAATTCTTGATACACTCTGTTACTGGGGAGTTAAGTCAAGTGAACAAAGGGGAAGCTAATGTCTTTTTGTTTTAGGTTTTAGCGTAACCAATATTTGAGAGCCAATAGTTCCTAAGCTAGCATGTGCAAAAGAGAAATGCTGCTGGGTGGTATTACAATGGATATATTGATGCTGTAAGCCTTTCATATCAGTGAGTTATAATCAACTCTCTTTATTATCTCCAAATTTCCAAATCATCCTTTAGGGAAATTTTTCACCATCAGAAAAAAAATGACAGAATTCATGGTGTATATTTTCTTTATCCATAATTGTCAAAGAGCATGCCCATTTTGTAGTGAAGCATGAGATTATTTTTAAGGATATTTTTCTTTCCTTTTTCATAAACAAGATTTAAAAGCATAGTGGAGAAGAGGCCTTCCACGCTTGTCCAGTTTTCTCTCCTTCCTTCCTCAGGCTATGCTCACAGCTAGTGTAAAGATGCAAGTGACACAAGACTGACAATTTCTTCCGTGGGCAACCCAACCCAAGCTCCATGAATCTTGCTCCCAGAAATTACTTCTATTTCCCTAACCTCAGTGTGTTAGCTTTTATTTGGAAGACCTGAATTTAATTCCATTGTCTTCCAGGTAGATGAAAAGATCATTTTAGCACTCCCTCCACACCGCTTCCCTTTCTTAAAAATTCTAATCTTCATACAAGCCACATTAATCCTATAACTGCTTCAAATTCTTCGAACTATATTTCTCTCATCCTTTAGGTTCGGCTACTTTGCTTCCACTCTCTGGAGTAGAGATGGAGAGCTGCTCACCAGGCTCTGAATGTGAAAATCACAAGGTGCTGAAACTAGTCAATATATGTCAGACAATCTGGTTGTCTTAACCTTTCCTCAGATGTCTCTTTTTCAATACTTTAATGATCTTTATGATTTTCTTTGGAACCCTCTCTAAAGTGCTGCCATGTCATAGAATCAACCAGTTTTAGAGCTAGAAGAAACTTTATAAAGGTCATCTGGCCTTTCACAGAAAAGAAAACTGAGATCCAGAGAAGCTGAGTAACATGCAGGAAGTCTCCCAGCTGATTAATGATGTAGTTATTTTTTATTGTGGTAAAATACACGTAATGTAAAATTTAACATCTTACCCATTTAAGCATACAGTTTAGTGGTATTAAGTACATTCACATTGTTCTGCATCTATTACCACTATTCATTTCCAGAACTCTTCATCTTGTAAAACAGAAACTCTATATCCATTAAACAATAACTCCTCATCCTCCTCCTTGCCCCTAGCTCCTGGCAACCACTATTCTGATTTTTGTCTCTATGAGTGTGACTACTTTAGGTACCTCATATAAGTGGAATCATATATTTGGTTTATTTCTATGAGCATAATGTCCTCAAGGTTTATTCATGTTGTAACATGGGTCAGAATTCCCTTCCTATTAAAAAAATATTTTTAAATTATAGCTGAAATAAATATTATATTAGTTTCAGGTGTACAATATAGTGATTAGATATTTATATACCTTATGAGTATTCATCTCAATAAATCTAGTACCCTTCTGACACCATAAAATGTTGTTACAATATTATTGGCCATATTCCCTATGCTGTCCTTTATATCCCTGTGACTATTTTTCTAACTGATGGTTTGCACTTCTTAATCTCTTTCACCTTTTTCACTCCTCCCCATCCAATCTGGCAACCATCTTTTAGTCTTAGTATTTGTTTACTGGTGCAATTTTAACTAGAAACAATGGGTTCCAATTCTAATGAAAACATATTACGTGTTCTGTTCAAGGTCTAAATGTATACAGGATATCCTTGCTTTACACAGTTAAATATAAACAATTTCTGTTTACCATTATTTAGTTAAATAATACCCTCCTCAAAACAGCATGGTTCAAATTTCAGTTGTCAGAATATATTAACTGTAATTGCAGAAAGTAAAAACTCTACAGCTAGCTCTTCAGTCTACAAATTACTATGTAAATAACAGATGAGCACCATGATCAGTGACCAATCACATCATTTCCTTCAGAATCTGCTGGTGATTGGTCACCATACAGCTGTTACTCACACACAGACAACAGAGTATGTAGTTGTATTGCGCCTTGTCTTCCAGGGGTATTTGCACATGACATTTTACAAAGATGAGTAATCAGAAGAGAGAACTGGTTGGACAACAAATATAAAAAGAAATGAAAAGTCATATTGCTGGAAGTGAAATATGAATCTACCATAAATGGAGGTATAAAAGAAATAGTTGCTGGTGGTAACGGTGACCCTGCTGCTGTTCAATACTCCTAATGTGTACCCAGAGAAACTCAATGAAGGTGAGCCTTTCTACATGGTGGTTGTGACAAAAAGGATAAAACTGTCCCAGAAGAAATGATGCCAGTTTTAAAAAATTACATTAAAGGAACTCTCAGAGATATTTCGCAATATTGAAAGCATACAGGATTAAATGTTGGAAGCTGATCCAAACCTAGAAAGTAGTATGACAATTCCTCAAGTCACAGGAAAATTACTTGCTCTGTATCAGAAGTTATAAGATAAGAAGATAGCAAGTGTGTTCAAACTACTCTTGATAAGTTTTAAAAAGAAATAAAAACACTTTCATTTTCAATGTTTCTAATGTTTAAAATTATAGTATATTAAATAGCAATTAGTTTTACTATTATTTGTCATTTTCCTATATATTACACTTGATCACCTGAGAGTTTTTAATGCTTTGACAAAAAATATTTAAAGGTCAGGAACAATTGTAATTTTTCCTATTATTAGTGGGGCTAACCTAAAAAAAAAATCTCCTTTTTACTGTTGGTAGAACTAAAACTTAGTGTGCCATATCTTGGAGCTCCCACAGTGGGTCAAGGATTATGGTAGGCCAACACGACAACCCTGTCTGTGAAACAGGGACTAAGTGACCTGTCCAAACCACATGGCAAAGCTGGAATCCATAGCTGGCTCTCCAGATTCTAAGCTACTCTCTCTGCCTATCCCTCCACAGCCTGTCCTGGTCTTCTGGTGGGAACAATGGCACCTCTTATGAAGGATGGATATTCCCACATCAGAAGTCATACCAAACAGCAATGGCAAGTAATGGGGGCATCTTTGTGGCAAGGGGTTATTAACCAACAGTCAGACCAATCATACCTCAACTCTTGCCTTTCACAGAAGAAAAAAATGTGTATTATATATTACTTATTTATCTTTGAGTATGTGACTTTCATTTAAAGAAAATGGATATTATTCCTTAAAGTCATGGTCTTTCATTTCTTATCTTCTGCCTGATGTATGGCCTATAATGCCCTCACAGAATAAAAAACAAAATTTACTTCAGAATGTGCCTCATTCAAAATGCACATATGTTTTTCTTGTCTAGGTCTTCTCTAGCAGACCTATGCTCATATTTCCCATACTTGCGATTCTTCTATTGTATGTTGAGCTGCTTTAAATGGAATCCATACGTCTCTTTCACAGAAGGAATCTCCTTTCTGATCCTTTTTCCTCTTTCCTTTTCATATGTGTTTCCCTTATCCGATATTTATAGGAGAAAAATCCAGATTTAAAAAAGTCTCAATTCCTATTTTGAGTCTTTAAGGTTTTGTTTGTTTGTTTGTTTTTTACTAAGGAGAGGGAACAACACACATATCACCATTTGTTGCGGTCTCTGGTGGTAGCGAAACATGTTGCCTGTTGGAAACAGTGGCACACTGCCAACTATCTGTAGGAAAGGATTTTCAAAGGCTGCACAGAATAGAAATATTGCTAAGGCATCTAGTGCTACATTTTTCAATAATATCACTTATAATACATTTAGGGCTTTCTTCTATGTAACTGAGAGGAAAAAATCATGGGGGTAAAATAAGTATAAACAAACAAACAAATAAACAAAGCCCTTAATGTCAATCTCCACTTTCAGGTATATAAGTTAATAAACATTTCATCACATATTATCAGTTGATAGTTGCCATAGATAAACCATAAGAGAAAGAATTAAATGCACAGTTAAAAATTTTAAATTTGATGTAATACCATCAGCACCTCGTGTTCTGTTAATGCAAGCAAATAACCCTGACTTATGCAACAAACTCTGCTGCCATCCTTCATTCTCAAGCATTTCCTCCCCTCAAATTCTTTCTATTATGGAAGATCTTTGGTGGATCCACCATTTGGAAATAAAGTCCCTGAAAGATAGAAAGGAATCCATCCCTCCTAATAACCCAGGGTGAGCTAATGAGAACAGATCTCAGCCTGTGGACATGGGGCTGCTCCATAGATGACCGCACAGTCCGCGATGATTCCCAGAGAGCTCAGCTCTCTGAAGATGCTGGGGGAAAGTTGAAACTTACCCCAAATTACTGCAGTCTATTTCATAAGAAAATCACCTTCATAGGCTTGGCCCAAACCGTGTTCCCAGTATAAGTCCCTATTTAATGTCAAACCTGTGAATTCTGGGAAGCCATGGCCCAGGATGGCTGATAGTATGTGAGAAGCAGAGCTACTACAGGGCTTGGCTCACTCTGTCAATAATAGGAAGCTACTTTATCTTTTCCTCTCTATATTTTTTCTTCTGTAAAGAGTTAACAAATAATTAAGAATTTACTGGATAGCTATATTGTATACCTATGAGCTTAGTTAGCACTTATGGTATTAAAATTTGTTTTAATGACTTGGTGGCTAGAATGAACTCCATATACAAAAATATGGTCATACACAGGCTAATAATTAGTATTAAATTATGGATGTGTAAAGGAATTAATACAACTTAAACCCAAATGAGAGCATATGAAAAAAATTATCACAAAATGCACCTTAATACAGTCCTCAGAGCTCATTAACAATCAGGGCCAACATGGAAGCTTTTTAGCTCTAGGAAGGAATTTTAGATGTGACACCCTTGGTTTTTAAAATCTACATATTTTTCTACATTGGAGATGGTCCTCATTTTAACTGGCATGTAATTTGTACACAAAAATAAAGAATAAAGCAAAATAATGCACTAAGACAATTGAAAAACATTCATAGAATAGTGATCTGTTTTACAGAAAACAAAAATCTTGCCTTGAAATTTACACAATGAGATTGTACATAATTAGGTGAAATATTTATTTTTTTAAACCATTTTTCATTCACACATATTATCAAGTTTTTCATACTGCACACATTTCTGAAAACACTTGATTCCAATAGCAACTGCAAATAAATGCCGAATTTGGTACACGTGTTATCTACCTCAAGGTAACAAAAATATGTAGCAAAATATATACCACCCATAGTACTTCACAATATGCATGTCTATTTAGCCACTGTTTATAAATGTTCTGGTAGGCATTCTTTATAATGAAGTGTTACTACATCACATCTTATCTATTTTAGCAAATCAGTATATTTTCTGTATTTCATAATAAAAATTAACTCAGTTTTTGAAATTCATTTGCAAATATACCTTTTCCATTTGGCAGCATGGTTTGTTGCCTACTTAGCTAACTATATAATGTCAGCTTATCATAAGGCTGTCCAAGTACTCAATTTACCTAAGTATTCATTTTAAGTAAAGTGCTTACAGCATACAAGAATTTGCATTTTGGAAGTACTTGATCTATCTACACAATTATAAAATGCTCCTAGAGTCTTAATTATGCTTATTTAAAAAACTGCAATATTATACTAGTGTGCATGGAAATAATTAAGATATATCACTATAGTAGTTTAAAATAATTAAGATATATCACTATAGTAGCTTACAACATATTTTGTTTTTACTGTATTTTCTACTAGATGATCTCTTCTCCATCCCAAGGCAAGCATGAATAAAATGAGGTTAAATGCAAAAAAAGAAAAAGAAGGATAAAAGTAAGTCACTTAGTAGTAACAGCACAAAACCTGTATGATATAAAAGTTTGAATCAAGAACTAAAGAAAACATATGGCACGCTGGTCCTAGGAGCAGATGGAGTGGTTCTCCAGGCCATATTTGGAAAACTTATGGAATGATATGGTACCTTAGTAATAATTCAAAGCCTTCTCAATATTTTGAGTTCTACCCAAAGATTTTATTTTCTAACCTAGATTCATTTCTTGTGCTTATTCAGAATTTCTATACTGTGTGCAGTACCAATTTTAAAGAGATTTGAGACCAGCAGAATAAAAAGATTTTGTGTTATTTTTTTTTTAGAGTAGAAGTATCAAAACCACATTTGAGTACAATTTTAAATGCTTCAAGATATTATATTAGTTGCTAAAGGTCTTGAAATAAAAGTTCCTTTGTTGTGGAATGCCCCTTGTGTTTATCATGAATTAAAACAAGTCTAACAAAAACAAAAACTAGTTTCATTCACCTGTCCCTGATTCTTACAAAAAAAAAAAGAGGGGACGTGTGTGGTTGAGAATGTGGGGATATTTGTGTGTGTGCACACAGACACATACAGGCATTTCATTTTTCCTCTTAATTCTGATCTCTCGGGTCTCTATGTGTATTAATACCTGCTTACTTGGCTGGCAGACTTCTTCACAATGTGCCCTTTGAGATTTAAAAAAAGAAACAGCACTGTTCGAAAATAGACAATGACAACCCTATGGAGGACTGGAGAGAGAAAGAAAGGAACTACAGGCGCGACTCAGACAGACAGACAGACAGACAGATGTTCAAGGAAATTGCTACCAACCAGGGTCTGGGACTATGTAGCTAATCCAGCAGGTATTCAGCTCTTCACTTTTGCAGACTTGCTTAGCACTGAAATCGGCTGTCTGCCCAGGAGGATGAGGTAATGTCTAGGTTTAATGCCAAAATCTCTCTAACTGGCAGGACACATCGGGTAAATATTTCTACTGCAGGAGACTACATTCATTTGATATTGCTGCCAGTTTTATTATTGCTATTACACTCATTAATATTAATTCTTATGTACCATACCTGTTTAAGATTGAGGATGGGAAAGCCAGGGTTTTTGCTGAAATCACACGGGAGGAAAAGAGTAAGTAAGCCTCCCACTCCACTCCACTCCCCACCTCTTTCTTCCCCTAACAATGACAGCCATAGCACTGACCTCCTGCAATCCCTTTCATACACCCTGGGCTGAAAAGAGACTCTCCCTCAACCCCCTGAAACCACTTCTTCTCTTCCAGTGGGTGTAAATCTGGAACTGCTAAGGTTGATCCCTATTTCATCCTGTCAGCGAGAATGGGCAGGGGGCAGGGGGGTTGGTGGATAGCTTGAGCCATTTCAAGCTACCTTAACAGTTGTAATATTTAGAAATGTACTAGAATGCCAGTGGTTTATTCTTCCTTCTAAAAAAAAAAAATCTAAATTTGTTAGACCATTAATTTTGGATGACCTGTGTTATGGCCTCACAAATATGGGCACCATGGTATCAATACCTACCAGGTCTCATAACTTGTTCCTTGATGATCTGTCTCTATGGTTACTGTCAACAATATGCATTCATGTTGAAGCTTATTATCTTACAGAAACATTTGCAGAAATGCTCCAGGCTTCTCTAATTTAAAATTTCCCTGTTACAGAATGAGACCTCTGACATCAGCCTTATTCAGTTAAAAAGACAAGGCTTTTGTTCTGGGAGTCAGCAACTGAATGTCAAACTTCATATGGATCTGCCCCATTACAAGGGCAGATCAAACTTTTACCAATCTTACTTCCTTTCATCAAACAGTTAGGAATAATGCTTCTCCCCTACAGGCATTCCAGGCAAGGGCAAGGAAACATGATGTCAAGGCAAAGTTCTCCCCCCAAAATGCACTGTAAGCGCATTTATGTGTGAACAACATGAAAAAACATCTGAGACTTGACATCACCCTGTGCCAAGAGGAAGAAGGAGAGGAGGACGGGAAGAAGGAAAGGGGGAGGGAGATGCACTTCTGAGCTCTGGAGAACCGAATCAGGAGACAACTCTCCAAATGTGCCAAGGTGGGAAAATAGACAGAGAGATGCTAATCTTGTCCTTGATTAGGGCCAGTCCAATCCAGCTAGCTGCTAAGAACTTATACAGTAACTCCAAGAGGTTAGTTGAATATTTTTTTAAAAGATCAAACAACTCTCCCCTAACAAAGAGTTTTGAGCTATTCCTAACATTTTAAAAATCAGGGTCTTGGACAACATGTCTACACCAGATATGTGCTTCTAAATGGGAAACCAAAATTATCTGTGAATCAGGAATATTGTAGATGGGAACTGGAGATGACGGTAGAAAGGAAATAAGAAAATGGTGATGTCTTTTATGGTTAGGAGAATGGTTTCAATATAATAATATTGGAAAGAGAATAGAGAGTGAAAAATGAAGGGAGGAAGCCCAGGTGAGAATGATATTGAAGAAATCCTCTGACCACATACCTTCTCCAGCTATAGAAAACTTCCACAGTCCTCTTCTAAAAACCAAAGCTAGTGTGAGAAATATCTGTCAAAAGGGGCTTTGGTTTTTAGAAATCATCCTTCTTTCTTCCCAAAAGGGGGGAACTTTGTCACATACAAGAAAACTAAGGCTCCCAAATGTGCTTTGATATGATATTATGACGTGAAAGACACTTGCACCTTCTTATAGTGCTCAAAATGGTAATAATTAGGAAAAGTTAAAAATGTACATCTGATGAAGCTAAGCAGGGTCAGGCCTGGTTAGTACTTGGATGGGAGACCACCTAGGAAGACCAGGTGTTGTAGGTGTAAAAAATAAAAACATAAGGGATTATAAGCTGACAAGGTCCTTGCAATCTGTGAGGTCGACCAAGGGTTGCCTCGCCTAAAAAAAAAAAAAAGTACAGTAGCCATTTTTTCAAAAATGCTATAAGAACCCTTTTTATAAACTGTAAAATAAGAAGCTAAATAAAAGTCTCAAAAGCTAAGTAGTTTAGACTGCTTTATTTTATTTTATTTATTTTATTCCATCCAGGCAACAGGCTGGATGGAAATTACTAATTAATTGAACATTATAGCTTTAAAACTCATTAATTCATCTTATTGCATCTCCTGAATATAAACATTTTTTATGTTTTGTTAAACTAATAAAAACATAATTTTAAAAGATTATAAATGAGGAGGTTCTAATCCTTGTGCTACTTGGTTATCTAATCTTTCAGCTACTGAGGTGCTGGTTGCAGGACCAGCTGCCTTCAGATTTGCTGGAGCAAATAAATGTGTGAACATGACATCCTATACTATGTGGTTTTAATTTTGGCTTACACTAATGCAGTGGTTTGGTGGTAATTGCCATAAACCTTGAAATTATATTACACTCTTTTCCTCTCACCTCTCAATACTTCTATTAACCTCCATTATGAGAGACTTTGACTCTAATACCAAAACCAGGAGTCAAATTTCTATGATGTCCTTCTTCCTGAAACCATCAAATTATGAGACCCAGTTCAGTGAC
Source organism: Rousettus aegyptiacus (assembly GCF_014176215.1). Lineage (NCBI taxonomy): Eukaryota > Metazoa > Chordata > Mammalia > Chiroptera > Pteropodidae > Rousettus > Rousettus aegyptiacus. The sequence continues at coordinate 45,125,708 of NW_023416287.1, forward strand.
AATCCTTGAGTCTCTCTAACTCTAAACACTCTAAATTTAACTCGATACTTCAAAGGCTGGATTCTGATCTCTTCTGCTCTTTACCTCCACTGAAAACATGGCTTACCTTAGACAGGAAAGATTTAGGTTAGATGAAAAGATGGAATTACTATCTTCAACAAAAGACCTGGTAAGCATTAGACTGTGCTACTGACTACAGAAAACTTATGCTCTGAAAATCTTTTACTAGAATCAAGAGGGAGGATGGGGGCATCATCTGGTTCACCACCTTACTTCAAGTAAGACCCCACAAAAATTATTCTGGGCAGTGAGACTCCCTTATTTTTAAGGTGTGTTTTTTTGTTTTTCTAGAGGAGTAGATTTCACCATATTCCTTAATAACCTACTCTAGTTCCTGACAGTCTTCATGACTCAAGATTCATTTCCTTATGCTTAATTAAAATCTTCAAAGCTGCCCCTGGTGCTCATTTCTTCTTGTGTTCTCATTGGTATTGATGCAGAGCAGCTGGTGCCTGACCTCTGTACAATAACTCTTCCTGTTCCTCCAGACTTAGCCAAATTTCCTCCAAGCCAAGAAGGGGAGGCCAGAGACATAGCAGGAGAGCCAAGAAAGCATGGGGCTTGCTACAGAACTAAAACAGGGACCTTAAATGGTAGGGGTGGGGAGGAAAATTCAATGGTAAAAACATTCCACAAAGAGGCCAGCAGTTAGAGGCAAAGGCAATCTGACTGAATTAGAAGATGGAGATCTTTGAGTTTGCTTAATTTTGTAAAATAATAGTTTTTATGATTTTTCTATAGGTGGGGCATACAATCTCCCTGAGTTTCAGCTGTCATCTCAGTACAAAATGAATAACTTAATTGCCTAAAGAAAGGAAGCTGGACCCAATGACCTTTGACATTCTTTCTTGTTCTAAAATTGGTTATTTTATTAACCTATACCTGACCCATCTTAGGTACACTCAAGATTATTGACCCAATTCTGAGAAACAGCTAAGAAAAGATTTAAGGATCCTTGGTATATGTCTTTCCTTTGTACTAAGCCACATTATTAGTAACAATTCCCTTTCAAGAAAACCACCTCATACTTCAGGAAAAGAGAAAAAAATATATCTTTGTATTTCCCCTAAAAGATAAATTAATGGACTCACTGCAAGTGAAAGACCAAAGCTATTCTTGGGCTGATGAATTGAAAACATTTGTTGATGGAAGGCAGGCTTAGAGAAATAGATGAGATACATTTACAATTTCATTTGTCAATAAAATTTTAAGCTCTAAGATTTTCACAAAAGAGATTTGTGTTTAATTCCTTTCTCAATTCTAGAATCCCCTCCCCCCCATCTACATTCACCTTTTTGACACTGGAATTGAAACTGTTCCCAATTTACAATATGAGGCCATTAGACCAAATGATTTCTAATTTTACATCCATAGAAGTAAAATGGATGTAGATTGGAATTTTAATAGTCTTTACTCAGAATATCACCACATAAGCCCTTCAGTCACATATATTTACATTAAAAGGTCATTATCTCACCGTAAAAACTTGGTGAACTTGGAAATCTCTCCTCCATGCCAAATAAGACCTTAAGAACCATTGTAACTGCCGGGCTGGGATGCAGGATGCAGGGAGCACTAAGGTTGAGTTAAAAAGAGTTGATTGTACCTTAAACTGAGTATTAGCTCATTAGTTTCACTCTCACTATTGTAACAACAGGAAAAAGTGGCCTTGAAAGACACATACAGAGAGAAGACACCAAATTACAATTATCATTTCATAAGACTTATTTAATAATCATTTAATAATTCATTTATAAACCTATATCCTGGGAGGTGGGCATGGGGAAACTCAAACTTCTTATAGGTTACATATTTTCTTCAAGTTCCCACTATAAATGTCATTTATTTAGTGCACATTTTCTATGGTATTGGCATACTATCAATATGTGTTATGAGACAAGATATGTTTTTACTTGCTTTATTAAACTCACACACAGACTTGAGAAAAGTCCTTAAGATAGAATTTGTTTCAGTGGGCATACTGCATTGTGAAGTCATTAAGAAAAAGCATTTACAGACTTCAGAAACTAAGCTCTTCAACTGAGGCCAAGTTGAAAATGTATTAAGCACTCAATCATTGTCTGTCTCTGTCTCTGTCTCTGTCTCTGTCTCTCTCTCTCAAGCCCCTTGAAGCAGAAGTTAGATGGAGATTGTATTTTCCCTTCTAGTGTATGTATGCTTTTGTGTCAGACAAGCCCAAAGCTACCATAGCTGAAATACAGTAAATGTCAACATTTAATCTGTCCCTTCCTTTCCATTTTAAACCACAATGTATCATTTCAGCATGATTAATTACAACCATGCTACTTCTCCCCAACTGACTCTGACTCTTTCTGTAGCTAGGTAATGTTTGCAGTCAGATATTCTCTAAACACAGAAAAGATAGCCTCATGGTAACCACTGCTGATAGGCTTCCACTCCACATCCATGGATGACAGCATGGCAACTACTATGTGTAGGACCAGCATGCCTGCTTCCAAACTGTAGGGTACCGCCAGAGCCTTTTTTGGAAGTGGGGACCTCTGGGGTTGCCCTGCACACAAGTGGGAGGAAGCAAGTGCCCAACAGGGGATGAAGGAGGCCCAATAAACAAGCATTCTTCTTCCCAAGGACCACGATAGGTTGTGACTGTAGCTTTAATCTTTGCCTCCCTTTGCCTATCCCATGTACTCTTTTTCTTGAAAATAGCTAGGGCCAGTTAAGAAATTTAGCACTGCTTTGGGATTTCCTGGTACAGTGCACAGAAGACCACTAAATCTTGGCCTCCCTAAGTTTCTTGCTTAAAGAAAGAAAACTCTTATGTTATGAGCAAAGCAGAGTGCTCTGTGATTTAATGAAGGCATACTATTCAAGCATTAGAAAATATTTCCAATGTATTCAAAGAAATTCCCAATTAAGAATACCCTTCTTCTCAGAACATTAGGGACACTAAAGCTAGAAGCAGTAGGGGGCACACAATATTAAAAAAAAAAGATTTAATTTTTTTACAGAATTTATTTTTAGTAATTAATATTTCCAAGATCTAGATCTCTCTCTTAATTTTTTCTAGTCCAGAAAGCTTACTCCATGGTCTAACAAAAATACAGAAAGAAATTTCATGATGTTTTACACAGGACTACACTGTTATGAAAAACAAAGAAACAAAGAAAGATTCAAACAATTGAAAGGAAGACCAGAGTGTCAGGACTGGCCTTCAGATGAAGGGCATGCACATTCCCAGCATTGGTAGGCTTATAGAGAATGGCTTTAAAATTGTTTAAAACAAACATTTATTGGTTATGGGCAACATGCCAAGTAATTTTTTTAAAAGGGGGTTATGTTTTAGAATTCTCCTCTATTTACTATACCCTTTTGCTGAGACATTTGCTAGAGCAGAAACATCCCCTACTCAGAGACAGCAAGAGTAGGGGAATGATGAAAATGGAAGAAATGGGGAAGAGTGGGGCTGTGGCTGACCTGGTGCTTCCATGGGGGTGCCCAGACAGCCTACGTACTTAGGCATTGGCCAGTCTTTGGTAAAGCAGCAAGACTCCTGCAGAGCATCTTTGTTCTCAGGATTCTGGGCATCCACCTAGCTCAGGTGTGAAACTGGTGGGCTCTATGCAGAGAGGCTCACTGAAGGGTCAATACACCATGTCAAGATCTTCCTGGAAAAGATCTAAGGGCCTGGGACACCTTCCTCAAGACTGCTCCAGTCTGTGGAGACCCCACTCCTGGATAAGGTCAGACAATGCTCCTTAGCAATACTATGTCTTCTTCAGGGAAGTGGACTGTCCTACAGGGCCAGGGGAGAGGTATTTACTAAAGAGACGCTTCTTCCTGACATAATAAGAAGAGTAAATGAATAGAAGAAGCAAGCTGGAATTACGACACAGAAGGAAGGAATAATCACTTTTGTTATGCTAAATAAAATAGACATCCCACATGATTTTTATGTTTACAGCAGCACAAAGAGAACAAGCAAAATCCTGGACAGCAAAAGGATGTCACTTCAGGTGGAGGCAACTTGAGACTAGAGGAAAGCTTCTTAGAAAGAAAAGATTCTATCAAGAGCCCAGGAATACGGGGGAGAAATATGGAGATTCACCTTCCTGAATGCCTGCCTGGGTAGCTGAGAATTCTAACAGCAGGCCACTCGCATATACATGTCTGTATTTCTGAGTCCTCACAGTGTCACCTTATAGTCTCAAGCCCTTCTTGACCATTCAAGAAACATAAACATGACCTGTTGCTGCCCAGATTTGGCCTATGGTGTGATGAGTCTCAAAGAATGACAAGCTGCATTTTCAACCTCCCTCAGATGCTTGTCTACCTTTATTAATTCCTTTGTGGATTGACAGTGAATGAGGGGCAAAAACTACATAAAAGTAATATAAATTATCTATATTGTATCAATTATATTAATAAAATATAGTGTTACAGTGCTAGACATAAAGAAGAGCAAGCTTAATAGCCATCCATAAATTTATAGAAACACCTCTATTTTGCCCTCAGTGATTAATGCAAGCCTCTTCGTGAAGCTCTGCAAATTCGGGTATCTAAATAGCACCAACATGCAAAGCTTTGATATGACAAAACACAGACCTTCACACTGACATCCACTGTGTTCAGAAAGAGGAGATGTGTTTTCTTGGCTTTTAATTCCAGATCTTATTCTTCGCCTGTAAAATGGGTATAAAACTCACCTATGGACCATCTGACATTAATTTTATTACTGCTTATATACTAACATCCTTGCTAGACTCAAGCGTTTCTTTTATTATAAAATCCAATGTTAGTATCTTAACTATGGGTTACTACATTATACTTACCAACACCACATATCTTTAAAGGAAACAGCCACAAATTAGACTCGATGGTACCAGCTATTGATTATTTTAAACATATAAAGTGTCTTAAAAAGCCTAAGTCAAACTTATTGTTATTCAACTTTAAATATGTTTGTCTTAGAGCAGCTCTCCAAAAGTCTCTGTCTTTAAGCTAGACATGCACACAAAAATCTGTAGATTGAGGGTAATGGATACACTCAGTAATAGATGGTGACCGCTGGCCACCAGACTTTGAATAGCTACAGACAGAAAAATGATTCTCAGGATGTTTTAACTATCCCAGTTGCCTTATAGGTAGACATTTATAATAAATTATTTACAAAACGCTATCATACATATGAAACACATCTCGACATTTCATCATTAACCACAGAGGACTCTGCATGGTATGTAGTAGGTTGAATACAGTCTGTGGCCTTTTTCATAAGGGTGGGTCTAGGTGGCAGCAGAGTGACCCCCTCTCCCACAAAGAGGAACAGAGATGTACTGGCTACCCACTGTGTCCAAATGAATCTCTCTTGCAGCTCAGGGATTTGCTCTGTTGCAAATTTGCAACCTCTGAGAAATTCAGGATGAGTTAACATAAAATCACAGAACATTGTCATTAGAGACAGGAGGAAGAATATCTAAAGGGTAGTGTAGGAGGCTTTGGTCTGCCTCTCCTTGCTCTGTACCAAGGACCAGAGTCTCAGGCACAACCAATATCTGGTAAACTCTTGATTGTAAAAAGACCAAAAACCCACCATTTCCCATCCTCTGAGAAGAAAAACACTGACTGATGAGGGGAAACAGTTCCCATTCTCTACGTTATAGAGCAGAGATTCTTAAGCGGCTGCATTGGTCCTGCCCCATATGCTGGCTCTCTCCTTTCACGTGGCCCCGTGGTCCTTGTACTAAGCAGATCTTCACCTGCACACCCCTGTACCGTGCTGGGCTAGCCAAGATGGCAAACTGTTCTCCAGTGACCAGGCCATGTTTGTCAGAGAGGCACTGAAAAGTTTGCTTTTTGCTATTAATATTCTTTTTTTTCCTTTCTGGAAAGCTTAATAAAAAGAAAACTCCTGGAAACTTCTATGAATCAGAAGATGAGGTAAGCTTAAGAGGGCTTTAAGCTGTAATTTCTAAATTTTTTATTAAGGTATGATAAACGTATAGGAAAGCACACATAGCAAAAGTTACCATTTTCAGAAGTTGAACACAACCCATGTAAATTTTTACCATAGACTGTAATATTTTGAAATAAAAATCTCACAAAAGGATACATGAAGTGAAAAATGTTCAAATTCAATGTAATTCACTTGTTATCATTTCATAATAGTTGTTAACAAAGTTATAAACAAAGCTCAAAGATACTATAATCTCCAGACTACATTAGGTCACAGTAACACCTTTTGGGTATGTTAGCTTTATATCCCATAATGGTGAGTTTCTGGCCATCAGAACTTAGGATAAATGATGTGTCCCAGATACAAGTCTTCTGGTCTCTGAAGAACTAATGGCAGTTTTCTAATCATTATGGAGGTTTAGGGTAAAAATTCACTTCACTTGGCCACATCTCTTCTAAGTGGAGAATATCTGGATTTTATTCACTTTTATCACAAGTTATTTACAGAAAGAAGTGATATATATATAACTTTTATTCATCTTTTAGCCATTTTTATTCACACCTGACTTATAATCCCCTCCCTTCCTCTTCTCTTCCAAGTTCCTATGAATCAATCACTCATGTTAAAGAAGCAGGCAGACCCTGTGGGTACTTTAATGTAGCAAAGGTCTTTGTCAACAGAGATGTGACTCTGACCAAACCCTGGAAAAGCGCTGTTGCTATGACGCAATTTCACGTCTGTTTGTGTTAGGCAGCCTCTGCAAGGGTGCCTCCGTGTATGCCTCGCTGCTCCGTGAACTTAAGTAATTTGACTAATGAGTTCTGACAAATATTTTCAACCTGTGTATCTGCCAATTATTTAAAAGAGTATCGGTGCTCATGTGTGAGTGTTCGTATGTGAATATGTGTGGGTACTGTGTGCATCTGTGAAATAGGAGACACAGGACATCAGATCAAAAACATACCAAAGAATTCTTAAGTGATAAAAAATAAAGATGATTTTGTTACAGCTAAAAACGGCTGAGGTGAACACCAGTGAAATGTCTCCAGAGGCCTCACACGCCTTGTAAGTCCATCAGAAGTGCTTGACAATAAATATTTTAATCTGGGTAACAGAAATCGCTGTCAGTGCAGTTCTCATGTGACCTATGTACCTCAGAAATCCACCCAGAAAGGTGGCAAGAAAACAGACGACACATATTTTAAGCCCCCATAACACTCAGAGCATATTTCAATCTTGTTCCTCTCCCATCCAAGATAGCAGGGTGTGTAGGGCATGTAGAGGCACTAAAGAAGGCGTCAGCTCTTCTTTAGTGGGTCCTGCCCCAGCTCTGCCCTTGGATACTTTCACTGCCAGGGCATGGAGGAACAAGAACTCAAGATCAAATCTTGAAGCAGATGCAATGACAGGCAAGGCCACTTGGCAGACGAGGAGGCAAGTGGAGTGAATGGGGCAAAGCCAACTCTGGAAGTCCCTGGTGGTCTGAAAAATGGGTAAGCTTGGAGTAAGGGAGGTATGCTAGACCCATGGAATCAGATGGTTTCTTTTCCATAAGATTGCCAAGGTTACCATTTAAAATCCCCAGTCGGCTCATGTTTTCCCTAGTCCAAAGCCTACACCACCTTCCCCTTTCACTTGGAATAAAATTCAAATTCCTCATCAGACCTTAACCAGGCTTCTGAGTCCCTCTCAGATCCAGCCACTCTGGCCTATAGACTGTCCATTCAACGCAAGCATGCTTCTGCTTTGGGCCTCTGACATGCTGTTCTTTGTGCCTGCATGCTCTTCCATAAAATGGCCATGTGGGTACTCCCCCACTTGTTTCAGCTCCTTGCTCAAATGTTGTGTTCTCGAAGACAACCATCTACTGCCACCACTCTCCATCCTTTCCCCATTTCATTCTTCTCCAGGGCACCTGTAATCACTTGGCATTACATTATATTTTAACTGTTTATTTTTGGTCTCCATGAAGGCAGGAGCTTTATTTATTTGGTGTTTTATATTCAGTGTTGAAGACATAGCAAGAGCTCAATAATACTTATTGGATGAATTAATGGAGAAACTAACAAATTAATTAATTGATGCATGCAGGAAGCCTATGGACATTAAAACCCCAATGAAAGAGAGCAACGGCCACAAGCAGCAAGTAATAAAGTTGATGCCATGATGATCTCTTCACAAAGATTTTAGCACACCTACCCAAGGAGCAGGACTGCACCTCACCAGGTCAAGGGAGCCAGCCCTCTTCCTCTGGGACCATCTCTCTCTTCTTGCCACAAGGCACAGCTAACATGTTTTTGTATTCCTTTCTGCCCACATCTCCAACCAAACAAGAAGGGCTTGAGAAGTCCTTCAGCTCAAATGCCCACCTGCAGGCATCCCACAAGAGAAGCAAAAGTGTGCCTTTTGTTATGCTTCCTGGAAATGGGGGCCAAATGCTTTAAGTTTCCTGAACTAGATTATGGCTTGGTAATGGAAGATAAATGATCACCAACATAGAAATTTTACTAAAGAAAAGAAAGACCTCTATTTACAAAAATTCAAATGGTTGAAATGCATATGAAAAGGTCACTTAGTCATCTAGGAAATGCAAATTAAAGCCTCAATATAATGAATACTGCCCGCCCACCAGAAATCGCTGAATGAAAAATCCTGACAATACCAAGTGATGTGGAATGTGGAGCGGGCAGAGCTCTCATAACTCTGCTGGTCAGAATTTAAATAGGAAAGCCATGTGCCCCCAGAAATTTTAATCTAACATTTCTAACAAAAATGCAGCCCAATTTTTGTGAACAATTCAGTGGCATTTAGCACAAGTATGTTCAATATGTAAAAAATACAGCGGGCTTTTGATATATGCATTTTTCTAATGTATATACTAATTCAATAAAAATTTTAAAAATGGAGTGACAACATAAGAATGAGATCTCTTTCCTTGCTTCCACTCTTGAAAGAACATGTTTTGTAAATATAGAGAAAGTGGATAGCATTTTCTCTTTAGCCATGTGTTACTTCTTCTTTCTCCCTGGTAGAATGAGCTTTGGTTGTATTTGGTTATGCAGTGCTCCCTTGTTAGCAGGGGATATATTCCAAAGCCCCTAGTGCCTGAAACTAGGGTTCGTACCAAACCTTAATCACCTTCTTTAACTTGACCCGAAATGTGGCAGCAGTTTTTTCATTGGCAGATGCTGCCACTCCAGTAATTGATATATTTTTCAGGCCAAATCTATTCCTAAATCTGTGTAACCATCCCTGACTTGCAGTAAATGGCTTGGTGTCATTTGTTGCAGGTGATCCTTTTCTGAATGAAGTATCAATGCTTTCTGGTGCAACATGTTGCCATCAGTTTAAACACATTTTCTGTTCATGCCTTCCACTCGCACATTAATGCCTTTTCCACCTTAACTACGCACTTATCATGCACTGTGACCACAATTTTTGAAGTCTGAAGTGTCACAGCAAAATTAGCATGAATTTCTTTTTCCTTCTTCACAATTTCATGTATAGAAGACTCCTTCTCACCATAGATCTTAGGAACCCCAGCATAGATTTCTTTTTCATTCCTTATGAGAACTTGCGCATTTTCACTTAAAGGAGGCATTTTATGTCTTTTCTTTGGCATACTCAAATTGCCAACATCATTACTTTTGCATTTTGGGCCATTGTTAAATAAGACTTATTTGAACCCAAGCACTGTGATAGGGAGACAGTAGATCTGATAACCGAGATAGCTAGTAAGTAACTTAACGGGCAGGGAGAATATAAAGGGATAATTCACATCCCAGGCGGCATGTAGCAGGATGGCTTGAAATTTTTCATTATGCTACTCAGAACAATGTACAACTTATGAATTGTTTATTTATGGAATTTTCCATTTAATGTTTTTGGACTATGGTTTACTACAGGTAACTGAAACCATAGAACATGAAACCACTAATAAGGAGCGACTACTGTATATCATTAGATCCCTTCTCCTGGATGAGTTAGGGGTTTTCTATACATGTGACAAAACTCATCAGTAACATTACTGGAAGGCTTTAAATTGTACCTTGCTATTTATTTTCACAATTAGCCAAGCCAGTATATTTCCAGTTCTTTGGAGAAAGGCAATTGTTTTAATTCAGCAAGGAAAAAAGTCATAAAGAAATAATAACCCAAAATAAATGTTTATCACAATTATTTTGCATGTGAAAATACCTACAATGTCATATATCCCAGAGAACTATGTCTGCAATGTTCAAATGCTTTTCATACTTGGCGTTTAAAATTCTAACAGAGCCCAGGGAGAAATAATGGTATTTATTTAGTAACTATTTCCTCATTAGGTAGTTTCTGAAGCTCCATCTGATTAGTGTTTGGAGAACAGGGGTTAAAGTTAAAATTCAGTTTCGGGGATGGCTTCTTAGTTCTTGAAATATCCAAGTGGCTGTTACATCCCAGAACCATGGGTTAACTATCAATAGCTACTTCAGCAGAGGCAGCTTCTGGATTATTATAAAACTAAAACAGGAGAAAAGAAGAGGAAAGGCCCCTTTTAAAGCAATTAATAAGACATCATCTTTTCATATTTTCAACCATAGCTGATGATTCCTGTTCTTTTTTTGTGGTGATATTACTTATTTATCCTGGTGCTTGAATATAAAAATATTACACAGGACATGGTACTATGTGACATATAGGGAAAATTATTAAGTTTCTAAATTTGAAGTACTAAGCACACCAACAGTGAGAATCCAGCGAGTGGGCAGATGACCCAAAGGCCATGCACTAAGCCAGATTAACACCTAGAGAAGAGCAGCTGCCATTGTCATGCACATATTCACAGAACTGATACATGACACACATCTCTGTCTGCACTCCCCCATAGAGAGTCACCTGAGACCAAGGAGCAACTAGGTCAGCCATGTGGCCATGCTTTTCTGGCCAGGACAAACTCAGGCCTATCCAACTCTCAAATTCACGTTTTTACTGCCCAACAACATTGCCTCACAACAAGACAGGATGCCCAGAAAACAAAAGTGGAAACGAGCAAAGCAAGTCCTCTCCCAGGGGGCTTTGCTCTCAATACACAATAGAAGTGTTTCCATTGGTCCCAGGGAGACTGAAGGAGCAGATACTGGTAGCCAGGAAAACAAGCAGTAAGAAAATCCCTGGACAAAGGGCAGTAAGTGAGTATGTCCAGAGTGAGAAACAGATCTGAGGTCCCACCCAGGCTCTTTGTTTGATCCACGTATGACTTTAGAAAGCTCCTGCAGGAAAGCTCTTTGAAGAGCCCAAGTTTGACCATTCAGGAGGAGGTGAGGGATGGCTTCCAGGCCAGTCAAGTGGTGCTCCGCCACCTACGATAAGTTTGTCATCACACCTTGGGCACATGTCCCCCCTATAACAATACTCACTATCTGTTCTCAGGACTTTCCCTAGTAGCCTAGGAGCTTCCCTCAAGGATGATTTGCCTTCTCATCATTGGATGCCTAATACCTAGCAAAGTCCTAGTAAATAATAGGTGCTCACTAAATACTTGCTGAATAAGTGCTATAGAATATTTTCCCAAGTAGCTGGTGTCACTGTAGGTCACTCCCTTTGGGTACTGTACACATCTCCAAAATTCTCAGAAGAGCTGCAGAAGTAAAAATTATATTCTAAATTTTTAAAACAATCTCTACCATAAGGGTTAAAATATATATAGTAATAATGCTGTATCCAAGGCTAGCTTAAGCAACTTTGTATAACTACCAAGGATATTTAAATCCACCATCAAAACATCCAAATCAATATCAGATTAACTGACACTGATTTGAAAAATTAAAGAAGGTACAGGCACCTGTGTTGTATATGTGCACTAGAGACTGTCCCTCCAGGGAAGGGGGGAGTACATCTTTTTAATTCTGATGAATTAAATTCTTGAGAATGTTTATCATATTTTGTCCTCCTAACTACTGGATTCCCTGTTCTTCTCAGATTCCTGAAGAATCTAGTATCTCCCAGCAATGGCCTCACCAACACCCAGTAGGAAGGGGAGGGAGAGGATAAGACAAGGTCACCACCAGGTTGGGCTCCTCTCCTGGATATATCCTAACTGCTGTTAGATAAGAACATTTTCCTATTTGGCCGAAACCTGGTCCCTTCTCGCCTAACTAGGCTGGGGTGGACCCCCATGCAGCCTGGATGAGGTCCTGGCAGAGAAGGACCACTCCATAAATGCCTGCTGAGCTGGGCATAAAAGATGTGACCAGGTGTAAGTGCTTCGGGTTCTGTCCTCTCTTAAGAGGGCAGAGGCAGAACACACACTTCTGCTAACTCCTTTCTCTAAATGTGAAGTGGGGGAGGGGACTAATTGTAAAATTTAACAAGACAACCTGTCGACTACCAAAACAAGAACTCATGTCACTCAATTGTCCCAGCAGTTTAGGACTCCCACTGATAATTCTTTCCCCGAATGAAGCAAAAAAGAATTCCAATATCCTGTAAGTTTGGTCAAAGTGGGCTAGATCAGAGCCTGTCAGATTAGGTATGGGTGAAAAGGTGAGGGAGGGACACATGGGACAGTAAAAGACAAAGCAAACATACTGAGTCGTGGGTCCACTACTGGAAGGCAGGCCCACAGGTGAGAACAGAAAGACCCTTGCAGAACCTAGGGAAAGGCCTCAGAATGGGCAGGACATGAGCACTGTTGGGGTGAGACCTAGATAAGAATCTGTCCCTAACAACTTCCTGTCTCAGGGGCTTGAGCCTTGGTCCCATTTTTCTGAGCCCCAGTTTCTTCATTGGTAAAATGGAGATAAAAACATCTACCTTCACAGAGATTGTGAAAGTTAAATGATATAATAGATACTATGCCTGGCATTTAGCAAATGGTCTACAGACATATCTTATCTACCTCTTTGTGACTACTGGGCCAGGCCAGGAAGGTGGACTAGAGGTACTTTTGGGAGATGTGCTGAATGCCAGTGCTCCTTTTATCTTATATTGGATGCAGTCACGTGGTTTACTGCTGGCTTAAAATGATCCTCAGGTCCAGAGATTTATCTGGGCAGGAGTAAGGTAGGTATTTTACAAAGGTTTTAGCAGCAAACATGGAAGACAAGACTTGGGGACAAGCAGCTTCAATGGTAGAAAACTCAGTTCTTGGCACACTTCCCAGTTCTTGGCACAGGCAAAGCTAAGAGCTTCAGAACATATGAGACATTTAGTAACTACAGCTCTGGGTCAGGGTAGGTCTGGTTAGATGCTGAATCTGGGAGACTGGGGCTCAACATATTCCCTCCAGGTATGAGTCCAGAGATGGAACCCAGGCAAGGAGTCAAGGGCCCTTGGTTAGAAGTGGATAAGGTGGAGGAAAGGCTGTACCTTTCACATTTCTAATTTATGAGAATCCCAGGTCACAGGCCCCGAGGGGGTGCTGCTTGTCCTCCTGTAAAAGGGGTAAAATGACTATTCCTGACTCTCAGATCTTTCTGTAAAGAATTATTTTCCTCCACAAACCAGCATTTTTAACTAATTCCTTCTGTTTTCATCCACCATCACAGCATAGCTGAGGAAAGATACAGCAAAGCATCTGAAGGATATATTAGGGAAGCCTGGCTACTGACAAGCTGTGTAGCCTTTGATGAGTTGCTTAAAACTCAAACTGAGAGCATTGGCCAGGTTCCCTACAAGATTCTTTCTTCCTTGTATTGTCACATCACAGAGAAAAGAATTGGTCCATAAGAGGCATCTGATTTATCAACCAATTAGAAGTACTCCTCTCTCCTCCTTCTCTTGCTTTTTAATCGACCACCTAATCACCACTTGGGCTCAATAGCCTTCCCAGGTTCATCCATCTGATCATTTCCTTCAGCAGAGTAGCTGAAGGTGAGGAGGAGGAAAGAGAAAACAGAAAGGGGATTGGGGTGGGGAATAAACATTGATTTATAAGAAAATTGAATCAATGTTAACTTGTGGTAATTCATACAGTTTGTGCCCGTCTTCTCCTGGGGTCTGCGAGACAGCATGCCTCTGGCATTTTCTGGACATATTCTATCCTTAGGGCAAGGGAAGGCACATGATAGGCAAATCATATGCTAAATCATTAGCAGAGCTGCAAAGTCATTTTGCAAGTAAAAGCATTATCCTTTCTCTTCTGGAGAAGGGCATTTCTTATGTGCTGCTCCAACTGTGGATGGCAGGGATAAGAAACAGCCCATAATGAAGATGGGTTAGGGTCCCAGAGGAATGCTTTTCCATCCAGCCTGTACTAAACAAGGGTATTCCTGGAAATAAAGACAAATGGAGGGGATATTACAAAAGAAAATCAGAACATTCTAGACAAAAACCATGAGCAACTTTAAAATTCTATATGTTTCAAATTCTGTATCTTGCCTGTATTCTGTCTCTGTCTGTTATTAAAAGAGAAATCACTGACAACTCCAGAGTTGTATAGAATGTTTCAGTAGCTCTCTCCCAGCCCATATCAGTTTTCTTCACTTCCCTTAGCCTTTCAGGCACTGGGAACAAGCTCCATTCAATGACCCATCCCACTCACTACCTGGTGTCTATCAGGTATCACACACTTACCATGTCCAAAACAAAACTACTCACCCCTACAGTGCCCATGTCTTGGTCAATGACAACTGCAACCTTCCATGAGCTCAGGCCAATAGGCAAGTAGTTATATTGTCTCTTCTATTGTTCTTACATCTTATATTTGATCCATCTGATCCATAGCAAATCCTGTTGACTCAGCATTGAAAATATACCCACTACTTTATATCTCCTTCACAGGTACTACCCTGTAAATCCACACTTCTGGGTATTTATCCAAATAAATACAAAACACTAATTTGAGAAGATATATGCACCCCTATCACTGCATTATTTCCAATAGCCAAGATATGGAAACAACCTACGTGCCCATCAATAGATTATTGGATAAAGATGTGGTACATATATACAATAGACTATTATTCAGCTATTAAAAAAGAATGAAATCTTACCATTTGTGACCACATGGATGGACCTAGAGGGTATTATCCTAAGTGAAATAAGTCACACAGAAAAAGACAACATGTTCTCACTTCTATGTGGAATATAAAAAACGAAATAAATGCACAAACAAAATGAAAACAGACTTATAGATACAAGAGAACAAACTTGTGACTGCCAGATGGGATGGAGGTTGTGAGGCTGGGTGAAAAAGGTGATGAGATTAAGAAATACAAGTTGGTAGTTACAAAATAGTAACAGAGATATGAAGTACAGCATAAGGAATATAGCTAATAATATTGTAATATCCATGTATTTAATTCATGTAAGTGCTAGGTGGCTACTAGACTAACCAGGAAATCACTTTGTAAATTATAGAAAAGTCTTGCCACTATACTTTACTCCTGAAACTAATATAAAATAATATTAAATGTTAACTCTAATTGAAAAATATAAAGTAAAAAATAATAACACATTCTTCTTAAGGAACCAATGGCTTTCTACTCTCATCTGGGAGATGCAGTGCTGAAATTCTAACTCAAATCTGGTGAAAGCAGATATGTGCCTTTTGAAAAGAAGTTATATAACAACAACAACAAAATGACAAAGGTGTATAAAGAAATTGTGAAAGATACAAATAGTTCTATTCTTAAATTCCTTAAGAACAGGAACACAGATATATCCTTTTTACTCTATATTATATCTACTTTTTATTTTAGCTATGGGTGGCCCTGACTTTCACATAATACTAATAATATACTAATAATAGCACCAAAAATGTGTATCTTGATATCACTTTATAAATCATAAAAAACTTTGGTAAATCATGATAACGCAGTAAATACTTGATAAAAGAAAATATATTAGGCCATGCAAAAATTTGCAGGGGACCATATCTTGTGTCAGATGCCCTCATTGCCAACTGTCAGGCAGGTGACATCAGTGAGTGAAGAGGGCTGAGTGGCAGACAACAATGGTGCAATCCTCACGACATCCACAAAAGACTCTTGGCCTCTATGTGCAAGAGTCAGTGAGGGCAATGGAAACCATCTGATACTCAATCAGCATAGAGGACCACTAACAGTGCAGGCCCAGACACTACTTATCTTCACATTTTTCGAGAGAGAAATTGGGGTGGATTCTCACAATTTTTTTTAGCATTGGTAGTTTATTCATAACTTTTAAAACACTAACAGACAATAGTATATATGCCAAAGCAAACACATATCTGGACTAGTTGTGGCCCATGACTGTCAATTCGCAATCTCTCACATACAAAGCAAACCCCATCCCTTGCCTCTGTATTGTGCTAATGCTAATACAGGTTTAAAGATCTTTCATTGTCTGATCCCCCAGATTAATCCAATTTATGTCACATATTCCCTTAAAAAACTCCATTCTAATGAAACCAATCTCCTGCATCCTCAAGAACATACCAGTTTCATTTCCGTCTCTGTCCCTCCACTCAACTTATTTTGTTCCCCTATAATGGCTTCTCCTCTCCCTTCCATTCATGAGGTGCGATCACATCCTACCTCTGCACACCATGTCCTATGACTCCTCTGATTAATATATCTTTTATTATCAGTACCAAAGTTCAGCATGTAGTCATACATGAGTTAATTGTTTTGTGTGTATTCATTATTTCCTGATGGAGCTGGGAGTCCTGAGGAGAAAGGGGCAAGGTCTTGTTGGCTATCCATAAGATATCATGTGTTTTAAGCAGGGTAACAGGAGTACACACATACCATAAAATATAAAGGCATCTGGGACATCAGCCACAAAACATACTACATTAAGTGATATAAAATAAAATAGCCACTGCTAACTTGGTATTCCTTGTACTGGGAGAAAGAGCTGCTCAGCTTAAACAAAAAAGGTCTAGTTAAGAATAGTGCAAAGCACAGAACTAAAAACAGCAAACCAATGTTGATATCCTTGAATTCGTCAGTCTGCTCTATATCTCTCTGGAGTCAAGTCAGTATGTGATTGCTCTAAACCTTACTTGGGGGCTTTCCAGAAACCAGGAGGAGCCATACTAGAACCAGGGCCAATACAGGTCCCAAACTACAGTTCCCAGGAGACAATGTTCCATGAACCACCTTAACCCCTGACCAAATAAGACCAATATTCTTGCCAATGACCTGATACCAAGAAATTTCCTGAACCAACCCCATTGCCTGGCATGCTTGCATTATCCATTTTCCTAAATCAGCCTGAGTCTTCTATAAATGTCACCATGAGCCAGACATATCCAGCCCAACCTCAGAATTTCAACACCCACCAAATGTTTGAATTTGTCTGGCTGGGATATTATACTTTTTCAGAAACACCTCAACTGTGGACAAGTGCCTACAATAACATCTAGAGAAGCTAGAGATGGCAGGAAGCATCAGGCAGTATGCTCTTCTCTTCCTGTCTAGGATTGCAGTCTGGGCAAGATGAAAACAGATTTTAATGTCTCCATTTTGAAGCAAACACAACTCACCTGGCATCACTATACTATAATTAGGTTTGCTTTTTCTGTGAACTATATTTTGCCTTCAAGTGTTTAGACCCATCTGATGTGCTGGAGGGAAAGGGGGAGTGGGAATTCACTGTATCCCTGTAAGGTATTTTCATTTCATTTGAGAAGCTTAATTAATGTTGATGTGTACAAACAAATGTTGTTTAGAGAATGATAATGACATACTGAGATTATGAGTAAATTAAAAATTAACACTATCTTTGAAAGTTCATAAAAGACAGGCAGAAATATACCTGGTCACAAAGTCTTTACATAATACCAAAGGAAGAGATGAACTTTTGCTCATAAATGCCCACTATAAACCATGAAACGTGCCCTTTTTCATCTACTGAAAGCAAAGATGTAATATATTTGTGGAGCAAGATTATTTGTGAGACACCATAAAATTTTGTAGTGCATTAATTAACCAGGGATCTATGTGGTTCATTAAAAAAATCATTTACTGCACTTGACTGTAAACTGCTCATAACTTTCCTGCTAACATTCAGGGTAGACAGGTGCAAGTAAGGTAAGAAGACAAAGAGGATAGGGTTAGGAGAATGAATAGGATGAAGGAGCCTATTGGATGGATTTTTCATTAACTAGAAGGATGCCCCAATCCTGAGACTTGGCTCACAGCCTTGGCAGGGTCGGGGTACTGCAGACTTCACAGTGTTGCTCCTTTGTTCATATTCTAATGTGTTTTTTAGCACAAAACAGAAGCTACACTGTTATGCTGGAACATTTCATGACCCTCAAGTCTTTTATCTGAAATCGAAGCCTAAATTACTTCTTTTATCTGCCTGGCTTGCTGGCCACCCACTTTGAGTGCCTGAATGAAAATGAGGAAGGCCAGAGCTGTCATATTTCCAGGTTTCAATGAACTTCCCAACATCTCAGAGTGCAGAGAACTGATTTGATTACCAGGACTTTGGAAGGCAATTTTTCAGAATCCAGCAGGATGTAGGAGAAAGCACCGCCTTTGGACTAGCCATGGTGATGGCACTGGCTGAAATGAATGGAATAAGGTCTCGTCCAACCATCACATCTTTTTCATCCTCTTTCTTAGTAGGCTTCAGGCAGGTAGGCGGCTTTGTTTTCTGTGACTATGACAAATCCATCCAAACTAAGTACTTCTACCTAAAACCAAGAATACAGTTTCTCTGAATAGAAATCAAAATCAATACTTTTGTGCTCTGAGTTTCCTTCTTCTCATGACTTTGTCTTATGAGATTCATGTGTACCCTTGAAACAATAAGATATTAGTTATTTCGTACATTTCTTTCATAGCAACAAAGATTCCAAAAAAGCCTAAAAACAAACAAAAACCCAGACAAACAACATTGTTTTTCAACAAAAATGTAGCTTTATTAATGAGTGATTAGCATGAAATTGGGGAAAACTTGGTTTATCTGTATCTGTGGGCTGTCCAGGCAAAACTCTGAGGTATGCAATTTTATCTTGAGCTTTGTTCTCTTCTGATACTTCTTTCATTTGCTACCTTCAAGGTCTGCACTCCATTATGCTCTCTAGTGCTCTAGGCTACTTGTCCTCAAAGTGTAGTCCCTTTGATGTTGGAGCAGTATCAGCATTATCCGCAAACTTATAAGAAACACAAACTCTCAGAACACTCCAAGTCTCTGAATCTCAGAGAATGGAGTGATCTATGTATGAAAAATTGGAGAACCACTGACAGCCTTTTCCTCCTTCCTTCCCTCATTTGAAAAAGAAAAAGTGTTTCATTCCTTTCTAATGGTGATGATGATGCTTATTATGAGTGAAGCATGTGCTAAGTGCACCACATCTTCACAGCATTCCCTGTCCCGATTTAGCAGATACATAATGACATGCTACTACAGCAGAGAACCTGATCAATGTTTACTATTATTATATATACACAGCCTTAAACAAACCAAGGTTATAAGTCTGATTCTTATAGATGTCCATTTATATTGGGCCACTCTGAGGTTACAAAGGACAGTCCTCAGTCTGAGACAGACATTGGTCCTAAGAGGCAGGCATGTGACTCATCAGAACAAACCAGTCAGAAAAAGGCCATAGAGAATAACCAACAGAGAAAACCCCACCAGTCACTAGGACATATTAAAAGTGTTGCATATGAATTATGATATCATTACTGATACCTAGAGGACTTTACAAAAATATTTCCAAGTGTGTGGTTTCACTTACATTAATTGTATTCCAACACATTTTCTGCAGACAAATTTCTTTAACCAGATCAGCCTGGGAACAGAGAGGAGTGGGGTGCAGTCAGCCGCAAGAGGAAGGGGCAATTATGATGGCTCCGCACATGTCATCAGAGTGGTCTTGGCGGGGTGCTCTGGTTGCCCAACATATTGGGGAGAGATGGAAATTGAGGGCAGGGTAGAGCACTGACAACTGAGGAAGGTACTTATGCAACCAAGGGATGAGGTGTCAATCTGGGGAAGGAGGAAACAATCTTTGTGCATCTCAGTCTTCCTTTACCTTGCAAGCGAGGTGAGAGAATCAAGAAGCTGCAGCCCCCACTTCAACATGAGAAAAAGAAAGTGTCATTACTGTAGCTCAAACGTTCCATTTCTCAGAATGCATTCCTAATTTCAAAGTGTGTTCTTTAAAAGCAAGACTGCACAGAATAACCATTGAAAGATTTAAGACTGTGGTTTCCTACTTGAAAGTGACCTACTCATCTATTCATTCAACAAACACTTCTAGAGCTCCTAATGTATACCAGGCAGGGTACAAGGAGACTTCATATATGTCTCGTGAAGCTTATGACCCAGTGGTCCAGGATATTTGCCATTTTGTTCCGGTACAAATTTGAGTCATGCATTGTGAGGATTACGTACAACCACTAGGCAGGTGAGGAAGCTGGCTAAAGGACTAGAACATACATCTGACCCTGACATTTTTATTTTCTAACCATCCTTATACACACTTGTAAAATGCTAAAAACCATTTCTTCATGAAACATAGCCATTATACTTGAGGGTGAGGAAATACACAGGAAATATTAATTTTGCTACGAAAACATGATTCTGGAGAAAGTCAGGGGACTCTATAAACATTTCTACAGCCTCATATTTGGAGATTTATAAAAGACTTCAGGTATATCCCTCTGGATATCAAAAGTCTACTGAATATTATTCTTATCATATCTAATTATAGCAATGAGAGTTATTAATCTCTTCTGCTCCCTATATCTGTGAGACATTAGCCTGAAGGAGAAATTAAACTCAATATTATTAATTCCATTATCTTTTCTAATTTTTTTTGTGGTAAGAAATATAAATTTTGCCATTTTAACCACTTTAAGTATATAATTTAATGGTATTAATTACATTCATACTGTTATGCAACCATCACCACTATGCATTTCTAATACTTTTTCATCACCCAAACAGAAACTGTAACCAATAAACAGTAATCACTATCCTCCCTACCCCAGCCCCAGTTCCTGATAACTTCTAATTCTCTTTCTGTCTCTATGAATTTGCTCTCTTCTGATACATATCTCATATAAGTGAAATTATATAACGATCATCTTTTCGTGCCTGGCTAATTTCAAGTTTCATCCACATTGTTTCATTTTTTTCTATAGCTGAATAATGTTCCATTGTATGGATATACCACATTTCATTTATCCAGTCATCAACTCACAGACATTTGGAGCATTTCCACCTTTTGACGGTTGTGAATAGTGCTACAATGAACATAAGTATATGAATATGTGTTCGAATTCTTGTTTTCGGTTCTTTGGGGGGTATACCTAAGAGTGGAATTGCTGGGTCATATGATAATTCCGCATTCAGACTTTGAGGAACTGCCAAACTGTTTTCCACAGCAACTGCTATCAGGATTCCTATGAGGAATGCACATAGGTTCCAATTTCTCCACATTTTTACCAGTGCTTGTTATTTTCTAATTTTTAGTTATAGCCCCTCTACTAGGTATTAAATAATATCTCACTGTAATTTTGATTTATATGCCCCTAATGACTAAGTATGTGGGAATCTTTTCATGTACGTTTGGCCATGTGCATTTCCTTTTTGCAGAGATGTCCGTTCAAGTCCTTTGTCCATTTTATTTCTAGATATTTTATTTATTTTTATTTTTAAAATTTTCCAGTTTTATTGGTATAATTGACATGTAGCACTGTATAAGTTTAAGGTGTATAGCATAATGATTTATCATATACATACATACATATGTATTATGACATGATTACCACAATAAGTTTTATTAACATCCATCTCCTCAAAGAGGTACAAAAAGAAAAAATGTTTTTTTCCTTGGGATAAGAACTCTTGCGGTCTACTTGCTTAACAACTTTCACAATACCATACAATAGTGTTAAGTATAGCCATCATGTTGTGCGTTACATCCTTAGTATTTACTTATCTTCTGACTGGAAATTTGTACCTTTTGACAACCTTCATCTAATTCCCCCTCTCACTCACCTCTCACCTCTAGTAACCATAAATCTAATCTTATTTTCTATGAGTTTGGTTTTCTTTTTTAGATACCACGTGTAAGTGAGATCATACAGTATTTGTTCTTCTGTCTGACTTATTTCATTTAGCATAGTGCCCTTGTATCTAAGAATTCACTGCCAAATCCAAGGTCATGAAAACTGTCCAATGTTTTTTTTCTAAGAGCTTTGTAGTTTTAGGTCTTATATTTAGGTAATTGATCCATTTCTAGTTAATTTTTATATCTGGTATGAGGTAGGGGTTCAACTTCATTCTTTGGCATGTGGAAATTCAGTTGTCCCAGCTCCATTTGTTAAAAATATTATTCTTTCCCCATTAAAAGGACTTGGCACCCTTGTCAAATATCAGTTCACCACAAAGATATATAGGTGCATTCTGGACTCCCAATTCTACTCCTGTGGTCTATATGTCTAATCCTTAGGCCAGTATCACACTGTTTTTATTACCATAGCTTTATAAGTTTTGAAATTGAGAAGTGCAGGTACTCCAACTTTGTTCTTTTTTAAGATTATTTTTTGCTATTTAGGTCCCCTTACAATTCCATATAAATTTGAGAATCAGCTTTTGCATTTGTGCAAAAGAAAAAAATGTTAGAATTCTGATAAGGAATGCATTGAATTTGTAGATTATTTTTAGTAGTATCGACATCTTGGCAATATTAAGTCTTCCTACCCATGAATATGTGATGTCTTTCCATTGAATTAAGGTCTTCCTTAAATTACTTTAGCAATGTTTTGTAGTTTTAGGTGTACATATCTGTCGTCCTTAGTTAAATTTATCTCTGGGTATTTTATTCTTTTAGATGCTATTTTAAATGGAATTATTTTCTAAATTTTCTTTTCAGATTGTTTGTTGCACACGTATAGAAACAATTGATATCTCTGTGTTAATCTTCTTTCCAGAAACTTTGCTGAATTAGTTTATTAGTTCTAGCAGCTTTCTTGTGGATTCTTTGGGATTTTCTATACCTAGGATCATGTCATCTGCAAATAAAGAGAGTTTTATCTTTTTCTTTGCAATTTGGATGCCTATTATTTCTTTTTCTTGTCTAATTGCTCTGGCTAGAATTTCCAGTATAATATTGAATAGCAGTGGTAAAAGTGGGCATCTTTGTCCTCTTGTTCCTGATCTTAGGAAGAGGGCTTTCAGTTTTTCACCATTGAAATACGGTGTTAGCTGGAGTTTTAAATAAATGCCCTTTATTTTGTTGAGAAAGTCCCCTTCTATTCCTGTTGGAGTATTTTTTTTTTAGTGTTTTTATCATGAAAGGATGTTGAATTCTGTTGTACACCTTTCTGCGTGTCTATTGAGATGAGCATATGGTTTTCCCTTCATTCTATAAATGTGGTATATTAAATTGGTTGACTTTCTTAAGTTGAACTACAATTCCATTATTTTTTAAAAGATAATTGCAAAACATGTATTACTATACAAAAACTATACTCTGAGCATCATTTTAAACATTAATTCATTATTTCATTCAACCATGTATTAATTGTACTCCCAGACATTGTTCTAAGTACTGAGAGTACTTCATACTAGTGACCTAAACAGACATATATACCCTCCTGGAGTAACATTCTTGGAGGGTAGACAGACAAAAAGCAAGATAAGTAAGATGCATAGTGTGTAAATTAGTGATAAGTGATAAGGGAGAAAAAGCAACAAAGGGGGGGAGTGTAGGAAGAGGTATGAAGAGGCCGAGATCTTAGAGATGCCTATCAAACTTGCAGCATTACAGTTTACACACACATGTCCATAACTTAGCATTGCTTTAGAAATAAAGAAAAACACTTTAAGTGAAGGGAAAGAAACTGCCTAAATGAATTTAGTGTCTTTCCCACAACAGTCTCCTTCCAAGCTACAAGCCTTACTAGGAAATCCTATTTCCTTTTGGCTCCATGTCCTCCACCAACAGATTCTGACCCTGTTGTCAAATGTAACATGGTTTTCAGGTGTTGTGAGCCAATGAGGGCATAAAGGGTTCTCTTGAACAAGAACAAGGTTGTATCATCCATCAAATGTCAAATGAGTAGTACTTTAAAATAAAATGCTTCGACATGCCCACCCTTTTCATTCTTCAACTCTTTTATTCATTTTTGATAACTGAAAATATTCAGGACTGTGTATTTGTCTGTAACTCCTATACACTAATTTCCTGATACTGTATGTTTCTTTAAGAAGTTATAAAAGGTTAAATTGTCTTTTCATTTCCGATTCCAGCATGCTAACAGAATTTGAATTTATTCATCTGACTGTCAGAATAAATAAAGAATATAGCACAAGAATGAAGAGTGGGCATGCTATTTGATAAGCCGACTTTAACGTGAAAGCAACAACTGAGTGCCACTTAACTAAATTGTAGGAGTAAACAGAATATATATCTAGTTTTTTAAACCCAGATATGCAGGCTAAACTTGCCTAATTTAAATTACAAAATAACAATATACTTATTACTTATACAATATACTTATACAGATTTTTAATATATAGCTTCCTAGAAATGACAATCATTTGACTTTATATCAAAGAGGCTGCCACCCTGGGATGACCAATGTTTCTTTCAGGCCCATTTAACTCACTCGCCTTCCCCCATCACAGTAGACAGGACATACTGTGCGAGCAACAGAAAACCTGTGCTTCCTAGTCTTGTGCTCAGGCCAACCAATTAGCATGTCACCATGAGGGGGCAGATGTGCATGAATATGGAGCATAGAGCCTCATTTTTCTTTTCAGTCTATCAAACCATGAATTCACTAATCCAGTTCTGTCCTAAAACATTGGGGGTAGTGGTGAGGGGGAAGGGTGCAGTGAAGGGAAGGAGGTTTCACAAGCCCCATCTACAGAGATGTGAAACTCAGAACAGTCAGGCTCTGTAGGTTCAAAGTGTATTTCTGAATGAATTGGCTCCATTTTTCTAAACCCAGGTGTGCTTTCTGGTATTAGGTTGTAGATACACAGTGACCTCCAAATTATTCCCTATGGAAGACAGTCTTGATGTTATATCATTCATTTACATAAAGAAAAAGGAAGACTTGCTGTAAGGTTTTGAGCCTAAAAATCAACAGGTGTAACCAGACATTTAATAAGGAAAACCAAAATACCGAAATGAGATTACTGGTTGACATGAGCTCAGCAAAAGATAGGAGAATGAAAATACACAATGTCTAATTTTATTTATCAGATTAGAGCTATTTATATAGAAAATTACTATTCTTTGCTCATCAACACATTTGAAGGCAATGCAAATACATCCCTATTGCTACTGTGCCCAAATACTTCTCTGCTATTAGCCATAGTTTCATATTAGAAAAACCATAATAGAAAATGTGGCCAAACAGCTAGATGGAGTGTTCCCAGCAATATGGAGAAACAGTTGTGTTTATGCAGAGATTAGTCTTTCAAATTGAGAGATCTCCAGAGCTCCGTTTGTACTTAAAAGGTTTGTCTTTTTGTTACCCAGTAAATAGCTCATTCATATTCTACAAAGAAAACCCACTAAATTGGGAGAAATGGCTGTATTTAACATTAGGTAGGGAAATGGGGCTGAAAGCTAGAAAAGAAGCCTATTTTCCCCAGTTTCTTGGACTAGATTAAAGCTTGTCTTTATAATTTAAAATAGCCTGCTTTTTCTACATGTAAGAGGCAGAAATTTCATGAAATACTGAGAAGTACCATCCATAAATGCAGAAATTATGCCAGAGAACAAGTTAAGAAACACATTTTAAAAAAGAAATCTTGGGTCCTTTTCTCTTATTCTGCAGCACATATTTCTTAGCTGCTATATTTTCCCCAGAGATAGAAGGGTACTTGTCAAGATGGTCTAAAATGCAGAATGCTGCAACTGGTCTTCATGTCAGGGCCATCTTTTCTAATGCACAAGAGTGCCCATGAGAGTATCTTAGGATGACTAAAATGTGAGTTGCAGCATTAGGAATAAATACCAGAATTGTGTGGGTGGAGTGTAAACTATGTGAAGTGAATCAGAACCTCTGGGAGGCACAATGTACATGGGCTAACTCGCTATCTCAAAACACACACACACACACACACACATACACACACACACACACACACACACACCAATTAGGGAGAAGAGAATATGTGTTGAGGACTGTTTTAAAGCTTGTTTCAATATAAAAATAACAGAATAGAGCTACCATGTTAACAGGCAACTAAGATAATGCATCTGTTTTTCATCAGTCGTGTGTCCATGGACCAATCATTGTCTGTGCTCTTTCAAACCACAGGCTGGGGTAAGGAGGGTGCAAACAACTGGAAAGTGGAGCCTGGCAAGCAGCACATCCTTTCAAAGAAACAAAGGAGGAGAAAAGAGCTCTCTTTAGAGACAAAGAGGATTGGGAAAAAGGAGGGAGCCTGAGAGTCTGTCTTTGCCTGTCAAAGTCCTGGGGCAATGCGGTCACATGCAGGAAGAAGTCAGTGCTCACAAGGCAACCCTTCCCCAAGTGCACACACATCATGCCTGAATCTAGAAACTCTGTGTGGTATGTTCAGGGAATCACCAATTGTTTCACATAAATTCTTACAGTCTTGGATCCCCGGTAGGAAAAACACTCCACTATCCTTTAAAGCCATCCTCAGTTACTGCCCCTAAGGTCTGGACTTAACTGTCAGCTGTCCATTAAGAGCCCATGGAAGGCTTCCATGGCAACCCCACCCAAAGTGTCCAGATCTCCCACAGACACTCTCTCATGAAAGCAATGTTACACTCTTTGTGTCTAGGTAGCAAGTCGTTCACCAAAAGGTCAGACCTTTCTGGCTCCTTCATTATAGAAAAGTTCCTGGATGGGACTTTGCGTGGGGTCTTTGTGTCCCTGGACAATGTCATTACTGTCATTGCTCTGTCCCTTACAGCCACCATAACTGAGCCTACCCTGGTCTTCTGGAGCATCTCCCTGCTGCACAAACACATCCTTTCCTTGGAGAGGTTTTCGAGACTTTGGCATTGAAGACTTTTGTATTAATTAAGTGAAGAAGATAAATTTCAATTATGTACTTCCCAGATTTCTCTTCTACAATCATTAAAATCAGTCCCAAGATCTAATTGCTTATAAGACACTGAATATCTTATAGTTCTATGTGAAATTCAGCTTATCTTACACCAAACGTCATTTTTTCCTTCCTCCCTGAGCACATGATGTGATAAATTACATCCTCATTCACCTAAGCTTGATACCTGAAAGCTTTGCTTGGGTTCTTTCCACCCCCAGATCCACAGTCCATCAGTCATCCTGTCTGCACTTAAGTTTCGAGAGTACAGTAGCATCCCTTATTTGTAATTTTGCTTTCCTTGGCCTAAAATTATTAAACGGAAAATTCCAGAAATCTCAATTCATAAGCTTTAAATTTCACTCTGTTCTAGGTAGAATGATGAACTCTCTCCCTGTTTAGGTCTATCTCACCTGGGAGGTAAATCATCCCTTTGTTCAATATATCCCTGCTGTACACACTACCAGACCATTTAGTCATTTACTAGCATCTCAGTTATTAGAACACTTAGAGAGAAAGGTCATATTCACATAACTTTTATTATAGTATACTGTTATAATTGTTCTATTTTATTATTAGTTATTGTTGTTAACTTCTTACTGTGCCTAGTTTATAAATTAAACTTTATCACACGTATATACGTATAAGAAAAAACATAGTATATATAGGGTTCGGTACTATCTGAGCTTTCAGGCATCCACTGGGGGTCTTGGAATGTATTCCTTACAGATAAGTGGGGACTACTGTATTCACAGTGAACCCTTGCTTCCCAGTCTTACTACTATTATCCTATTCAGACCTACCTCACACTTGGCAAGCATTATTTCTAGTATGTCCACAGTTGACAATCTGTCTACTTTGGGGATGGTAAAAGATTTCATGGCGTTAGATGTTGTTCTATTGCTATAGTTGTTGCCATCATGGTATACGAAGTCTGCCCACTGTTTAAAAACTTTCTGTAGTTTCCAAAAAATAAATCTTGACCACATTAACTAATTAAACAGTTGACCCCAAAGTCCTTCTTCAGCATAACTTCCATTCCTACAAGAACCTTCCACTCTCCTTCAGTAAAGTCAGTACCACTGTCCTCCAAGTCTTCCTGGCTCTTTCTTTGCTTTTATTTAAAATGTCCCCCACCTCTTTCCTAGTGCTTACCATAACTCTCAAAATCCCATATATTTTTCAAGGCTCTCTATACCCCTACCCTAGACCCCAGGTCTGGTTCTTCTCATTTTCTACAGTAGTCCAGCATTCATGAACACATGTATTCATTCTCTTGAAAGATGTCCTTGAAGCATCTCCTGTGGGCAGGCACTGTGACATCCAATGGAGACAAGACAAGTCAGCTTCTTGTTCCCACAGAGTTTGCAAGAAAATAAACCAGTCCGTTCCAATATGATGTGGTAGGGTGTATGAATCACTCATTATGATGAACAAAGATGTTGATGCTACCAATGGAGGTTGAGTAAGGTTCTTAGGGTCACACAAAGGGCAAGCTTTATATAAATAAAATTTTCAAATATACACATAATGGGGATTATTCTCAACATACTTATATGGAGTCACGATCCAAAAAGTCAGGACTTATTAATTCTCTACCTTAAATATTTTCATCATTGATTCTTTTTTTGTTCTCTCTCAACAGTATCTCCTCATAAGACAGATAGAATTTTATTTACTCAGTCAATCTATTAGAAAAATACAACAACAAAAAAAGATAGATACGACATTGCTCACATGATATGGATCCACTCTAATGGACTGCTCTAAACTACCAATTTAGGGAAATAATGTTAGTTAACCATTACTTTCAAATTGATCTCCATTCTTCTGATGTACTGTATCCTTGCAAAGCACCTCCCTTTTATATCATCTTCAAAAAAAAAAAAAAACTTGAGAAATGGTATAGTGAAATGAGAATACCCACAAATGAGAACTTAGGAGACACTGTTCTAGATTTAGCTGTCATTAACTGTATGACACTAACTATGTGACAGAGCTGGATCTAGTGTCTGTCCTAAGGTAAAAATGTAGGGAATACTTACTGAAATGAAGATGCTGGACTAAAATTTGTAGCCTAGGAGCTAATGTAAATGTCCATATATCTCATAGAGTGAAAACACTATGAGAAAATGTAAAACTGGAAATTTTCTTATTTTTATTTAAACACAAGACCATATGTATTAGCTTCCTGTTGCTGCTATAACAAATTACCACAAATTTAGTGACTTAAAACACAAATTTATTATCCTAAGTTCTAGGAGTTAAAAGTCCAAAAAAAATTTTACTGAGTTAAAATCAAGATGTCAGCAGGGCTGCATTGTTTCCCAGAGGTTCTAGGAGAGAATGTTTCTTTCCCTTTTCCATCTTTTAGAAGCTATCCACATTCCTTGACTCAAAGCCCCTTACTCCAGCTTCAAAGCCAGCAATAATGGGTCATGTTTTTTTCACATCACATTAATCTGACCCCACTTCTACTGTCACATTTCCCTCCGACCATAGCCAGGAAGGATTTTCTGCTTTTTTAGGCCTGTGTATTTGGGTCTCTCTGAACTGTCCAGGATAATCTCTGCAAGTCAAAGTCCTTAACATAAAGTCCCTTTTTCCATCTAAGGTAACTTAGTCACAGTTTCTGGGGATTAAGACATGGACAGCTTTGGGGTACTATTATTCTGGTCCCCCCGCCACCTTATATGTAATTAAACAAAACAAACAAAGCATTGCAATGAATGTTTTAACATACAAGTAGAACTACTCTCTTGGAAACATGTTTAATTTTGACCTAGTCACACACTCCAGCCTGTATACAAGTCTGCTCAACTAGGAAGCACAGGATAATGCTTGTACAAATGATATGTGCATAAGAAGATCCATTTTCCTTCCTCAGCCAAAGAAGTGGAGCTAAACCTTACATTGCACATGATGACAAACAGTACTTTTCAAGTAATGTACAGCTTTCCTTCTTAGCTGCTAAATTTATTTTGCCTGAGTGGTATTTTCAATCTTTTGTCACATATAGTTGATGCAAATGTGTAGGTTTGTTGCACTGTTCCTGCCTTAAAATTAGCCACCGAACTCCTCCTTTTTTATGTTCCCTCCCTGTAGAATCTCCATGTTCTTTATGCTATGTTCTTGATCCAGGTGGGAGATTCACCATTGAATGGATTTACAACTCTTACCTTTGGGAAAGTCAAAAAAATCATTAGAACATGTACTAATGACAAACATTATGGTGCTGGGATATATTGTTTTCCAAAAACATTCATGGGTTTGCTCACTCAATCAACAAATAATTCTTAAGTACTAGTCATGTTCATGGCACTACAGAAAACAGAAAGATCTCTAGGGTATGGTTCCCTGCCTTCAGGAAGCTAATAACATGAAGGCCAGAAGAATAAACACTGAAATAAGTAAACTACAAAAAAGAAGCAAGATCTCAAGTGCTAACAGAATGGAGCTAACAGCAGAGGACATTAGGGAAGCTTGTGGAGGGAGGCATTAATGCTGGACCAAGGACAGTGAGATGTGAATCTTTGAAGATGAGAGAAAAGACAAAGGAGGGGTAGAAGTAATTTTAGAGAATTGTAAATTATCTATGCAAACCAAATAATTTAGAAGAAACCTCGTATTTCAGGAAAAACAGGTGGCATAATTCTGCTGATCTACAATTTATTAAGATTTTTTTACCTTAAGATTAGGGTCTAAACTTTCATTGATAGTATAAATTGGTTTATATCTGTAAATATAATATTGTTTTCTCTTATAAAACAATAGTTTACAAGAGTAAATTATAATAAATATATGTACATATAATTGATTTATATGTGTGTGTGTGGGTGTGTGTGTGTATGAATGTTATATCAAAATCAACATGCACCGAGTGTCTACTATGTGGTAGGCTTTGCGCTAGACACTGAAAATCTAAAATAAATAAAACATAGACTCTACCCTAGAAGGATTTACTTATAATCTAGTAGAAGAGTGGTAATTAAGTAAAGTCCAACATGATATGGGTTAGAGGAATCTGCAAGGTCATAAATAAGCACACTGGAAAGAGATAAAGAAAAGGAAATGGACCCACTGAGAACCTAAAATGACTCACACCATGATAGCAGTTTTGCTGGTATTCCTCCTGGGAGCATAGAGTAGCTGAGCTGTGCAGGAAGTGGTAGAGGAAATGGCGTTCTCTTACAGGCACGACACACTCAGAGAAAGATGTACAGTGAGGGATTTAAGATTTAACAATTTCTAAAATCTAGTCTCCCCTTTTCAGGCAAAACTCACACCTGCCCCTCACTCCCCCATCACAGTTGGTCATTTTGGTAATTATTTATTCATACCGCAACCCAGATCACCAGGTACATTTTCCACCTGGAGCTTTGACCTGTCTCCTGCTTAGGAGTCCATGAGGAGATGCCCCTTAGTTCTTGGAAGATGTATTCTTAACACATCAGTGAAACATGCAATTCTTCCCCTATACGCTTGGGAGCCAAACAAGAACACGTTTATTCTAACAATGGAAAGAACTTGTGAGACAACTGGTACTCCTATAAGGGATCTGTTAGATATGCACATGGAAATCAAAGAATCGTATATTGAAACAGTGATCTTCTGGTGCTCTGAATAAAAAAAAAATAGACTAATAAACAGGCTCACTTCACAAATATTTTTGCCTTCATAATCTTAAAAAATATGCAATCGTAATTTATCAATTTGTACAATTGAACAAATACTGGTTCAATTGTACATTAAGCTACCAAAAATAACACCAAAAACACTGCAGTTTTCACAAAAACACCAATATTTGCATTTTGAAAAATTGAGAATGATTTTTTACTATATAATAAAAATAATTTTTCAAGAAACATTTTGTATGTATTATAATTTCAGTTTTCTAGTCCTTTATCAGTAAATGTCCAATATCAATGTAACAAAAGTACTTTGTTAACTGATAAATCTATTTGTGTTAACAAATATATTTATTTTGCAACTACTTTATATATTCTAAATAATTTTTTTAAAGCTATGATTTGTTTGGTATAGCACTTGTGTGTTTTTCTACATATGGTGATAGCACATTGTATATATGTTTTTCTTTCTGTATATTATGATGTTTTGATATCTTAAAAGACCTTTCTAACTAGAGAGAGACTGCCCCTTCCAGGGCTAGTCAGTTCTTAGAAATAACGAAGGACTTAGCCCAGAGCATGCTTTGGATATGCAAACTAACCAATCCAAAGCCAGATCTCTCTCAGGCCAGTACTCCCCAAGGAGCAATTTTCCTCTGCCTTTATCATCCTAGTACCAGGAATCAGGCAACTAGAGACTACCCCTATAGTCCAAACACTGCCAGAATTGCTTAAACTAGTCAATCTTAAACTATTTACCCTGCCCTGCCTTGCCTTTCCCATAGAAACCCCAATGAAAACCTGTGGCCTAACTCTCCCCTCACGTCTGTCTTCTGCCTCCACTCTGCTGTGTTTCCCTGTGGCCCTGAACGGCATGTAGTGAATGCTCTTTGGGACCTCTAAGGTTAATAAACTTCCTCCAAGCTTTGTTCTCTTTTCCTCTTGTGGCCACACACACATGACCTTATTATATTCTACGCATACATTCTTAGAACAGATAGAAAGCCTACAGATTAATAATATGCAAGGATCGTGTCCAAAGAATTTTTTAAGACAGAAATACTAAGAACATCCATATCATGAAGTAGGCAGAGGACCGGAGAAAGAAAAAAAACAGAGAAAGGTTGAAATGAAATTCTCATGACTCATTCCTTTGTTCCCTTTCTTGTATGTCTATTACATTCTGTAGGAATAAGTCCACAATGCATGTCCTGTAATAGGAGATAGTTCCCAATCTAGAAAAGAGGGCAATTTCATTTTCCCTTTCTTACTGAGGGCAAGGACAATGATTGGGTGTTTTATATAAGGTTACTGGAGTTGCTTCTTTAAGAAAAAATGGAAAAAACCATATTGGTTCCCAATCACTGATAAATGGTAAATGGTATCTAAGAAGAATTACTCAAGGTGGGACTTCTGCTCAAAATGATATAGAATTGTATTCAGACAGAGGAGGTGCTTGTTTGAGTCTTATACGTGAGGTTCAGTCCCTGAAAAAGCCTCTAAGGATTCTAAGGGATCTTTCAGTCTTGCAATTTAAAAGGTCAGAATGATATTTTTAAATAAACACCAACGTAAACTGCATTTATAGCCACCCTCCAACACACACACTTTGTGTCCATGCTCATTTCAAACTACTTCTTACTTCTCAAAGTCTTTTTTGACTGATGTGGCAGTCTGTAAAGACCCAAAAAAGACGAGGCCACAGCCCACAGGACATGCAGGGTGCAACAGACTCCAAGTGTAGACTTCTTCTTCTGTTGTATTAGGGAGCCACGGTCACAGGGATGTGCACCATCTGGAAATTTCTGTCTGCCCTTGGGATATGCTTTTATTCCTGGTGCCCTAATGCCTCTGCTGAAACCTTCATTCCATACTTCATTTGAAACAACCCAAAGTACAGACAGCAGACATCGTTATCTGCTTTAAGACAAAAAAAAAAAAGCAGAAAAAGAAGAAAGAAATAGAAGTGAAGGAGGGAGTCAGATGGTGAGATGGAGGGAGGGAGGGAAGGGAAAAAGAGATGAGAAAGTGTATGTGCGTTTCAAAGTTTAATACATGTGCGGGAAGGTAAGAAGCGGGAAAAAATGTGTTATATCAAAATATCCTTCCAAAATTACCATAACGATATATTAAGAAAAGCCTGGAGAAAGGAGAGACTATGATTTTAATTAAAATCTATAATGAGTTTCCAACTACACAAGGAAGCACTTTATATAATTTCCCCAACTATATGTTAGTGACCTTGGCTGCAGGCGGAATGTGTTAGTTATGAATCCTACTATAAAGAAAGATACTCCAGAAGAATATGTTCCTGGCATAAATATACACACACAGATATACATATATATGGGTATACATACACATATATACACACACCTGCATGCATATATAAGTTGACAGAGTGCTGTCTATGAGACTCTTGGGAACAATTTCTCTTTCAGCACCCCCTTTGGTAACTCCCCTACTGTTCTGTTCTTTAGCTGAAGAGGTGCCTTCTCCCCTCTCAAGTCAGAATATGGTCTTGCCTCATGAAGATAATCCTCATGTGTGCCTAGGCCAGGCTGGCAGTTTGGGTTCTAGGTCCAGGGCAAAACTTTCTGTGTTGAGGAAATGAGGAAGAAGCACAGGAATCTCCAAATGAGGGGTTAGGGACAGTTCATAGGGGATAGATACTTACCATGCCCTCCTTTTGCTGCTCTCCTTTAACAGTCAGATACATCTTACCACCTAAGCCTGACAAATAAATTCTGTTAGAGCAGAGACTTTGGCTTTATTCATCTTGAACATAGCAAGCTCCTCTCAGGATAAATGTTTACTGTTCAGTTCATATTTTCAGGGATGCCCTATGCTAACAGTCTTTGACGATATTACCCAGTTTGGGTGTGAACATAAGTGAAGGGGAGATGGGCAGCCAAGCTCTTGGACAGCTGACCTGGGAGCTGAGAGGAACGGTGAGGGAGCTGACGCTTGCTCTGTCCTAGTCGCACAGTGGTCACATCTCTGCACCTGCTCTTATTCTCCTGCCTTAAGCATGTGCACAAAGTAACCAAGCCCAACTCTTCCATGAAAATTAAGGATACACAGGACAGTGAGGAGGACACACCCTCAGAGGGATGGATGTCTGGGCTTTCGGATAATTCTGAGAAGCTCCTGGTAGTTCTCTACATTCTCAAATCAGGAGCAGTTGTCACTGTAGGCTCCAGCCTCTTCTCATCGCAGGCTCCCCGGCACCTCGGAAGGTAGGGGAAATGTGTCATCCACATCTGTGCTTCCTCACCCACCTTCTTCATCCTGTCTGCATTCATGTCATGATTATTTTACATTCCATTAATAGAACAAAAAATTATATGTCTCAGGTATATAATATGAGTGGTATGTTCATTCAGGCAGCAGAAACAACTAAAATTGCTTTACATCTTTTTATCAAGGGATTCTCCCACTTCTTTTCAAGAGTTCCTGTTTACATCTACCCTCAGTCAGTCATCAAGACTCACAGACAGTATTTCTAGCTCAGATTAATGGCTGTCCTCAAAGCTTCTACTATTAAATCTAGCCATTTCTTCCATCATTAAGTATGTAGTAAGCATATCCTCTATTGCTTCAGCCACTCCTTTATCCTAGAACACTCATTTCATAACTAAGAACTTTTCAGACTTACTGTATCTGTTTTATTTCATCAATTGACAGTATAAAGATCCTTAGCTGGGTAAATATATAGGTTATACATAATATATTTTATATATTCTTCTGGATCCTTTAGAGTTTTTAAATCTTAGTTTTAGTTTCAATATATATCTAGAATTTGGCCTGCATGGGCCTCACAGACACACCCTACACCATTGAGGTGGACAGACATCCTACCTGAGACAATGAATCGTAGTTGACTAGTTGATATGCCGTTATGTTCTAGTGACAGTTAATTATATAAGTTCATTATAATTGTGCAGTTTTCTTTTCCTATTATGAAGAAAGTACCACTTTTTTTTTCAGGTTTCCAATATTTGTGTAGACCCTTGAAAAGCTTGGAGACCTCTAGCTCCATGCCCAAGTGACCATTGAGTAAAATTATATACCTGCCAACTCTGGAAAATCCCCAGTCCTGGTGCTAGGATGTGCTTAAGCATGCTTGGTCCTCTATTGAGCTTCTCCTGGGCCCTCCCCAGCAATACCCATGCCTCTTTTCCCAGGTCCTGTGTCTGCCCATGGGTGCAGGTATCCCAGCATCAGTCCACTTTAAGCTCTTTGTAGGTAAGGACCACCAAAGTCTTACACAATTTGGATTGCCCAGCACATTGACTGGTGCATATGAATCCACTCAACAAATACTGATCGAATACATACTTGGTTCCATGCCCTGTCCTTGCTTTGCGGGATCGAGCAAAGTATACATCAAGTAGGATATTTCATAATCAGATTAATTTATAAATGATCATTATTTATATCTGAAGTCTCAGGATTGTATGATCTCCAAGGCAATGCAAGACATCCAATACAACAGCTCTTGTCATAGGTACACAGTGCTTTCCTGCTCCCCAACACCTTCTAGACAAGGCTGGCTATGTGTCTGCCTGAGCCCCGAATGCACTCAGCACCCTGCCCACCTCACCTCTGCCAGCTGCTTGGACCTGCAGCTTGGGCAAACTCCCAATGTTCGCCAAGGATTTCTTCCTGTTACCCTCCTTACATAGGCAGCTGTCCTTCAGTGTGGTCAAATGCCACCAGCCCTGTACAGTAGATAGCATCTGGCTGTCTTGTCCATTCACTCTAAATATGTTTTTCACTCAATTGTCTTCTGCAAAATGAGAGCAACCCAATAAGGGAGAGGGAAGCAAAGGGTGCACTGAGGTATTAATAACAGCAAAAATTATGAAGAGAATGGAGTCATTTGTTAATATGAGCCAGGAAGCAAAACAAGATAAAGCTATAAGCCAGAAATTCAGAATTCTTTATGCTTAAAATGTAATATAATGTACTTAAATCATCCCTTTAAATTTCGTACACTGGAATTCTTTTATTCATTTATCTAACACATTCAGAACCTCTTTTTTTGAGCTCAGAAACTCCATCTAGATAAACATTAACCACAAACATGATAAAATCTAATTTATTTTAATGAAATGACTGTATACTACCATTATCATTAATAGTGCTTTCCCACCGAACTCTATTTCTTGCTCACTCTCTCTGTCTTACTAAAGGGAGTTCTTCTATCATCGTAAGCCCAGAAAAGCAACACACTTTATAAAGAAGATAGGAAGTCCCTTTTGGAGAAAAACACTATAATAAACAAAAACAACCATCGAATACTGTGATATGAGCAGCGTCCCTACAATCAGCACTAGTGCCGGAATGAACATCTGCAGTGTAAAAGTGATGCCCATTAGCTCCTGCAGCTTGTTAGCATATTTTAATGCTGTGATCACAGCTTTCTATTTCTATCAAGGTGCTACTAGGTGCCAGACTCTGAATTCACACACTGCGTCATTATTGTCTCCAATGAACAGATTATACAGCAATACTAGGGATGGGGGTTGAAAGATAATGAGCAGGGGTAACACTGGGAAAGGCAGGTGGTGTACCTGGTACTTTGTAACAAACAGATGGGTCAGTCACACAGAAGGGGTTCTAATTTTAGTGGGTACCAGTAGACATTTTATGCCCTGATGAACACCTCTCAAAAACCTGTAAATAATTATTATTTACAAAGAAATACCTTTGTTGGATAAATATTGTCTTCAATATTTATCTTATTCAAGTTAATAACACAAATCACTGATTGAGATGTTTTTCTTTGTTTGTTTTGTTTTGTTTTTTCTTTTTTGAGCCACAAGGGACTGTTGGGACGGAGTAAACCCAGGCCCAAGGTGCTAATGAATCAAGGTCACTGCACAGAGTAGTGAAGCTGCTGATTTGTATTCTAACTTATTCCTGTGACATAAGTAATGCAAAAATCTACTGTCACTCAGGATCAAAACAAGTTTCAGTGCTAGGCATCCAAGAAAAACATCATTAAGCATCCTGCCCCTCTGAACATTACACCCAAAGTTTCTGTGTAACACTACAGCAATTCACAGGTCTCCTGATTTTCATAATGCACATATACAAACATATACCACAACATAATGCACACATACAAACATACACCACCAACAGCAAACCAAAACAAAGTCCATCATCATTTGTTTGCAAAGGGGAAAAGAACCGGACCCTATATCTTTCCTCAAATACAATTCCTTCTGTTATTCAAATGTTATATTTGCACACAATTAAATCCCATGACACACATGCATTATAGAGTGTTGGAGAGTAAGGGAATAGGGAGAAATGGTAAAAGGGTACAGATTTTCAGCCATAAGATGAATAAAGCTTGAGAATCTAATGTGCAACAGGGTGGCTATGATTGGTTATGCTGCATTGTATAAATGAAATTTGTTAAGAGAGTAGAACTTAAATGTTCTCAACAACAACAAAAAAGATAAATATGTGAGGTGGTGATGTGTCAATTAACTAGACAGGGAGAATCCTTTCACAATGCATACATGTATCAAATCTCTATGATGTACACTTTAAATACCTTACAATTACGTCAATTATACCTCAATTATTATTTACAAAGAAATATTTTAAAACTTTAAAGAAAGTTGTAAAGTACAACCAAGATGTTGATTGTTATGACTGTGGGTGTTTCCTATGTTAGTATTTTTTTTAACTCCCCAATCCCAAGCTGATTGGTGGCAGAAGACCCCAACTACCCTTTACTGGGAAGATCTGCCCCATGAGGCAATGTTCCTCTTCCTTTTCAGCTCAGTGACTAAGTTCTACCCAAGCCTCCCAGAAGGAGGCTCCTCCTCTTCTCTGTGCCGGTTCCCATTCCCTTCAGAGACTTGCCCAGGGGTCCTCCCCCTCCTCTAGTCCCTGCTGGCCTCTCCCAGACAGTCCTTTGCCCTGAAATAACCTCAGTCCCTTCCTCCCTTCCTCACTTCCTCCTTTCACAGCACTGAGAGCCTCTGAAGGCTGCCGGGTGCTGTGCTGGGCCCTGAGATTACCACAGTGAGATGTGGCCTATAGAGCAACAGCAGGCCCCACACTGAGGGACGCCCCAAAACAGGGTATGTTGCCAAGCTGGGACACACTTGGACTACTCCTGTATTCATCTCCTGAGGTAGCTTTCACACTCATTCCTCCCAACTGTTTTTATATCATCTTGACAACTATCATAACAATATGAGTATCTTCATAAACTATTGAAAAGGTGCAACCGGTGACAAATGTGCGGGGGGTCTGCCCTCTCTGATAACCTTCCTAGTTATGTTTCTGTGTCTCTGCCCTCACATGTTGCATATCAAGTTCACCTAAAGGTCACATACCCTACTGAAGAAGGGTCCTTCCAGGTGACTCCTTTATTCTTTGTCTTTTTCTACCACTGCCTTACCTGACAAGTTAGTGTTAGGACATTATACAGTGGAAAGATAACTGGCCTAAGAGATAAGAAGCATTGTACCAGAGTCTCTGCCAATCACTATTTCGTGACCTTGAAAGAGTTATTTACACTTTCAGGTTTAAGTTCCCTTGTTTATGAAGTGCAGTGCAGAACAAGGTGATCTCTAAGGACCTTCACACATGTAATTGCATTGTACCATATCCTCACTCTCCTCCTCAGAAACCTTCAGGATAAAGAATAGAAACTATTTGGTCTGACATCCCTGACTTTCTAGAATCTGGCCCCAACCTACCTTTCTAGTAATGCTCCTGAAATTCTTCCCTTACTTCCAAGCAAGCTGGCTTATAATGACAATTCCTATATGACATCTCTGCTCACCTACTGTGCTCCTGCCTCCTTCTTTCAGGCTGCTCAAGACAGTAAGAGTTCTCCAATACTCTGCCTCTCATGATACAGACTGACCTCAGCACCAAATTCAAGGAAATTTTCCCACACACTGGCTGGCACTGGAGAAACTATCCTGAACTTTTACAGAACATCTCAAGTGCCCTGTTATAGCACCAGATGGAAAAAGCTGAAGAGACCATGTCCTGTAAACCCTGCAGCCACCCTCTCCCCCCCTGTATAATCTATACCCACTCTATCACCCACACTCATATATTTTGCACCCACCCCATCGACTATTCTCTTGCACATCCTGAACCTCCTCAACCCCTCCCATGTATACCTGCACCCCCCCCACCTCATCCCCCATACACCTGCAACCACCCCATGCCCTAGCCCTGTGCCTCTCCCATATTCAACACTCACAAAAATACTTTCTGTGAAATATGCCTCCCAAAAGGATACATGTTGATATTATTTAATATATCATTTTCTGCAAGTAACTACCCCAAACTTGTTTGCTCTAGAGTACTCTCCAGCCTCCTGTCCAGACATTATCTTTCAATAACTTATTCTCTTTCAACAACATCTGAAAATTAATCAGTCCTGGTATCTTGTTTTTTGGAAGAAGCCAACTGCACTGGCCATCAGTACTTGTCATTTCCAGATTAAAATGTCTCAACATGTAAACAAATATGGACAAAAGTATGAGGAGGCAGTGGCCACTTGGTCCTGCTGGCCTTTTGGCGAGTTAGCAGGATGTCTTGGTAGCTCTGAGAGCATGAAGACTGTTTCCACCTTTTGGAATCACACTGGCATTGAAAATATTCATTTCATGCCAAGCCCTCTCCCTATGAAAAAGACATACTCAACATTTCTACCTTTAAAGTATACATAATAAGAAGAGGGGCATCTCTCTTGGTTGCCATTCTGTGGAAAATTATGTCAAGTTACAGACACAGACCTAAATCAGGTTATAGAAGATAAATAATTATCCTTGCCTGGTTTAGCCACTCCCCCCCATTACTGGGAGAGTGGCCACTTGGCTTCAACTTGTTACCTGTTTCAAACCCAGACTGTTAGAGAGACTGTGCCAGTCTGAGCATGGCCCACCGCTGCACCTTACCAAGAACAACATTTGGGCCTTCCTTCCAAGATCTAAAGGGAAAAGAGTCAGAGGTTTAGCTCAATTCCTTTTTTCTCTCATTTTTAAGAATCAATTGAATAATGGAGGCCCAGAACTCCCTCTAAAGATAAAGAGATAAAGATAAGGAGGCAAAATACCCAGTCATCCCTTCCAGAACAGGTGTGTGTCAAAGTGAGGACAGGTGCCTTTTCTCAAAGAGGAGGAACAATATTTTTGTAGCCAAGGCACATACATGAGGCACCCCCCAAAATCTTTGGAGTCTTTGAAATAGGCAGATGCATGTTTTGTTCTTCTGATTATAAGTGAACAGAACCAAAACATGCTGGAGTTCTGCCAAGTATTGTCATTTGCCTTCCAGACACCAGAGGCTGTGAGTGTAAGTTGGTATCACGTCCCCACATTGCACTTTGTGGCCACAAATGGATGCTCCTTATAGGTTATCCAAAGGGAAGGAAAGTTTATGCCCTAATTGTAAGAGTCTGATGGGGACAGCAAGCAAGGGTTTTAAAGAAACAAGACACCTTTCTGAAAGACTGTTGTTGTACCTTCTAGGTGACCTCAGTGATATTTCTGAGAACTGTTTTGGAGCAAGGATGGACTTACTCACTGCTTATGGCTGCAGCTCTTGAACACAGGATCTCTTTCTTTCCTGTCCAGAAATTGTGTACATTTTTGATCTTTGATTTCCCTTTTCTTCCTGGGAAGGAAGAAGCAAAAACCATCTACTATTCCCTCTGCTATGAGCTCTTAGGACATAACAAGAATGAGTGAAGGAGTTAAAAAAAAATGATTATTGCTAAATTTAGGTTGCTGGAGTTTTGCCAAGTTAAAAGCCTTTGATGGTGTCTCCGTTGAGATATGACTAAAAGAGCTACAGGCCATATGCTTAATTCAGAGGCCTGACCCTCAGGAGGTCCGGTCACTCCACCTCTGCAGGACAGGTCTCATCACATGACAGTTGAATTCTATCTTTATTTTTGTGATTTCTCAAAGATGGTTCCTTACAAGTTTTACTACAGACACTTTAGGTAATTTACCTAGGGCAAATATATGATTGTTGACATCAAGCCTAACAATGAAGCCCCTCCCAGCTGAGCTGAGTCATGCTCTTCTTGTTGGTGGTCCCCTTGCCTTCTCCCATAATTTCGTCCTGATAGCAACATCCCACTTTCCCACCACCACCACTACATTTAGACTGAGAGTTTTCATATGTAGAAACTCACTACTTGTGTCATGTAAACTCCATTCCTGGTACCCAGGAAATACTGAGTAAAACAACCACCAGAAGTGTCCATGCACTCAAGTGCACCCAAGCAGGGTGCTTATGAAATTTTTACATTTCCTATACAACCACCATTAGCAGAGCTGGCTGGGATGAGATCCAGCTTTGGGAAGTT
Organism: Rousettus aegyptiacus; assembly: GCF_014176215.1. Lineage (NCBI taxonomy): Eukaryota > Metazoa > Chordata > Mammalia > Chiroptera > Pteropodidae > Rousettus > Rousettus aegyptiacus. The sequence goes on from NW_023416287.1 coordinate 45,167,670, forward strand.
CTCAGAGATTCATCAGAAATGATGAGTCTCTAAAACCCTTCCTAATTAAGAGGCTAAACCCATGAAAATAAACAGTCAGGACAGCCTCAACTGGAGCAGTACCAGGTTCATCAACACACACAATTAATGCAGGTCACCCGATAGTCTGTGTTCTTGTTTTAATGATAGGAGGAAATGTCTTCCTTTTCTGTTCTTCTCTAGCCTTTCAAAGATGTATGAATTAAATCATTCTGAATTCTGTGGTGGAGTACAGTTTAAATCAATAGTATTACCATACTACAACTCTCCTTTGACATTCTCTCTAATGCCTAATATTTGTCAAGTTTGCACTAAAATTGATCAGTAGTAGAGGGTGTTTTCTTTCAAGACCCCCTCTGAATCTAACCTCCCCACCTTTCAGCCTCCTGCAGGAAGCAGATCTACATTGATTTCTATCTGATTACAGGAGAGCCTGTCCTGCCTTTCCCCAGCTACTTAAGCCTTCGTGTCCTTAGAGACCAGGGCTTTGCTCAGGCAGAGAACGTCTAGACAGTATTCATGACCCATCTGTCTGGCACAGCCCAGTGGATGGCAAACTCTATTAGAACTGAAACCATTTTCCCCTTCTCCTCCTCCCATCCCTCTCCCCCTTTGCTAAGCAGGAATCTGACACTGAAAATTACTATCATTGTTGCAATTCTCAAAATAGCACCGCCAGACTTTCATTAACATCCACGCTAGACTACTAAATATTTAAAGAAGTGGAAAATTTCATCTGAAGTGGGCCAGCCCCACATACATGAAAGCAGTAACAGAATCAAAATGTAAATTTAAGAGGTTGTTTTTATCCACGTATATTTAGTGTCACAGCAGGAGGAAATGATGCCTAAGATTTATAGAAACTTTCCCTCCCATTTGCTCTCTGCCTTTGTTTATTTGGAAAGGCAGAATTGCCTTTCAACACTCTACAAGATTTTAATTGATCAGAAAGCTGCCTTAGAGAAACAAAGGCAGCAAACCAAAGTGGGCAGCAGGGAAGGGACCTGCCTTTTGGGGGGTAAAGGAGGAGGGAGAGCTTGACCAGTGGCGCCTCTGTGGCCTACCTGCCAAAACACAACTAGGTGGAAACTTGTTGCCAGTGACCACCTGCAACATGATCAGCCTCAGCCTAAGAGATGCATATCCTCCTTCTCACCTTGTTTGAAATATCATTTTCACACAAGTCAATAATTGTTTTGCTACAGGTTCTTTTTTTTTTTCAGTTGAAAAAGGGGGTAGAGAGCCTTGTCAAAAGAATACACAAGGTTTAGCAGAACAACTTGATTCATTGAAAGCAGGCTTTACTACCAGCCTTGACCGAGGTAAGCCAGAAATAAGCAAAAAGAAACTTCAGAGCCCACACCACCCCATTTCACCATGTTCCGGGACAACAACACACTGGAAGATCCTTTTCCCACCCTCCCTGCTGTCAGCAACATCAAGAGTCTAATCCACTGTGTGCCTAAGGACCCAGGAAGCAGGCAGGGGCCCATGTGTGCTTCGCTGGCACAGATGTAGGGGCCAAAGAGCTCAGGCTAAAAGCCCACATCTTTCACAGAAAGTAAATAGAATAGAGTAATGGCAGAAATAGTCTCTCTATTCACTGAGTCTCATCAAACTTGAGCCACACGATCATTCAGGTCAGTTCTCATTATAGTCGCCCTCCTGATGGAGAAAGTAAAACAGAGGGGAACTGACTTCCCCCAGGAAACGTAAACAGTACACACAGTCCATGCAGAATGGAAGAAAGGATTAATTAATCAATTAGTAAAGGAAACTCAAAAGAACTCAATAAAATCAATGACCCCTGTTACACTGGGTTCTTGGGTTAATTTTTTGTAATCTATTTGAAAATCCAGAATGAAACCAAGATTAACATTATCTGCGTATCAATTAAAAATTGTCCTATCAACAATTGTTCTTGGAGCACTCACTTATGGACCTTCATAATAATAGATTTGATCTCCACCCCCTCCAAACTCTATAAATCTTTAAAAACTGATGATTAAATCTTTATCTTACTGAAAAATATTCATGGAAAACAAACAAACAATGTCCAGAAGCAAAACAAAATTGCAGCCCTGAATTCAATTCCCAACTGCAGCATGTTCTAGCTGTGTGACTCTGAATAAATTATCTAACCTCTCTGAGCACTGTTTCCTATGAAATTTTTCTAGGATGATTTTGAGAGATAAATGAGATGATGCTTATCAACTCCTGGGACTCAGCAAATGGCAGTTCTCCGCTTCCATCATCCCTACCACTAGGAAGCTACAAGCTTTCAGATAAACTCCTCGCATCCACTGGTCATCAGAGAAAGGGAGTATTGCTACTTCTCTTTGAGTGAGAGATGATGAAATACATGGGAAACAAAAGTAGGTTAAAAAAAAAAACACCAAGATCTCTGAGCTCCTGTTGTGTGCTCTTGTTCTTGAACAGTCAAGATGACAATCAATGGATCCAGACTGGAAGGGATCTGAGAGGTCTCCTAGTGCAGCCTCCTCCCCAGCAGCATTCCCACTACTTGTCCACTGAGCCTTTGCCGAGAAACACAAACAATTGCTATGAAAGATGCGATGGAAGTAAGAGAGTTTAATGTGTACTGCATCGCAGAAAATAGTACTGTATCAATGTTACAGTTTTTGGGCTTTACTAAGTATACTACAGTTATAGAAGAGAATTTTTTTCTTAGAAAATACACATTGGAGTATTTTGAAGTAAAGAGACACAATGTCTACAAATTACTCCTAACTGGTTCAGAAAAAATTAAATTTGTAAATGCGAAAAAATGTAAATGCATAAAGACAGAATGATAACAAGGATAAATTTTGTAACTTTATAATAAAAGTTTGAAAATTATTTCAAAATAAACTTTGAAGGCAACGAATAGAGAAACAGGGTTGTAAATGTAATATTAATTGAGTATTTACTACATGCCAGGCATTATTCTAATTGCTTTACCTAAACTATTTTATTAGGTTCACAGAATAACCCTTTGAAGGAAATACCAATATTATCACTTTCATTTTATGAATGAGAAAATCAAGTCACGAAGAGGTTAAGCAGCTTGTCTAAAGCTACAGTCTGTGAGTGGTGACTCCAGGATTGAAATCCAGGGCCTGATATTGTACTTTGTAGTTAAAACAAATTGTAGGACCAACTTGGGAAACTAATCACAGGTTATAATGTTGATTATAACATTGTGCCCACAGGAAACATGGTTTCCAAGTAGCAATATGAGACTCAGGGTGCAAGGGATACCTTGGCATAAAATGGGGACCTGTCCTGGTAGTACTAATCAGGCAACTGAAGCTAGACACCACCCCCAAACTCAGAAATACATTCACATGCTCACACACATCCACACATGCACACACCACACATAGGCGCACACTCACACACTCTAGCACACATACTTGTTTGGGCTGGGCAGGAAGCATTTCACATTTCTTCTGAGCTTGATCTGAATCAGCCCTTCATTTAGTATGTGGATATTCAGAAGCCAAAAGGTTCGTCTCTTAAAGGTTGCTGTATTGAGAAATCTTGCCCCCAGTAAAACTCAGTAAAAGTCTATCATACTATTCATCACAGAATAAACACTTTACACTAGAGTAGGTTTATACTCTGGTTAATTTGGGTGTTAATACTAACTAAATATAAATTGTAATGACAGACAATTTTCAGGAGTATATCATCTCTTTCTGTGTCCTATCATGCAGGCTCACTGGATTGTATAGGTCTTTGCAATGCTCCAGTGCCACTAGCAGGGTACTCGGCCACACCAAACAAAAGTTTTTTCATCCTCTAGTCAGATTTGAGTTTTCTAAAATAATCACATTCATCCATTCACTCAACAAATATTCACAGGTCCATGAACCATATGCTATATATGTCACTTACTATATGCTATATATACCACATACCATATGCTATATATGTTATGCACCTTATACTATATATGCCAGGTACTATATGCTACATACACCATGCACCTTATGCTATATATGATATGCACTATAGGAGGCACAATGGCTACAGCAGAAACCTACAGGCACTGTTCAATTGAAAGCTATGCTGACAGCATGCTGGGAAGTAGCAGAGAAAGGATAGATAGCTTTCAGTTCAATTAAATAAATACTGTCAAATGTCCATATGGACAGCCCAGGCTATGTTAAGAGTGCCAGGGCTTCCAAAGATGTAAACATAGCCCCTGTCTTCAAAGAGCTTAATATCTAGTGGGAATTATACTTTTACAAGCAGAACAGGCACTTTAAGAGGGGTACAAAGTGCTACAAGGTTCCAAGTAGGAGAAATCATTTCTGGCTACGGGGAGTGGAAATACCAAAGAAAGAACTAGTCTGGGTGTGGAGGGGAAAATAATTGGTTCAGCTTTAGATGCTCAGAGTTTCGGAGCTTATAAGAGGTATTACAAGCAGTTGGATACATTTGTCTGGGCTGGAGATAAGAATGTGGGCATGGTTTTAAAGCCATGTGATATCTGGAATTACTCAGGCAAGGGCAAGGAGTGAGAAGTATGGGCCGAGGATGGTACCTGGGGGACCAAGGAGCTGCCAAAGAGAAGGAATAGCTGGAGGTGTCCAAAGACACCAGACACCTACAGATCCTGCGACCTCAAGGCAACAGAGAATCTCAGAAAGGGGATTATCAACCTTATCAATTGTGGAGATAATAATAATAAAATCAAACAGAAAAATAGTTCACTGGATTTGGCAATGAATAAGTAACCAAGGAAAAGTAGCTAGGGGAGTACAGTGGTTAGAAAAAAGAGGTTAGAGAGGGAGCAGTCAGACAGCTGTTTAGCTATCTTCCCAATGCAGAAGGAGGTAAGCTGGCACTGAGATGGAAAGGGACAGGGGGTGGGACACAAAGGATGGAGGACAGGTGGAGGCAAGCAGAGCAGATCTGGACAAGTGTGAAGGAAAGGAGAGGGTTCCAACTGGGGAAATGCAAGGATTCTCAGGGGTGCTGAGAGCTCTGCCTGAGTAGAGGCCATGCCCAACCATGATGTAGTACCTGCTGGCAACGGAGGGTTTCTTGGAAGGAGCTGGTGAGCAGACTGCAGCCCTGGAGTCTACAAGGTAGGTACAGCCGAGGGCAGTGTGCTCAGAGGCATAGGGCTGTTAAGAAGACACTTCAGAAAGTCAGAAGTAGATAGGGGAGGACAAAGGATAGGAAGAACCTAAGAATGTATTGGAAGAAAAGGAAAGATCAACCAGGTGAGGTGATGAGCAGGTGTGAGGGAGTAAGCTCATGGGACTCCCAGTTGCTGTGGGGGTGCTGTGGGGCTTTGGGACAGGGTCAGACCCTGCACTCCTGAACTTTCACCTCTTTTAAGTTGAACAAACCATTGGGGCTGACAGAATCTTGGATAAGACCTGGGAGTTGGTTACCTAAGTATAGCTAGGAGGTTTCTTAAAAAGTTTTCATGTAAAAATCAAATGTATGTTAGTTAATTCATCAGTTCATAATGACACAAAGTAAATCTCATTGGTTACTTCTTAAAGGCAATAGAGAATTTTCTCATTATTAAGAAAACTGATCCTATATTGATACCTATTTCATAATAATCACATAATTGACAGAGAGTTTCTCTTTATAGAAGTATTCTCACTAACTAATGGAGAAAAAAATGATAGAATTTGCTTATGACTGTTTTTGTAACCCCTAATGACCGATGATTATCATACAACAGAGAGACAACCAGACGGGATATGCCTCCTGATGGAAGGCAACAGCATCTATAAAATTGCTTTAAATACACAACTTTCAAACCTCAATCTCCCCAAAACCTTTAGACCAAACTGCCAACTGACAGGAATTATAAGGGACAGAGGAGCACACTGAGTAACTTCATGGGAAAGCAGTCAACAAAATCCAGAGTATGGAAACTCTATAGAACAAACAATCCAGACCTTTTCAGCAAAAATTACAAGAAGTATGGGGGGCATGGAGAGGGGGATATAGAGTGAAAAATTCTTAAGTTCATATAAATCCATCTTGAAGCAATGCTTTGAGATTCTCTGGGTCCTGGTTCAAACAAACTGTAAATGGAACAAAACAAAACACACATTTGTAAGACAATTGGGAAAATATGAATTTTAAAAGGATATTTGATGTTATTAGAGAATTATTGTTAATGTTTACTGAAATTATAGAAAAAAATGTCTAGTCTTTGTGAAGGCTGGTTGTGGATAGGCTCTCTATATGGTTATGAGCCTGGTCTCAAATACAAAATACTTAGTGTTACCTAAACTTATCATGGTATTCATTTCACAATGTATGTAAATCATTAGGCTATATACTATAAACCTACATAGTGCTGTATGTCAATTATATCTCAATAAAGTAAACGAATGAATAAACAAACAAACATACTTGGGAGGTGGGGAGTTGACAGCCAAAAGTGAAGTACAGGGTAATTTAGCTCAGTACCTAAAATGACTGATGTCTTGAACATAGGTAACAAGTAGGGTGCCAGATCCTTTAGCCAAAAAATAAAAAAAGAAAAAGAGAAAAGAAAAAAAAGGAAAAAAAGTTGAGGAAAGTGGTAAGAGCTGGTTTGGGAAGAAAGACAATGAGTCCAGATTTTAATATGTTAAATTTTATCTTATTTGGTTGTTATGACTATAAATGGACTTGGCGAGAGAAAGTTTCCTTCTGAAAAAGTCCTAAAGTTAAATTCCTGGCTTAATTGGATACATTTTATTAGCTTTGGTTCATTGGATTTTGAGATTCAGTTTTATGAGGTCACCTATTGAGAAAGAAGCAACTTCCCCCTCCAGTAGAATTGGGAGAATCAGAAATTCCACTGAAGTTGAATGTAAAAGTTGTTCTGATTGACTGCTGGCTTCGTACCAACTTTTTTACTATGAAGGACTAGTAACATGAATTCTTTACCAGTGACTGCCTAAGGAAAGTCAGTTTTTGCCAACACTTTCAAAGTACTCAATTCTTCGCAAGGCTATATAATTATTGCTTCTGACAAGTCAAAGGAACTCTGCTCTCCCCCACCAAGATGTGACAAAGAGGCTCTGAAAATGCAGTGTAACAGTAAATACTCAGCTTGGTAGGAATGGTGAGGCAGAAGGTCCACTGAGTGAAATGCTGGTAGCAGTGATTCCAGCATCACCCAGAGCAATAGGCAGACTGTGCAGCTCTCCCCTACTCATGACATTGGACCCACAGGCAGTAGGTGTCTTTTTAGAGACAAGGGCAGAAGATATAGCATGACTTACCAGCTTTTCTCTATGGATACAACCCACCTTTGCAACCCTCTCAGGCTACCCCTAACCCAGGCCTTCTGTAGAGTCAGGCCATCTGTCCTCACTCTCTCCACACTTATGCTTTTCTCTGCCCGAACACTGTCCTCCGCGTGACACCCAGCACATCTACTCCACAAATCCACTATAACTACCAGTCCAACTAGAATGATTCTCTGTAAGCTCCTGACCCACAAATTGCAGGAAATGCTCAGCTCTAAATACTCTGTGTTCATTTTTGTACATGTATCTTTCAGTTCCCTAACTTGACTATAAGCACCTTGATAACAGGATCTGTTTTCCTTCATTCTCCACAATGCTTGGTACAATAACTAAAGAAGTCACTTAATACTTTTATTTTTATAATTAATAAATAATTTCATTTGTAGTTTTAGTGCTCAGGAGTACAATATTTTGATGCAGTGGCATTAAAGAGAAAAGACACAAGAAAAACTGGCAATTTAGGAGCTCTGGTCGAGATGGTGTAGAGGGTAGAGGCTTTGTATGTCTCTTCTTGCAAACACACCAAAATTTTCACAAAACCATGGAGTAAACAGCAAATACAGTTGCCTGAGATCTGGATGAACAGAAGCCCTACAACTAAAGGAGAGAATTAAGAAATCACCTTGGAATGGTAGGAGTGGGAGGAGATGTAAGTATTCCCAGTCTCATGTGAGCTAAGTGAGACAGAGGCTACAGCAGCTGCAGATGTTCCCCTTAAAGGGGCCATGACCATGACCGGACTTTTGCAGTGACAGACTCGTTCACCCTGAGCTCCAGCTCTGAGGTGGCTGCTGGAGTCGAGGCGCCAGGGATATATGGAGGGACACCGAGTTGTAGGACTTGGCGATGGCAGGAGGGGTGGCTTTCTCCTGGGAAGAACTGTTAGTGGTATCCATTGATCCTTGGTTGAGCCCTCCTCACTCCTAGCATGGGGACACAAGCACCACTATAGTGAAGACATCATCAAACTGAATAACAGTGGTCACTCTGCCCAGAGGATTCCCTGAAACTCCATCCCTCCCAGCTTTTGGCCCTACCCAAGCCACATCCAGTGTGGTCCTCAGCATGCCCTGTGCTTCTTGCTGAGCAGCACCAAGGCCCACAACAGCAGCAGCCAGCATCAGTTTTTGTGTGGCCTCTTAAGACAATCATAAGCACAGCATGGGTGGCAGCCATCTGTTTATTGCTTGCTGAATCTTACCAGGTGGCAGCAGAGGGGCATAGGCTGGGGCTAAACATGACCTGCAGCTGGACCCCTTTCAGGACTATGCCACTGGGCCCCACAAAGCCATGCTACTAAGATTGGGAGACTTAGGAGCTTTACACAGTACATAGAAACAGAGAAAGGCAACCAAAATGGGGAGACAAAGAAGCATGCCCCACATGAAAGAACAAAACAGAGCTCCAGAAAAATATTTAAACAAAGTGGAGTCAAATAACCTAACAGATGCAGAGTTCCAAACACTGGTTATAAGGATGCTCAATGAATTTAGGAGAAGAGCGGATGAACTCAGTGAGAAGTTTAACAAAGAGGTCAAAAAACAAAAAATGAAGATATTAAATATAAAAGGGAACTGGTCAGAAATGAAGAATACAATATCTAAGATGATGAGCACATTAGAGGGAATCAACAAAGTGGATGAAGAGGAGGATCGAATCACCAATATAGAGGAAGAGGTAGCACAGGACACTCAACCAGAACAGCAAAAGAAAGAAGAATCCTCCAAAAGAAGATAATTTAAGGAGACTATGGGACAATATCAAGTATAACATTCATATCATAGGGGTATCAGAGGGAGAAGAGAGAGATTAAAAAGTTGAAAACCTATTTGAAAAAATGATGATGGAAAACTTCCCTAACCTGGTGAAGGAAATAGACATACAACCCCAGGAAGCTCAGAGAGTCCCAGAAAAGATGAACTCAAAGAGGCACACACCAAGACACATCATAATTAAAATGTCAAAGGTTAAATACAAAGAGAGAATCTTAAAGGCAGCAAGAGAAAAGCAGTTAGTTACCTACAAGGAAACACCCATAAGACTGGCAGATGATTTCTCAAAAGAAACTTTGCAAGACAGATCTTGGCACAAAAACAAAATTGTTGAAAAAGTGATGAAAACCCAAGGTCTACAACCAAGATTACTTTATCCAGCAAAGCTATCATTCAGAGTCAAAAGATAAAGAGCTTCACAGACAAGAAAAAGCTAAGACTTGGAGTTCATCACCACCAAGCCAGTATTATGGGAAATGTTAGAGAGACTTCTTTAAGAAGAAAAAGTATGTATCAAAAATTGAATAAAGAATGGCAATAATTACATATCTATCTAAAAGTTCTTCAAATGAAAGAGAATTAAGTGCTCCGGTCAAGATACAGTGGCTGAATGCATAAGAAAATTATATATGCTGCCTACAAGAGTCTCACTTCAGATTAAAAGACACATACAGACTAAAGATAAAGGGATGGGAAAAGATATTGAATGACGGACCTAGAGAGTGTTGTCCCGAATGAAGTAAATCAGGTGGAGAAAGACAAATGCCTTATGATTTCACATACATGTGGAATCTAAAGAACAAAATCAACAACAACAACAACAACAAAAGAAACAGAAACAAACTCATACAGAGAACATTTTGAGGGTCGCAAGATTGGAAGGGGTTGTGGGATGTCAGTGAAAAAGAAGAAAGGGATAAAGAAGTACAAACAGGTAGTTACAAAATAGTCATGGAGATATAAAGTATAGCATAAGGAATATAGTCAATAATATTATAAAAAATATGTATGGGGCAGAGGAGTACTAGATTTACTGGGGTGATCACTTTGTGCATTATATAGATCTCTAATCAGTATGCTGTATACTTGAAATTAATATGATATTGTACTCCAACTATAAGTAAAAAATTAAAAAAATTTATTGTAAAAAAGCTGGCAATTTAGGCTGATAGCATTTTCCTTCTTCTGTAAAAAGATGTACCCAGCAAAACTCTTTCCCTATGAGACAATCAATACCAGTCCAGTACTCTACATCTGTATAAAACCCTTTGGGGCTCACAGAAAAATAAACTAGCCTCAGCCAATAGACAGCCTGACCATAGTTTAAAAATAGAGAAGCAGGTGAAATTCAGTGTTTTCAAGGGAACAGTTACTTACAGCTACTATAATGCCTTCTTCCATTATCATTAGCATTGATGATTTCATAAATGGCAGTAACATTTTCTTTCTAACCTTAATTCATGCTAAATTTAAGCAAATATCAAATGAGAGACAGAGATGACCATCTGAGCCATGGTTTATGCCCACTACATAGGCAGAAAACCAATTCCAACTCATCTGGAAGTCCTGAAAAGTCCAGCTTGCTCTGCCATAAGTGAAATCAAATGGCAGAATACTGAATGTCTTCTCCAGGTGGGGGCAAACCAGATCAAGGAAACAAAACTTGTTCTGAAATAGGAACATGGAAGAAGCTCTATTTGTTTTTCTAGAATACAACATTTTGTAGACAAGAATTCCTACAATAATTTAAGTTTTCAAGGTAGAGAGGAAGTGGAGGTTTATCATCAGAGTTAGCACTGCATAAAGGGACACCGTCTGTCTGGTACAGGAAGCCTGTTGGTAGACCCATTCGAACCCACTTACAAATGGAAAGCTGCTAAACCTCATTATACAGCTGTTTATAGGAAGCAAATACCCATTGTTTATTCTGTATTCTTTCACAACAGGGTATGGGGAAGAGAAAATATTCATTCAATATTAGATCAACACCTAGCATCAGCAAAGAGCAGGGAAGCTATATCCTTTCCTAGCGGTACTTGACAATAAAGAATGGACCAACTACAATAAACTCAGAGCAAGTTTCTCACTGTAACAGGAGGGCCTGGCTCCCTCTGGTGATTTCAGATAATCTGGGGAAAGCAGTATAGAGGGGACTGCTGGCCAGATCAGAGCAAGTCACCTTTAGCTGGCAGGCCTGTCTAGAGGACAGTATGTATGGGAAACATTCAGAACCCCTGGGGATGAACTCACTTTCAGACACACGGAAACTTCTGTTACATAAATAAAGTGGCTCCTGCATGAAAGACAGATGATACAAAGTCATGGCGGTCCACCTCCCCAAGAAATGGCCACACAATGAGTGAAGATGATGATAGTAATGATGTATTTGTAGACTTCTCTTTTCATGTATCTTATTTCTCTTAAATCCTTAGAAAAACCTTATATAGTAGCAATTATTCTCATTTCAAAGATTGAGGAACTAAGGCTTAAAAGGGTCCAGTCACTTCCTTAAGCTAGAACTTGAACCCAATCAACCAGAAGCCACAGCCATGGTATTGCCCTTTGTCATTCAGTCTTCTTAAAAAAAGAGCACATTGTAAATAGTCTCCCATTTTCACTATAAAGACAACACACTTTATTTATATCTAAACTGGAGGGACCAATAATTTGCCATTAGGAACTTCAAATTCCTCTGTTAGGGCAAACTTTTGAAGCTGCCTGGGCAATGTTGAGCCATTTATGGATGTAACTGCTTCATCTGGCTTTTAAGAAAAATTAAAGTATTCACGTTTTTAAAATAGATGGAAAATATAAAAATAAAAAGACTTCAAAAACCAGGAAAGAAAACTGATGAGAAAGAGGGGAAGGGAAAGAGAGGGAAGAGAAGGGGTTCGATACATTAGGAGGACTGAAGTGAAAGGACCCTGAAGTGAAGGATAAGCACCTTCAAGATTCATAAAAACAGTCTGTGAAGTGCCCTAGGACAGAGGGCCAAAGGTTCTGTCCACCTGCTTTTCACATAGAACTCTCAAATCCAGTCAACGTACCACACACAGTCCTAGTAGTCTCTCCATAGCTTATCATGTATGTGCTTGCTGTTACACAAGTCTAGAGAAAACAAAACAAGAAATTGTCTTTAATTGCTCTTCTCCTTCTAAGACTCCCTGGCTTGAGTCTAGCTGACCTACATCAAGTACTTAGTACCCACAAGATTCTTTTCTAATTGCTGTGTGTGGACCATCCCATTTAATCTTTATGATAACCATTCTCATGACCCACTGTGCAGATCAGGCCACAGAGGCACCCAACTGTTGGGTACGTGCCAGGGCCAGGATCTGAATGTAGCAGTCCAGCTTGCAACAGGCAGGACAATCACTTCAGGGACCCCTTCCCTGCACCCAGACAAGCTGTATTATGCAAATTACAGTGTTGACAACTGCAAAGGCTACTGCATAAAACATGACTGAGGGAGACACATGGACCTACTACCACGAAAGCACACATCTAACCTTAAATTGTCTTTCGAAAGTATAGAGATGGAACCCTAAGAACTTAGTATCAGAAAAGGCAAACTGACATAAACAGAAAATTTTGAGAAAAATAATTTCACTATTAGACTCTTGAATTTAGCAAGTGTAAATAGCAGGCTTAAAATTTGCTAGGCACAGTTGTTTTCTGAGTTTTCCCCCAATATAAAAATACAGGAGGAACAGAGAATATTGTTTCTTTTTAAATATCTCTTTCAATTTCACAGTACAGTATCAATATTTATGTAATCTAATTTTCATAACAAAAATGTTAAAGCTTTAAATAACAACAAATATAACTCCTCAAAATATTGTTGCTAAAACTGGGCAGAATAAGCTGAATGTTTGAAGAAATGACCTCAGTAAGAAGATCCCATGAAGAGTGTCAGTGCTACAAACATTCCTCCACAACTGCAAAAACATTCATCCTCAGCCCAATTCATGGAGCCCAAGGAAATACAAGAAACAGAAGTTCAATAGTGTTTCAAATCTGCTTTCTCTCTCCTTCTTCATAAAAACATGAGATCAAACAAAAATCAATGAACTTCAAACTCTAATTTCACCTTTTCAAATTAAGAAATGCTCAAAGTCTCAGACTTAGGATTCACACATGTAAACACCTCACTCAAGTTGTTTTCCATCCAGTATCAAATAGAAAAACATACAATCAGAACCTTTTTAAAAACTCCAATATAAATTTTTGTTTTCTTATTTTAATTACATGATTAATTATGGACCCTCCACATATCTTTCTTTACTTCTAAATATTTAAAATTACTCTTTAAATATTCTACAACACTGATGGAAAGAATACTAAATTGATATTATTTTCTTGAATCTAGTCAGTGCTTCTAAGATAAGTACCAAAAGCCTATTTTGAAACATAGTGCCACTGGTCATCTCTGAAAATAGAATAAATTTTCCATTTTTTGCCACACTATCTTTCTATCCTAAAAGAAGAAAACATTTCCTCTGTGAAAATGCAAATCTCTTTTCTTACTCAAGAAAACAACATCCTTCCCATTTCTACAGGACTCTACTTCCTAAACATTTCAAAAACACAAATGTAATGATGCCAAGGTAAATAAAAGGGACTTACAGTTGAAGATGCCCGGAGGTGGATGTTCAGTCACCAGGAGACAGTTTTCTTCATCACTGTTGTCCCCACAGTCATTCTGTTGGTTACAGACCAATGAACCAAGATACAAGCATTTACCGCTGGTGCAGGTGAATTTGCACTCTGAAAAAGTACAATATAAAGCATGAAATAGTCAATGCAAGCTTGGTGCTCGTAGGTTATTTTTATTTCTTCCCCATTTGTGTTCCATGACAGTTTGAGAACTCAGTCTACCTAGAGATACGAGGAAACTGAACTCAGAGAAAGATAATCTCGGTAAGGAACTTCCTTCTATGAAATGCATAGGATAGTTTTTCAGGGGAAATCCAGGGCCTGCTATACATTACTCACCCCACATCTCTAACCTATGAAATGAGTAACATAGGTGCTTTCTTTTCATGACCTGTTCAGCAGAAGTCATAGCTATGAAGCTCGAAAAACCCCATGGTGGATTTCCATGCCTCCAAGGATGAGGAGCCTGTGCAGCAGTGACTGGGGCTACAATAAAATTTGGGAGCTCAGGCTTGATAAAAGGAGGTGCATATATTTTATTTACAACTTGTCACTAGATGTTGCGAGGCTCTGAGCAAAATGTTTAACCTATCTGGTGTTCATTAATCTCGTGCCTAAGAAAAACTAGGTTTAATACCAGGCAGGGGTAGCACTGACTTTATAACATAAACATGGGAAAATAATGCGTGCTCTCTGCTACCTGAGAAGCATCTATTCCAAGGGCCATGTGAGTGTCTTAAAACAGGGGTCCTCAATCCCTGGGCTGTGGACTGGTGTCAGTTGGTGGCCTGTTAGGAACCTGGCCGCACAGGAGGAAAGTGGCAGGTGAGCGAGCAAAGTTTTATCTGTATTTTCAGCCACTCCCCACCACTGGCATCACCACCTCAGCTCCACCTCAGATCAACAGGCATTAGATTCTCATGAAAGCACTGGTCCCTGGTGCCAAAAAGGTTGGAGACCACTGATAAAGAATAGGATGAAGCCCAACCCAAATCCCTGTAGGCCACATTGAACATGGGACCCCTGAAGTCTGTACAAATCAATATTTGAAAATGTAATTTACTTTTATAAGACTTTAAAATAAATGTGCAAACAATGTATTACTATCAATTTAAGCAATTAAGGATAAAGGAAATTACATAATTATATACATGTGAGCTCATAAACATCTATTCATATTTTACATTGAATATTATCTTGCATTCTGACTGTGAGCTTTTTCCTAGGAGCACCCACAGATTTGCATAATACGTCCTACTAAGTATGCAGCTGGTATATAAAAACCTCAGGAAAAGCATCCCAGGACCACACTGATGCTAACTATTATTATAGCCTCTTCGTTTCTCCTCAACTTTGTCTGCCTAGAATATGGCAGATTTGGATCAAGTCAAAGGTCTTTTCAAGTCTAAAATTCTGTTATTCCAGCTATACTGAGGACACATGGGGCTGCAGAGGATAACCCTTTTTGTATCGTAATCCTCAAAAGTATTTATTTCTGTGACCCAGTATGAAAAGGATATTACAGTTATTCATTTGTTCTCATTCTCTTAAAAGAGTATAGAAAAAGACACTTACCACAACCCCTGACCTAGTTTAGAATAACATGTGTACACAGTCCAAATGCACAACAACAAGTTCACATTGCTGGCTGCATCATCCCGGCTAAAAAAATCTGTGTGCTGAGTGTGATCCAGACCATGAAGTAGGAGCACTGCAGAAACCAAACTCTCTTCCCATAGGTGGAAAGATTAGAATCCAGCTGTTTGAAATTGCATTTATGAAGTGACTTTTTAAAAAACTTAATGGGGAAAAAAGGATGTCAAGGAAAGAATTTATCTTTCTTTCCTAAAGAAATATTGGAGTTTGAATTAATACCAAACATGAAAAGGATGTTAAGCTGAAAACAGGTATTCCTGATGTTGTTGAAATATTGATTGAAAAAAGGGAATACTACTTAAATTGAATCAAACTCCAATTAAAAATTAACCATTGCTGTAGTTTGAAAGGATCTCAGGTTAGGTTACCAAGTTCAAATGGTACTTTAAACCAGCAAAAAAATAAAACTATATCTGCACCTTACTCATTTCCACTTGTTCGACAGAGACCCAGTCTATAGTATTAAAGTATTCTCAAAAAATGAATTATATAATTCATTCATTCATATAACCAATATTTTAGCACCTCCTATGTTTTGTGCTAGGTATTGAGATGTGGAAACATAAAGATTAAAGAGCAAGCCCTCTTCAAAGGGCTTACAATGTGAAATTTTTTTTTAATGTGAGCAGTTACTAATATATTTGCTAACTTCTTCAAGGCAATATTTTCCTTCTATATATCTTTCACAACTAAAGTGCTATCCAACAACTAACAGGCTGGGCAGCACTCTAGGTGTGAAGGATATAAAGAAGGAATTTTGTTGAATAAATGAATGACCTAATCTGAGCCTCATGAGAATTTTGTGAAATAATTAGAGTAGATATTATTATTCCTGTTTTGTATATAAGGAAATTAAGATTCATAGATTAAATAATGCATCCACAACTAAACTGCTAAAAAATGACAAAATACAGATGAGTGTCCAAATTCTCTGCCTCTCTCTCATCTCAGCCTCTCTCCATCGCTTCTTCTCAGTTTCCAGACCTGCTTTCCTTTCATGAATGTGTAAGGCTCATTTGTATTGAGGATGTCCATTAATGTAACAAAGTTCTCGAAATACATTGTTTTAGTAAGTAGGCTTACCATTACTCAGGACACAATAATAAGGCTTATGGAAATATTAACATCAACCCATTGGATTTGAAATTCCGAAAATCTAAATCTTCATAACCATGAGTCATTAGCTGAATATCAAACTAAAGGACTCTCCGTCATATGGCTACTTGAATCAAAACTACTAGATTGAAATTTTGAACCTATCAACTTCTTGATGTGATATAGAAAATACTAGAAAATTGCTATAATGCTATTAAGTGTTAAAGATTAGTGCTAAAGCTGGAATGAAATTTCAGATTAAAGTAAAATGTATGTCCAAGTTAGCATAATTGGTGTTGGTAGAAGGTAAGCTTCCAACTCAGTCTTGACTCATCCTGCAAAGTCATCTCTGCCACTCTTTGCTTCCCAAAAGCCCAGTATGTTCAGATGTTAAGGGGTAGGTCTTCTAATAACTGTTATTGTGATCTTTCGAAGAACCCTAGATGAGAGGCTCTGTGTCTACATACTGAAATCACCTGGGCGTCTTTCAACACTACTGATGTCTGAACTCCAGCCCAGGCCACTGCTCTCACTAGCCTGAGGTACACCCTGGGCACTAGAGGTAGAGATCCTTAGAATAATTCTAATGAGTATTTAAGGTGGAGAAACACTGCCTGGTGAGTAGTAGTAACTCACTTATATTAAGCCCTCTCTTTAGCTAATAGTATTTTATTGGAATGTTTAGTTAGTATTTGACAATTTACTAAACAAGAAAAAACAAAACACTAAAAAATAATCTCTTAAAATAGGCAGATATTTTGATGTTTTCTGGATATAGGGCCTGATTGTTGCAGCTCTGTACTGTCAATAAGATATTTCAGAAACTTCGTGACCCCCAAACTCCATTTTGACACCATAGAGCCAGGAAATGTCCTCAATGAAGTAAAACTCAAGTCAGGGAAATAAGGTAGAAGAAAAAAATGTTTTATTATTATATTTTGTCCATTATTTGTGGAACTTAATATTTCTGTCAGAAGTTGAAGGAAATCAAAGATGGCTAAATATTGAAAATATTTTGGCTACAAATTCATGGTGATTTCAGATGCATAATATTGGAATGAAATACAGAATAAACAATTTGAGAACCAGTTCTTCCTTCAAGAGCTATAGATTTAATTTTTTTAATTATAATATTTAAATAATTCTTCTTCTTTAAAGTCAGACTTTTTAAATGAAGAAAATGGCATTCCTTTCTGCCATAATTCTCTGCGATTTCTAAAAAACAAAATTTCTAGAACCAGCAATAAATTTTAGAATCACATCATATACTGATAGAATAAAGAATTTTTCCCCAAATATTGGGTTTCCTTCGATTTCTCTACATGCCTACATAAACCTTCTGATGAATTTCAGTGACTTTGAATTGTCATAGATTCATAAAATTCTAATGCTGAGAGGGCCCTAGAGACACAGTGGTCAAAGCTCTCATGTCATAGATAAGGAAATAGCCTAGAGGGAATTCCTGACTTACCAAAAGTGGAGAACTAATTCCCTGTAACAGAACGTAAAACTCAAGATTTCTACCAAATTGGGAGGGAAAAAAATCTTTTTGTCCCAAATGTCATAATATGTACAAACTAATAGTAACTGATTGGAATATACTTTGTGAGAGAGGAGAAAGCAAAAGCATGACTAAGAGTAAGAAAATTTCCCACTATTTCGTGACCTTTATTTTAAAAAAGCAACTTTAAGAGTTCTGAAATCAAGCAAATGGAATATCTCAGGGTGTTTTGTGAATTTAAAACTTTTATGCAAAAAAAACCTATGTTAACAAAATTTTTTAAGGATCAGTGACTTAACAATTTGAATATTCTAAATCTAAACTTGGTCAAGATTCAAAGTGCTTAATCTTAACTTTCAGGAAAACAAATCTGCATCTCAGGGACCAAAGTTAATCCAGTTGGTAGAATCAACATATTATTAGTTAAAGGACAACAAAAAGCCCTTGAAAGTTGTGAAGGAAGTATATCTTAAATGTTCTCACCACACACAAAAAAGAAAGAAATAGTAATTAAGCAATGTGATGTTGTTTTAGCTAATACCATGATGATGGTGGTCATCGTTTTGCAAAATATAAGTGTATTGCATCAACACATATACCTTAAACTTATACAATGTTATATGTCAATTTTATCTCAATAAAACAGGAAGCTAACAAAAAGTTTTCTCAATTTTTCCTACATTCTTTTTAAAGACTTATTTTTCACAAATATGATCTTTGTCACAAAATAAAGACCTATATAGAGTATTAAATCACAACTGTAAAGTCGGTCTTTTTGTGTGTGTGAATTGGCAAAGTAGTCTACCTTAGCTATTTCTGTTAACATTTATACAGCAACATCAACTCATTCAGTTCACAGTTCTATCATTCACAAACCTGATAACTGAGATTCTGGCTGAAACATTTCTGACATGAAAATCTAGAAACTACTCTCAGTAATGGGGGCCTTCTCAATGTACTTACCTTGTAAAAACAAAGAGAAAAAAAACTTAGCCATTAATAATCTGTAAGTAAAGAATCAATGAGTTTCTAAAATTGATAATTTTACCATAACCAATGTAAGTTTACATTTCCTAGTATAGAGATGATGACAATATTTTTGTTGATTTATATACACATTGCCTAATCTCCTGCAAGGTACATGATTAGCCATCATAAAAGTAAAGTTCAATAAAAATGGAAAATAATAATTAAAAGACAAAAACCATGAACCAAGAATACAGAGGAAAGGAGAAAGCTCTAGTAGCTGGCCAAAAAACCACATTCCAAGCAAATGAACTGCCACAGAGACAAGGAGGCATGGTGGTGAGCCCTCACTACCCATAGTAGTAGGCAGTTCAATTAATCAGAAACAGACTTTCTCCTGTTTCTAAGAATTAAGAGAATCTGTCACTCTTTTTATTAAAGGGTGTTGTACAATAATATGAATGCTAACTTAGATACCAATTTTATCAAAAAAGAAAAAGGGCTCCCCATATTGTTATTTCCTATATCAGCCTTCAGTGAGGTTGGAATACTAGAATAAGGGAGGCCAGAATTACAGTGCCCAGAAAGTAGTAATTTAGCAAATTATGAGGATCAAGTTTTGAGAATCTTTAGAATTGAAAAATTAATCCTAAGGTTATTCTTTTTAAATTTCATCTTATGACAACATGTGAATGGCATAAGGATGATATATACACATTCTTCTATAGAATTTTTCGATACAAAAAATACATTTCAACTAACCTATAAAAGACTTAATATTTCACATATTATCAACATTGATCTCCTCGGAAGTCTGAGCGGAGATTTGCAGCAGTTGTATGTGTTCCACCTAACACCACATGGCATCCGCCCTGCTGCTGAGAGTCAATCTTAAAGACATGTGTCACTAATGACACTCTCCCCTTACTCAGAGGAGGCTGACTTTCCTGATCATAAATTAGGAACAAGGGGGAATTTAATTTGAAGGTTTATATTCTGTGTAATGAATTAAGTTATCCCAGAAGCATTTAAGGAAAGTCATATCTTAAATGGCACTACTGAAACCATAGCTGCCCTTCAGAAAGATTAATATGACATGTGAAAATGGTATTTCTCCCGTATAATAAGATTAACAGAGAAGAGTCTCCCGTCGAAGACAGTAAAAAACATTTCTTAAGCTCAATCCATTTTATGACATGGCTCATCATTCCCTCTATGGTGCTGAAGAGATTTTAATGTGTCTGAAATTCTCTGAGAACCATAGGTGAAGAATATGCTCTTAAAAGTTCCAACCACTTTCAGACTTTAGATTTCTAGTGCTAAAAATACTGTTTAGAGAAGCTTAAAAAAACTACTCAAATTTCATCAAAACACAATGAGGTATTTTAAAAGTCCTTTAGGATTTGAATCGGCAAATAGTCCTGTTTCTTTTCCATGTTTAAAACACTGAATAAATGAATTTGTTTTTTGTCTTTCTGTATATAAAATATAAGGAGGTATTCTTATTATCTTCTTATAACAGCACTGGAAGCAAGCAGGTTAAAACCACCTTAAACACTTTGAGGAACAAAAAAGGTATATCAATATATGTAATGCATGTGAGAATATAGTTTAAAAGGATGTTTACCAAAATATAAAGTGATTACTTCTGAGTCTTGAGGCCACTAGTAATTCATAAGCTTCTTATAAATTTTATATATGATTTTATACCAGGAAAAATATAAACCCCATTTTAAAGAGAAAAATCTCTGTGAAAAACATATGTTTGTAGAATTCTAAATCCATTACAATCCTAATTTTAAATGCTCTAATAAATAAAGTACCTAATTCCCTGTGGCATCATCTAAACAGAAATCCAAATACACAGCTCCAGCCCTGCAAGGGTAAGTACTATTTCAATTACATTTCATTTCATGAAATACATTGAGCACCTGCCAAGGAGTGAAGCAGTAGTAACAACAGGGATACCAATTGGCAGTAACTGCCTAAAGAGAGAGTGAGGGGATAGAAGGAGGTCTGCCATGAGGTCAGACCAGTCCTGTGGACCCTCATGGGCCAGTGAACAGAAAGCGGCTTTTGCTCTGAGTAAGACCTGAGGCATTAAAAGATTCTGAGCCTAGGGATTAACACACTCTGACGCTTAAAAAAAAAAGTGCACATGCTTGTGTGTGTGTGTGCGTGTATGCATGAGACAGAGATAGGGGGTGGGGGGATGGGGAGGATGGGGGAAGAGATGTTCTAGTTAATAGGTTTATACAAAGGAAAAAAACCACCCATGTAACCAGCACACTGATCAAGACAGAAAGGTACACAGAGAGAGGTAGAGGAATGGGGCTTTTTGGGGTGCTCTAAATGTCATCTTAACAGAATGCCTCTATCTGCATTGTAAAAATAAGAATGAGGGCCAGGTACCCAGTTGTGAAGAACCTTATATGCCTTGAAGAGGACAGTTAATGGCTCTCAATCTATAGATTTTAAATAAATGTATTTGAATGTAATGGTAACCAAACAGCATCAAGCATTTAATACACATTCGTCAAGACTCACCTTGCCTAACCCTCTCAGGACTTTGTTCCCCTGAGTAAGCAGCATGAATGTCAAAACGCAACGAGTTCTAAGTTATCTAACAGATGTCCTTTCCATAAGCATCTGAGGTACACAGGTTATGAGTACCAACTCCAACTGGCAGGAGCAACATAAATGGATGCACAAGTGTTTTACAGCATAAACGTGAGCCCTAAAGTGGAGACCACTACCTTAGACTGTAACATAGAAATCTGCCTGAGTTTCCAGCCTGCTAAGTTATTCTATAAGTTACAAATTCGCAAGCCTCCACAAGCGGGTGAGCCAATCCTTAAAATAAATGTAGGTAGGTAGATTATTCAGTTGATGATAGATAGATCTCTATATATAGATAACTATATAAACTGTCTAGACATTTAAATAGATATTTTTACCTATCTAGATAATTAGGTGTATAAGAGGTGCGTGCGCGCGCGCGTGTGTGTGTAGACAGATTCTATTGGTTCTGTTACTCCAGAGAAGCCTAATTGGTACAGTTATCAAATATCAAATGTCTGGACATTTCTATAGTTTCTTATTAATTATTTTTTCTTTTATTAATTTTAACATTTTCAATTACAGTTGACATTATTATATTAGTTTCCTTATATTTTGGAGAGTAATCCCTTATCAGATATCTCATTAGCAAATATCTTCTCTTGCTCAGTAGGCTGTCTTTTCATTTTGTTGATTGTTTCCTTTGTTATGCAAAAACTCTTTTATGTAGTTTGATGTAGTTCCATTTGTTTTTCTTTTGTTTTCCTTGCCCAAGGAGATATATCAGAAAAAAATTACTAATAGTAATTTCAGGCCTTACATTTAAATCTTTAATCCATTTTGAGTGTGTTCTTATATGTGATGTAAGAAAGTGATGCATTCTTTTGTATGTGTCTGTCTGTCCAATACCGTTTGTCAAAGAAACTGTCTTTACCTCATTGCATATTCTTGCCTCCTTTGTCATAGATTACTTGACCATGTAGGCATGAATTTATTTCTGAGTTCTTTATTCTGTTACATTGATCTACATGTATGTTTTTTATGCCAGCACCATGCTGTATTGATTACTATAGCCTTGTAGTATAGTTTGGTATCAGGTAGTGTGATACCTCCAATTTGTTCTTTCTTAAAATTGCTTTGGCTATTCTAGATCTTTTGTGGTTCCATGTAAATTGTAGCATTATTTGTTCTAGTTCTGTAAACAATGCCATTGGACTTTGATAGGGGTTGCATTGAATCTGTAGATTGCTTTGTGTAGTATGGACAATTTAATGATATTAATTGTTCCTACCCATAAGTATGGTGTATATCCTTCCATTTATTTGTTTATTCTTCAATTTCTTTCTTCAGTGTTTTAGTTTTCTGAGTACAGGTCTTTTACTTCCTTAATTAAATTTATTCCTAGGTATTTTATTCTTTTCAATGCAACTTTAATGGGATGATTTTCCTTATTTTTGCTGATAGTCTGTGATTGGTGTATAAAAGTGCAACTTATTTCTGAATATTAATTTTGTATCCTGTTACTTTACTGAATTCATTTATCAGTTCTAATAGAGATTTTCAGTGGAATCTTTAGGGTTCTCTCTATATTGTGTCATGTCATCTGCAATAATGACGGTTTTACTTCTGCTTTTTCAATTTGGATGCCTTTCATTTTATTTTCCCTGTCTGATTGCTGTGGCTAGGACTTCCAATTCTACATCATACAAAAGTGGACAACCTGGTCTCATTCCTGATCTTAAAGAAAAAGCTTTCGGCTTTTCACCACTGAGTATGATGTTGGCTGTAGATTTGTCATACATGGCCTTTATTATGTTGAGGTATGTTCCTTCTATCTCCACTTTGCTGACAGTTTTTATCATAAATCAATGTTCAGCTTTGTTAAATGCTTTGTCTGCATCTATTAATATTTTCATATGATTTTTAGCCTTCATTTTGCTTACATGGTGTATCATGTTAATTGATTCATGGATATTGAACCATACTTGCATCCCAGGAATAAATCCCACTTGACCATAGTGTATAATCTTTTTAATGTATTGCTGAATTCGGTTGCCTAATATTTTGTTGAGAATTTTGCATCTATGATCAGTAGGGATTTTGGCCTATACTTTTCATTTTTTGGAGTGTCTCTGGTTTTGTTATCAGGTAATGCAGACCTCAAAAAATAAGCTAGGGAGCCCTCCCTCCTCTTGAATTTTTTGGGATAGTTTAAGAAGGATAGGTATTAATTCTTTGAATGTTTGTTAACATTCAACTGTGATGCCATCTAGTCCAAGACTTTTGTTTATTGATAGTGTTTTGATTACTGATTCAATTTCATTAGCAGTTATCAGTCTGTTCAGATTTTCTGTTTCTTCCTGATTGCACCTTGGAAGATTGTATGTTTCTAGAAATTTATCAGTTTCTTCCATGTTATCCAATTTGTTGGCATATAATTGTTCATAGTATTTCCTTATAATACTTTGTACTTCTGTAGTGTCAGTTGTCACTTCTCTTTCATTTCTGATTCTGTTTATTTGGGCCCTCTCTCTTTTTTTCTTGATGAATCTTGCCAAAGGTTTATCAATTTTGTTTATCTTTTCCAAGACCTTGATCTTGGTTTCATTGATTTTTTATTTTTATTTTTTTAGGCTCTATTTTGTTTGCTTCCACTCTGATCTTGATTAATTCCTTCCTTCTATTCATTTTGGGCTTTGTTTGCTGTTCTTTTTCTAGTCCCTTCAAGTGTAAGGTTAGGTTGTTTATTTGAGATTTTTCTTGTTTCTTGAGGTAGGCCTGTATTGCTATAAAGTTCCTTCTTAAAACTGCTTTAGCTGTTCCCCATAGATTTTGGATTGTTGTGTTATCATTTTCATTTGTCTCAAGGTATCTTTAGATTTCTTCCTTTTCTTGTTAAGCCATTCATTAGTTAGTAGCATGTGATTTAGCCTCTAAGTGTTTGTGTGTTTTCATATTTTCTTCTTGTAATTGATATCTAGCTTCATACCATTGTGATAAAAAAAAAATGCTCGATTTGATTTCAGTTTCCTTAAATTTACTGAAGCTAGTTTTGTGGTCTAATTCATGGTCTGTCCTGTAAAATGTTCCATGTGCACTTGAGAAAAAATGTACATTCTGCTGCTTTTGTGTGCAATGTCCTAAAACAATCAGGTAAGTCCATCTGCTCTAATGTGTCATTTCAGGCCACTATTTCCTTGTCGATTTTCTGTCAGGATGATATATCTATTGATGTCAATGGTGTGTTAAAATCCCCTACAGTTACTGTATTACGGTCAAACTCTCCCTTTATTCCTTTAACATTTGCTTTATAAATTTAGCTGCTCCTATATTGAGTGCATAGATGTTTACAAAAGGTGTGTCCTCTTGTTGAATTGACCAATTTATCATTATGAAATGCCCTTCTTTGTCTCTTATTACAGCCCTTGTTTTAAAGTCTGCCTTGTCTGATATAAGTATTGCTACCCCAGCTTTTCTTTATTTACACTTGCATGAAATTATCTTTTTCCATTCCTTTACTTTCAGTCTGTGTGTTTCTTTCAATCTGAAGTGAGGCTCTTGTAGGCAGCATATGTATGGGTCTTGTTTTTTTATCCATTGAGCCTCCCTATATCTTTTTATTAGAGCGTTTAGTCCATTTACATTTAAAGCAATTATTGATAGGTACACAGTTCTTGGCATTTCATTAATTGTTTTCTAATTGTTTTTGTAGTTCTATTTCTTATTCTCTTGCTCTCTTCCTGCTTACTGTTGATGACTTTCTATACTGCTGTTTGCATTCTTTTCGCTCTCTCTCTCTCTCTCTCTCTCTCTCTCTATATATATATATAGTAAATTTGGGGTTTGTGATTACCACGTGCTTCCTATATATCAAGCTACATTTACAGCAGTCTATTTTAAATTGATAGTTCAAACACATTCTAGAATCACTGCAACTTTTATTCACCTCCTTCACATTTGTTTTTGTCATTTTTTTTACTTCTATTGTGTCTATTTTTATATATTCCTTAATTTATTATAATTATACATTATCTTCCTACTTTTGCCTTTTAACCTTTGTACTAGTTTTATAGTTGGTTGATCTACTGCTTTTATTATGTGTTTGCCTTTGTCAGTGAGAATTATTTTATTTCCTCTATTTCTTAATTCATGTTTTTAATCTTTTCTTTTCCTCTTAAAGAAGTCCCTTTAACATTACTTGTAAAACTAGTTTGGTGATGATGAACTCCTTTGTTTCTTCTTGTTTGGGAAACTATTTCTCCTCAATTCTAAACAATAGCTTTGCTAGAGTAATTTTGGTTGTAGGTCCTTGCTTTTTGTCACTTTTAATATGTTGTACCAGTCCCTTCTGGCCTGCAAAGTTTCTGTTAAGAAAGTAGCTGACAGTCTCATGGGAGTGCCCTTGTAGGTAACTTACTGTTTTCTCTTGCTGCTTTTAAGATTCTCTCTTTGTCATTGACTATTGGCATTTTAATTATGATGTGTCTTGGTGTGGGCCTCTTTAGGTTCATCTTGTTTAGGACTCAGGGCTTCGTTAACTTGTATATTGGCATTTGTATCTTGTATATTTCTTTCATGAGATTAGGGAAGTTTTCCATCATTATTTCTTCAAATAGGCTTTCAATCCCTTGTTCTCTTCTTCTTTTTCTGGTACTCCTTATGATGAGGCTGTTCACTTAATTTGTCTTCATTTTTTAATGGATTCTTTTATCTTTTTGCTCTTCCAGTTGGGTGTTTACCCCTACCTTGTCTTTTAGATCTCTGATTTGATCCTCTGCCTCACCTAATCTACTGTTTGTTCCCTCTAATGTAGTTTTCAATTTGGCTATTGTATTCTTCATTTCTAACGGGTTCTTTCTTGTTTTCTATCTCCATTTTTGTTTTTTCTTTGTTGAAATTCTCGCTGAGTTCATCTATTCTTCTCCCAAGTTCACTGAACATTCTTATAACAAGTGCTTTGAAATCTGTATCTAGTAGATTACTTGTCTCCATTTCATTCAGTTTTTTTTTCCTGTGGTTTTGTCCTGTTCTTTCACTTGGGACATGTTTCTTTGTCTTCTAATTTTGGCCTCCCCCTCTATTTGTTTCTATGTATTAAGTGGATCTGCTATGTCTCCCAACCTTGGCAGTGTGACTTTATGTAGTAGGTGACCTGTGGGGCCCAGTGGCAGTCTCCCTGGTCACCTGAGCTGGGTGTTTTAGGGATTTCCATTGTGTGAGTTGTATATGTCCTCCTGTTGTAGTTGAACCTCGATTGCTGTTGGAATGTCAGTGGGTGAAATGGACCCTCAGGCTGACTGGCTGTGAGGACTGGCTGACTACAGTAGACAAGCTATTGTGTGGGAGCTAACCCCACAGAGCAGGATTCACTTTAGTGGGTCTCTGGGGCCTACTGAATCAATTCTTTGGGTATGTTTGTGGAGCTATTTGGGTGGTCTTCTGGCATGGTCTGAAACAGTGGATGTGCTGGTTCTGGGGCCTCTTGGGAGAGATCTGGGCAGGCCAAGGGCAGCCACTAACTGTGTCCACTCCAGAGCCAGCTGGTAAGAGCTACAAAGTGATCTGTGGTTGATTGTACCTGTGCTGATCTTGCAGGTGCCTAGGAGAGGCTAGGTTGCACACCAGCGTTGCCTGCCACTAGTGCCCCTTGGAGCCACTTAGCAAGAAGTACAGGGCACACTAAGGACAGATGGTAATTGTTTGTGGTTTGTGGACCTTTGAGAGATTTTAAGAAAGTCTGTAGCAGAAGCTGAGGAAGCACTGGTGTGGATAAGCCACTGGAACAGGTTCTGGCCTGATGCATGAGTTGGGTGGGGCAGAGTTTCATGGAATCAGAGCAGGGCAAAGGATGTTACTCAAGTTAATGGAGAGCTCAGATTT
The DNA here is from genome assembly GCF_014176215.1 of Rousettus aegyptiacus. Lineage (NCBI taxonomy): Eukaryota > Metazoa > Chordata > Mammalia > Chiroptera > Pteropodidae > Rousettus > Rousettus aegyptiacus. The sequence goes on from NW_023416287.1 coordinate 45,195,056, forward strand.
GGTGTCTGCCTGCTCCTGCTGGCTGGATGGGATAAAAGCCTAACCAAGAAAGAAAAACTATGGCAATGTCAGCACTTCCATCCCCAGAGAGAGAGAGTTACCCTCACCCTAGCCCCTCCAGCCCTTACCCTAAAGCTAGTCAATTCAGCTCCTCCCCATATGTCCCTGTGCTTTCAAGCTGCTGCCACAGGAGTGGCTCTATGAGCAAGTAAGTTAGTGAGTGAGTGAGTCTGTGGGCAGGCCTTTTAAGAGAAATGCTTGGGACTCTAGCAACTCTCCATCTCACTTAGCCACAATCCCCATTCATTTTCACACCCAGATGTTATGGAGACTTCCCTTCCCAGCACTGAACCCTTGGCTGGGGAGCCTGGTTTGGGGGTGAGACCCCTCACTCCTCGGGGGGGATCTCTGCAACTGAGATATCCCTCCAATTTCTTAATCTCTGCATTGTGGTTGGGCAACCTTCCTATTCAGTGTTTGTGCCCCTCCTGCCAGTCTTGACATGGCTTCTTCTTCAGATCCTTAGTTATAGGAATTCTGTTCAGCTAGTCTTTAGGTGATTCTCAATGATGGTTGTTTTATAATTTATTTGTAATTTTGATGTGGTCAAGGCAAGAGATAAGCACAGCATTTACCTACTCTGCCATCTTGACCAGAAGTTGAAAGAATGACACTTATCCTCATGTCTTGCAACCTCTGCACCTTGGAGTTCTTTCCCACTAAGCCATTCATTCATTCATTCACTCATTCATTCATTCATTCAAGATTCCTGCATTTCTCTGGACAAAGAGTATGGCCACAGGCACCAAAGAAAGAAGTAGACACTTCATTGTCCTGAGACTCAGGAAAATGGCTTCTCTCCCAGCTCTAAACTAAATATTGTGCTTATCCACAGGTAGAACTCTTAACCTCTAGACTCATTACTGGTAAATGAGGTGCCTGAATTACACCAACAGTTGAGAATCTTTCCTCTAAACAACCTCTGTGTGCCCCTTGAGGTTTCAGAGTCTTCGGCAAGATATGGGGTTTAGAGGTGGGTCAATAAAGGAATCCCAACAGAGCTACTAAGATCTGCATACAAGTTAGGCTTTTTTCTGACATTTTATTAGAAAAAGACATCCCCTAGCAAAAAATTTTGAAAGTCAATGAATGTCTTACATTCTAACAAATCCTTTTAATTCTGAAGAAAGCAATTTTAATGAATGTAATTCCACTTTATCCTTTTGTACTTCTGATGCCCACTCTTGATTATTTTAATGATTATCCAAATGACAGGTGATTTTTCAAATTTCTGAATTCTGGACATTTTGATACATACTGATATTACCACCATGAGATCTTTCACATCAGCTATACAAACATACTATAACCTGCCTGATTTTTAAATTGAATATGCTATTAGCACCATTCTTCATTTCTCTGCCCCAACAGCTTAATGTCTCTAATTTGTGATTCTCCCCTAAACAAATTCCAGTCAAGCTTTGGCCCCCATCACCACACCAAAACTGCTTATCCGAGTCACCAATGACCCCTGTTGTTGTTAATTCCAGTGTAAACACATCTTACTAGACCACCTTTGATACAGCATTCATTAAATATTTATTAAGTCAGTCAATGAACAGAAGTAAAACCTTGTTGGGAGGTTCTTATAGAAACCACAATTAACTACTTCTATCCCTTGAGTGAAGAAAATTTTCTTCTACTGAGCGAATATCCTCACTAGGTAGAAAGGAGACAAAAATAAAGAAACAAAATTCAAATATATTATTAGAAAATTACATATGATTTTTTAAGGCGAAGAATTAGTTAAAATTATCAGCCAAAATGCTTTTTTAATTACCTGTAGTCTTTGTGTATGGAATCATTCTCTCTCTAGTCTTCAATGTCATAAATATTTAGGCTTTTCCATCTGTCCCTTAGCAGTCATCTGGCCTAATTCCTAAATCACAGTGATCTCTCTCAGTGCAGTCCCCGTGTGTTTTGGAGAGAAATCCCACTGTCTGGCTAGAGTGTTGGGCTGTTTATTTAGGGAACAGTCAACAGATTCCAGCACCCTGAGAACAGAGTGTGAACACTGAATTCTCCACTGGGAGCTAGGGAATAAGGCAGGTATTTACCAATTAACAGTTTCATTGATCGACTCTTATCCTCAAGTTGATTACTGCTTATTATATTCTTCTATATATTTCCTCATTTTCTTTCCTTGAGCCTCCCAAGGCTGTCTGCTTGGGGTCTTCCAACTGTTGCTCACTCTTTATGAAATGTCCCTCCTTGAAAATGTCTACCTTCTGAGACCTCTACAGAAATCAATACTATTTCTGTATGCAAATTTATAAAATAGCAATAATAATTGACATTGAGACAAATGTAGCATAGAATCTGGGTACTAAAACACACACTGAAAACAAGTTCATAAAAAAATACAAAACCAATTTTTTCTTTATATTCAAATATAACAAAGCACAACTATTTAAAATGTAACCCTCCACACCCACATCCAAGACTCCCTATCTACATTCCTTGCTTTCTTTTCTCTATAGCACTTAATACCTTTTAATAAATCATATAATTAACTTTTGTTTTGTTTACTCTCTCCAATCATTAGAATATGTTCACCTGAATGTAGGAGATTTTTATGATATTATTTCTTTCCCGAGGCTTAGAACGATATCTGCTATGTAATAGGTTCTCAAAAGTATCTGCTGATGAAGAAAAGTTCACTCTATCAAGCAAGTTGATATTTCTAAATCATATCCTGTCACTCTTCTACTTTAAATCCTCCAATAGATTGCCATTGCATTCAGAATATAGTCCATATTCACTAGATGGTCCTTCCCATTTTTCCAACTTCATTTCCCAATTCCTCTATATATCACCCTGGAAGCCTTATTCACCAAAATGTTCTCAAGCACACCATGGCTTTACATCATTGTGCTTTGATGCACAGTATTTTTCCTGCCTAGAAAGACTTCTTTCCCACCCCTTACCTGACAAATGCCTATTGACCTTTCAGCATAAAAAAAGTACCATATCTGTGAAGCCTTCCCCATCCTCTTCATTCCCACCCACAATTAAATACTGCTGCCTCTATGTTCCCATGGCAACCTACGCATCCCTCCAGTACAGCACTTATTGCATTGCTGTCATTGTTTGTGTATTTGTCTGTCTTGCCCACTGGTGAGACCTCTCAAGTCCGGAGCACACCACATTTTGCATGCCCAACATCTAGCACAGTACATGATTAATAACTGCTTCAACTTCAATTGAATCAAAAACACTGGGAAGAGGGAAAGAAAGAAGTGCAGTTTGGGTTCAGTTTTGTTTCTTTTTCTTGCACCTGAAGTCTATGCTTTCACCACACACTATCCACACAGACACACAAGCTAATGAGAAAGATGTAAAAAGATGTACACACTTCACTACACTGGTTTTACATTGAACCAGAAGGGCCCATGTCTTTGTTAATTCAAGCTATTAAAGCAGGGTAAATTACACAAACCAGTATCCACTAAAAGTCCAAATTAGGAGACAATAGTCACAGAAGATAATGTAAGTATATATATTTTTCACATAGAAAGAAAATTATACACAGAAATTATAAAATGTATATGATCACAGATTTCCTACGAGACAAAAGACACATGAGAGGGAACCACTTGCACAGAACTTTCTACAACTCTTTAGGTGCACACATTGGGAATAGTTGGGAATAGTCAACAAGGATTTCTGTAGATAAATGAAAACTTTGGGTCAGCAATAAGAAATGCAGACAAAAGAGTGAGTGAGCATAAGTACTCATGGACTCAGCCCTCTCAGTTCTTAGAAGCGGGTGCAGTCATAGCCCATTGGGAAATGTAGAAAAAGTAGCATTTACTAAGTTTCCTTAAAATCAGAAACTTTTTTTCCCCTAGAGTCCAAAATTTGTCAGAGTTCTAGACAAGTGTTGACCCACTATGATTACACTAATGTTAATGAGAGAAAATGAAGGGTTCTGGAAACCAATAGTATTATAGGCATTTGTTTATCAATCCTCAAAGCAGGTTAAATTATGCCTAGCCAGTAAAAAATACTCGGACTAACCATGGGGCCTGCTCAACTCCCCAGGCTGCTGCTAAGAACTCCAGATCTACACTCTTTTCCCAGTGTCATCTTTTAACTTCTGGTTAGTGAAGATTATGTTATCAAGGTTGAGCTGCAAGCAGCTATAGCCCACAGCCTTGCACAGGCAAATTAAAAGGAAATTTGAGCCTGTTATAGCTAAGCAGTTGTACCTAACGACATACTCTTCTGGTGCATGGCTGTGGAGACAAGAGGAGGGGAAAAAATAGGTATGTTGCTGGAGACAAACTGGCATTGTTTTTTCTTGTTTATCATTGCTTTTAACAAACAAACACATTTGCGGCAGTATGCAGTATTTCTCTTTATTTGCAAGTAAGGCCTTATTGGGCTAGAAAGAGAGACTATTTCTTTGAATTTTGGAACTCGAAAGGCTGAGGCTCTTTTTCTAACTATGGTTCTTCTTCCCTCAACATCCACAGCATGAACCTCATGGGACCAGCTTACTGAGGTATTTTTCAATAATAATGAATTTTCTATGAATAAAGGAATGATAAAATAATGGAATAAATTAAGGATATACACACCGGCAAAAAAACCTGCTATTAATTTGAGATGAATGAGTAATTTAATTGCAACAGATATTAAAGTGTACTCAGTCTGCAATGAACATTGAAAGTACAGGTCACCCATTCTGTTGGAACCACTTGGTTACCATATTGCCTGGACCCTAGAACAAAGATGTTTTAAGTCATTACAATGTGTACAGGACAGCAGTATAAGTGGGTATGCACAACCTGAGGCTACTGGTGCAGTGTGAGCTTCTCCATGCCCATGGTCTCCAGCCCCACCCACCAGTAGGCCTGCTTTACTGTGCTCCACAGAATGTACTTCACCTGCAGCTGACCCAAGTCATGAGAATATCTGCATTTTGGCTTGCACTATGGTACCCAAGGTATTTTCTAACCTTATAAACAGCAAACAGGGAAACACCGTGACAGATGGAGTCAGCCTCTCAGAATGTCTACAAAAACGTAGGGAGGCAGAGATGAGAGGTGGCCAGAAGCAGGGTATCGCACTTTTTGCAAAGGACAGAGCTCCCTCCTCAGTGGCAGGAGGCCTAGAAGAGACTCACAGAACCCTAAAGACTCCCATGTTGGAAGGAAGTTTGGCTTGAGTGGAATGGACACAGGCTTTCTCAAGCAGACAGTGCTCACCCTGGGCACAAAGGCCCGTAATGGTTTCTCCATAGCCTTGTACAAGTTACAGTTTCCCTATTCTTAAACTTCCCCTTCAGGCTAACCAAACTTAAAGGTGTCACCTTTCCAACCTTACTCTCACCAAAAGTCAGATGCCCTTAACTTTTATTTTCTTTATCCCCACTGTTATTTATTCAATCATTTAGCATTCTATCAATAACTATTATATGCCGGGTGCTATATTAGGGATTTTTTGCACATTATCTTAGATGAGGAAGGTAAGGCTCAGAAAGCTACAATGAGCACATGGTCACCTGGGGAAGAGCCAGAAAACAATTCTTTGCATGCTCATCCTCCCCTATGATGGTATTGGGCCCCTTGACCCACATAGAGCTGTGATGTGTGGGTAGGAAATGGAGGGACAGGAAGGGGGAGCTCCTATGGCAATGGTGGTGACAGAGCTGCCACACCTGCAGACCAAAGGGGAGAGGGATGCAAAGCCCCAGCTAGCTTCTTCAATTCTACACCTTCCCTAGCTATTCAATGCCTATCCCTAAGACACAAATGATCTGTCAAGATGTACAAAAGTATCCTCACACCTGGGCCCAGAAACACATGTCCATGAATGTCCTCCCCACACAAAGCCCCAAAAGGCAACTTGAATATTCTATCCTGTACAGCTATTCCCTCTACAGAGACATTAAAAAGTTAGTCTGTGGTACTTAATGCAGAACGATATTCTCTGCTCCTTTTAACATTCAATGATTTTGCTTAATGACTCCTGCTATGCTTTTCTCTGCATAATGTGGAGGAAGGCTACTTAGGGAAGCTTCTCCATCCCATCACTGCATCTGGGCAGCTGCTTGGATGAGAACATCCTGCTGACTTAAGTTTCCACCAGGCTGCACTGAGTCCCTTTGTACACTTGGGACATACAGGACTGACATGCCTTCCAGCACCATTAAATGAATGAATATTTTCTATGGTGTCCGGACCATAGAATACAGTAAGTATTCTATAGTCTGCCACAACCCTCTGCAAAACTCAGGAAGCAATGAGTTTGGGCTGACAGGGGACCACTGTGTTCTACAAGCTATGCAAGAGAACCTGAGTGACATTTCACTTGGATGCCTCCAACAGAATGAAAGTTGGAGCTCAAATATACTTTTATGAAGTTTATCTTCCATTATGGCCTGTGAAAAATTTAAGATGTCAAAAAGACATTTTATGCTCTGCTAGACTATGTCCCAATAACCTTCCTCTTTAAAAAAAAGGTTCTCAATGTTGTAGGTGTCACTTTTTCCATTATAAATCACAAAATGTGGTAGCCAATTAACAAGGGACAAACAGGAATCTAAGGAATAGAATAAATGAGCAAACTAAATGAAAATATCTCACAGATGGAGAAAATCTGGTGATTGCCAGAGGGGATGGGGTTTGGAGGGCTGGGTGAAAAAAGGTGAAGGGATAAAGAGGTAAAAATCAGTAGTTAGGAAAAAGTTACGGGGATATAGAGTACAGCAAACAGAATATAGTCAATATTATTGTAATGCTTGTGCCAGATGGGTGCCAGAGTAATCAGAGGGATCACCTCATAAATTATATAAATATCTAACCATTGCACTGTATACCTGAAACTAATGTAGTAATAATAATGATGATAATAATAATAATAATAATAATAATAATAATAAAACAAGGAACAAACAGTTGTTTCTCTCCTGAAGGTGAATGCAGAATGGTACAGAGATTCTGTCATCAATCACTGTACTCAGGCACATAATTTATGGCAGCCTTTCAACCATACAGCTGAGGTCTGCATATATTGGGTTTGTGTGAACACATGCACAGGGGTGTGTTCCAGTCTACCAGCTGAGAACACAGAATATTAGGGCTGGAAGAAACCATAGAGATCATGTAATCCCACTCTCTCATTTTAGAGATGAGAAATTTCAGACCCAAAGATGGGAGGAGCTATAATATGTTGGAACTAGAATTAGACTACCTAAGTTCAAATCCTGGTGTGACCATTGTGTGATATTTAGCAAGTTACTTAGCCATTCCAGGTCACAGTTTACATAGCTATAAAATACACATAACAGTATCTACCTCATGGGGGATATTAAGAATAAAATTTATAACAGGTGTGAAGAAATTCAAAGACTCTCAGATATATATTAGATCTGAAACTAAGTTTAAGCTAAATCATGATCTAAAATTTTGGCCTATGACTTCCAAGACAACTGCTTTCCTACTTGGATCACCATTTACATTACACAGTATGTTGTAAAATGACACAAAGATTGAACATCATAGAATATACGGCTCTGTTATATACGTCTATATACTGAGGTCTCTGTCCCAAAAGTTATGTGGATTACCAAATATCATCATAGCATATAATTTCCTCAAATAAAATGTAACAAACTAGAGCTGAAAATTTTAAGAGATCCCTTTAGACTCTTAATGATTTTAAATCATTACTTTAGCCATAAAATTATTTATAAAGCTAATAAAATACATTCCAAATGAAGCATTTACTGCACGTTTTTATTACGAGAGAAAAAAGTACATGAAGAAGTTTTTTATTATGTTATACAATCAAGCCACCACTGAATTATATAATCTTTACTTTCATTTATATAAAATTTCTATTTTTTGATTTTGAGATTCAACTGTACAAAGAGTCTAAAGGAGTCAGGGTTGGGCTGAAAGCCCCAAGGGTGGGAGTCACGTGTGACTGGTTAGCACTCTATTGCTGGCCCAATGACTGGCCCATGAATAAATACTTCTGAAATCAAACTATTGTCTGGCAAGGAGTTCCAATAAACCATAGCTCAAAACATTTGTTCATTAGCTGCTATTCAAAACTTTGAACTTGGCATACCAAAGGTAGTTGAAATGTCTCAATGTGCAATGTACAAATACAGGATATTAAAAAGTTGCCTGAGAGCGATCCATAGCAACAAGTGCCTGCAATAAAATAAGGCCCAGAACCTATAAGAGATAAAGCTGGGGATAGAGAAAACATGAGAAGAGGTCTAGGGCATTGATGAAAGATGTAGTTTTAAGGGCCCCTCAGGCAGGAAGAATGGTTTGGAAGAGGTCTGGCTCAGGTCAAGTCTAATGGCATGAACCTCCACATCCTAGATGCAGAATCAGACAGGAGAACAGGAGCTGTGAGTCACTGGAACCAGGTGAGGTTCCCAACAAAGACAGCACTTAGTTGGCCCTTAAAGGCTAGATAGGAGTGGTAGTCCTGGCTTAGTCCCAGTGCCCAATAAGTGGGGCACATGAAGGTACCTGTTGGCAGCACCATAAATGTCCCCCATGGCTTTGGCTGAGCTAGAGGCAGAAAACAGACTAATTGGGAAGAGGCTATGGAGGAAGAGTGGTACTAGCCTATGAAGATCTTGGTGATAAGCAGGTGTTCCAAGGCTCACTGAGGGCCCAGGAGTCCTGAAGATTCATGAAGTCAAACCTCCAGGATTACTGACATTTGAACAAGATGTGAGCTACAGAATTAGGGTAACCTTTCATTTCTGGGACCTCTTTCTCAGTCTAAGAGTGCTAACTACCAACACAGATCTGTAGTCCGGTGGTGTCAGGATTTGGCATGTTGTAAAACATATATTTAAAAAGGTAGATAAAAGTAAACACACACACACACAAAATGGCTACAATAAGTTAATTAAGCAAAAAGTAATCCTGACATCTCTAGACCACTGTAATGGGGACATGAATTTGTGTGGTTTGAAATATATCAAACCATTAAATTATTTTCAAATAAAGAGATGTGTTTAGGCCATCACATTAAAGTAGAAAAAAAATTGGTTTTCCTTAGCACCTTGCTTTTGCATTGAAATTTTGTACAAAACATATAATTATGATGGGTAAACTTGAGAGAGAAGAAATCAATTTATGCAAATACATTTCTTAAAATACTTTTTACACTTTTCAGATCATAGTCAGATCTACCCTTACCACACTGAGATGTAAGCTATGGAATCTCAAGCTACAAGCCATTCCCCATTCAGAATTATCTGCCCTAATTTTTCTAATGTAGTAATTGATTTCAGAGGCAGCGTAGCACAGTGTATAAGAGTGAACGTTGCTGCCAGAGCATCCAGATTTAAAGCATGGCTCCATGACTGTGCGATCTTGGGCAAGTCACTAACCAAACTGTGCTTCAGTTCCCTTAGCTACAAAAAAAAAGGAGACAGAAATAGTACCTATCTCATAAGTTTGCTATGAGAATTAACTCAAATAACATAAATGAAAGCACCAAAAATAGTGTGACAGAGAGAGTACCATGTAAGTGTGTGCTATGATTATTGATGATACCTTCTTTTATAACAAATATTTCCCTTTATTATAAATCATGTTCACATTTTTCACCAATAGCATTCAGCATAGCTTTTTTTTTTTGCTACAGCAAAAAATTGTTTTACAAATAGAAAATAAAATTTTGTTGAATAAATGAATTTCTATTTCACTAAATACAAGAACAAATGCTTTAAGACTCCAGCATGCTACCAAGAAACACAGAAACCTGAAGTAGACACAGATCTTTCCATAAGCTGCTATATAATTAATACAGTGGATTTTTTTAATGAGGTCTGTTCCTTTTTTATCTCTACAGAAGGGTATGATAATAATCCCTGCTGACCTCATGCATCAAATAAGATAATAGACCCATGAGTGAAGGTGGAACAACAAACCACTAAAGACAAAGTTACTGTTATTGTTGGAAAGAAAACTTGAAACAAAATCAGAATTTCCAAAGGTATTGGTGCTGAGATGATCCCATTCACACAACTTTTTTTAAAAAGGCAAACACCTGAAGAGGCCCAGGGCTGCTGAATATTCTGGCTGGTGAATACAACAATCATGGTAATTTGCATTTATAACTGGGCAAGAGACTTCATGTGTATTATCCCATCTAAACTTTACAACAAACCCACAAGAGGTATTACTGGGCACAATTGGGTCCACTTCCCCAAGGGTAAATTGAGGATGACTTGTCACAGTGAAGAACAACAGTCAGTGTGTGTGATACAGCACAGACCCCTGCCCAGAGGTTAGGACTCCAGTTTCCAGGATCAGCTCTGATAAAAGGTGGTTGTGTGGCTTTAAATGCTCTGGGCCTTGGTTTTTATACCTAAAAAAAAAATGAGGAAACAAGAAAAAATTTGAAGACTTTTCTAGCATTAAACTTAACTTAAACTACCTCAACATCAATTTACTAATTATGTCCTACTGTATGACCATGGTATTCCTTGTCTTAGTTTCCAGGCTGCTGCCCTCCTGCTCTGAATCCTTTTCCTTGATCTTTTCTTCAATCCAGCATCTTCCATTACCACAAAGGATCAAAGATCTCACCAGCCCCATGTCACTATTGAGATCTGGGCAACCCTCCTTTATCCTCCTAACCTTCAAGTTACTGATTAACTAATGACCAATATAGAGCCAAACACCAAAGATGCCCACAGTAGGCAAAACACCATGGAGATGAGGCTAGGAGCCAAACACAGCCCTATCCACCCAACCTTCCATCCTAGAAGGCTCTCCGCTGGAACCAAATGAATCTTCAGGAAGGACTCACTGGGGTGGAAAGCACACCCTGCAGCAGACAAGCCTGCCCACACATCCCACTGACTTATGGAGCAGATGTGGCAGCCAGCAGTCCTTGTCTCCAGGCCAAAGCCTAGGAGAATTGTAATCCAGTGCAAAAACGCCAACAGGTTGCCAAGGCCTGTCCTGGGTGGTGAGGTTTGCCCCTCTGGTAAGCCAATGGTGTTGTCCACTTCATGTATCAACCCCTGAGACTGGGTCAAAGAGAGGTCAACTCCCCTTAGTACTCTATGTGCCTCACAGCCCCAGCACAGCTGACTCTCTCACATCATCCTGATCTCAGAGAAGACACATCTAGCCCCCACCCAGACCTCTCTCAGTCTAGAAAGCATGCATACTCCATCCTCAGCAGAGCAGTGCCAGAACTTACCCTGCTCTTCAGAACGACCTTATCAACAGCCCAGGTGTACTACATGCTGGAGACAGACATACATAGATCCATTGACTGGGAGAAAACATCTAGAGAAAGGCCCCTCCTCTAGTCTATTACCCCTCTTAGTGAGCAAGTGCAAGGACAGGTCTTTTTTGGGCAGTAAGAGACAGCCCCAAAATTTCATCTCCAGTTTGACCTGCATAAAGATGAGCCTGCTGTCCAGTTTACTTCACGGCAAATAATGAAGCCACCCTCAGAAGGGCCACACAGTTGAAGGACTGAGGGTCTTGTGGGCTCCCTCCTGCTCTGAGCTCCCCACCCGCAGGCTGAAGACAGTACAGGTAGGTGTCTAAAAGCCAGCCTCGCTGTCCCTGGCCTGAGAGGATAATAAGGCCTTTTGATTCAATGATTCTCCTACTGGGCTGCAGTAAACACAAAAATGTAATTATAAGGAAGAAATGGTAAATTGTATCAATGAGAGACTTTATTATATTTTCTAGTTAATAATATAATTATAAAATTGATACATGATTTCCCTCTGTAAAATCCCAATTCTACAGCCTGGTGTCAAAAGTACTTCAGGATCTGAGACCAGCCTGCCCTCTGGCCTTTCAGTGACAATGACAATAGTAATGCTGACTGTATAAGAAACTGAACTAGGCACTATATGTGCACTGCCCCATTTAATCCAATAACCCCATCCCACAGGACGAAACAGGCTCCAAAAAATGTCAGAGATTTTTCTCAAGTTTCTCAAGTCTTCTGAGCTCCCAAATCTACCTATTTGTCCCTTTAACCAGGAGACACAATTTCTAAAGGCAGGCACTCCAACTTGTCAATCTTTGTAATTCTTTTGTGCCTAGCAGAATACTCAGCACACTATAGGCCTCCAATAGGGATTTGTAGAACAAGGGATAGCTGACCATATAGTTCACCTATGGTCAGGGAAAGAATATCCAGAATATCACCAGAAAAAATGGTATCCATACATTTAATTACCACAAACAAGGAAAACTCGGATGTGACTAAAAATGCTAACACTCTTTGTAACTATTGTTTTTGTCAGTGATTACATGTGCCAACTATATTCTTTAATAGAAAGGAGATATGTATGAAATTTATTTTAAAAACTTAGTAATGTAAATTATTACACAGGATTGTCAGTAAATTTTGTTGACTGACTGAGTGACTAACTAGAATTTCTTGATTTTTAAAGATATACTTTCTGTATGCAAGCAAAGACACTATCCTTTTCCCAAATCACATTCCACCATGCTATTTTCTGTAAAAGATACTCTTCCTGGAAAATTAAAACAAGCATCCAGTGACAGACCTGAGAACTCAAATGATCACACCAGAGAAGGGTTAAAAGGAGAAATTCAGTTTACAAAGAACTTGATGCACATTTAAAATATTCTGTGATACAAAGTCCTGTAGAAACATTCATTTACTTTGTCCAAATTTTCTATCGGCTTAAATGCAAAATAGCTAGAACTTATGAACAACCAATTGCATTTCAGTGAGCAGTGAACATTTACAATTCGCTTCTCCATCTCAGACTGAAACTTTTTGTTTAGGAAATTCCTCACATTATAGATCTTAGGACAAACGGAGCACCTTCACAACTGAAAATACAAATGAAAATGCAGCTCTGGGTTCTAGTCTCACTTGCAGCCAGAGGGCAGTCATGTGACCTTAGCTCCAACAACCCAATGCACTCTCCTGGGCTTCACTTGGAACTAGTGGTGTGAGATAGAAGGGTCAGAAGGAGCCCTTTCTGCTCGTTACTGTTGCTTGCATTCTGCTTTCATATATGTCACCCTCACCATGTATCAGAAGAAGAAAGCAGCACTTCTAGGACGTCAAGAAGGAGAGTAATCAGTAAGAGTCTTCTTTAGATTAGCTCAGTTCATAGATGATAAAAATTTGAGAGACTGCTGATAGTAAAGTGATCAACCATATGATCATGTGCAAATCAGGACATTAAATGCTCAGTTCACTTGTGCATTTATTGAGTGCCTACTAGCTTCCAGATTGCTGTTCTATATACTAATACTACAAAAACAAGGAAGACAGAATTCATGCCCTCAAAGAACTTATAATCTAAAGGTGGAAATAAATAAATCAGGTTCTCACAACCACAATTACTTAATTAGCTAAGTCTTCCTGCCCTGCTAAAATGGAAGCCTATAAAGTCAGGGACACCATATGTTCTTTCACTGCTGACATCCCAGTTCAAATACCCAATCTATGATAGGCAATCAATATTGGATGAATGGATGAGTGAATGAATGAATAAATTTAACTAATTTGAACAGAAACACCATGCTTGTTATAAGAGAGAAGTATATGTAGAGTCTTGCAGTCAGAGGAGAGCTTACAGAGAAAATGCTTGCTGACCTAAGTCCCAAAGATGAATAGGAATTTCTCAGAAAGAGAAAAATCATGAGGATGCTTGAAATGCAGAAAACAACTGAGCAGAGACTGAGCATACAGAACATGCCATGCCCTGGGAACAGCAGATAGTGTGATGGGGTCAGTGTGGAGGGTATCCTTGGATAAGAGGCAGACTGTGCTGTAACTAAGGCAAAGTCATGTCACTGAACTAAATGCTGTCAAGGAGTTAGGAAGCTACCCTGAGCAAACACCAATTTAAGAAATGATGCGGACTACTGGGTAGAGTCTTTAAGTTGGCAATTTTGACATAAACATCCTATTTACTGGCTTGTAATAGTACTTGAAATATCTGCTCATTTATATGAAGCCATTGGGTTTTCAGAAGATCCCTACAAAAAAAAATCTAAATATTTTACCTGGAAGTAGTAATATGTTAGTATACAGCAAAGGCATTTTCCAAAAGTTTATTGAGCACTATTAAGGCAAAACTACGAGATACTGGGACTTAAAAAAAATGATTCTGATTCTTGGGGAATCTATGTAGATTTATCATAATAACTAACTGCTACCTTCTATAGTGGCTACATGGGCAGAGTTGCTGCACTCAATATCCAAAATCCAAAATCCATCCTCTTATTTGTGCTGAATCTCCACTTTCCATTAGCAAAAAAAAAAAAAAAAAAAAAAAAAAAAAAAAAAAAAAAAAAAAAGTCATCCATTAAAATCAAGCTAACCTTTTAGAAATAGAGCTTCCAGTTTCCCATAAGATGGTTTATCAGTTCTATGAATTTTTCTAGGCATCTGACCTAGAGGTTTTGTCTCACCTCATATTTTGTTATCTAATCACAAAGCAAATCTGAGAATGATAAAATAATTTGCATACAACATATTTCAAAGTTCAATGCAAACCAGTATCTGTAATTCTGAACTCTCTATGTGCTATGCTTTTATCCATTAATGATCAAGCATGACTATATATATATAGCAAAGTTGCATATTAATTAAGAGTATATATACCATATATATGTGTGTGCATGTATGTGTGTATGTATCTTCTTACTTTAGATCATTTTAGATTTACAGAAGAGATACAAAACTACTACAAGTTTCCTGTACACCCTTAACCTCACCTTCCTTAGTGTTATAATCTGACAACTATAAGATAATTATCAAAAGTAAGAAAGTAACATTGATAAAATATTAATGTCCTTTTTCTGTTCCAGCTTCCACTATAGAAGCCCTGGTTGCATTTAGTTGTCCTTTCTCCTTAGTCTCCTGCATTTGAGACAGGTTCCAAGTCTTTCATTATCTTTCAGGATCTTGACACTTCTGAAAATTACTTGTCAGGTATTTGTAGAATATTCTTTGATTTGGGTTTATGTGATGTTTTATCATGTTAGACTAAAATTATGCATTACAGGGAAGAATACCACAGAGGTGATATTCCATGCTTATTGCATCACATCCAGGAGTACAAAATGTGGATATGTTTATTACTGCTGATGTTGACCTTGAGCGCTTGATGTCTACAAGTTTTCTTCACTGTAAAGTTTTTATTTTCTCTTTGTAATTAATAAACATTTGTATTGGGGGAGATACTTTGACACTATTCAAATATCCTGTTTCTCAAATTTCACTAATTTTAGCACCTATTAATAGGTTTTATCTACAGAAATTATTATTATGGTATTCTAATAGTGAATTTCTATTTTCCTCATTCTTCTATATGTATTAACTGGAATTCTTCTGTAAGGGAGAGTTATCCTTTCTCTTCTTTTGATAATGCTTTTTATTCCTGTGAACTGTCACTAATGCAAGAATGAAATGGTTCATTAAGAATTAATCTAGGAGGAGAGAGAAAAAATGGCATAGATGATAGGAGCTCCGTTCATCCCTCTGGTGACTAAATCAAAGTTGTGACAGAAACAAGGAGCAGCAGCAAAGAAAATTGCCTGGGATCTAGATGAATAAGTCATAAACTAGGGAGAAGTCCAAGAAAACACCCCACGAAGGCGGAAGATAGGACGGGGCAAGGACTCAGGGCTGCCTGGTCCAGAGAGGCTGAGTGGGACAGAGGCTGCAGATGCCTCTTAAAGGGGCTGCATTTGCAAGCAGATTTTCACGGTGACAGACCTACTTGCGCTGAGCACCAGTGCCCATTCGGCTATACACAGGGGACACCAGGGACTTACAGGGAGACATTATTGGAGTGAGGGCTGAGTCGAGACTCACTCAGTGCCTGTGGTATCCATTGTTCCTCTGTTGAGCTCACCCTCCTCCCAGTGTGCCTACATAGCACCACCATAGCTGTGACATCATTAAACTGGATAACGGAGGTTGGCTCTGCCCAGGGGATTCCCTGAGACCCCACTTCCCCCAGCTCCCGGCTCCACCCAAGCCACATCCAGGTGTACCCTCAGTGAGTCAGGTGCTCCTTGCTGAGGCAGCACCTAGACTCACACTGGAAAACAGGTTTGGCCTCGGTTTCTGGTGTGGCCTTTTGAGGCAACTATAAGCACAGCATCTGTGGATTGCTTGCTGAATCTTAACAGGTGACCCTGGAAGGGAAGAGGCTTGAACTAAATTTGGCCTGTAGTTGAACCCCTCTCAGGACTATGCCACTGGACACCTACTTCACAAATCCACACAAATGAGAGTGGGACGCTTAGGAGCTTTGTTTAGTACATAGAAACAGACATGGAAAGGCAGCCAAAATAGGAAGATAAAGAAGCAGAAACCAAATGAGAGAACAGAACAGAGATCCAGATATAATGGGGGTCAAGTAATCTAACAGATATAGAGTTCAAAACACCGCTTATAAATTTGTTCAATGAACTTAGAGGAAGAGTAGATGAACTCAGTGAGAACTTTAACAAGGAGATAAAAATAATAAAAATAGAAATGAAAATTATAAAAGAGAACCAGTCAGAAATTAAGAACATGTTATCTGAGATGAAGAGTATATTAGAAAGAATCAACAGAGTGGATAAAGAGGATCGAACCACCAATATAGAGGTTGGGGAAGCCAAGGTCACTCAATTAGAATGGCAAGAAAAAATAACCAAGAATATGATAATTTAAGGGGTCTTTGGAACAAAATTGAGGCTAACAACATCTGTGTCACAGGAGTACCTGAAGAGGGAGAACAAGAAGTTGAATATATATATATATATATATATATATATATATATATATATATATATATATATATATTCTGAAGAAATAATAATGCAAAACTTCCCTAACCTGGTGAAGGAAATAGACATACAACCCCAGGAAGCTCAGAGAATCCCCAAAACCAGGAACCCAAAGAGGCTCACACCAAGACACATTATAATTAAAATACCAAAAGTTAAATACAAAGAGAGATTCTTAAAAGCAGCAAGAGAAAAGCAGTTAGTTACCTACAAGTTTGCTCCCATAAGATTGGCAGCTGATGTCCTATGCAGGACAAAAGGGCTTGGCACAAAATATTCTATGTGATGAAAACCCAGGATCTACAACCAGGAATCCTTTATCCAGCCAGCAAAGCTATCATTTAGAGCTGAAGAACAGATGAAGAGCTTCCCAGACAAAAATAAGCTAAAGAAGTTTTTTAACACCAAGCCAATATTACAGGCAATGTTGGAGAGGGACTTCTTTAAGAAGAAAAAAACATGTACCAAAAACATGCATAAAAAATGGTAATATATACATTCCTATCAACAAGTACCTCAAATGGAAAAGAATTAAGTGCTCCAACCAAAAGATAGAGTGGCTGAATGGATAAGAAAACAAGACTCCTATATATGCTGCCTACAAGAGACTCATTTCAGATTAAAAGATACACACAACCTAAAAGGAAAGGGATGGAAAAAGATATTGCCTTGATGGACCTAGAGGGTATTGCACTGAATGAAGAAAGTCAGAGAAAGACAAACATCGCATGATTTCAAATACATGTGAAATGTAAAGGATGAAATAAACAGCAACAACAATAAAAACTGAAATAAACTCATAGATATAGAGAATATTTTGAGGGCTACTAGGTGGCGGGGATGTGCAGGAGAAGGTGAAAAAGAGATTAAGAAATACAAATGGATAGTTACAAAATAGATACGGAAGTATAAAGTGTAACAAAAAATAGTTAATAATGTAATAAATACGTAAGGGGGAAGAGGGATACTAGATTTAGTGGGGTGATCACTTTGTGAGTTACGTATCTAATCACTATGCTGTACAACTGAAATGACTATATTATTGTATGCCAACTATAATTGGAAAAAAAACTCATTGAATTGTACAATGTAAATATAAACAACCAATTGTCTATTATATTTCAATAAAGCCAGAAAAAAAAAATAAGCTCATACTTTACTCTATTTCTCTTAATATGCTATATTTAATTGAATTAAAAGTAATAGTAATTTAAGACACTATTTTATGTGTCAATAAGAAATAAAAAGAAAATACAAGCAACTTTAATGTGAGATGTGTTCATATCTCAGTTTTGGAGATGCTGCAATGGGGGGAGGGACATATGCTTCAAATAGACTCATTACGGTTCCTTAAATACTTTCCGTGTTATTAAAAATGCCTCCTCAGCACATTTTTGATGATTGTATATTGTCATATACGGTGCCAGATTTTCTCCAGGAAAGTAAATTTACTAATTTACTCAATATTTATTGAGCACCTATTTTGTGCTGTCTATTGAAAGTAGAATAATTAGAACAATGGAACCCAGTCCCTGATTCCTGGAACTTGAGAAGACAGAACTAGTGAAAAAAACAAACAAATAAGCAAAAACAATTTTATCATTAGAAACTTGTGCAGAAAGGTTCTGTGAGGCACAGACAGGAAACTCACTGCCCTATCAACACCCAGGGCACCCTTTTTGGACAGTGCATTCCTATCATTTAGCCTGGAAAGGGTTCTCTGAGCTCTGAATGGCCGTCTCTACCAAAGGACATCAAAACCTTGGACAGAGAGCACTAGCACAGCTCCTCCCTTGGGCAACCTTGGTATGAATCAGAAGAGTCAAGTAATATATTAAAGTGACTAGAAAGAAGGCACTTTGTCTTGTTCACCTTTACTTTCAATCATGTTAATGCAATGCCTCAACACTATAGGAGTTCTATAAATACTGGGTAAAAAGTATTTGAAATAATCATACTACCCCGGATTAATCCATTGTTATGAAGAGAAATGACATTTTCCTATAAGCTAGATAATTTGTATGTCTCTAATAAAAAAAATAAAAATTAGAGAAGCTGTGCAATCTCATTCAGATTGGACTTTATGAGTAAAGCACCCAAGTTAAGGTGATGACATCAGGCAGTAACATACAATAATATATTCACCTAAATCGAGTGTAAGAAAAGTTCACTGAGTTCTCTTCTCTCTCACACTCTCAGATTATCTAAAACACTTTGCAAAGGAAAACTGATCGGAAAAAAAAAAAAACCCTTAAAATCTATGTGCCTTGTTTATTGTTCTATTTTACTGTATGTCAGACCATGTTACATTTATGAGACATATGAAAGACCAGAGGCCAATAGTTCTGAACTTAAACTGTCATTAATAAACAGTCATTTTATTTTATTGCTGAATCAGTGCCTAGGATCCAAAGGTCAAAAAATCAAATCTAATTTCAACTGCCACACCACACTATCCTTAGCACCCTGACAACTGTATTTCACCTCACAGACAGTTGGCCTCTGGAGGACTCGCACTTCACCCTATAAGAGCGTAGAGGCCCCTGATCCTCTCCCTCCATGTCCTCTTGCCCAGTGCATGTGGAACCACTACAGTGAAGTGCCACGAGTAAGCAGTGGCAAGACATTGCCAGGTGTGAGTTGGCCTTGGCACTGTGAGAAACTACGTGTGACATGGCTGGCTCTGTTTTCCACTCCAGCAGGTCCTAGGGTCTGCCCAAGCCCCACTCTAGTTTTCCTTTCCAGAGGCAGGCACAATGATTAAGCAGATCTGAGAATTAAAGAGCAGCACAACAGAGAAACATGTTCCCTAGTAAACAAAATCATCATGTGCTCCATGTCATCGATGGGACAAAGCAGAGAAAGTGTCCTCCTTAATATATCTTCCTATCTAAGCCTTGAGTGATGCCAGACCTTCCATTTTCTCTGTAACAAAGAAAATGACTAGGTAGCATTGTTCATGTCAATTCCTAATATATATGAGTGCACAGCTTCTTGTTTTCAAGTAACTGTGATTTCAGGAGGTCAAGCAACTTACAAAAACCAGCCTGAAGTACTTTAGCACCACTTTCCCACTCAATAAAGACACACGATCCTTTCCTTATCAGCTAGAAGTCCCCAAGGTCGCTTGGGGTTTGGAAATTCACCAGGTACCATAAGTCAGGAGATCTTGCCACTAAAAATCCAGGGCAGATTTGTCATCTACTTCACTGCAGAGAAAACGAGCTGCCTACAGGAAAGGGTCTTCACAACCCCCTATCCCATCCTACCCCAAGCATCATTATACACCTTCCAAGTCAGTAAGTGGCAGAGCTACCCCAATATGCTAAGAGAAGTTAACAGTGAAAATGTTCTGAATGGTGAAGACATTCCAAATGGTGAAAATGTTCATACATCCACACATCAAAATTTTTCTCATTCAAAATAACTTGTGCCCATGACACTGACATATGAGATAGAAAAAAGGCTATGGCTAAGATGAAATTATTGTGATAGTGTTATTCTTTAAAGAGTTGCTAATACACTTGTTAGTTTATTACTAAATAAGTTTGGGTACAAATTCCAACTTTGCCACCAATAAACTGTGTTGCATTGTCTCCTTAAGCCTAAGTATTTTCATATACCTACTTCTTAAGGTTGCTGTGAAAATTAAATGAGATGCTTATACATGAAGTGATTAGTACAGTATCTGATCTATGTATCTTAGTACAGTATCTGACCCACATATAATAAAATGGCAGCTAATATTACATTTATTATCATCATTGTCATCATTACCACTTGTTCATCAAAAAACAAATTTGAAGCTACAGTTAAGATGTTCATACCATTTCTCTATGGGTTCCTATTGCGCCAAGGAATGGCAGTACTGTCCTCATGAAAGAAAGGCATTCACAGAGGCTGCTATGTCACTTCTACTTTCACACAGATATATCTTCATTAGGTTTCTCTTGTACTACATTTTTCTTTCATTACTTATATAACCCACAAATTAGATTTGTAATGTCTCTTCTTTGCATGCATTTCTGAAATATCACATAACTGAAATATATATTAAAATAGGTCCTAAATTTGTTTAAGTACTTTTTAAAACCCTAAACATAAATTTAAAAATAACAAAAACTACTTTTAAGGGAGAAAATCTTGCTTAGCAACAGTTCCCATGAAAAGAATTAGGAGTTTTCATGTTTTATAAATTGAGCGTGTCTATTGACTCAGTGTGATAAGCACAATGCCTGGCACAGAGTACACTCACAATAAGTGTGTAACGTCAGGGTGGGAAGGTTGCCAGAAAGATTAATAAAATCTCAGTCTGTGTTGTAAAGCATAGAGCCCAATTGGGGGTCACGTATCACTGCACCCTATGCTGTCAGACATCTAGACTCAGGAGTATCCTGTGCACATCTGGACTCCACTTTAGTGGGCACTAGAAATACTGTGAATGCAGAGCAATGTGACGGGAAAGCTGCCGGAGGAAAGGGTAGCTGTGCTGCAGCATATACACCCCTGACTAGAGGAGTCAAGTTCAGGATATAAAACCACACACGTATCAGAAATGCTCAAGAAACATTTCCAGTCTCCAAGGTACCTCTGAACTCTATAGGACATTTATCAAAAAAAAAAAATAGCAGAATTTAAAATCATTGGCCTCTTAGAAAAATATACTTAGAAGGAGAAGTAAAAGTCATTTCCCAGGCCACACTAATCATGTTGTAGTGGGGGAGGGCTATGATATTGTGAATTATAATAAGAAATACATATTTGGTTTTATCCTTGTTGCTGGCAGAAATCCTAAAACGCCTTGAAAATGTTTTAAGTGTTAAGAGTCATAAAGGTCTTTTGTTATTCATAACAAGCCCTTTTTAACTGTACTGGAGTTTATGTTAATGAGGTGACTTTTGGAAAGCCAATAAAAATGGGGGCTGGATGCCGGGGGAAACCAACCATATGATTAAGGGGTTGAAACTCAGGCCTACCTCCCAACCTCTAGGGAGGAGAAAGGGGATGAAAATTGACTTAATTACCAAAAGCCAAGGATTTTCGGTCATGCCTAAATAATAAACGCTCCATAAAAAACTAAAAAGACAAGGTTTAGAGAGCTTCCAGGTTGGCGAACACATGGAAGTGCTGGGAGGGTGGCCTGCCCAGAGGACATGGAAGCTTTGCCCCTTGCTACATACCTCCTCCTCTGCGTCTCTTCCATTTGGCTCCTCCTGAGTTATATCCTTTAAAATAAACTGGTAATCTAGTAAGTAAACTGTTTTCCTGAGTTCTGTGAGCCACTCTAGCAATTCATCAAATCTAAGGAACCATCATGGGAACCTCCAATATTAGCTAGTCAATCAGGAACACAGGTGACAACCTGAAGTTGAGATTGACCTCTGTAGGGGGCACTTTTGTAGGCCTGAGCCCTTAACCTGTGGGATCTGATGCTAACTCTAGGTAGACAGTGGCAGAATTGTATTGAATTATAGGACATCCAATGGGTGTTGCAGAGTACTTGGTATGGGATAAACCCATATATTTGGTGAGTGCATGTGTAGACAAGGAAAATAGAAGAGTTTTTTCCTTTACAGGGACAAACAAGATAACAAACAAAAATGAGTGCTCCCTGTCTCTAGCCTCCATTAAGTTCACAATTTGCTCATTCAAATGAGACACCACCACCTCCCTTTACTTGCTTTGCTGAGGGCAGGTCGCATGGCATATGTAGATGATCTTGCTCCCTTTCATCCAAACATTCTCCTTCCAGTCCTTGCCACTCTCACATTATACTGGGATTTACACACATTGGGAAAAATAACAAACAAACAAAACCTGTTTTAAGGCTATAGACTATCCATGTCCTTTCTTTTAGAATAAAATCTATAAGGATCAATTTGAATTCTAAGGTAGGACTCAAGGTCCTAGAAGACACAGTCCCCTAAGTTTCCTGCATAGCAGTAACACATCCCACCGATGAAAGACTAAATAAGATCAGAACTCAGGTATACGGAATCATCAAATCATACAGTTCACCATCAGATGAGGGGTCTCAGAGATCATTTTAACTCCTGATTTCAGAGAAACTGAGGTTAAGTAACTCACCTAAGGTCATATAACTATGTAACAGAAGAACTGTCCGTATAAACCTCGCTGTCATTTGTTCCCAAGGTCAAAATTTTAGCATCCCTTCTCAAACGTACTCTTTTAATAATATTATAAAGCAATAATTTTAAACCATACTAGGTATATGCAATTGTTTTTTTACCATTAAGTAATAATAGTTATTATTGATCCATTATTTTTATAAAACATTTTTTTTACTTAAAAAAAGAAAATTAAGAAGATATAGATAAAAAAGTAAAATTCCTATTTAATGCAATCACTCAGAGGTAGCCATTATTAACATTTTGGCTCATATCCATCAATACTGTCTTCGTTCTTTGAGTATCAATAAATAAAAGGGTTGTCCTCTTGATATTGTTTTATGGCCTACTTTTTTCACTTAAAAATATATTACGAGCATACCTCCAGGACATGAAATACTCTTCTCAAACATCCTTTGTAATGGTTGTACAATATTTCATGATAAAAATATACCATTATTATTTAACCATGTCTTATTCTGGGACTGTTTCATCATATTTAATATTGCTATCTTTCTAAATTTTTATTGTGTCAGCCAATGACTGAGCAATTTCTTCTAGTCTCCTGTGATCTGCAAATTTAATAAGTATGTTTTTTTATCAACTTCACCCAAGTTCTGGACAAAACTTTGAGAAGTAACCATTAGAGACTTCCTGCCTGGTCAACACTCATTCATCAACATTGCTTGAGATCACCAATTAGGAATTCAATTTATGGAAGAGTCACCAATCATAACAAATATTTGGTGTTTCATTCATTCAATATATGTGTACTAACTGCTGTCTATAGATAGCACTGGCCCTGCAGCTGAAAAAATGTCAGCAAAGTATTAGAAATACTTACATAAATGAGTGTTTTTATGACTCTTGCTCACAAAAATACTCAGATTTGGCATCCCAAAAGTTATAATGTTTTTCATTTAAAAATCCAAAAGACTTTTAAATTTTTTGTAAATTTTCTTTTAATAAAAAATTTCTGTAATGCCAAAAACATGTTTTGGAAACATATCTAAATTATAAAAAATTTTCAGGTTATTAAATGAACATACAAATCTTATCATTCAAGATTTAGCTATTGGCAAGTATAATTGTTAAACCAATGATTTCTGAAAATAGGATATTAATAATGAAAGCCTGAATTCAGCTCACAGCAGCAAGGTCCTGTAACCATAGCAGTAGCTTTGATTTTGAAGAAAAGGGGAACAGGCTGTACCTACCTGACTTATTTGAAAAAGGAACCAAGAGCCGGAAGCCTCAAGTGAAGAGTTGGAAGAGAAGGACAAAGGATATTTTTGGTTCATATTTTTTTTAAAAGGCAGTATTTAATGCTGAAAATATCATGAAAAGTGCATCAGATGTTCTTATGTTAAGTGAGAAAAGACAAAGTATGGCAAGATTAAAAACTGTTTTGGCAAAGTGCTGTTGGTATTGATTTCCACCACTATTTTATTATGTAGTTGTCCTGGATAAGGACAAACTACCCTTGGAAACTGTGCTTGTGAAGTAAGTCCAGAAACCTAAGAAAAATAAATTCCAACATGAAATGTTACCTGCCAGAGGGGTAGCATTATATCCTGAGAAATAGCCTTGGTGTTAGCTGAGGTGGGCCCAGTTTAGAAGAAGAGCACCAGGACTGAAAGCAAATCAAATTCTCTGCTTGTCTGGCCCCAAATGACTGCAGCCTGCATTTGAGAGACAAAGCTGGCCCCAAATGACTGCAGCCTGCATTTGAGAGACAAAGCTGGGAGTAGCAAGCCTTACTGAAATGTCTGCCCTGTCCTTTGTGTCCCTCAACCTCTGCTGGAGAGCAGCACAGGCTCTCTCCAGACCTGAGGAGCTCATCTCATCCAGCATCTTCTCTTCTGCTAGACTTGCTTTTGCATCTCACATTTCTCAGTGCTGAGTCATCACATGCAGTTGTTTCTTGCTTGTATCAATATATCTGAGTAATGTGCTTAAAAGGTGCCAGAAAATACAGAAATCAAAGTCCAAGAACTGACCTTGAATATATAAGCCCTTCTAGTGGACTCAGTGTTTGGGAGATAAAAAATTTGTAAAAAGCAGTGATTCAAAACAAGACATAATTCAAATGTACTAAATATATCCCAAATGGTGCTCACTAAAATTTACAAATACTTACCCAGATTCTTCCTTCCCCTGGAGAGAACAGTGGGAATCAAAACAATGTAAAATGAAAGTACCCTTCTTCCCAGCCTACTCTTGGGCATATAATCATCCAGACAACCATCCTTCTGTTCCTCAAACACCAACTTATTTCCAATTCAAGCCCACTGCTCTTAGTGTACTGTCTGCCCTGAACGCTTTCCCCACGTCTCTACACTCCCTCTCCTCTTTTCCTTAGAGAGGCCTTCCCTGATAACCTATTAGTAACAGTCATTCCTCATCACCTTCTTCTGCCCTACTGTATTTTATACAAGACTTGATTACTATCTGAAATCACATATGTTTATTTCTTTATTATCTGTCTCCTTGGCCAGCTTGTAAATTCTTTGAATGCAGGGGCTGTTTCTGTCTCGTTCAGCCATGTATCCCTAGTACCTACTACAGTGTCCAGTATAGAGCAACTGTTCAGTAAATGTGTTAAATGAATAAATCTAAGAGTGAACCTCACATCATAGACTCATAAAATGAACCATGTCCATCCTTCCATCATCCTTAAGCCAAAAGTAAGGTTTCCTCCTGGTCTAAATGTTTTTAGAAACTGTATGAGAGAAAAAAGATTTATTCCCATATATAACTTACAAAAATGCATGTGAACACAGGTGGGTTTGTTAGGACCCTGGTTCGTTTCCAGCCATGGGCTCCCACCATAAATACTCTTTTCACCATCTTGGAATGTCTCCTTTCCTGTTACCACATTTAAGAGTTTCGTCAGCTCACCTGTGAACTGGTGATATTATTGGTGATAATACTATATAAACAGAGAGACTTGCCTTTTGCCAGGAAGTCTGAGCTCCACACTGAGTACCAAGTACTGAGGCCCAGCCTCCTGGGGGATGCAGCCCTACTCTCATCCCTCTGGACTTTGACCCAAGCCCAAATTCCTACTGCTGGAAAGGAAATTCTTTAAGGCTCCTAGGACCTGGAAGGGACATAGGGAGGAATGTAAAACACTCTTACAATTTTTTTTTTATATGAAGAAATAAAATATGCATTCTTCCCTCTCTTTTTCAACACTAAAAAAATTACATACTTGTACAAACATATATGACAGGGGCATGTTGCCTTGAAGAAGCCAAAGCCTGCCATCTAACTATGTAATGTTTTTATTAAATAAAATGTTTTCCTGTTTTGCAAGTCATTTTACTGTTATATTCCCAGGACCTAGTCCAGTGTCTGGCATAAAATCCATTCAAAGTCATAAAGAGAACCAGTGCTGATTGACTCTCAAGACCCAGGCATGTTCTTTATATTGAGCAAGACAATAGGAGAAAGAGTAACAAAACATACAGAATTTAAACTGTTTAGCAACATGTATGTTTATAGTACACTTCTTTCTTAAAAAATATAGCAAAAATGGTATTTAAATGACAAATATGTAATACAGATTTTCACTGTAGGGGAGACTCAATCTTCACAGAATGTACTGGGAACAATTAATCCTGCGGGAACATTAAGTTCAACTGACATGGGGTATCCAAGAATCATCAGTTTGTTTTGTTATTTAACAAAAGAACTAGAAAACATAAATTCACATGAGTTTATACCACGATTTCCAGTACTGCTGCCATCATTAGGAACCCACTGGAACAGTTCGTCTGGAAATGTCCTCAAACCCCATGGGCAAATGTGATGCTACATGTAGACCTACTGACAGTGTGTTGAGGTTTTCAGAAACAGCAAAAATTCATTTGGGGGCCAAGTTGTATAAATGAGGTGAGTCTGTGGCTGACAATTGTTTTTTACCATAAAGTCATGTTTTAAATAACAGCAGCATCCCTGAGATAACAATAATAACCATTTACTGCAAACTCACTATATATCTGGTAAGTGTTATACCTGTATAAACTCATGTATTTTCCTAACATCCCTCTAAAGTACACACTATTATCATTATTTCATGTTATAGATGAGAAAAGTGAAGCACAAAGAGGTTAAGTAACTCACCCAAGGCCACACAGGTTGCTATGGCAGAGCCAAAATTTGAACCCAGGTAGTCCAGATAAGAGGCCACATGTGTTTAAACACATTGCTGTCCTATCTCTCTACAGCAAAATATATATAACATCTTAAGATGCCTGCTACTTAGACTATTAAGAGGTATCTAAAATTTTGATGTTCAAGTATTTCAAACTATACAGATGCTTCTTGACTTAATGATGGGGTTATGTCTTGATAAACCCATAGCAAATTGAAAATACCATAAGTTGAAAATGCATTTAATATCCCTAACATACTAAACATCAAAGCTTAGCCTGGCCTATCTTAAATGTGGCTCAGAACACCTACATTTGCCTACAGTTGGACAAAATTATCTTGCTGCCGCTGCCGAGCTTCATGAGGGAATATCATACCGCATATCACTAGCCCAGGAAAAGATCAAAATATAAAATTCAAAGTACAGTTTCTACTGAGTGTGTTATTGCTTTGGCACCATTATAAAGTTGAAAAATCATAAGTCAAATCATCGTAAGTTGGGAACCATCTGTATTACAAAGTTTCAGTAATTGAAATATGACATTGGCATAAAACAGACACAAAGATCAATGGAACAGAGTAGAGAGTGCATAAATAAACCCATGCATATATGGTGAATTAATTTACAACAAGGGAGCCAAGAATATACAATGGAAGAAAGCACAGTCTCTTCGATAAATGATGTTGGGAAAATTGGACAGCTACATGCAAAAGAATAAAACTGAACCACTATCTTACACCACGCACAAAACTTAACTCAAAATGGACTAAAAATTTGAATATCCCTAAAAATTTGAACCATAAAACTCCTAGAAGAAAACACAGGCAATAAGCTTCTTGACATTGGTCTTTGCAAAGATTTTTAATTTAATACCAAAAGCAAAAGCACAAAAGCAAAAATAAATAAGTGGGTCTATATGAAACAAAAATCTTCTGAACAGCAAAGGAAACCATCAACAAAATGAAAAAACAATGGGAGAAAATACTGGGGCTAATATGCAAAATGTATAAAGAATTCATACAACTCAATAGCAAAAAACAAGCAATCTGATTAAAAAATGAGAAGATCTGAATAGACATTTTTCCAAAGAAGACATACAAATGGCTGACAGGTACATGAAAAGATGCTCAGCATCACTAATCATGAGAGAAATGCAAATTGAAACCACAATGTGATATTATCTCACACCTGTTAAAAATGGCAATCATCAAAAGACAAGAAATAATAGGTGTCCGCAAAGTTGTGGAAAAAAGAAAACTTTTGTACATTGTTGGTAGGAATGTAAATTGGTGTAGCCACTGTGGAAAAGAGAATGGGTTTCCTCAAAAAAAATAAAAATAAACCTACATATGTTTCATCCCTGGGAATATATCTGAAGAAAATGAAAACATTATGTCAAAGAGGTATCTGTACTCCTGTGTTCACAGCACTATTAGTTACAGTAGCCAAGAAATGGAAACAACTTCAGTGTCCATTAACAAATGAATGGATAAAGAAAATGTGGTACATGTACATGTGCATGCGCGTGTGCGCGCGCACGCACACACACACACACACACAAATATTATTCAGCCATAAAAAAATGAATGAAATCTTGCCATTTGCAACAACATGGATGAAGCTTGAGGGCACTGAGCTAAGTGAAATAAGTAAAACAGAAAGACAAATACTGTATGATCCCTCTTATATGTGGAATCTTTATTTTAAAAAAACAAAATAAACTCACAGATACAGAGAATAGATTGGTGGTTGCCAGAGGGTGGGGCATAGGAGGTGGGAGAAATGGGCAAAGTTTGTTTTTTTGTTGTTTGTTTTTATGTTTTAAGTTTAAATAAAAAGAGGAAGGGGAAGAAATCATCTACTTCAACTTCTTCATTTTACAATAAATTGTTCCAAGACATTAACTGACTTTCCAGACATTTGATATATGTATAAGAGGAGCGGGTGAGGGACAGATTCCTACTACAGAATTTTACATCATTTTGCACTAAGAAATTGTGTTGAAGAGAAATTGGGGAAAGGGGTGTCCCTTTTGGCTATGTGAATTTGGACCTATCCAGATTTCTACTTCTGGGTATATGCAGTCTACCCTCAATGTTATTAACTTGTATTTTCCTTCTTTCTTTTACTGTCTTCCTTCCTTCTCTAAGTATTCCTTTTACTATTTATCTATCTTTATTATTTCTTAAAATTCCCCTTATTTCAGAGTCTAAAATGTTGCACTGATGGAGAAATTTTACCAAAGTCAAGTTAAAGATGGGGTTGATGCTAGCAGAGTCAGAGACAACTTCTGTTATACAATAACAACAAAAAATCCTATGCCATATTTTCTATCATTATTTCTATGCTAGGAAACACAGTTATGCTTTTCATAATAGACCTTTTCATAATAGACCAAGTTCATTATCCTTTTTGTAGGTAAATGATCATATGTGTGTAAATACATATATAATATTTGAACTTTATTATGAGAAGCCTGATAATACATATATCAATCTTCTTTAACTACATGCAACAGTGACAAACTCTTGCTAACTAAAGCAAGAAATCAAGAAAAAGAGAGGGAGAGAGAGTGCCCCCCAAATGCTCCCTGGATGGGCGGGTTTATTGTAAGACTCCTGAGGCATGCTGATTAACCAAAAACTAAGGAAAGCCAGGGACTTGGGCATTTAGGAGATCTATTTAATGGGAATTCATGTGCTGACTATGTTCAGAGCTGCTATCAAATGACTCAGTTCTAACTGCCTTCTAGTACTGTGTGTCTCTGCTCACGATTTAAATTCCTAAGAAAGCCTGATCATTTTGGCTTAGCTTGTCTCTGGAATCCTGTGACTGACAGCTCAGTGGAATCAGGTACAGTGCCAGAAGGACAGCTCTCACAAAGGAATGAATTCTGGGAAGAAAGCAGAAACAAGAGAAGTTTACACGTTTTAATTACTGGCTGTGCAATACACATGTGCCCTTCTTTCTATAAATGCCATTTGCAAATATTTCAAATGCAATGTAAATATTTTTTAAAAGAAACACTAAACAAAAAACTACTCCCTTTACCCTACAATGCTTGAAGTTCGCACCCCATGTTGTCATGTTGCTGAATTCCCACTAATGACAATTATCATAAAATCTCCTATTAAAATATAATCACCCTGAGAGTGGCCTTCTCAACCTTAGCTATAATCAATGAGGGTTGATGAAGCAGGGACTAATAGGGAAGGAGAAAAGCAGCAGAACTGGCCCAGTTCCTCTCTCTCTCTGGACCTGAATGAGCTGATGTCTTGTCTCCAGCACACATGTTCTGAACCAAGGAGCAGACTTTAGGAGTCCCCAGAGCGCAGGTCCAGGCAACGTAGGACTTTTACTAAGAGAACTATAATAACCCTCCAAGGAAGCAGAAGATGTGGGTGAGGGTTGAATGGAGGGACCCAGAAACAAAAGCATGTACATACACGAGTTTGTAGAAGTGGCTCTTGGCTAATTTAAAGTCTAGCCAAGGATAGCCTGAGCTTGCATAATTCACAGGGCACCATACAAAATTCCTTCTGTTCCAGCTCTGACTGCTTGTCTTCTCAAAGAGCTCCCAAACTTTAGGTGGATGATGGGTAGTATCACTTCTATTTCTGTCTTTAGTTACTCCCACGATCTGATTTCAAGTCAAGATCTTGTCCTTCCTCTCCCTCTAGCCCAAGGATGAGTTTCATTTCCATTCCACAGTAACTCTGCTTCCCTGTAGACCCTCCTCTGGGCTCAGGAGGAAAGGAGCAGGACCCTACCTGGCCCTAAAGTGCCCTCCTAGGCACCAGGATTCCTCCACTGGTATCACTGTCATATCCTCATTCCTCCATGAAGAGAGCAGTGGTTCAGGCCCTGGCCATCCCACTGAGCCAGGATCCATTTTTCCCACCATTCTATCTGTTTTAATCTAATACTTGTTCTCTGGCAGTCTGTTCCTTGTACTCTCTTTCAGCCACCTTTACCTTTAGCCCTTTCTAATATCTCCAAATTTCATTTTATATGTCAGTGGTCTCTGATCCTGGTCTAGAAGCAGAAGATAAGAGGAAGCACATGACAACTTTCAGCAATAGATTCTCATGGACTGAAATCTCTAATAAGGTTTTACTGCCTCCAGGAAATAAAATGTGAGGTCATTGAGAGATGTGTCAGTGTGTATGGCCAGAGAAGAACTGAAGACTTGGAAAAACACGGGACACAGCTTCAACTCACACTCTGGCCCAGAGACATCAAAGAAAAACACTCTGGGGCACCATCCACCATCGACCAGGCAGCAGTATTACATGTAATGGTAGGGTTCATGAGATCTGCAGCCTGCTCTGTGAGGGAAGAGGGTAGATGCCAGGGTAAGACATGTGAACAGGAAATGTGGGTTTTCCTAGAAGGAAGGAAGACACAGGGTTACAGGAAAGGGCTCTGTGAAGGAAGGGACTCTTTTTCTGAAGAGGCAGACAACCTCTAGAGAGGAGAGAAAGGGCAAGAGTCAGCTGTCCCCTTGAGAGTTTCATCTGAAGAATATAACTTCTGCTTTTCTTTAGAATTTTATGAATTGTCTTATTTAATATTCAAAGTGTTCATTGAAAAGTTTTTCTCCTATCCTATAGCCCCTCCTGGCTATCGGTAGCCTTCAGTAAAGCTGGCAACCTTCAGTCTTGTGCTAGCGTTATGCAGGGCTCACCCCCTGCAAGAACAGCTCAGCCACAGCAATATTTTCGAGGGAGGGCAGCAGTTTGGCTTTTCTCAGCACATACAGGAAGTGGGGGACTCAGAGCAGAACAGGACAGGAAGGGGAGAGCAGGGGTAAAGAGGTAGCATCAGTGTGTACAGAGAAAGAGGGCTGTGAAATGGGCTCCTTTCCTCCGAAATCTGAGGTAAAGTACTGCAGTACTATAGTGCTATAAACTACATTGCCGATTCCCAAATCCCCATGTCCAGCTCCGATTAAAGTTGGATTATGCAGGTTCATTTCCAACTGCATGCCCAACATTTCCATCATGATGTCCCAAATCACTTCAAATTCAATATATCCAAGACTAAACTCGAGGTCTTTCCCACAACATCTCCTCTTTCTCCTGTGTTATCTGGTTCAGCAAACCACCCATCCCTTCCAGGTGCCTCTGCAGCAACATCATAGCATTAGCTTTGATTCTTCTGCTACCTCACACCCTAATTCCAGTTCATCATCATTCAACAAAACCTATCTCTGAATCTCTTTTCAGTTCACATCTCTTCTTTCCACAGCCACTGCTACTGTCTGGGACCTGCTCGCCCATATATCTTGTCAACCTCCACTGCCACCTCCCGTGCCTCCCCTCCCCCACGCAAACTCTAAGCTCTGAATGAATGGAGCCACCACCCAAGCTCTTGCCACTCACCTCTGGGTTGTTGGTCTTGAGGGCAACTCTTCCCAGGATTCCCCCGCCCACTATGCCTACTCCTTCATTTCGCCAAGCCCTACTTCTGCTCTCCAAGTCATTTCTCATAGAAAGCCCCTCCCTAGCGCCCCTGAGCCAGTGCAAGTAATTCTACTACTTAAGCCTATAGGGGCCTAGAAATGGTCACAGGCAAGAAAATTGTTTACTTCTTTGTCTGGGTCCTCCCTCAGGTTTTATGTCCCTTGGAGATTCATCTTACACAATGCCCAGAACACACTAAAAGCTCAACAAATACTATGAATGGAATAGATTAATCTGGTCTTCACTTAGTGGGGCAGCCTCATTACCAGAGGTTTATACAGCAGTCATTTTTAGGTAGAGTGTTTAACATGAATGAAACAAGGTGATGACATTTAATTCTTCAACATGTAAATCCTCTGCTGAGAGTCTCTAATAATTCAATAATTTCATTTGGCAGTCATTTTCTTTTTATAGAAGATGTACAAAGACTATTCCCCCTACCTCTGAGAAATAGATGTGAATATCAGTCACAGCTTGGTTTTGGTCATTCATATTCTCTCTTCCAAAACCAAGCTGAGTGAATATCACAAAGTCGTCTGTCATCTCACAGTGGCCTGAATTCTACAATCAGATAAAAAGCATACAATGGCTTTTAAAACAATGAGATCTTTGGCAAGAAAATAACATTGCATCGGCTAAAATTATGCCACTTATTATCTGTAGGTTATTCTATTTTGGAGGAAAATCTCCATTTATGAGATAGATAACTTAACTCTTGTTTTTTGTTCGTTTTAATCAATACAACTCTCTTTCTACTCTCTCAGTGTTGACAAGTGTTTATAAATCTCTCTGCCATACTTCTGGCTCTGAGCAATAGGGAATATGTTCTTTATGCTCAAAATGAAGAGTGTGTGCCTTTGAGATAAATAGACAAAAAGCTGGTGAGCCTTGCCCAGGAACATCATGGGGGAAGACAAAAGAGGAAAAACACATGCCCAAGCTGAGCATAATCTACGACCAAACATGAACTTCCTTCTGTCTGGTCCCACTGCCTCCATTCTCTCAGAGACACTGCTGCCACAGCAGCTCTGATAAAGTCATCCTGTGGCTTAAAACCTTCAAAGGCTCTTCACTTACCTTCAAATAAATGCCAAGTCCTTACCCTGACTGTCCGCCCACCACCACAAACTCCTAGTCACAGCACCACTTGCGCCTGCACTGCTCCTGCCTTAATTTCCTTCCTTCTCTTCTGCCTGGAAGGGCTCAGCTCACTCTTCTTAAGCTGCCCCATGAGCCTGCCTCCTAGGAACCCCCAGAGCACATCAGCAGTGCATTCCTTAGCACTCGGAACTTTCTGCTTCATGGTGTAGCTATTCTGTCCACAACTGTTACTTATCTCTTCCAATAAAACAGGATACTAAGGTTAAGAAATATGCCAAATTTATCTTTACTGCTTCTCCCTCCCTGGCCAAGAGTAAGTGATTAATGACAGATGGACAATAAGTAAACACTACTACTAAGAGTGTTTCGATAAAGCCTAAAAGACAAGGTATTCACCTGTGGTGCAGCTGGACATAAAGGCCACTACTGACTAAAAAAATAAAATAAAATAAAATAAAAATAAAAAGTCTGATGAGTTTCTATCATTCATCAATAAAGACTGTTTGAAGCTTCTGCCTCGGCTATCTTTTCTCTGTCCTCATGACCAGGCACCCAATTCAGCAGTTCAGTCAGCAGCAAAAACATCATACTTATTTTAGTGGGTACCTTTGTTTATAAATCTTAAATTAAAAAAATAAACTTTAATTTCAGTTAATGTTCACTTGTTTGTACAGAGTTGGTGCAAGGCAGTTTGCTGAGCACTTTGACAGACCACGTTAAACACAACAAACCCATGAGGGAGGTACTAGCCCCCTGAGGTACAGAGGGGGACATCTGCTCTCATGGCCACATGGCTAGTCGCTGCCTGGCCAGGGTCGGTCCAATCATTGGGTTAGCACCCCTCTGCCATACCATATTGCTGCAGAGTTTATCTTCCAATTACAAATGTTGCACTGACTAGAAAACCTCTATCGCCAAGACAGTCATCTTACACACAGCTATTGAAGAGACGGTGCAGAGTGAAGATCATCCAGGGAAGGATTCCTGTCACTATTAAGAGCCAGAAAAGAGTCACTCCTTTGTCAGGACATCAGCCATAAGTACAGTGATCATATATATAATTGATCATCCAAACTGGTGCATTTTTGAAAGCTGAGAAGGGCTCTCGGTCATCTAAACATCATTATTAGATTTGCTAACTCTTGTGTAACATTTTGAAATTTACATAGTACTTTTCACATACGCTTTTAAAAAACACAGCCCTGTCTCACCACCTAGGAAAGTGGGCATTTAGACATTTCCCATATTACAGATGAGGATGGTTTTAGAGAAATAAAACATTCATGAAGATGCATAGCTCCCCAGTAGAACTGGCCAGACCCAGTGCTTGCGTGTCCACTGTCCCAGTGTGCCCGCATCATTCAGGTCACTTTCTAAGAGGACAGATTCTTGAGAGATAAGACAATAGCATTAGCAAGTGACAGAAAATGGAGAGAGAGAGAAAAGGGGTACAATCCCAAGGGAGACAGGGCTCCAGCAGGATAGCCCTGAGGAAACATAAGAGAGAGAACGAACAGCAATCAATGAATTTTCCCAGTATTTTTCCCTTGAGTTAGACTAATATCTTAGAGCCGCATATTAATATTTAGCATTAGAAAACAGTTTTGACCAAATTAACTGCTCCCTCCACAAAAAAAAAAAAAAGGGAACAGGGAAAGTTGCTCAAAACTAGATAAAGAATCGGTAGATGTGTAGACTGTATATTAGGTCCTATACTATGACTTCACACATCATCAACCCATAGAAGGGCAGAATGGAGACAGAATTAACTATCAAACCCAACCATAATCCCTCCTTCCCTGTCTGGCTTATAGTCCAGCACCTAAACTACCAAAACAGTGTTAGCAGAGTTCACATACTTGATTAGGTGTAAGTTGTGATTTGCACCCCCATCACACCCCCCTTCTGAGAATGGGCCACAGACACATGAAATAAAAACTAAAGGCAGATACAACAGAGGCCTGGGCCCAGTTATAGAAGCCTCACCTTGGACAAGTTGTCTCTGAGCTCTGCCTTCACATCAAGGCCTTGGTGAACTCTGAGAGACTTCACAACACAGCTCCCAGGTCTTTCTAGCATGCCAGGAATGCCATGGAGGAAAACTGGTGGCTTTGTCCAGCACTGTGACCTAGACTCGCTCTTTGGCTATTACAGCTAGACAGAGTTGAGATCATAAGTCCAATTTTACAAGGAAAAAAGAAAATTGAAATCCAGATTGAGTAACTTTTCCAGATCCCACCCCCAGCAAATGGCAGGACTTAGATCAAAACCCACACCTTGTGAGCTTGAGTCTACCTTCTTCTATCTTTGTTGTGTCTGGAGCACAAAGAAATGGCCCTATGAAGGATGGTCTGCTGTATGTTCATGAGAGCACTTTCTAGAATGGAATTTGAATCTTCATGCTGCAGGTCCAAAAGAACGTCTTCCTTGTGCTATGAGCTGCTGCCCAACGTCCGCGCATTGAATAGAGTACCATGAGGCAGAAACGAACCAAAGGCATGGGGCAGGCAAATCTTTCTTCCATTCTAAAAAATTCCAAATAACTGGAATTTTTCTCATTGTTCACTTTATGTTTTTTAGAGAGGAAAAAAAAGACTGTGAGAAACAAGGTTTGAATTGAATACACCAACTAGATCATTGAACAACATGTGCTGCACTGGGCTGCATACAACATAACACCGTGCAGGAAGAAACAAAGGCACTCTAGTGCTGCCACACCTGCTTACTCCCAAACATCCCAAAATTCAGACCATCGCATTGGTAAGATACATGCCTGGGTGGTCTGAGCCCAGAATTAAAGAAGGTAAACAGGGCTAAAAAATCTATATATTGGAAACCACTGTTTGTACATAGCTGTGATTCTGTCATTTTTATGTTTAAAAAAAAATGTCCTTACAGGCCATTTTTTCTTAGCTACACAACTGTAATATGCATTTCTCCAAGAACTAAACAATCTCTCTGAGAGCAGCATTTAGATCATAGGTCTCTATAGACACTGATAAGCTGGAAGGAAAATACTGACAAAGGCTGGCCTTGACCACACTAAAGGCACAGTCCAGCCATTTGTGCTGACTCCAGAGGTTGCAGGCTCTAATCTCAGCTACTCATCTTACCAGAGGTGTGACTTTGATTTAACCTCATGCCTCAGTTTCCTCATCTGTCAAAAGGGCTTCATAATAGCATCTATTTCATAGAATTGCTTATAGGCTTAAATAAGATTACATATATCAAGTGCTTCTGTACAGAAAGTTGCCTAGAACATTGCTTGGCACACAGTGATACCCAATTACTATCATTTATTCTCTCTCCATAACTCTTACCCTAAGGAGGTAGGAATAAGACATCACATACACATATTCATGGCATACTTCATCAAGACTGGACAATAGCAGAAGGTAATCAGTGAAGGTCAAGGCTGGATGTTTAATAAACAGGAAAAGGGGCTGATAGCTTCAGTGGCAAAGGCAACTCACAGCAGGAATGGTGAGCAGGGTGAGCAGGACCAGTGTGGTTCACATACTTCTGCCTCAGAAACGGTAATCACTGGTACAAGCAATCAGGCTAGGAAGAGGCTATCTGAGAACTGTCTCCACACAGTGATCTATGACAGGAAGATGTAGGCAACACAGGGAGCCAGGTACACAGAGCAGCTAGATTAGAAACATAAGCAAGGAAATTGAGTCTAAGAGTCTCAGGCCAAAGACCAACTCAAGGGACTCAGAAAGAGATACACATCACCAGCTGCCAGAGGTTGGTGTGAGGCAGAGGTGAGGAGGAGAAGGAACTCAAACAATATTACACAAGGAGATACATGAGGCAAGAGGGGCAGAGTGTCCTAAACCAGAAACAGGGAAGGGTGCTACTGTACCAACATGCTTTTTGAGTAACAGCTGCTTTTTATCTATTTCTGGAATGCTGGCTCCTGCCCCTGGTCACACTGGCTATTCTTGAGTGGTCACAGCAGAGTCATCACTTACACAGGCACCTTCTCTTTTGTCAGTCTCCTCAATTCTTTCTAGATCACACACAATAGCTTGGGAGGCCACGTATTGGTCCAAGTCTCAACAGAACCTACAGTGACAAAAGGAGACCCTAAGAGATTGTGAGGTTCTAGCCCCAATCCCTGTGCTTCCCATAGAAGTAGCCTTTCAGTATTTCCTCACATTTTTAATGTCTCCAACTTCACCACTGCCCCTACCTAAGGAGGAATGCCAGCCAAGAAGTCACCCAGGATGCCAATCTATACTGACACCAAGCACCAACAAATACTGGGGCACCAAAACATCTTTACAAATACTAAGAGTTTGGGGAAACCACATTTATCATGTCTCTGCGCATTAGCATACCATATGAAGTTGGAAACAACGTTACAATCAGTGCTCCATACAGGAAGTGAGCCCCAAGTATTAATAGATAGTTGTTAAACTGCCTTCTAGGAAAAGGAGCTGCTTACCTCCGGGGCCTCTGCTTTGTTGAGTGGGATCCTTGTGTTTAGAGCCAGCAGCGGGGAGGCAGTGTGGGACACCAGCCGCCTACACAAACTTGGCCTCTCCTCCCAGTGAGCACCAAACCAATATTAATGGAGTACCAGTTGACCAGCATCTCCAACTGTGGGTGCAGCCCATCTTAATCCAAACCTGTCCTTAAGCCAAATGAGGCCCTATTCCTCACACACACTTTCCAACATGTCTTTCTGTCCCCTCTTCTCTCTACCAAGACCCATGCTCAAATCTGGGGTCTTATGATAAGGTCAACAGTATTGGTTCTTTTTTTTATAATAATTTTTTATTTAATTATTAAAAGAATTTTTTTCATTTTTATGGTGATAAAATATACATAATATAAAATTTGCCATTTTGTGCCCTTAAGTACATTTACATGGCTAAGCAAACATCACCAACACAGTTAATTCTTGCTTTCACTTCTAAGCATTCTAAAAGCAGAATAACATAAAAACTGGAGAAGCTATGTTCAAAGTCAGACATGTAAAAGTCTGTATCTTCCAAGTTAGAACACAGACGTCACTATCTGACAAATGCTTAATATACAAGTTCAGTTTGGAGCTTCAACTTCCTGTCTCTCTCTCCATATGGCCCTCTCGCCCTGCACTGGATTCTGAGGGAAATAGCCTATTTCTCTCTGCTCTCCCACATGCTCAGAGAAAGCTGAGACAGCAGAGTGGAAGACACCGGGATGCAGCTCCATCACACGCAGACCTGTGTTTCAGCTCTGGCACTGTGGCCTGCTCATCAAGGTGGCCTCAAGCAGGCCCTCCCTGGGCCTGTGTTGTTCCCTTATCAATAAACCTGGGATAATATGCACACCTCCCAGGGCTGTCACAAGGATTGAAGGAGACTGCATATGTGAAAACACCTGGCATAGCAGACAATTAATCTTCATTCCTTATGTCAGCTCTGTGAAATATCATCTCTGAGATCAATGAAAGCATCGTTCCAAAAGGGCTTAATTTTCTGAAATTTTATCAAAAAAAGAAGAAAAATAAGCTTACATGATAAGACTAGCATGGTTTCTCATTTTACTCCTCATACAAAGGAACCCCAAGCCTGTACACCTGCCTGCAGGTATGTAGGAACACACATTGTCATCCTCCATCTGGACCCAAGGAAAATTTTCCTTACACTGTTCTGGATATATTCCAAAATACCAAAGTCGGCTGAAAGAAAAAAGTGTCCATGTTACCATATTCATTTTTGTTGGTTAAATTTTTATAATAGAATCATAAAATATCTACCCAGGGGATAAAACATGTTTATTTCTGCATCCCTTTTCTAGGTATTCGTACTTGAACATAGTGTCCTGAAATAAGTAGATGGAGACCTGTGACTCCATCTTAGGCCCAAAGAGGTACACATTGGTGACCTGTAATGACTGCATGGAGTCACTGCCCCCAAGGCCTCCAGCGAATAAACCATCACCCTAGGGCTGTCTATGAGCACAAGCAGGTAGAGTGGCTGAATGTGGAGGAAGAAACCATGTCAATGGAATATAAATGAATAAAAGGGGAAGCCATGTGTCGAGATGTCTAAAAGCACAGTGGCTGCGGGTCTGTGAAAAATTTCTGTCTCTCTAGACTGTGCCCCCAGCCCCATGACAGCACATGACACATCTATTCTGCACCAGTTAACAGTGTAGCTCATCTGCATCTAGAGTGTGAGCTCCAGGGAGAAGGATCAATTATGAACTCCAGGCTGAGGAGTCTAGACTCTTTTTAAGAAGCAAGAATAAAGCACAGAAAGTTTGGGGAAAGAGAAGGCATAATTAAAGGCTGCATTTAAAGAAATATTGGCTAGAGAGGGGAGAAAATGGAGGCAGAAAGACAGACTGCCTCATTACATTCTTTTCAGCTGCAGCACTGTACATGTCAGGCAAGAACACTGTAACCACGAATTCAGTAAAAGCAGCCCCATTAGAGGACTGTTGCTCCAGTGCAGGCAGAAAAGGGACTCCTCAATTG
Organism: Rousettus aegyptiacus; assembly: GCF_014176215.1. Taxonomy (NCBI): domain Eukaryota; kingdom Metazoa; phylum Chordata; class Mammalia; order Chiroptera; family Pteropodidae; genus Rousettus; species Rousettus aegyptiacus. The sequence continues at coordinate 45,235,240 of NW_023416287.1, forward strand.
CAGAGAGAAGAAAGTCAATATCACAGACTGGACACATGTGCCATGGACAGCTGTGCCTCCCTGCTTTTCTTTCTAAAAAGACTTCAGGGTCTTGTCATTTGGAAAATGCTGTCAACCATCTGCCGACTCGGGACCTTCATAGTGTACAGTCTCATACAAACTCTGAAAAGTTTCACAGTAAAAAACAAAAACAAAAAAAAACAACTTAAGTTTCTTCATCCAGAATTTTTCCATAAATCTACCCTCACACCTTTTATTAAGAAACAGCTCTATCTCCTAAAACAAGCATCCTCCAGGCAGCCTTGAAAATGTGGGCTAAGGTCACCCATGGATCATCATGTGGGCATGACTTTGAAAGAAGCAGTAATAAGCTGAAGGTCTGGGTGGTGGCAAGGGGGTGGCTTGGAATCCTTTGGGGCTGTTCAGAATCCTGGGAACAGTGCAGCTCCAGCCCCACCTCTAAGTAGGGCATGTACACCCCATGTAGCATTCTAGCAGAATTCCATAGGAGAAGAGCAGGCAACTCAATTTAAGTGATCTCAATTTAAGTGATCTCAATTTAAGTGATCTCAACAACTCAATTTAAGTGATCTTTTTTGGTCATTAGTGGCTAAGGAAACCTGGTCAGCATAATCTATAAAATAGCTCTCTTTCATATACCTGAAGACTATTAAATCAATTCTCATCATTCTCCTTTATGAGTAAAATAACCTTAATTTATTTAACAACTAGATCTGATTATCCTTTTCTCAAGAAAGACTTGTAAATTCTATAGGAATTTGGTTCATTTACCTAGTTATTGAAGGATAGATGTTTTTTCTAATATTGAATAAAATGATTCAAAAAGCCTAAGAAAATTGTGCAAAACTTTTATGCAAGGGTGGCATTGGGTGTGGGGAGAAGGCAGAACCTCAAGCCAGCATCTTCTTTAAAGATATACGTATTGATAAGCCAAGCAGGGTGCATACCAAGTCACTGAAAATACAGTAAACCTCAGACAAAATTTCTGTTACTTGTTGGACATTTCAATGGAAGGGCTAACTGACCTATCCTGGTTAGAGTCTCATTTTTATCTGTCCAGAGGTACCGGAGGCTTATCTGTCCAAGAGTCTTATCTTGCGGAAGTCTACCCAGCTACATCATTGCCTAAAAGAACAAAAACAGTAAATTTAGGATGTTTGAGTTTTCCTTTGCCAAAATGAAATGTTAGCATTGTCATCATAACTAGGATTCAGGCAGCCTTCATAGCAGTGTGCTACAAAGAGTTCCACAAATATGGATTAATCTCATGACACCTCACAGTGCAGGCAGGGTGGCTCCATCTCACAGCTAAATGACAGCAATGGGCCACTGCAATGGCGAACAACGCAAATGGAAGAAACTGAGCTCAGTTTCAGAAGCTAAGATTAACCAATTCCTTAGGAAATTCAACCATAAACCTTAATAAAGTTCACATCTTTGGACCTATAATTCTTCTTCTGGGATTTTATCCTAAAGAAATAACCCAAAATACAGAAGAGTTTTTTGCACAAGGGTGTTCAACAAAGCATTTAAAAGGGTAAAAGCTGTCATAAACTGCAATAAAATTCAAGTGCACATACATAAAAGAATATTATGAAGCAATTTCAAATCATATTTATAAAGAATGCTCATAATATAATGTTAAAAGGGAATGATCAGGTTATAAAATTGAATGTATATTATGAACACAGTTCTGTAAGAAGAAGTTTACACAGGAAAAATATTGAAAGGATACAAGCCAAAATGTTAACGTGGAAAGCTTCATATGGCAACACTATGTATGGGTAATTATTTTTCTTCTTCTTTAGACTTTTCTGGGTTTTCCAAATTTTCTTAAATGAGAAGGTATCACTTAGAAAAAAAATAAGTTTTTTTGTTACAATGTAATATATAAATGATTAAAATCATATTAAATTACATGCTTTGAGAAAATTCAAAACAATGTATAAATTCCTTTATGCAATGATTAGCCTAAGAAAATTATAACTGGGAAGTTGAATTTGCAATATGTATCCACGTGGGTATACCTACATTCACACAGGAAGCAAGACGTGAGAGGGGACTTCAAGCTACATAGGTGGGCCTCAGTGTCATGGGGAATGGGGCCTTCTAAGCTCCCACTGCCTATAACAGTAATTCCACACACTCTGAACAAGCAATGGGCTTACCATGCAGACACAGCTTCACTCAGGTCTCCCAGTCTTCCTTCCTAACCAGGTGGCAGCCCTTTTAAGAAATGAGAATCTCGAGCTCTGCCCCACCCCAAAACCACAAGAACTAAAACATAAAATATATACTGACAAATTGTCTTAGGTAGAAGGATGGTTAACTGTATAGTGTGTAACTTTTGTCTTGCCCTGAAATAAGATTTAAAGCCCAGGAAAATGCCTTAACCCCTTCACCATTTAAGACATCTTAAGAAAGTCTCCTTTCCATTAGCATAGAGAATCAGCAAAATGAGTGCATCTTCAATTCCCAAAACTAAGATGTTGGCAACTTAGTTGCCCTGGGATAAGAAGACTACAGTCAAAAAACATACAAACAACAAACCAATTAAGGGGGCAGGCACCAGCCTCACCTCCATCTAAGACTACAGTTTTACCCAGCTGTTTGGGCAAAGCCAGAGGATCCGTTCTTTCATCCTATAACATAACTAACTTTTACCAACTACATGGGCAAAGAAGATGAGAAGAACAGGCAAAGAATAAAAATGATGAGCCAAGTCCACAGGACCCACCTCCAGAGAAGGCCACATATGTCTATTCCCAACGCTAGACAGTTTCCTTAAGAATGAACAGATTAGTAAAATCAATCATCCCCATTGAAGGAATAGAACAAGTCAGTTCCTTTTCTTAAGAACTGACTCTCCCAACCTGTAAACACCACTATCAGTACAATGCTGGCTCTCAGTACTTCCCAGCCTTTCATGTTCACTGAGCTCCTGGGCATCTCATTAGGATGAAGGTCTTGATTTAGCGGGGCTAGGTGATGTAGAGACTAATTAAATCCCAATCTCTACAGGTGAGAACCAGGCAGCAGTAAGGCTCCCCAGGTGACTGACCCCCATGTACAGCTGAGGTCACACACAGTGCTAGAAGATCTGGGAAGGCCATTAGCTTTATCCAACTCCTGCCCCACACCACAACACTGGCACACTGTCAGTGGCATTGGAGTTGTTGTAAAGACTGAGAGATGATGACACAGGTAAACCATGCAGTAAGTTCTCTAAAATATTAGTCATAATTATTAATTTACTACTAGTAAATTAATTTACTACTAGTATAATTATTATCTCAGTAGGCTAATACAATTTGCAGTTGTAAAGAAACACTTGGGAAAACTATGAGTTAAAGGAGAAAAAGAAAATATGGTCTGAGGAAGAGCTTCAAGAAAGTAGCTGAAAGCAAGTATATGGGGAGCTGACTCATGGCCCTGTGCACAGCCCACAATCAGAGTAGTGATAGTCATAATAACAGCTGCCATTCACTTGGGCTTTAATTAGTGTGCCAGGCACTGTCCTAACTACTGAGAATTCTCCAGGCAGAACCTAGGGATTCCCATTATTCAGAGCTTACTGTCCCAAAGCCCCAGACTCAGACAGGCCTGGGATCCTGATGGGGTAAAGGATTTCTTTCCCTCAAGGCAGAGGAGCTGCAGAGAACCACAATGCATGACGAGGACTGGACACAACTACCAAGTATGAACCACAACGGCCCAGTGCCAGGCTCAGGAGAGTGAGACTGTGCCCAGAAACCCACCTCTAAGCTAGTCTACATATTGAACCGTGTGCCACTCTTCCTCTGGCTCCTTTTGTCCCATCCTCCCTTCCTTCTTTTTTCTTGTTGTCTGTTTCTCTCAGAACTGCTTCTAAGAGCTTCTTTCCATGCACCTCCTAGATGCCTCTTCTTCCAGATGTCTCCTGGAAAATGGGGGAGGGAAAAAAGAGTGTGAAGGGCGGTGCACCTGGCCACTTCACAGAGGTGCTCCATGTCACAGCCTGGCATGTCATCCTCTCCCTAGAAGGGAAGGTGATGTTCCAAGAAGGAGCAGCTCGTGTGACTGAAACAGCTGAAGTGAACCCATTAAGAGAGGACAGAAGGGAATGGTTTTGAGCCAGCCAGGCTGGAAGTCTGAAGATAGTTCAGAAAGCTCACTTCATGGGTTCTTCTGAATCTACATTTTGATAGCTGTTTCACTCATTTCCAGTGGGCCATGACCACCCGAGGAGGACCTTTCCCAGCACGGCCACTCCCATGGTTCCCATGTTACAGATGCAGATGCTCAGTGGCCTAAGAAGTTCGCTCAAAGGTCTAAGCACAAGGAGCAACAAGGCTGGGCCAGCCAACCTGGCTCCACAGCTGAGGTCTGCAAGCATCAAGATCTGTGTTCTGCATCTCCCTTATGCTGTCTCATTTTTCTTCAGAGCAGCACCATGAGAGCTGCATGTGACCATGTCCATCTATGAATTAGCAAAGGGAAAGGAAAAGGAATTCAATGCCCGTCCAGGTGCAGAACTCTAGTTAGTGGAGAAGGCAGAGTTTAATCCAAGTCTGTATGGCTCCCAAGCCCAAACCACAGCTTCTCTCCAGGCACTCCCAAAACCTGACCTACTATCTCCATAAAACTTGAAAAACTATAAACTATTAGGACTTCCAGGACCAGAGAACACGCTCACTTCTTGTGATTATTCTACCATCTTTCCTTTAAACAAACAAACAACAACAACAACAAAACTCTTTTTATATAAAAATGTTTTCCCTGGATTTCATGAGGTTCTTTAACTTCACAGCTCTCATTTTATAAATGAGGAACCAGAGGCCCAGAAGAATTAAGTGGCTTCCTGGGGTGTTAAGGGAAATTAGACAAAGAATAAGAATCTAAACTCAAAAGTCCCTGTGTCTCGGGCCAAGGTTCTGGGGCACCAGCCAGACTAAGTGGTTCCCTGCAAAGTGTTAAGACTGGAAGACAGAGGGCATATCAATGTCAAGTAGTGATACCAAGCTTCTCCATGAGGTTATTTATAGAGGAAGCATCCTCACAGCAAGGTCAGTTCATCAGAGCTGCCACCCCACCACCACTTGCACATGAACAAATCTGAGAAAGAAAACTAAAGACAGTGAAGGAGAGGTTACTCATTAGCAATAACTTTATTCACTTGAAGAGTCTTCCCAGTTCTGTAAAGAAAAACACATCCCCTATACCTTGCTCTGTAAATGACAGATTCCCTTTAGAGAACAGCAACTTGCAGGATATTGTGTGTGCCCTATTACTCAACAAAAGCAGAATGTCAAATTCCAGCTAGAGAGAAAGAAAACATGCTATTATTTTGTGAAAATCAGTCACCATGGCAGCCTGAGTCTTCTGACTCTGTATGGACGTTAGTTCATAAATGCAAATGAACATTCATTTTATATAGTTGTGTGGTATTTTATTACCTATGAACTAAGAGTTGAAATAAAGTTGACATTTAAGTGTGGAGGATTCTCACCTGTGAAAGCATGTGTGGCCTGAAAATCAGCTTCCTGCATACTGCTCCCAAGACAAGCCTGTGCTCCAACTCTTAAGCTGTCCCAGCAAAAGGAAACCACCCGGGCAAAGCCTCAGGTCACTTCCATCTTAGCTTGTCGGGGTCCATTGCTCTGCCCAATTGGATTTTGGTAGCATCTGATGCCCAACTGCCCTGCTCCCCAAGAGCAGGCGGTACCTGGGACAGCACCCAGTCCAGCAGCGTGCACACTTGGGGTACACAGTCACGTCAGCCGTCCAGCCAGAGAGTGGAGGCCATGGTCGGCCCAGGAGCAGAGGCAGGTGTCCTGCTGAGATCTGCTTTTCCACCTTAGAGTGAGGGCCTCCTCAGCCACTCGGCAGCCATCGTCCTCTACAGCTCTCAGCTGCTCCAGTGGAGCTTGGTATGATCCGATGTGCTGCTCTCTGTGCTTCGCCTCTCCCCTTGCTGAAATTAAAAACAAAGAGATCACTTTCCTGATGACCTGCAGGAATATTAAATTTAGTAGACCCCCAAAGGCCAAAAAAGGAAAATCCACCCAGATCCATGCTTACAACCACATGGTGGGCACTTGGAAAAAGGGGCAGCTACAGTACTTTTCCTGGGTGCCTGTGAAAGGAAGGGAGAGCAAGACAAGACAGCTCAGCGCTCGCTGCTTCGGACCACTCTAAGAACAGCTACAAAGGTCATACAATGTTCAAATGTCCTTCCCCAGGTTACTAATAGTTCGCAGACACCCTGAAGAAAAAGCCCATTTCCCAAGCTATCATATTTCAAATGGCTATGGGAAAAACTGAGGCACATGTGAGTAGATACAATAAACAACAAACTTTTGTTTTCTTTTACTGTCATTATCACACTCACCAATTCTTAACTTTACTTCTTCTAAAGCATAGGTATGGCGACAGGTTGTATAAAAGCTCATTTTGAGGTCTTGGGCATGGTCTTGGCCAGGATTTTTAGGACAAGATTGTGTGATTTCCAGCAAAGCATGGAGGGACACAATTGTGTTAATTCATTAATGGATAACTTGCATATTCCTACAAATACTATCAGTCTCCTTATATGCAGTTTTCAAGTTAAAATGAAACTATAAGGGCATAAATGTTTTATTTCTAACCACTAACAACATAGATAAGATACTTTATAGAAATACACAAGAAAAAAAGTAGAAGGACCCCAGAAACCGAAGTCTTTGTTCTGTTTAGTGAGGGACCCAACCATCTGGAACAGGGCCAGAAATCTAGCCATCCTCAGTAAGAAAGTGACAGATGACCTGACAGGCCGGGGAACAGAGGTCCGCTTTAACAACTTAGTAACCAACCAAGAATCAGCAAAAAGGCAGAGAAGCCAACAATGTCTCACCTGCTTGTCCCTCCTATCATCCACTCTCATGTGGCTCCTTCTCATGGTTTGCTGCTCACCTTCTAGTCTCAGCTCAAACAACCCTCCTCAGCGATGCCTCCTCCATTATCCCCCAGGCTAAATTAGGAGCCTGGTTACCAGGTTCCAGCACTTGCCATAATTGTGTCTGCATTCAGGGGCCATGATCGCTTAGTGCTCATTTCTCCCACTAGACTTTAGGACAAAGACAGAGACTGGCTGATTCTCCATTTCCCCTCAGCAAGTAAGATACTGCTTTGCGTCTGGTAGGCGCTCAGTCAACATGTTTCTTGAATAAATGCATAAGCGGATGACAGTTGTTGGTGTTCAGTGGGGTACTTACAGAAGGGGCTCAGCAAATACCTACAGAACAAACCTACCCCAAGCCGTGGACTGGCAAGCGGCATTTTCCAGACTGAAAGGCTGTTCTATAGCTCTGACTCTAAGCCCTTGAACTGGCAAGGGCTGTTCCTACCAACCTACTAGTCAAGATGAGACAGTGATTATAAGCGGTGATTCCTACTGCACTTACACTTCACAGAACGTCCTATCCCATACTTGCCTGCAGAGGTCATTGGTCTAAATCCCTTCAAGCACAGAGAGAAAACTCTAACCCCACAGAAGTTAAACAGCTTAGGCCCAAAACTAGTATGCAGGAGAGTCAGAACTAATGTCTAGGTCTCTTGCCCCTACAACCACTGTTCTTCCCATGCTGATTCTGAATTTCAGGCAGTAGGTAGGTGGTTCCCTAAACCAAAATGCTTTAAGCCCGGTAATACACGTATCAGGAAAATTGAGGGGAGAAAAGAGAGGAAGCATAAAGAAAGAGGCAACTTACCCAGGATGCAAGGTCACAGAGTAATCCTGGGTCACACATTAAGAGCCCCTTCTACAGCAAGCATGCTACTATTATCCTGTCATCTACACACATGCACACGCACGTGCATGTGTCCTATTTATACTAGGAAGATGGGCAAGACTAACCAGGAAATAAATTAATTCAATATTGCACTTGAAAAATGTCATTAAGTCCCTCCCATAACAGAGCAACAGTTACTAAGGAAATAGAGCTCACCAAACGGAAAAACACCCCCACAGGAAGAAGCATTTTTTTTTTTAAATGCGAACACCCACAAAACCTAACCAAAGAAGTTGTGGAATATATTTGCTTTGCCATTTGTTCATAAAAACTTTGATGAAATGTAATTCTCCTAGGAATCATTGGGGAATGAAAACTTAACTGCATTCAACAGATCAGAGGTTTCACAAAGGTACACTGCAAAAACAGACATATGCAATTCAGGAAACATTAGGGTCACACACTGGGCACAGAGGCCAAGACCCAAAAGAGAGGGGAAACAACTGGTTTTCAAAATCTAGTAACGTTCAAAAAACTTGTAGTGCATAAAGAATAAACACTGCAGTTTCATTTTTTATTTCCTCTCACTGTGGACAGACTGCTTCACTGGCCAAGTGTCGGTTACCTAGGTGACAGCTAGACTGAGCAGCCTGAAGGGCTCCAGGCCATAGAGACTCTGGGAGCTGAGGCCCTGTGCTTGTGTTACTGCTGTAACCACCAGAGAAGTCCCAGGGAGAAAGGAACATTGAGAGATGAAGAGATAGTTCTAACCTTGACAAATTGTGGCCCTGTTGTAAAATACAAAACATAAAAATGAATACATTAAGAATTGTACTGCACTGCTTACCAAAAAAATCTCAACGATGGGCTGGTTCATTTAAGCTCAAAGTGGCAATGGACTTTTAGTGAGACAGATATAAGAAAAAGTGGGGGGGGGGGGGAAATCTGAGGATCTATTTCTGACCAGAACTTGAATCAGGTGTCACCTGTTAAAGAGATGTTATACTTCTCCACATGAGTTCCTCTACCTAATGAACAGACAGTTTAGACCTTGGCAAGTGCCAGTCAGTCTCAAGATTTCCTAACAGCAAAATGGGAGGGCCTTAGAAAAAACACATCCCCTGCCTGCATGTCAGCAGTGAGGCAGAAAGCATTATTGGCAGGGTGCACCTCCCCTGGTTCTGGCTTCCCTTATAGAAGTTGGACAAGTCCTTCTGTCTGTTGGCTCCCGTTTCCTCATTTGTAAAGTGAGGAGATGAATTCAAGGTCCTTTTTAATCTGAGTATGCTCCTATGGCCAAGTCTCTGGTCAAGGGAGACAGGACAAATGTGCATGAATAGGACACAGCAAAAACACACAGAAAATCTGCTCATAAATACAAGTAGGAGAACAATTTAGACAAACAGGCTGCCTGGAACCAGAGGAGGTTGAGTTGCGGCGTTACAGATTCTTCAGATTCCTTTTAACTTCTGTGATTCAGGGTGTAAAACAATCTGTAGCTTTAAAAACGCAATCTCAAAGCCATCCTAGTCCTGGGTAGCTTGATGGATTCCAGTTGCTTAGGTCACCATTTCAGAAGCAAGTATAAAATCTAAAACACTTGTTTCAAACAGACATACAAACTACAAACAGGAAGAAGTAGAAATTACATCAGAATATCCTTTAAAATGTTACTTTGGCAAATATGACTGTAGATAAATCCCGAAGGATCTATAGTCTGAGGGTCTACTCAAACCAAGTTGGAGAAAGTCTTCCCCCAAAATAATTAAGTAATAATAAGAATTAGTAAGTCTATAACCATCTCTTAAAACTATCTGGAAGGAAAGGAGTCACAAGGGTTATCTATCCCTCCCTTACATTTGATGGAAGAGGAGAATGAGGCTCAGGGAGGAGAAAGAACATGCTGAAGGTGACTGTAGTAAAAAAAAGGCAGAACTGGGACCAGAACCAGGTATCAGTCTAAGCCTAAGCTCCAAGTTCTCCCATACACACAAACTGGCCAAAGGAAGAAGCTAAGAAAGGGGCACAGTACATCTGAACGACTGCCAATGGGGATCAGGAAATACTGAGACTATTTCCACTTTCCCAGGCCCAAATCGGACCATGCCCACAGCACCAACATGCCCAAAAGAAAAGGCGAGGGAAAGTCAGGGGTTTGGCACAGGGTCACACAGTCCTCAAGTTAACATGCATTGGAGGGCACCTGACCTAGTCTGAGCCTGTCATGGCCACCAAGACTGTGGATGCCAGCTGAGCAGAGAACAGCTTGGTGAAAAATGGTTACCCCTCCCAGCCTAGTATGAGGGGCACAGGCTGGCCATGCCAGAAGTTGGACTCTGAGATGCTCCAACCTAGCCTTCTCTCCCACATCAGTTTTCCTCAGATAAAATCAGCTTCTAATAAGTAGGAAAGACAAAGAAAAAGGGGGTCATGTAGGGAGCTAACAAATGTAAGCAAAAAGGGAAGGGGAGCTGTAATCTTATTATTTGGTGAGAGTAGAAGAGAACAAGGACTGACGAGCTATTTGTACAAAACAATTTTTGTCCTCACACGCACCCTCCAATGCCCTTGTCACTCATCAAATGCCTGCTCTGCCAATACCTGCACTCATAGCTCCCCACGCCAATTCACTTCCTATCTCTGCTCATGCAGGCTCCTGTCAGACACCTGAGCCTTGCCCAGGACTTTCTCTGCTCTCGGCATTCAGAGCGTCCCACCAGCTGCACCTTTGCATGCAGTATTTCGACAACTATTTGTGGCATCACTACTCTAGGCAGGCATTATTTTAGGAGGCAACACTTAGAAAACATACCGAGCTCCTGTCCCAAGGTGCCTACATTCTCATCTCTGTCTATGGAGGTGTTTCCTAACTGGAAAGCCTTTCTCATTAATCCCTGTATCCTCGGCATTCATGATGGGGGATAGGATGCAGCCAGTCCCCAATAAATGCTGGTTATACTGCACTGAATTGCATCTGAGCTTCATCTGAGTCACTTCCTTGTCATTCTATTACCTCTGTCCTGCATCTGCTGCAAAACACCAAGAGCACAGTACACAAGGAGGCTGCTGGCCACAGGGCACTCAGACCCTGGAGGGCACTCCATGTGGGAAGTGCCAGCTGGGAGTCTGGAGCGCAGGGAGTGCCAACACCACCATCATTTAAAACATGCTCCAAAGAAAGCTTTACACACAAATAGGCCAGAGGATGAAAGGCCAGGTTCTGAGTCAGACTACCTTGGGCTTACCTTATTCTAGGTTCTGTGTGATTTTGGCAGTGACTTAATCCCTCTGAGCCTCAGTCTCCTCATTCCTAAAATGGAAGCAATGAGGGCACCTAATTCATAGAATTGTGGTTCATTTAATAAGAAAACATACACAACGTTTATTTCCTAATAAATACTAAGGAAATAATAGTGGCTACAATGATTACAACTCACATCAGCAGATGACTGATAAATTATGTATTTGAGAACGTAATTTCGGTTCTTATCTGACCTAATTGGATACAACGTGTCATTTGACCTCCTAGCTCCTCAGTTGATTTGTCCTGTTTTATTATTTTTTGATAGATAAAAATCTAAGCTCAAAATTATCTTTTGTCAGCTAAAATTAATAGCAGAAATAGGCAAAAGATACAAAATTAGAGAAAATGTGTGGGTGAGGTATTTAATATGAAACATGGTAGAATAGAAAATAATGACAAAAAAGAAACATGCCTTTAAAAGGAAAAAAAAAGCCTATTAATATTCAATTTGTTCATATTTTCATATTGAAAATAATAAATTTAAAAAACAGCAGTACATATAATAAGTAAATTTAACCAAGGTTTTGTATTCCCTCACCAGAAAATAATCATGCAGAGTCTGCATTTCTTCTGTCCTTTTCCCTGTTTGGTTTGTTCCCCTTGTAAAATGCTGACTTTTTAAGACCTTTATGTGCTTTTCTTGAGCTTTCACAAGGCCCCAACAATGAAACCATATAGACAGGACATCCTACCAACCCTTCCCTATGGCTTAATAAATTCAGTGTTCCACTACACAATAGGAGGTGTTAGAACAGAACCACCAGTACTTTAAAATCTAATAAAAATTGATCTACAATTAAACAGCCGATGCTCCTTATAGAAATGAACAATCTGCCTAATTTCATTGCTTACATTAGCAAAGGAATTTCCTTTATGCCCTCTGTTTACGAAGTTCCAGACCAGCTCTATATTTGCCTCTTTAATCAAACACGCAGAGAATGCCTAAATTTTCAATATATAATTTTGTCTTGTATGCTCATATCCATTTTCTAAAAAATACATTCCTTTAGGAAAAAGAAAACTTTCCACTTTACAGTTTTTTATGACTTTATATCCAGTTTGAGGTGGGTAGCAATGGACAGAAATACTCCAATAATATTTTTCTTAGATATTTTCAAAGAAAAGTCTTTGTTCTCTGGGACAGAAGAGAGAAAGGAGACATACAGTGAGTGCCTAACAGGCACCTCCCAATACCTGGAGCCTGCGAGGTTCTGACCAGCGTCCAGCAAAGACAGTTGCTTGATTTAATGCAGGTGCAACCGTGGGTCACACACACACACTAGGGTTGTTTAGCAATTTGTGTCCTGGGTGAAAGACTCCTTACTGTTAATGTGCCCATTACAACAAAATTTAGGAAAGTGTCTGTTTACCTGTGGACTGAGGAGGTTCCCTTTGTCCTCAGAGCAGACAGAGATGCAGACCCATCCCATATCTTCTTAAAACTTAAAACTTACACTCAACCATTATGCTGTTTCTCTCAATTAAGAGAACTAGAAGAAACAATATGCAATGTATCACACATCATCCCAGGAAGATCATAGATTCTATAACTACCTTAGAGAAACCATAAATTCTCATATAAAAGCTAAAGCCATCATTTGAGACACATCAAATTCTGGAAACAGAACTCATTTAGCCCAGTCAGTTGGCATTTATGGAAGAACTTAATCTGATCACAGAAATTCAAAGAGGAGATGAACATTTTGGCAGATGTCTGAAAAATGTAACACAAAATGGTACTGTCTGAGATTCCCCCCCCCTCCCCCCCGGAGCTGATGTCACCGGCAGCAACCGGTCTGAGAGTATGACAAACGAGCTCTTCGTGGTACAGTTAAACACAAAAATGAACGTCACATCTGTGAGAGGCCCCAGAACACCAAACCATTTGACAAACAGTGCCTGACTCCACATATATTAGGGAAACACTGATTGAGTTTCACATCTCCCTGGAAGGCAGGATGAGGCAGGGCCATGGAAGTACATCTGTCCTAAAGAGCAGCTGTCGAAGAGGCAGAGCATTCCGGGGAAAGGCCGCCTGGTATTTACTAATGGGACGACACAAACCCTGTCCCTGTGTGTTCTGGAGGCCTACAGCTAAGCAGAAAGAGTTCATTAGACCAATTTCTGCTGCCTTGGTAACGAAAGCTATGCATGTTCTCTTACTCAGTAAAAGCAAATGAGTCTTATTCATGGGAGAAAAATACCGCAGACAGGTACTGTAAAGCAGCCCAGGCAGTGGTGAAGATGTGCCCTCCTGTAATATAGAACTGGCCTTTCCAGAAGCCCAGTATGATCAGAAGCAGTCTCTTGCAGTACCTGGGGCCATGTGTTTGTGAGTTTGCTGAGTTTGCTCCGCTTTAGAAGCACTTATCAGCAGCTACAGAAAGTATCTAATTCCAAAAAGTATATGCAACCAAGCATCAGCAGTAGTATCCTTGACACTGAGTGAATCCATCTTACATGTCTACCATCAAATCTGGACAAGAGAATGCCTGGGATACCATTAAAGAAAATTGCAGGGCTCTGGCAGCAAGAGGAAATTTTAAGCACCAAATATGGAATTCGAAATCACTGCCCATGTTCCTATCACTTGGCAAAGTTAGCTACACAGTATCTGTGAGGCTTTTCATAATCTAAGGATGGACCTCGGTAGCCTGACAGGCGACTTTCTCTGCATTTAAAATAGTGTTTTCTTTCTGTTCTTCCTTATTTCCTCTCAAAATCTAGCCCTTATTTATTCCTTTTCCCCTCTGGAGTCAACAAGTGGGAACTGACTCATTCTAACCCCTGCTCTGCAGTGGAGCCCTCAGCAAGCTTCTTCAGATAGCAGCCCTGGGAGGACAGGAGGGAGGTACAGGTGAGCTGGAGGGGAGGAAAGGCAGGAGGACAGGAGAAGACTTTGCCACAATGTGTAACATTTCCCCATTCCCCACCTTCTCAAAGTCCAGTGAAATAAATTGGTTCCCTCAAACAGTAAGAATGAAGATTTGATTTTGTTCCTCACAGGAAAGCAAGCTGTCACTGCTTTTCACCAAAATACTCTCTCTAGCTAGTGTCTTCAAAATATCCTAAGAGGAAGCATGCAATCATTGCAACTAAATTTTGTCCGTTTTGACTTAAAAGTAAATATATTGATAAATACATTTGAAACAGGACAATGCCCATATGTAAACACAAAGAGCAAGGAGCTGCCTGTTTATTTGGGCTGGCTGGTTGGAAGAAATAGTATAGAGGATGGAGGGGCATGGGTGCTGAGAGTGGCTCCCGTTAGGTGGCAAACTGTTGTAGTCAGGAACTCTAGAATACCCCTTGGCACTGAGACAGATGTTCACTCCATGGAGCAATTTGGGGACTTAGAATGACAATTCTGCAGAGCAACCCAGTATACTCGGGCAGATTTCATAACCTCTCTGAGCCTCTGTCTCTTTATCCATCAAATGAAGCATTAATGTAACTGTAAAGCAGCGATGATGACGAAGTGAGAAAATACATGAAAGGCATGTACATGGCACCAGAGTCTCTAACAGGCCCTCAATAAACAATTAAGGCAGTAGTGGGGAGCAAGGAAGAAGGGCACAGATGACATTGCTGTCAGACCCTTGTGAGAAGTGTGAAAGGTGTGGTCGGTTGACCAGGCAGTAAGAAAAATGGGAGCAAGAGGGGTAGGGGAGGGAAAGGAAAAAATAGAGTATCTCAATGAGACTCACTGGATTCCAGTCTGAGATTAAACATTCAAGGAGTCAAAATCTAGGGCTTGTTAGATTAGAATTTAATATTCTCATTTTCAAATAATTAAAGAGGTCAATATCAGATATGTTTCACTTTTTCCTTACCATAGGCCAAAACATACCCATCTAACTAGGACATCCACCCTGCCCCAGCTAACATGGCCCTACTTTCACTCCACTAAGCCCTCGTTCCCACCCCAACACACAGAGCCAGTCAATATTTACTACACACCCACTAACTATAGGGATTCCCCACGTCAGAGAAATCACTCCTATTGAAATGACTTATTTCTTCCCTTCCTCTGAATAAAAACATGTTATTATATTCAATAAAACCATACAAGAAATAATAGCTAAAGATGACATTTAAATAACTTATATTAACACCTAAAAATGGCTTCCTGGAATAAAAGGAAATAATTGGCATTTGCAAGGATATTTTAAGAGCTCTAATTCTCTTCCTCTCCACGCACCTCCCCACTCAATAAGTCACGGCCACAATTAGAGCCACACAGGCTCCTGACCTGGAGATAAACTTGGGCAAAGAGGGTTTTATAAGTGAGGATGCCATTGAAATTTAAAAGCAGTCTAGCTACTCTACTACCATCACTTTCCCTTCTGGTTCCCATGGAAACAGACCTCAAATGGCCAAAAACAGGGTAAAGATAGCACCATGCCCAGTTTCCCTGCAATCTGTTTCCATGGGAACTGGAAGAGAAGGGAATGGAGGCTGTGTAGCTAGACTGCCTGCAAATCTCTGTCCCTGTCAGCTAGAGATACAGACACTGCTGGCATGCTGGTCCAGTGGCCTGCAGACCTCCATGGGCTCTTTAGAAGTGACATGTCCACTCTTAAATGGAGCCTCAGAGAAAGGGAAACTCACAGCAGGCTAGGCTATAGGACTAAAGCCAGCAGCAGATCTCCAGACACACCCTTGACAGATGATTCACCTTCTCAAACATCCCTTTACCAACCAGAAGGGATCCATTTCAAACCAGTGATTCCCACACTTGGCTAGGCAACAGGATGACCCCAGACATAGTGAATCAATACCTCAGGGGGCTGGGACCAAGATTGTGTAGTTTTTAATCACCTCCAAAAGTGATTCTGATGCTTGGTCATTCTGGGAAACTAACGATCTAGACCAGAATTTCCCAAAGTTTAAGGAGCTCATGGATCCTGTGGGGACCTTGGTGAAATGCAAATTCCAGTTCAACTGAGATTCTGCATTTCTAACCAGCTCCCAGGAAATGCTGATGCTGCTGGTCCTGAAACCACACCTGAATAGCAAGTATCTAGATTCTAGGGAGTTAGACTCTAGAACCTTCTCCAAAAACAGACCGAAAACAGAGACTATACTATTCCCATAGTAAGACTTATTCCCATCTTCAGCCATCATTCCACACCAGGACCAGGCCTCTAAGGCAGACAGTTCTGGTGGCAGGGAGTGAAGAGGAGTCAAGTCATGCTTCATATTACTGCCCCCCACCCCGTTTTTTCTGCCTCCAGGGACAATCTGTGTGGATAAGAAGGTAAAAGGGTAATAAAAAGATTGTGTATATTCACAGGGAAAAGAAATATGATTGTCTCTTCCAAATCTGATTTGTCTAAGAAAAGTAAAAGCAAATTCTGCATAGCCGAGTTGATCAAACTAGTGGTGAAAACTGCGTGAGATATTTAGAATATTTATAAAGACAGATGTATTTATATCCAGAGAAGAATGGAACTGTCCACAAGTTATTTTAAAAGAAATGAGAAAATTTTTAAAACAATTATTATAAGGAAATAACTCAGCTAGCCTTAAAATCCCTACTCTAAATGAAAATGTACAGAGTAAACGCAGACTCCACATTTCAGCTAAAAATATGCAGAATACAAAAGTAGTATTTATTTCTATTCTGAACCACAAAATAGTTTTAAACCACGTAACATACCAGTGTGTCATTTAATAATATCACTGATTTTCTATTTTAAGAAACCTCCATTTTGTTTATATATAAAAAGGGAATGATTTATTTCATTAAATACATTTTGTATCTTCTTCTCGATAAAGTATAACATATATTGACTTTTGAAAATTAAAATATAAAAATTCAACTTGAGAAATAACTTGATTATAAAAGTGTAAAAGGGTAATAAAATAAATTCTTCGATTAGTCATCACACAAGCAACAAAGAGAGCTCAGCATTTTACACAGTCCTGTAACTGCAGGCAGCCAAAGAAAACTTCACACATACAGTATGTGACACACATTTTCATTCCAATGAGACAAAAATATACATAATATTTATTTATATATGAGTGTATAATGTCACACACAAATGTAAAAAAAAAAAAAAAGGCATGAGATAGTTTTGAGATTCAGTCGCCTTTGGGGGCCCCAAAGCACACGAAGCCAGAATGCCACAACTAACTGCTATGGTGAAAAAATGAAGTGAAAATGAGGGATTTCTACATTTGCTCAAATGACAACAAACACATGCATAATAAAAAATTAAACAGCTGTAGTTGAGGATGTCAAAGGGGCAGAGCTGCTAAGTGTTCCATTAGAAAAGATAAAGATAATTGGGAATAACTGCAGAGACATGCTCTGCTGAAATCTGTTAGTCTGTGAGACCCTAGACAGAGAATCTGTTCTAGGTATTTATTGTGTACATGTGTTTGCTTTGTGTTTTCGTGAAGAAGCAACTGGGGTAGGGACAGCAAACTTCTTGCAAAAGGCCAGATGATAAATGGCTTTGTAGGGCATGTAATCTGTCTCTACTCCTTAATTCTGTCATTACAGCATGAAAACAGCCACCAGAAACAACACATAAGTGAATGAGTGTGAGGTGTTCCACTAAAACTTTATTTATACAAACAAGCACTAGCCAGGATGCAGTCTATGAGCCATATTTAATAACCACTGTACTAGACTATTAAAATCCTTATTTTCAGGGAAATGCCTTATTCATAACTCCCTCTCCATGGTATCAGAGAAGGGAGGAGAAAAAAGGCTGTAGAATCTGTCTCATATTTATTTTATAGTCACCTCCCTATACTCACAATACCACAAATATTCTAGCATTTCCCAGCACTTATTTACCAGCTTTATACAGCTGCTACTAATTAACACACAACATTATTTGTTATATGCTGGGTTTTTTAAATTAAGTTTATTGGGGTAATATTGGTTAATACAATTATATAAATTTCAGGTGTACATTATAATTTGACATCTGTATATATTCTATTGTGTGTTTAGCACCCAAAGGACAGTTTGCTTCAGCTACCATATATTTGATCCCCTTTACCCACTTCACCCTCTCCCTACCCCCCTATACTTGACCCCCTTTAACTGTCTACCTCTCCCCTACTCCTCCATTCCCCTGCCCTCTGGTAAACAATAGCCCATTGTCCATGTCCATGAGACTCTGTTTGTTTGTCCTGTTCACTTGTTGCTTTTAGGGTTATATCCCACATATAAGTGATATTGTGTCATTTTCAACTTTTATTGTATGGCTTATTTCTCTTAACATGATTATCTTGAGGTCCGTCCATGTTGTTGCAAATGGCAGTATTTCATCTCTTCTTATGGCTGAGTAATATTCCACTGTATATATACCACAGGTTCTTTAGTCAATCATCTATCGTAGGATACTTCAGTTGCTTCCATGTCCTGGCCACTGTGATAATGCTGCTATGAACATCGGAGTGCAAATGTCTTTTCGGATATGAGTTTTCAAGTCTTTGGGGTAAATACCTAGTAGAAAAATTGCTGGATCATATGGTAGGTCAATTCTTAGTTTTTTGAGGAACCCCCATACTGCTTTCCATAGTGGCTGTACCAATTTGCAGTCCCACCAGCAATATACGAAAGTTCCTTTTCTATGCATCTCCTGTAACACTTGTTATTATTTGTCCTGTTGATTATAGCTATTTTAACATGTGTGAGATGGTATCTCATTGTGGTTTTGATTTGCATTTCCCTAATAGCTAGTGATATTGAGCATCTTTTAATATATTTGTTGAGCATTTGTATGTCTTCTAGGGAGAAGTGTCTGTTCAGGTCCTATGCCTATTTTTTGACTGTATGACTTGTGGTTTTTTTGTTGTTGTTATTGAGTTGTATGAGTTCTTTGTATATTTTGGATATTAGGCCCTTATCAGACGTGTTGCTTGCAAATATGTTTTCCCATTCGGATGGTTGTCTCTTTATTTTGTTGATGGTTTCTTTTGCTGAGCAGAAGCTTTTAACTTTGATGTAGACCCATTCATTTATTTTTGCTTTTACTTCCCCTGCTTTTGAGGTCAAATTCATAAAATCTTCTGTAAATCCAAGGTCCTTGAGTTTAATTCCTATGTTTTCTTCTATGCACTTTATTGTTTCAGATCTTTTATTCAGGTCCTTAATCCATTTTGAGTTAGTTTTGGTGTGTAGTGATAGACAACAGTCTAGTTTCATTCTTCGGCAGGTGGCTTTCCAGTTTGTCCAGCACCATTTATTGAAGAGGATTTCCTTTTTCCACTGTATGTTTTTGGCTCTTTTGTTGAAAATTATTTGCCCATTTAAATATGGGTTTACTTCTGGACTCTCGATTCTGTTCCACCGGTCCTTGTATGTGTCTTGCTGCCAATACCATGCCGTTTTGATTACTGTTGCTTTGTAGTATAATTTGAAGTTAAGCAGAGTGATGCCTCTAATCTTGTTCTTTTTTCTCAGGATGGTTTTGGCAATTCGGGATCTTTCGTGCTTCCATACAAATCTGATGATTTTTTCTTCCCTATCTTTTAAAAATGCCAATGGGATTTTGATGGGGATTGCATTAAATCTGTATAACGCTTTAGGTAATATGGTCACTTTAACTACGTTGATCCTTACAATCCAAGAACAAGAAGTACTTTTCCATTTTTTTGTACTTTCTTTGATTTCTTTTAATAGGGTCTTGTAGTTTTCATTATAAAGGTTCTTCACATGTTTCATTAGATCCATTCGTAGGTATTTTATTATTTTTGTTGCAATTGCAAAAGGAATTATTTTTTCCACTTCTTTTTCTGACACTTTGTTATTAGTGTATAAAAACGCTATGGATTTTCAAGCTTTGAATTTGTATCCAGAAACTTAACTGCATTTCCTTATTGTTTCTAGTAGTGTTCTTGTGGAGTCTTTAGAGTTTTCTACATAGAGAATCATGTCATCTGCAAATAGTGACAGTTTGATTTCTTTGTTTCCTATTTAGATGCCTTTTATATCTTTCCCTTGCCTGATTGCACTAGCTAGGACCTCCAATGTTATATTGAATAACAGTGGCAATAGTAGATAGAGAGCCTTACCTTGTTCCTGATCTAAGAGGGAAGGTTTTTAGTCTTTCACCATGAAGTATAATGTTGGCTGAGGGCTTGTCATATATGGCCTTTATTATATTAAGGTATTTTTCCTTTTATTTCGATTTTGTTGAATGTTTCGATCATCAATGAGTGCTGTATTTTGTGAAAGATACAGGATCTATTTATATGATCATATGATTATTTTTAATTTGTTTATGTGGTGTATCACATTAATCCATTTGCATATATCAAACCATCTCTGTGCCACTGGGATGAAGCCCACTTGATCATGGTACATAATCTTTTTAATATGTTGCTGTATTCGGTTCGCTATTATCTTATTTAGGATTTTTGTATCTGTATTAATGAGAGATATTGGTCTGTAGTTTTCTTTTTTTGTGTGTTATCCTTACCAGGTTTTGGTATCAGAGTAATACTGGCCTCATAAAATGAGTTGGGAAGTATCGCCAACTCTGAATTTTTTGGAAGAGTTCGAGAGAATAGGTATTAAATCTTTGAATGTTAGGTAGAATTCACTGGTGAAGCCATGTGGTCCTGGACTTTGACTTTTTGGTAGGTTTTTGATGATTGTTTCAATTTCCATCCTGCTGATCGGTCTATTTAGATTTTCCAGATCTTGATTCGGTCTAGGAAGATTGTATTTTTCTAAGTACTGGTCCATTTCTTCAAGGTTATTAAATTAATTAAATTTGGTGTTCTATACTTTTTCATAGTATTCTTGTATAATCCTTTGTATTTCTGCAGTGTCTGTCATAATTTCCCCTCTTTCATCTCTGATTTTGTTTATTTGTGTCCTTTCTCTTTTTTCTTTAGTGAGTCTAGCCAGGGGCTTGTAAATTTTATTAACCTTCTCAAAGAACCAGCTCCTTGTTGCATTTATTTTTTCTTTTGTTTTTTTTTTGTTTGTTTGTTTTCAATTTCATTTATTTCTCCTCTAATTTTGATTATTTCTTTCCTTCTGCTGACTTTAGGCTTCATTATTCTTCCTTTCTAGTTTTTTAAGATGAAGCGTTAAGTTTTTCGTTTGGGCTCATTCTTATTTTTGGAAGTGGGCCTGTAAAGATATGAACTTTCCTCTTAGTACCACTTTTGCCATGTCCCAAAAGTTTTGATATATTCTACTATCGTTATCATTCGCTTTTATGTATCTCTTGATCTCTTTTAATTTCTTCCCTGACCCAATTATTCTTCAGTAGCATGTTGTTTAATCTCCATGTATTTATGGCTCTTTCTGCTTTCTTTTTGCACTTGATCTCTATTTTCAAAGCATTATGATCACAGAATATGGTTGGTATGATTTCAACCCTCTTATATTTACTGAGACTATCTCTGTGGCCCAGTATGTGGCCAATCCTTGAGAATATTCCATGTGCATAAGAGAAGAATGTATAAGAAGCTATTTTGGGATGGAAGTCTTTGTAAATGTCAATTGTATCCAGTTGATCTAATTTATCATTTCAGGATGTTATTTTGAAGAGGAATTTTTATTCAAAAGGCTAATCAGCTCTCTGTTCTGCTTCTGTAAATATGCTTGCTGCATGGGCTGTACTCGAAATTAACTAAAGACTCACCTTCCCTTTGCTTGTTCTGTCTAAACAACAAATGTAACTGTTTGTACCCCCTAGCAACTCCAGCACTTTATAGTACTTTGTAACTAAAAGTAGCCCATAGCAGCTCCCACCCTTGTAATACAATGTAATTATTTGTAACCATACCAAAAACCCTCTCTCCGCTTTGTAGCAGACTGAGTTCAACTTACCCAATCAGGTCGTGCCAAAAAGTTCTATATAAAGAATGTTGCATCTGAGCTCCAGGCCCAGATTTTCGGAATGCTGACTCCTCTCGGACCACCAGCGTAATGAATCTGAGTTCTCCAACTCTCTGAGTGCTGCTTGGTTATTCACCGGTCTGATTTTAGATCCTTTCCATAACAATTTCCTTATTGATATTCTGTTTGAATGATCTCTCCATAACCAACAGTGGGTTATTTAGGTCCCCTTCTATGATAGTGTTTTGGTCTTTGTCTCCCTTTAGTTCTGTTAGTAATTGCTTTACATATTTTGAGTCACCCTGGTTGTGAGCATAGATATTAATAAGTGTTATATCTTCTTGGTGTATGATTCCCTCTGTCATTATGAAGTGTCCCTCAGTATCTTTATCTACCTTTTTATTTTGAAGTCTATTTTGTCCGATATTAGTACCACTACTCCTGCTTTTCTCCAAATGCCATGTCCTTGAAATAACATTTTCCACCCTTTCACTTTCAGTCTATATTTTTCCTTGGAGCTGAGTGAGATGTGTCTCCTGGAGGCAACATATGATTGGGTTTTGTTTTTTGATCCATTCTGCAACTCAGTACCTTTTTATTGGTGAGTACAGTCCATTTACATTTAGGGTGATTATTGAAATATGAAGTCTTCTTATAACCATTTTATCTTTTGCTTTCTGGTAGCTCAGTGTTTACATCACTTCTTTGTCCTTGTGTTTCTACTTATTTTGGTTGTGTTTTGTGAATTTTCCCTCTGGTTCTTCTTGTTTTATGTTATATACATTGGTTCTGAATTTTTGGCCTGCGGTTACCATTACGAATGTGAAAAGGATATTGTGTGTGTGTGCACATGCCTTATCTCCATCCCCCTTTGTGAATTGGGATCTTTGAATCCTCCCCTTTTCAGTCGCTGCTATCGCAATTCGTCCCTATGTACGTCGAACATTCATTACTATCTTGTTATAGCAATTCTCTTCTTATTATTTAAGCTTATAATGCCTTGTTCATAGTAAAGATCCCACTCCTCTGCTTCTAATTGCATGACAGTCATTTTTCTCATAATTATGTGTGCATGTTTTTTTCATTTTGTTTTAGGTGAACTGACTCCATTCCATATTGCCTATAGTGCAGGCCTCGTAGTGGAGAATTCCCTCAATTTTTGTATGTCTGGAAAGGTCTTAATTTCTCCTTCATATCTAAAGGAGAACTTAGCTGGATACATTATTCTAGGCTGGTATTTCCATCCACTTAATAGTTTAAATATTTGATCCTATTCCTTTCTGGCTTGTAAGGTTTGCACTGAGAATTCTGAAGATAATCTAATGGGTTTTTCTTTATAAGTTACCCTTTTCTTCTTCCTGGCTGCCTTGAGAATTCTATCTTTGTCATTGATTTTTGATAACTTTAGTACAATGTGTCTTGGTGAAGGCCTTTTTGGGTTGAGATAATTGGGTGTTCTGTTGACTTCTTGAATTCTGAGCTCCAGCTCATTCCTTAGATTTGGGAAATTCTCATCCACTATTTGTCTGAAGATGCTTTCTAGTCCTTGCTCCTTTTCCTTGCCTTCAACAATGCCCATTAATTTTATGTTTCCTCTCCTGATGGTATCAGCTAGTCTTGTATTTCTCTTTCATTATTTTTCATTCTTCAGTTTCTCTCTTCTTCATTCTGATTTATTTCTAGATTTCTGTCTTCACTATCACTGATCCTTTTTTCCATTTGGTTGATTCTATTTTATAAGCTTGCTATCATTTTTCAACTCTTGCAGTGTATTTTTTATCTCCAGGAGATCTATTCACTTCTTTTTGAGGGTTTCAATCTGCTTGCTCTGCTCATCTAGTTGTTTTTTCAATTCCTGAAACTGTTGATATGACTCATTTTGAAACTCAGTGAGTTTTATCAGAAATACCATCCTGAATTCCCTGTTATTTAAGTCGCATATTTCTATACGTCTGTAAGCTTATTTTCTGGTGATTCTTCTCTTTCTTTCTGAGATGACTTGTCACCTTGATTGTTCATGGTGTTTAATCTCCACCTGGGCATTAATGAAAATGTATTTTGCTGTTTTTCCTGAAAGAAGATTTATTATATAAAGGTCTCTCTTTAGCCTGCTGCAAAGAAGGTGCTTTTCTTTTGGTTTCTAGTAGGTGGTGTCCAAGCCTCTTGGATTCTTACTTTATATAAAGTCTAAATAATGTTTTCTTTATTTGTTTGTAGATATTTAATCACACTCACTACCCTCAGGTTCAGTCCCTGTCAGTGTAGTCACAGTCTTGGTAGTGTTTGCTCAGATTCCCCTGGTGCTCCACAGTGTGGTCTCGGAAGGTATGAGAAGAGGGGCCCCCTGGTTTGAGAGTTGGTGGTAACTTCACCTCAGTTTTGCAGCCAGGGCCAGTAAAAATCAACTGTTGTTTCTCTGCCAGCCCATCCCACTTCTCTGCTTTCTGCCCTGATGACTGTGCCCTGACACCGGTTGCCTGGAAGTCACAGCACTCTCAGGCAGGCTGTTTAGGGACATAGCTGCTCCTTTTCTCCTTCCCCTCCTCCTGCAGGGAGCTCCAGAGGCTGCAAGAGGCAGTTTCTTTATTTCTCCCAGTCCACCGCCTGACGCCTGGGATTCTGACCTGTGGTAGCTCTTATGTGCAGATTCCACACTCAGACATGCTGGTGTGCAGTTTTTTTTTGTTTTTGATGTTCGCTTTATTGTTGTTTCAAGGAGAGAGATCTGAGGATGTCTCTCTCTCTGCCATGTTTCCCAGCTCTGTTGTATGTTCTTTGTATTCTCTATTTTCTTGCATATATCTTGTCTCCTTTGCTGGACTCTAATAGTCCCAAGGGCAAGACTTTTTTATTTGCATTCTCCCTGGAAATTTAACTTAGTCATCAGCACAAGATACTGCTGACAAACGAATCCTCCCTTCCTCTCAAAGGGGTAGGTAAAAATAAAGCTAACCAGAAAAAAAAAACCACCACCTTTTATATTAACTGCAGTGCAGCTGTGGCAGGGCAGACAATCTCCAGGTATACCCTATGAATGCCAAAGGCCAAGTGTGTAGTGGACATGTTTGCTAGAACTTCCTGCAGATTAGGATTGGCCTTATCTGATAGTGTCCCCAGCACAGCACATGGAAATATCTACTGAATTCAACAATACACAAAGTATAATAAACTTTATGATGATGAACAAATCTAATTTATTACACTTGAATAGAACTGTGAAATTTGGAAATAGGAAATGCTCTTAGATATCATGTTGTTTAACTCATTGTCCCATATAAGTAGTTCAGAAAACCACAAGTTATACAGAACTGAGCCTAGAACAGAATGTAAAATTGAGCTAAATCTAATGCTCTTTTAAATATAATATAGAAATTCTTGCTATTTTAAGACATCTATAATGGATCTTACCTCATAAATAAAAACATATATATTAGTAAAAAGTTGTTTGTTACCTAATTGAGAAGTTCCTTGAATGTGGATTCTGATAGACATACCACTAACTACTCAAAGTGTTCATACAGGAGATTATGATGGTCCACAGTGATACAACAGAGACAATATAAGGTTATGGCTTGGGATCTAGCAGCAGAAAATATGGAATGCCGTCCCTTTGGGAACAGCCCCAGTCTTAAAGCAAGCTACTTCATCCTGTGTCTCAGGTGCATTTCACAGATCTCAATCCCAGTTTCTCTGTAAACTGTTCCCAGAAAGCATCAGAGTGAGATGAACACAGGCAGTAATTTCCAGAGCCATCCAAATCCCAAAGGAGAACCTTTTCTGCAGCCATTTCAACCTCCTGCTGCTGAAACTTGGTTTTTCAAAGAGAACAAAACCTCCTGGAGCCACTAGCTTAGTCTTGGCAGCATATTCTGATGAGAAAAAGTAGAAGGATCAAAAACCATGAAGGAGACACTGCCCACATCTAAACATGAGACCTGATATCATGGAAAATGGTCAGCTCCATGGACCATTCCAAGCTTTCTCTTGGACATTGGCAGAATGGGAAATGAAAAGAGTTCCCTTTTTGAATTTTTATTATTGTGAATAATAAAAATTGCCTTGTAGAGGTGATTGAAACACTAAATTATGTAGGGTCTATGTGAAGTGCCTAACACAGAGCAGGTACTTAATGACATTCAATATAATACTGAGCATCACCCTAACAGGAATCGTTAAAGACAGTCAATGCAGTCAACTCACATAAACAAAGGCAAAGTGAAAACTGGTTTTCAATGTGTTCACATGGGGCTCATTGACAGCAGTGTTTAATCCCAGCCTAGATTCTTTCAACATATAACAGTTCCACATGTCCACCCTTTGCCTTTTTTCCCCCTCTGAGTCCACAGGCATATGAATAGAGGCCACAAGCTGCATCTCTATACTCATAACTATAATTTTCTACAGGATGATATTTTTCAAACTTCAGGTTATGACCCATTAGTGGACTATTTAATTACTGTAGTGCATCATAACCAGCATTTTTTTAATAGAGAGGGAAAGAAAGTATATCTCAAGAAGTAAGGGAGAGTACTGCCTCAAAAGCCTTCTAAACAGTGATATATATGTGGGTACTAGTATGTGTGTATCGAGTCACAATGTAACATTTATTTCTTAGTGAGAATCACAGTCAGGATATAAAACTCATTTCTTACTGAGAAATAGCATGCTATTAACGCAGATCATCAACACAGCTCTCTGTGTGAAGGACTATTTGCAATCAGGAATTTAATTAGTGGCTGAGTATTAAAAAAAAAAATCCATGAACTATTACATAGTGATTTAGGAGACATATTCTAGTGAAAAAAGCTCCAAAACTTCCCAGAAGCCCTCACAGTTCTAAGCATGAGGCCTGGTCCTGGGCAGCTGGCATGACTGGGCAGCAGAGTGGGGCTGCAAGGGACGATCTTCACAATTACCCCTGACTTTAGACACAGAGGAGGTGGTCTAACTGCAAAAGCCCACTCAGTGTTTACTAGAAGCCTGTCATCAGAGGAAAAGACACTCAAGGAAAGGATATTTATCTATAAAGCATGAAATTCATTTTCAATATTTACTAAGAAATAATCAGATCATTTATCAAAGGTCTAGGGGCACAGAAGTAGCTCTCTAAAATGTAAATCTGATCAGATTGCTTCCCTGTTTAACATTCTTCAGTGGCTCTCACTGCCTTCAATATGCAGTTCAAACTCAGGAGCGTCTATAGCCTTTCATAGTCCAGCCATTGCCTCCCTTCCAGTTCTCATCTTCTTCCACTCCTAGTGCCAAGTGCATGCTCCAGCCATCCTAAGCATCTCCATGAGGTATCATGGCCATCCGTGTCCCAGCAGAGCCCTTGCAAGCACCTGGGCCACAGCCAGCACCTCCCCACAGCTAGCCTGGGCCTCAGGTCCCTCACAGCTTCTGTCACATGCACCTGTAACACAGCATATTTTTCACTTTTCTGTCTCCACCAGGCTGGGTAGGTCCTTGAGGGCAAGAAATGCATATCATTCCTATACCTCCAGCACCAAATACAGGGCTGCAGAGGTAAGGGGTTCTCCATAAACACTTAACTGAATGCAAAAAGACAAAACCTACCTTTAGAAAGGAAGGTGAGTGACTGCCATCCTTCAGTTCACACGTGCCCTACTTATGTGAGTCTCAACATCTGGTAAAGTACATTGTCCTACAGACAACCGTGGCCCTCCTGTTCTCCATCTCATTGTCCAGCTCACTGCTAGATAGACACATGTACATTGAGTTTTCTCTGGCAAAAAGAATTATGGCCTATACCATGTTCCCCCTTCTCCACTGACCCTCCATCACCACCTAGTTAGGAAGACATAACACTATTCGGCAGGGTAACCAGAAGAGAACTGATAGCTCCGCAGGCTAACAGATAGCTCAAAGATAAAGATTCTGAGCTGGTGATTCAAAAACTTCTTTCCACGCAGAAACTTGCATGCCGACATTCCCAGAGGCTGGTAAGAACTGTTAATGCAGGAAAACACATCCTCAAGATACATAGTTACATATAAATTATATATGTTATATATTATACATTAGGCATTATGTAGAGGTTATATACATGACTGTGTATGTGTATGGTGATAGACATAGATATAGAGATAAAACATACTGATCAATAATGATGAATTAACACTTGTACTTGGGGGGAAAAGTAATACTAGGTTCATCTCAACAAGATGACAAATTTGCTCCAAAATCTAACCAGATGACTGACTCTGCTTGTGAAGTTACAATGAACACTAGAAAGAGCAGCATTTACAAATAACAAAGCCAATATTGGGGGGAAAAAACTGTCTGGTAAGCTCCCGGCGACAATGCAATGTGACTATTTCCAGTCATTGTGTACCTAACAGCATTCTCTGCAGAACTGAGACTCCTCATTCCCATGTTCCCAGGGTAACAGAAACTCATTACTGCTCAGCAATGCTGTTCACTCACATGCATGGGTCACTGGCAACAAAGTGAGGTGGGCCTGTTTTTAAAGGGATTCAGTAGAATTAAAAGACAGAAGAGCCTGGCTCCTGGTCCTTGCCTCTGAAACTAAAGAACTTTGGGACAAGAGAGTAAATCTTATCTTCTCAGCCCATAAGGGGGCAAGCCCACCCCTCTGGCCCAGTACATGCCCAGAGGGGAAACCCTGCCTGTTTCTTTCTATGGACAAAGGGGATATTACTTCCCACCCAAGGAGACAAGAAAGAATGGAGCTGCTACAGTTGGTACTGAAAAAGCCCTGGCACGGGTAAAAGTTTATCAGTGTTTCTAATCTAATGTGTAAACTATTTAGAGCCTAGAAACGAAGCTCACTGTGGTAGCAGGTTTGCCCGTGGAGATTCAGAGCACGCAAGAAATCTTATTCACCCCTCCCAGGTATCACAAATCAAAGTATTTCAGATGAAAAGAAAATGGGGTTATCAAGGATGGCACATGGCTACATACACATTTCACATACCACCAGCAGCATGATCAGCAGGGCTAAGGGCATCTCAAAGCCTCCACCTCACCCCAAACCTGAACATTAAGCTCCTCCCCACCACACCAGGCTTCCTGCCATATTTGCTATCTAAGTATCTCTCTGCTTCCTGAGAAGGTGGCACATGTTTTGCAGGGCTCTCATCCTGCTGCTCTAATCCACCAGGCCATGGACCAGTATCAGCCTGTGGCCTGTTAGCAACTGGGCTGTACAGCAGGAGGTGAGTGGTGGGCAAGTGAGGGAAACGTCATCTGTATTTGCAGCCACTCTCCAGCACTAGCATCATGCCCTCAGCTCCACCTCAGATCATCAGGCATTAGATTCTAATATGAGCACTGGTCCCTGGGGCCAAAAAGGTTGGGGACCACTGCAATCCTTTCCAGTGCCACCTCCCTGGTGACTAGCTCCTGCTGTCTACCCCAGATGCTCCCTCCATGGACTCCCCAAATCACAGAACTCAAAGTTGTCAAAACTTCACCTTAAAGACCCTGGGGTCATTTTTTTTTAAATTCTGATAAGCATTTCAAATAATATTTCAAAATAACAATTGATATGGGTATATATTTCTTTACACTGTAATACTGCTTCACATCTATTATGAAGCTGGTCTTTCCCCACAGTCAAGTAATCTTACCCATCGCTCTTTAATGAACAAGGAACACCTGAGTCAGAAAGACCAAAGGTTTTGCTGAAGGCTACAAGGTTAGACTGTAACGAAATTCGACTTACAAGAGCTCTTCCCACTGGAAACTCAGCCTCTTTTTGCACCAACTTGGCTTCTGTAGAAACCAGGGCCAAGGCTGCACCAGCCTCATGACTTCTCTACCAAAAAAAAAAAGAAGAAGAAGAAAAAGAAGAAAAAGTGTCCCTTCCCCTGCCTGTGGGGACTCTGGCCCTAAGGAGAAGCTCCACTGACCATGTCTAACTGGAAACTGTGTAGCTGGACCCAACATTACAATAACAAATAATAAACAAGAATTACAACAAAACACAGCCAGACAGTTTGGTCTCCTCTTCTCCTAAGATAGTTCAAAAAGGGTGAAAACATAAATAGGACAAAAAAAAACTGTGAAAGAAAATCATAGCACTTTGCCAAGTGAATAAATTCGGATTAAAACGGGTACAGGTGAGAGGGAAACAGCGCTTGGCTGGTTAGGAGTGAAGACAACTCAGTTCATTGAAACCTGGGCTCCTGTCATCCTCCCCATGACCTTGGACAACTAATCCAACTTCTCTTGTCTCAAGCTTGCTCGATGGTAAAGAGAGAGATGGAACGAGAAGCATATCAGGTCCCTTTTTACCTCCAAATATATGAAACAAGAAATTCAGAATCATGTAAATTAGGCTACTTATTAATAGTTTCCACAAAGTTCAAATGATCCCTTGGCTAGGAGCACCTTCCAAAACTTAAGGTGTTCCTAAACAACCTAGTCCCAAAACACCTACAAAAAATTACCTGGAGAAATAATATAAATGAAGTGAAGCAGGTTAGCACCATGGAAGCATCTAGAAAAACACAGCAGGCTCTTATCTACCTGTACAAAGGGATAAGACAGATGACAGACAGATAAAATCAGAGTTGATTTATGAAGAAAAACTACTCTATATCTATGTTTTTTTAAATATTGGCTCAATTTAAGTATGATTTTTAAAGTTAAGTTCTGGTATAGACTGAACTATTAGTAACTACAGATCCTTAAACAGAAAGTAGCCACAACGGAAAGGGGTCCAGGCCAGAAGGCCGTACCCACTTCACATGGCCAGAACTGCCACATGAATTCTTCCCATCCTGTCGAGGTCCTCACCCTCTCCTGGCCCCTCCTGATATGTCCATCTTTCTTCTCTCTCTCTCTTTATTGCTTCTTCCTTCTTGGCTCATCTCATAAGTGTTGGTGTCCCCAAAGTCCCATTATTAGGCTTTTCATCTTCTCCTCCTACAGACTCAACTTCAAAATCATCTATGTGCTGATAACACCAAATCTATAACTTTGGCCCAATTTTAAGCCATTGAAAAACTGCTCTTCCCAAACCTGTCTTTACCTTTTTATACTCCCTGACTCAAAACAAAAAGTGCAGGCATTCCAGACTCTCTACATTCCTTACCTGCACTCTTAGCCACACAAGTGCTTGCCAACCCTCTTCAGTCCACTCTGTTCAAATGGCCACAGCTATGTTTCTAGAACACTCTTCCGTTTGGAGCTTTCCTGTGTGGAAACTAGCTGTGGTTCCCAGTGCCAGTGATACAATGTGTAATTCCTGAATGTAACCAACAAGGCATTTTACAGTCTGACCTTTCCAGACTATTGGCCTGCCCTCTACCCAAGTCCTTATAATCAGCCACACCAGGTATGCTGCCCACCCCTAAACTCACCAGGTTCCTTCCTGTCCCAAGGAATAACCCATACAGGTCTGAGACCCTTTTCACACCTTCCCTGCCTGCTAGTCCCTATGTATTCTGGAAAGTCTGTCTTAAACTTTGTTTGCCCTCCTCTGCACAATACCCCCACAGCTGTTTGCATCACATGATACACAGTCCTCTCGGGCTGTCACAGTCTATTCACTGGCCTCTCCTGCCATGCAGTGGTTCTCAGGACTCTACATGGATCAAAAGCATCTGGGGATTTTATTTAAAACAAAGATGGTAAGTTCCATCTCTATGAGCTACAATTTGCTGAGGCTGGAGTGGGTTATATGTCTTCCTTCATGTGTCCAAAGGATTATCCTGCGGACAGTGAATGGGACCACCCTACATAACTCAAATGGTCAGAACTGGAGCCACTGAGTGGAAAACAGGGCTTCCAAGAACTGACAGGAAACGGGTTAATAATCAAGAACTGTGCAAAGCTGAAATGGGCTATTTTGTGTGGCAGTAGGCTCCTCATAACTGTAGCTGTTGGAGAAAGGTTGAATGAGTATATGTTGAAAGTGTCGAGGAGGGATTTGTCTATCATATAGGATTGCATCAGAGAGCCAAGAAATGCCTTCTATTTGTGAATAATTTTACAGTAATAGTAATTGTGTATGGGTTAACCCTTGTCGAATCTCGCTTGGAGCCATTCTCAACAGTGACCTCAGGGACACACCCTAAAAGGATCAATGGTTCTCTTGGAATCCAACCATAAAGATCAGCCATGACACTGTTTCTCAAAGAAGCTATTTATAGACAGAGGGTCAGAATCCAAGGACGGTATTCACCAATTAATTACAAAATGGGACTTGAATATCAAGTATTCTTGATAATAAAAGTAAAGAGCTATGAAGAGTTTTTGTTTTAATTTGAGAGGAATTAAACTAAAAATAGAATCCCAATCTTAAAGATCAAACAACCCTCATATTCACTCAGAAGGGTTTTTTTTTTCCTCATGTTGAAGTTTTCAACATCAAATAACTATATTACAAACCTTGATCTCTAAGAGCTAATATTATAAGATGGTCAACCCAGGGGTAAAGAAATATTGATCTTCAAAAATCAAATATTTAATTTTAGCTGAATATCAAACAATCCTGATTTATCCAGAGAACCTATGACTCATTCTACTAACTGTCTTTAGGGAGACAGTGTGAGAAGGAAACAATGCTCTGTTCTCTCCTTCATTGAAAAGTAACCAGAGCCTCCTACAGAACACTCACTGACTTTGAGATAAACACATATTACTGAGGCTTTGGTATAATGTTTTGCTTTAACATATTAAAACTCATCCTATGTTAATTATTCTTTAGAATAGAACATTTATATGACCTCAGTACATTTGAGGAAAATCTTTTAAAATTCAAGGTAAAACTCATCTTCACTCTTTGCTGATAAAAAGATCAGGTCTACTAGAGATGGCAGAAAAGAACATGCACAGTACATGGATTTAGAGACTTTTGATACTGACGGGCATCGCAAAAAGTAAAATGTCAAGTTGTATTACAATTCCATCTAAAAAAGTTAATTTGGCAATTAAAATGTTTCACATTTTTAAAAATGAGACTTAACTGTAATTAGAAAGACAAAGTATCTACAAAATCACAACTAATATTTATTTTATTTTTATTACAGCACTACCCCTGACACTACATATTTTATCATGGAAATGAGAACTACTATTATCATTGTCAGCTGTCAAAACACTTCCTGAAAGCCAAGGTTGTAAGCCAACATTAACTGGAAGACAACGTGATAGTTAAAAAGGCAAAACTGTTCTCAGAGCTGACTCCTAGATTCGTCCCCCATGATGCACAATAGGTTTTGTTCTGTTTAGACAAAGCTCTTTTAGATGCTGGAATAATTAAACCACATAAGCATTCTTGAGAAATCCACATATTAATTTCTACTTCATTTTCCTCTTGTATAGTTCTAAAGGAAGCAACTTGCAGCCTTCCCACCTCTATTCACTATTCTTACTCTCAGGCCTTTCTGCCAGTTGGAACTTTTATGATTAACCTGATAACTAAAGAACATGGACCTGGTTAGAAACATGATTAGTTTTTCCCAGAGATAAGTCAGGCTCTCTTATCTCAAGCAAAGAAAAAAATTAGTTTTCCAATTAAGTTCGTCTCTGAAAGCATAAAAGTATGCAATAAGCTCAAATCCAGTGATCCATCAGTTTCTCATGTAATTTTCATAATGGAGTCAGAGGAACCTTCCAACCCTTAACATAAATACTAAATCTCATTCAAGAATAAATTGATGTTTATCATCTTTGCATTCTCCTTTTCATTTCTATTAAATTGGTTTCCATGCTGTTAGTTCTATCAAGATGTTTTCTGCTACAGTCACCTTTTGAATTTCCTACTTGTTTTATGCAATCTGTCTTCCGTGTTTATATTTCTACTAAGATCCAACTGGAAGCATCTGGATGCATACCTGAAGCAAGCAGGCTCCGATCCAAAGTTCACCTGGATCAGGCTGTATCCTTTTGGGGTGGTAGTTTCAAAACCTAAGTTGGCTCTATGGTATTCTGAAATAGTTGCTCCAAACCATGCCTTGATCTCCTATATGTCAGTTCCTTCTACTTACGAATGTCATTGGTACATTCCAAACCTCCATGTCTAAGATCTATTTGGACTGCAGAAGATTTTGTATGGTTAGGTCACTAAACTGACACAATTGTATAAACGTAGAACTGTCCCCCACACGCTGAAAAACAATGAATGTTTAGTACAAGCTATGAAAAAAAATCAGAAAAGAACTGCTTGCCTGACATTCCTACATAAGCTGGCACAACACACAACTGGCCTTAACAGAAATGTTGGTGTACAAGGCAAAGCAACTATAACAGATTACAAAGACGACCTCCCTTCTCTTAACACCTCTGCTCACATTGTGTTCAAAACACTTCTTTGCCCATCCATCTATCTCTGTAGGTAACAAGTTTATGTTCCCCTTGCCCATTAAACCAATTTACAGTCAAGTTGTGCAAATGAGGCCAAGGCCCCTTGGTGACAGGAATCAGAACAAGCACAACTGGCTTTGCTATGACCTTGCTCTGACTGATAGGGCCAAAACCCCCCACAACAAACAACATGGTGTGCAGTTGACATCATGCCAGTCCCTTAATGGAAAACATGCAACTCATTATTTTTCATCCATCGAACTATTGCAACAGGTTCTTTTCAGCTATCAGTGTAGTCTTTCACTACAGGGATAATACCTAACATGGATGAGGGGATCAATGATGTCTTCCAGATAATCCATAAGATTACATGCCCTGGAGCCCATGAAAGAACCCACATGGAAAAGCCCAGAAAGGTGATGTCCTAAGCATCTAGCAGATGAGACAATACAAATTTGGTTTGGGACCATGGTGATGTTGGCTATTTTGTCTGGGAAGTTGTACTTAGAGCCATGGAACCACCATCCAAAGTGAAGTGCAACAAGAAGCACTTAGAACTTAAGGAAAGAAGTATATGCTCTTCTTCAACCTTAATATCTCTCCCTTACTACAAATCATCATCAGAAAAGTTAGCATACTGTGTATACTAAAATGACAGAAGAAATGGGAACTTACATTCAAAATGAGGCATATTTTGAGCGAACAGTGGAAGGGAAGTCCTGTGGCCACATTGCAGATCTTTTCGATGAGCAATGGCATCTTTTCATGAAGGTTACTTTGGTGTTCAGAACTTTAAACACATGCAAACATCCCTATTCCCTCTCTCTATAAACCAATATCTACAATAAACATTTAATGCCCAAATATTTGGTGCAAACCTTCACAGCCATTCTTAATGCAAAATATGGTGGAGTTGTTATACTCATTTCCCATCCATTTGCCTCCTTCTCTGGGGATAAAGGGACCAAATTCAGTGATGAGAAAATGGGAAAGGTAAGACAGAGAATATCATTAATTCTCCCTGGGTCCAGGAACAGGCACCTTCCTATACCCTCTTACTTACATAGTGAAAAAGCAGTGCAGGCCCAGCTTTCTCTTTTACTTAGTTTCCATTCCTAAGAGGCCTTGTATGAGGTGTCCAACTGCCCTGCCTTGCAGTGGCCTTTTTATCTTTTGAATAATGATACTAGAGTTTTCTTTTTAAGTCAAATTATCTTTGTAAATAAACTTAAATGGCCAGTACATTAAGGACAGAAATTAGAAAATCCACATTTATTTATTTATGTTCTTTTCACAAATATTCATGGTTATTATGTATGTATGGCCTGGAAATTCCAGGACTTAAAAATTCAGGGATCTTTTGATTTATTTTAGTACTGATATCTGTATGGAGGCTGAAAGTCTAACCAGACAAAATACATGATAGCACTGAGAATAAAAACTAAACAGGATTGTCACTGTAAATATTGGTAGTCCTTGCCGAGAACAGTATAATATTGTATATCTCCTCACTTGTATTTATCTTGCTATATCCCCAATTAGATTACAATCTTCCTGAGAGCAGAGAACACATTTTTCTTTTCAGTCTTACTGTAAAGTAAACCTGTTTCCAAACTAGCTCAGAGATGCAATTTTTTTCTCCATTGATAACGAGAGAAGTGACTAGCAGGAAAGCTGAAGGCCTGGGTCCTGGGTAAGGTGAGCATGGTTGAGATCCTGGGTGGCCAAGCCTCATCCATCATTCATCAAGAGAGATACCATTCTTCAAGATTCACCACAGTTTGAAGTCTTTTCATTTTATGGCCCACCTACAGCTCACATTCTCTGTGCACCATCGGATGCTGAAAATACCTTAGTCTCATTGATTTCAAAGACTGAAACTTACTAATTTTCAACTGTGCTTCAGTCATATGCCCATTGGTTGGAAGGAAACCTTTGAAACATACAAGCCAATCTCAAAAATAGAGTCATCTGAGGGTGAAACAGGTGGAGGAATAAGCATCCTCTGTAGTTGTTGTAGTTGGCCTCTACCAAGATATACTTAATGTAGCTGTCGCCAGAAAGTTTCATTCTTAGGGATAAAATGTCTCATCTATGTGATTATAAAATCAAATTCAACTGACACTGTCTCCTAAGTGTCTACAAGAGACAACTTCCAGGGAATTAAATTTGCAAATTGAGTTCACAATCATGTTTATCTGACATAAAAACATTCAATCTCTTCCTTCCTTTTATCACATAGCAACTGTAACAGTGGAGTATTATTAGCATTATTAGGTGATAATATGACTTTGCTTTTTAGGTGGCTTAAACAACTGTGAATTGGGAAGCTCATTACTTGACAATAAATCCATACCATTGGTAGACAATTAAAAATGTTAGAAACTACCTTTCAAAAATGGAGAATTTTGCTTCCTTGTACCTTGCACCACCAGGCCATAGACTGATAATCTCAAGCAGTGACAAAATTCCACAGCTTCCTCCACTTAAGAGGGAGTCTTTTTATTTGAAGGCCTTCGCATTACAAGCAAAAAGTTCTCTTCATCCTTGGGCTCCTCTACTGCTTTTCATGTAAAATGATATCCAATTTCTTGGCCATCAGAGTCCCTGCCTCTGAAGCATCTCTAGTGTCAATGCCCATACTTTAGCACCAAATCTACAACTAAACAGATGTAGCCTGACCAAAGTGGGTTTCCATGTACTGATTTAGACAGTAGTCTTCTATGAATGACTGCAGCCTGAAAATTCAATAGTAGTGTTTTGTTTGTTTCCAGCTACCTTATATTTTAAAGATACATCACAGTTTGGGGTTTTGTTGTATTTTGTTTTACTACTAACCCTTTCTCCATCCAGTCATTTTCATTTTCCCAACCTAAAATTCAGTAACTGAGTTTCTAAACCCAAATACAAGTCAGACCTTTATTTACACATGTTAAATTTTATCATATTGTGTTAACTTATTTTTCTAGCCTATCAATATCTTCCTGAGTTGTAACTGTTGTATTTACTGTTTCCAACTAAAATATAAGCCATCTGTCATAGCCCATTCAGGCTGCTATAACAAAAATATCATAAAGTGGGTGGCTTATAAACAGCATTATTTCTCACAATTCTAGAGGCTGAGAAGTCCAAGATTTTGACAGATTTGGTGTGTTATGTCTGATGAGGACCCACTTCCTCATAGATGGCCCTGTTATCACTGGAACTTCACGTAGTTTAAGGGGTGAGCTAGCTCTCTAATGTGTCTCTTATAAGGGCACTAATTCCATTCATGAGGTCTTTGGCCTCATAACCGCATTACCTCTAAAAGGCCTCATTTCCTAATAATCAGTCATCTTTTGAGTATGACAGGGAAACTAGGTGACTAAAAGGAACATCAAGCATTTATATGAACTATACCATGAGGTAACCAAATGGTAGGTGAAGTGAAGCATCTCCTTACAAAAATCCTCCAGCTAATAAAAAAACATATATAACAGAATTGCAACATAACCAGCTTATATCCCCCAATAAACTAATGGATATAGAAACATAACATTCAAAAAAAATGGAAAAACAGACATTACATAATTACTGATGAATACAACACCCATTCTACATTTGCAAGAGACAAATTCTGTCAAGCTTCTGGATACAACTACCAGTTTACAGGAATTACAGAAAACAGGGAAACGTTAAACTGTACTAGGACTATGTGAGTAGCAAAATCTAGAGTGAAGGAAACTTAATTCAATATATCACAGACCTTGTTAAAATAAACTTCAAGGAAAACAAAGGGATAGAGGATGAACCTGTATATTAAAAGAAACTTAAAAGATACATCAAGTTGCTTTTAATTTGGAATGGTTATAAATTAAACTTGGATGAGAAAGTCAAAGAAATGTCAGGAAATCATTATTATTAAAAGTCAAGATAGTAGTTACTTTTGAAAGGAAGAAGGAAGGAATGGGATGTGATAGGAAAGGGGCACTTATAAGAGCTGATTGGGGTGGATGGCCAAGTTCTTTTCTTAACTTCATTGGTGGTGAAAGGTATGTTCATCGGAGAATAATTTACTAAACTATGTATTTGTTTTATATATTTTTATATGTGTTTTATTTCACAATAAAAAGGTAAAACTTTTAATTAGAAGAAAAATATTTTTAATTTTAAATAAAATGCCTGTCTTACACCTTTTTCTTCCTTTTACACCCTTGCATCTTCTCCATCTGACTTACAATAAAACAAACTTTAAAAGTGAACAATAAAAGTTTTTTTTTCATCAACTGAATGTGCTAAACTAGTGTGAAACAATGTGTTTAAATTTTCTGGATCTGTTGCAAATTTGGTTTAGTGACACAACACGCACCCAAAGCAGCTGTGAGTGCTGGTTGCCAATGGTGTATAGCTACCCTTTAAATGAATGAATGAATAAGTAAATAAGTAAGTAAGTAAGTAAGTAAGTAAATAAATAAATAAATAAATAAATAAATAAATACAAACTCCTTTTAGCTGAATAGGAGCCACCTACCTCAGTTTATGCCCAATGGCCCACCCCACACCACGGCCCCACCCCTCAGGTCCCAGGCAGTCGGTAGCCAAAGAGTGACTGAAATTGAGCACAAAAGGCCTACCCGCTACCCTCAAAGTGGGAGCAATCAATGCTCTGCAATGTGATTCAAGTTCCAGAGTCCTGATGGGATGGTGCTGAAGTGAGATTCTGGCCAAAATTCCTTACTTGCTTAGTTCCTCCCCCCATTGCCTAATCTCTCTCCTCTCAATCTCCTGTCTCTGATAATATGTACTCAATAAATCACTTGCAACCCTACTGCTATCTCAGGCTCTGCTTCTAGAAAACCAGTTTAAGACTCTTGAAAATGAAAAGTCACTTTTGTGGGCACCAAAGTGACTTAAGCCTAAGAGAAGTGAATTATTGATAGGTATGATAGATCTCAGTAAATCATTATAAGTAAGCATCTTGCCATTCTAGAAATACTAAATGCCATCAGCATGTCCCAACATCTTTCATTACTTTATGTAGATGAGCCACTAACTCCTTCTTTAAAACTCCCTCATAACTTGCTTCTCATAACAACTCCAAAAAAAAGGACAAAAATCAGAGGGTCCTAATCTTCTCTTGCTAAGTGATTAGCAAGATATTTTGTTCAACAGCATCTGAAGACTCAGCTAAGACATCCAGATAGAAAGATCAATTTTGCATCTCATTTAATCTCCACAGTCATAAAGTTTTTCTAAGTTTTAAGCAATTTCAGGGGTATCAAAGTTTCACTCCAATTTTAGATTAAAAGAATAGGTAAGGTTTGATTAAATAAAACAAACAAAATAAAAAACCTGACAATATAGACCAAAGTGAAGGAGCACCCCTAGCCTCTAAAAGATCCCCTGTGACTTTGTGCTAAACTCCCACAGTGTGACAGTATGACAACTTTAATCTGCTCATTGATCAGATTTGTTATCAAAAGGCATGGAAGTAAGGTAAAAACAAGCACCTCTTTCCATTCGTTTCCCCTTCAGGGATCAGAGTAAGTCAAATTGGAACCCTCTCTGTGTTGACAGCAGGTTCAGGAGCAGCACCTTTATGCAGATGGATATTAGTGACACTAGAGATGGCATCAGGGTACAAGCTCCACCCTAAACTGTCAAAGAACTCAAGGAAGGACTACAGAATATCTATAATTTAATAACATGTACCTCTGCTTCCCAATGGTGACTAAACTGTAAGATCGGCAAAATTCTCTGCAAAATGATATTGGAATATATTTTACAAGTTTGCTTTAGATCCATTAACATATTCTGTGCAGAGAAGACTAGCTGAATAATCTGTGAATCACACTATCCAGAAGCCTTAGATGGTGATTCCCCTTCTTCAAGAAGGACAGTAGTACTTAAGTCATTACAGGTCCAGTTCTATTTTCACTTTTATTAATGGAACTGTAAATCAGTTCAGATTTCCTCTAGTTTTTTACACTTTTCCATCACAAAAATAAATGTTATTTCTAAATCACAGAACCCTATGTAAAACCTAAAAAATGGGCACCCAATAGCAGTGAAAGAACATCCTGACTTATGTTCATTCCACAATGTTTGCTCCAAAATCAGACAAAAATTCATATCACTTCTAAGAACAAATTCCCTTTTTGTAAATAAAAAGTTGTGTTAAAGCTAATTCAGCACAATAAAAACTTTGACATGTGATTTTGCTATAAAAAATGACTATTTCTTGTTACATTTTCCAGAGTAGTTGAATAAATTAAATTTTAAGTGATTTTGTCCTTTGAGTTAAATCATTGATGTATTAACTTGGCAAAATATATATTCTCTGGAGAAGTCATGTCAGCACGATAGCAGACCAAGAAGCTTCAGGCCCTCATTCATCCACAGAAAGATTTTAAAAAGACAACTTCAGACTGGCTACATTAACTTTATGGGAGTTTTAGAAAACAAAAGTCTACAAACCAAGCAAAACACCAATCAAAAAGCCATATAAAACCAGCATGAAATTCTGGCATTTTTATTTGGCCTTGCTCCGAGCCCTTTCGACCCTGATTTGGCCTTGATCTGAAGAAGTAGCAGCCAAGTTTCCAATTCCCTTCCTTGAAACAGAGGGAGCAGGGCAGATCTCATTTTCAAAGTTTTAATCTGTCTGGGGATTGGTCTCTGAGAGATTTGTCTCTGTGTCTCCTAACTCAGAACTCAGACACCAAAAAAAAAAAAAAAGCAACATAGCTTGGATCTAAGGCTAGGAGAAGCTCCAGGAGACAGGAAGCAGTAATAAAAGTCACATAAGGACTACAAGAGCCACAGACATCTGTAACAAGAAATTATAGTAAGAGAAATACAATAGAACATGTAAGGCCTAGAGAGGAAACAAAGGCAAGGCTCTTAGGGAATTAAGAAATTTAAAAGTGGCCATGTATATGGGATAAATCAAAAGCATACAGACACACACAGGTCCAGGAAGACACATATCACACATATCCAAAACAGGTCTAAGAAGATGTTAAGCTTTCACAACTGACTGATCTCAAAGCTCAGAATACATCCAATTAATCAGTGAAGGTGTTTCCTAGAAAGTAGCCACTTTGAAAACATAAGGAGAAGTGGCTGTGTATTTTTTCAAATGCATGGTTTTCAACAGAAAACATAAAGTATATACACAGAAACACACACACACACACAAACAGAAATTATACAATGATGTATGTCAATTATATCTCAATAAAACTGGGGAAACAGGAAACCATCGCTCATTCAAAGGAAGGAAAGAAAGTGTAAAACCTACTCCTGAAGAAACACTGGTATTAAACATACTAGACAAAGAATTTAACATCAGTGTCTTAAATGTGCTCAAAGAGCTAAAGGAAAACATGATCAAAGAAAAATAATACATCGATAAGAGGCAGAAATTGTAAAACTTAACTAAAAAGAAATTCTAGAGTTGAGAAACACAACTGAATGGAAAAATTCACTAGAGGGGTTTAATATCAGGCTCCAACAGATAAAAGAAAGAATCAGAGAACTTGAAGACAGGTCATTTGAAATTCTCAATTCTGAGAAACAAATGAATGAAATTGAAAAAAGTTAAACAGAGCTTCAAGAATTTATGTCAGACTAGCTAGTGGGCCAATTGATATGCATTATGAGAATCTCAGAAAATGAAAAGGGCAGATATTTGAAGAAATAATAGCCAAAATTTTTCAAAATTTGAGGAAAGACATAGATCTACAACTCCACATAGCTCAACGAACTGCAAGTAGAATAAACTCAGAGACCCAACCAAGACACATTATAATCAAAATGTTGAATGACAAAGAAAATCATGAAAGCAGCAAGAGAAAAGCAACCTATCATATACAACAAATACTCAATAAGATTATCAGTGGATTTCTCATCAGAAACCCAGCAGGCCAAAAGAGAGCAATGGTAAAGTTAAAATGCTGAAAGGGGGTAAAAATTGTAAACTAAGAATTCAATATCTGACCAAAAAAATGCCTTATATAAAAATGAGGTAAAAATGAAGACATTCATTCCTAGGTAATCAAAACCAAGGAAGTCCATTACCACTAGATCTGCCCTACGATAGATGATAAGAGTTCATCAAGTTGAAATAAAAAGGCAATAACAACTCAAAGCCACAGAAAATACAAAGTTCTCCATTAAAGGTAGATAAATATACAAATATTAAAACCAGTAATAGTGTAGTTTTGGTCTGCTATGCTACTTTTTATTTTTCTACAAGACTTAAAAGACAAATGCATAAAAAATAATTATAAATCAATGTTAATGGTTACCCGATCTACAAAGGTATAATCTGTGACATCAAAAACATGAAATGGGAAGCAGAGATATAAATGAGTTGAGTATATATATGCAAATGAGTTTAAACTGGTGTCAATTTATTGTTATAACTTTAGGAAATTATAGGTAATCCCAAGGTACCAAAGAGAAGTTCATAGAATATACACAGAAGTAAATGAGAAGAAAATCAAAACATGTCACTACAAAAAAAAAAAAATCAACTAACATAAAAATAATGAAGAAAATTAACAAAAAAAAATACTCCAAGACAAAAAAGAAAACAAATAAAATAAAAACAAACAATAACAAGTTCCTCCCAATCATAAAAGAAATAAATTCCCCAATTAGTAGACATAGATTAACAGAGTTTGGATTTTTTTTTAAATGCAACTGTATTCCATCAACAAGAGACTCGCTTTGAATCTATGAGCATTCATAGGTTGAAAGTGAATGGAAAATGATATTCCATGCAAATACTAATGAAAGGAGAGCAGGAGTGGCTCTACTTATAACAGGCAAAAACAGACATGAAGTTGAAAACTGTTATAAGAGACAAAAAAAATCCATATATGATAAAAGAGTCAATAAGTCTAGAAGGTATAACAACATAAACACGTATAGACAAAACATCAAAGCTCAAAAATATATGAAGCTATATTAACAGAACTGAAGAAAAAAATGAGACAACTCTACGATAATAGGAGACTTCAATACCCCACATTCAAAAATGGATACAATGAAGAACAATAAAGAAAAAGAGGACATGATCAACACTACAGACCAATCATACCATAGCAGACATCTATAGAACACTTGACTCAATGAAAAAAAAAATTTACATTTTTTTGCAAGTATATATGGAATATTCTTCAAGATAGAATATTAGTTAAGCAACAAAACAAATTAATAAATTTGAAAAGATCTAAATCATACAAAGTACCTTCTAACCACAATAGAAAAAACTAGAAATCAATATCAAAGGGAAAAGCAGGTAATTTACAAACTTAAAGAATTTAAATAACATGCTATTAAAAAATTAATGAGTCAAAAAAATCATAAGGGAAATTGAAAAATATCTTGAGACAAAAGAAAACAAAAATACAATATAACAAAACTTATGAAGTACAGCAAAGCACTTCTAAGAGAAAATTTATATCTATGAACACTCATATTTAAACAGATCTCAAATCAACAGCCTAACTTTACACCTCAAGGAACTAGAAAAAGAAGAAAAAATTTAAACCCAAAGCTAGAAAGATGCAAATAAAGATTAGAGATAAATAAAACAGAGAATAGAAAAACATTCGAGAAAAATCAATGAGACCAAGAATGGGTTCTTCAAAAAAGATCAACTCTCCTAAAATATTGAAGATGAAAGAATACTTCCAAACTCCTTCTATGCAGCCAGAATTACTCTGATGCCAAAGCCTATAAGAAAATAAAAATGCAGACCAATAATTACTCACAAACATTAATACAAAAATCCTCAACAAAATACTAGCAAAACCAATTTAACAGCATAATAAAAGGATTATACAACATGATGAAGTAGATTTTATTTCTTGAATGGATGAATAATTCAACATACAAAAATCAATCAATGTAATCCACTACATTAACAAAATGAAAAAGAAAGACATGATCATCTCAATTAATGCAGAAAAAAAGCATTTGATGACATTCAACACTTGTTCATGATTTAAAAAATACTCAACGAACTAAGAATAGAAGGGAAATACCACATTCAAACGGCCATCTATGAAAAACTCGCAGCTAATATTGTACTTATGTTGAAAGACTGAAAGCTTTCCATCTAATATTGGGAATAAGACAAGGATGCCTACTTTCAGACTTTTATTAAATATGGTTCTGGAAGTTCTAGCCATACCAATTTGACAAGAAAAAGAATTGGAAAAAAAAAAAGTAAATTTTCTCTGTTCGCAAATGACATGATCTGATATGCAGAAAACCCTAAAGATTTCACAGAAATACATGCACACACAAAATTGTTAGGATAAATGAATTCAGCAAAGTTTCAGAATTCAAAATCGACATGGAAAAATCAGTTGTGTACCTATACACTAACAATAAACACATGAAAAAGAAATTAAGAAAACATTTAAAATAGCATCAAAAGGAATAAAGTACTTAGAAATAAGTTTAATCAAGTATATAAAAGACTTATGTGCTAAAAACTAAAAAACACTGCTGAAAGAAATTTTAGAATATACCAATAAATAGAAAGAGATCCCATGGTCATAAATTAGAAGACTTAATATTGTTAAAATATTGATTTTATCCAGTGATTCCACGGATTCAATGTAAGCCCTATCAAAATATAACGACATTTTTGCCAAAACAGAAAAATCTATTCTGTAATTGGATTATCATGAAATATCAAAGAACCTCAAATAGCCGAAACAATCCTGGAAAAGAAGAACAGTCAGAATTCTCATTGTTCTTAATTTCGAAACTTGCTATAAAGCTGAGAGGTC
Organism: Rousettus aegyptiacus; assembly: GCF_014176215.1. Lineage (NCBI taxonomy): Eukaryota > Metazoa > Chordata > Mammalia > Chiroptera > Pteropodidae > Rousettus > Rousettus aegyptiacus. The sequence continues at coordinate 45,280,228 of NW_023416287.1, forward strand.
CACTTAAGATAACAAAGTAGGTAAACGCTGTGCTTGCATCTTCTCATGACCACATCAGCATTACAACTAAATCACAGAACAATCATAATTGAGAATCGCCTGAAGTATAGCTGAACAGGACCTATAACTAAGGATATACAGAAGAAGCCACATAGAAACTGGAAGGAAGGGCAAAAATGCAGAATGGGCTGGCATTTAAAAATGTGGCAGTTAAAAATCAGAAGAAATATCTTGGCTTCATAGGTGCCCCCTGAGGAGCAAGGACTCCAAATGCACACTAGAGTTTCCAGTCCAGAGTTCCAGTGCTGGGAAGAGAAGTCCCTATCACTTCTGGCTAAGAAAACCAGTGGAAATTGTGGCTGAGTGAGACAGGAGGCTGCTGGAGTCCCAGGTACTCCTCTTAATGAGCTGGCACATGATCTTACTCCCTAAAAAACTCGCTTGCTCCAAGATTCAATTCTGGGGTAGCACCTTAAAAGGAATCATGGATATACAAGAAAGAATTGAAATGTCTGGCTTCAGGTTAAGGACTAGACGGGCAGCTTTCTCCCAGAAAGATGTGCTGGGAGAAGTCATGGTTCTTTTAGTGAGCCCTCACATCACCCACGATTCACATGGTGGGTGCCATATCTGAGTCTCCATCAACCTGGCTAACACCATTCATCCTGTCCTGGTAATTCCCTAAGACCTCACCCTTTCCAATTTGTAGGCCCACCCAACCTGCTTCCAATGGCTTTTCCATACAAAAGACCTGTCTTGGCTCATGCAGCAAACTTTCCTAAAATCTCTCAAAGGTTCACAAACCCTAAACAAGCAGCTTCTGACCTCGGCATGTCCTAAACCTCTTTCTAAGTATCCCCAAACTAGATACTAGCAGCAGCAGGCCTCAGATCACAGTTTAGCCACTCCTAGGCCCTCCAAACCCAGCACAAGTAGTGACCACTTGCAGATCACTTCGTAACTTATATCAAGTGGTCCTTGGCAGGACACAGGCAGCAGCAGACCTGGGTTGCACCAAAGCCCCTCCTAAGAGGCCCAAAACAACATACCCAGGGGCCAGCTTCAGACACCAGTAGAGCACCACCCAACCACCACCATAAACAACACACCCAAAGGGTAGACTTGGTAGGCACCAGAGCCCCACAAAAGCAAATCCTGCTCCATTGGGTCAGCCCCTACATAACAGCTCCTCCACTGTAGTCAAGGCCAGTCCTCACAACCAATCAGCCTGAGGGTCAATCCCTCCCACCCACTGACATATCAAAAGCAACCAAGGTTCAACTGCAACAGAAGGGCACAAACAACCCACAAAGAACCACAACTGAAGAACCTGGCTCAGATGACCAGGTAAACTGTGCCACTGGGCTCAAGAGGACACTTACTATATAAGGCCACCCTACCAAGAGAAATAGCAGCTCTACTTCTCTCTCTCTCTCTCTCTCTCTCTCTCTCTCTCTCTCTCTCTCTCTCTCTCTCTCACACACACACACACACACACACACACGAAATTTAAAATATATATATATACACGAGGAGGCAGGCAAAATGGAGAGACAAAGGAACAAGTCCCAAATGAAAGAACAAAACAAAACTCTAGAAAAGGAACTAAATATAATGGAGACAAGCAATCTACAAGATGCAGAGTTCAAAGCACTGGTTATAAGGATGCTAAAAGATCTCAGTGAGAATTTCAACAAAGAGATAGGAAACATAAAAATGGAGATAGAAAACATAAACAAAAACTAGTCATAATGAAAAATACAATAACTGAAATGAAGACTACATTAGAAGGGGGAAAAAAAACCCCAGAAGATTAGATTAAGCAGAGGATAGAATCAGCTATTTGGAAGATAACCCTCAATCAGAACAGCAATAAGAAAAAAAAAAAGAGTCCCCCCCCCAAAAAAATTAAGGGGCCTCTGGGACAACATCAAGCATACCAACATTTACATCATAGGGGTACCAGAAGGAGATGAGAGATAGCAAGGAATTGAAAAGCTATTTCAAGAAATAATGACAAAAACTTCCCTAACCCGGTGAAGGAAATATATATACACAAGTCCAAGAAGTACAGCGAGTCCCAAACAAGATGAACCCAAAGAGGCATACATCAAGACACATCATATTTAAAATGCCAATGCTTAAAGACAAAGAATCTTAAAAGCAGCAAGAGAAAAGCAGCTATCTACAAGGAAGCTCCCATAAGACTGTCAGCTAATTTCGCAATGGAAACTTTGCAGGCCAGAAGGGAATGGCATGAAATGTTCCAAGTGATGAAAAGTAAGGACCTACAACCAAGATGACTCTACCCAGCAAAGCTATCATTTAGAATCAAAGGAAAGATAAAAATATTCCCAAGCAAGAAATAGCTAAAAAACTTCATTACCACCAAACTAGTATTACAAGAAAGGTTAAAGGGACTTCTTTAAGAAAAAGAAGAAAAAAATAGATCAAAAATATAAATAACAAAGTGGCAATAACTACACATCCATCAATAATTAATTTAAATGTAAATGAATTAAATGTTCCAATCAAAAGATATAGTGTGGCTGAATGGATCAGAAAACAAGATCCTTAGACGTGCTGCTACAAGACACAATTCAGATTGAAAGACACACAGAGACTGAAAATAAATGGATGGAAAAATATATTTCATGAAAATAGAAACAAAAATGTAAATGGGGGTAGCAATACTTGTACCAGATAAAACAGACTTTAAAACAAAGGCTATAACAAGAAACAAAGAAGGATCCATTAAAACCACTTCTGGGTAGTTATCTGAAGATATTACTTCAAAAGGATGTGTACATTCATATATTCATTGCAGCACTATTTACAATAGCAAGATTTGGAGGCAATCCTGATGTCCATCAATAGATGAATACATAAAGAAGAGGTGGTACATATATACAATAAAATATTACTCAGCCACATAAAAGAATGAAATCTTGCCATCTGCAATGACATGGATCAACCTAGAGGGTATTGTGCTGAGTGGAGTAAGTTAGACAAAGAAAGACAAATGTCATATGATTTCACTTATATGTAGAATCTAGAGAACGGGATAAATGAACCAACAAAACAGAAACGAGCTCATAGGTACAGAGAGCATTTGTGTGGTTGCCAAATAGGGGGCGGGGTCAGGGGGATGGGTGAATGGTAGTGGGGAATTGGAGGTACAAATTGGTATTTACAAATAATCATGGGGATATAGAGTATAGCATGGAAAATATAGTCAGTAATATTGTAATAACTATGTATGGTGTCAGATACATACTGGATTTAACAAGGTGATCATTTTATGTTACATAAATGTCGAATCACTATGTTGTACACCTGAAACTAAGATAATATTGTATGTCAACTGTAATTGAAAATAAAAGTAATTTAAAACTTGCTATAAATCTACAGTGATTAAAACAGCGTGGTGCTATTATAAAGACAAATATATAGTCTAATGGAATAGAGAGCCCAGACCATTCAACAGGCAAAATACAGTCTTTTCAAAAAATGGGTTGAGATAACTTAATATTCATTTGCAAAACAATGAAATTTGACCTTTCCCTAATATCATATACAAAAATTAATTCAAAATGTATTAAACCTAAATGTAAGAGCTAAAACTATAAAACTCTCAGAAGAAAATATAGGGAGAAAGTCACTGAATTTGGCAATGATTTCTTAGATATAATACCAAAAACACAGGTGAGAAAACAATAGATAAATTTGACTTCATCGAAATTTAATACTTGGGCATCAAAGGACACTATCAAGAGCGTGAAAAGGCAACTCACAGAATTGGAGTAAAATTCAAATAATGTATCTGATAAAAGATTGATATCCAAACCATATAAAGAACACCTACAACACGAACACAAAACAAAACATACAAATTGATTAAAATATGGGCAAAGAACAGAAATAGACATTTCTTCGAAGAAGATATAGAATTGACCGTTGTGCACAACAAAAGTTATTCAACATCACAAATCCTTAGGAAAATACAAATCCAAATCACACATTGAGATACCATTTCACCCCCATTAGATTGGCTATTATTGAAAAGAGGGGATGGTAAGGGAAGGGAGGGGAGGGGAAAGAAGGGGAGGGGAGAGGAGGGGAGAGGAGAGGAGGGGAGGGGAGGGAAGGGAAGGGTAGAGAAGAAAATAACAAGAGTTATCAAGACATGGAGCTATAGGAACCTTTGTACATTGCAAGTGAGAATGAATAATGATAGAGCTGCTACGGCAAACAGTACAGTGATTCCTCAAAAAATAAAACAATTACCATGTACTCAAGCAATTCTACTTCCAATTACATACCCAAAAGTCTTGAAAGCAGACTTAAACAGATATGTGTATACCAATGTTCATAGAAGCATTATTCATAGTAACCAAAAGACGGAAATAACCTGTGTCCTTCAAATGATGAATGGTTAAGCAACATGTGGTATGTGTACACACAATGGAATATTATTCAGCCTTTAAAAGGAAGGAAATTCTGTATGGCCACTATGGAAAACAGTATGGAGCTTCCTCAAAAAACTAAGAATTGATCTACCACATGATCCAGAAATCCCTCTGAAAACTCATATCCGAAAAGATATTTGCACAGTGATGTTCATAGCAGCATTATTCACAGTGGCCAGGACATAGAAGCAACCAAAATGTCCTACAATAGCTGATTGGCTAAAGTAGCTGTGGTACATATATACAGTGGAATATTACTCAGCCATAAGAAGAGATGAAATACTGCCATTTTCGACAACATGGATGGACTTTGAGATAATAATGCTAAGCGAAATAAGCCAGACAGAAAAAGCTTAACATCACATGATATCACTTATATGTGGGATATAAACCTAAAAGCAACAAATGAACAAGACAAACAGAGATTCATCGACATGGACTATAGACTAATGGTTATCAGAGAGTAGAGGGTGGGGGAAGGGAGTAGGTAGACAGAGTAAAGGGGGTCAAATATGTGGTGACAGAAAGAAATCTAACTATAGGAGGTGCCCACACAGTGTAAATATATATATGCCTTATGTTAAAGTGTACAGCTAAAACTTATTGGATTTCGTTAACCGAAGTCACCATCAATAAATGAATGAATGAATTGAATGAATGAATGATTAAATAATTAAATAAAGAGTGGGGTCTGTCTGCTCTGATGCTGCCATCATCACAGCCCTTCTCAACAAACCTGGCCTCATCCCAGGATGGTTGGAAGCTCAGGTGAGAGATGCAAACCCTCAGAAAGTGGGTTTAACGACAGCCAAAAAGGGGGACGATAAGCACAGGCAGCTGCACCCATGTGAAAAGCGGCCAGGTTTTCCTCATTTTTATCCTACATATGTCTAGAATACCATTCTTCTCTTTGGACAGATGTATTCATTTCCTGTTGCTGTATGGTAAATTTTCACAAATTTATTGGGTTTAAAAAATAATTAATTAATTAATTAATTAATTAGAATAAAAGGAAGGAAATTCTGACATTTGGTACAACATGGATGAACCTTAAAGACATTATGCTAAGTAAATTAAGCCAGACACACACACAAAAAACAAATACTAGAGAGTCTATTCATATGAAGTACCTAGAGTAATCAAATTCATAGAGACAAAGTAGAATGATGATTGCCAGAGGGTGGGGGAAGAGGGATGGGGACTTAAGTGTTTAGTGGGAACAGAGTTTCATTTTGAAAAGAAGAAAAAGCTCTGGAGATGAATAGTGGTCACGGTTCAACAACACTATAAATGTACTTAATGTCATGGAACTGTACAATTAAAAATTGTTAAAATGGTAAATATTCTTATGTATATTTTAGTCACAATATTAAAAAATAATTTAAAAACATTAACATTCCTTTGCACTAGAAAGTGATTGAGTGATTTTTATTTCCTTTATAAAACTGTTTATTACCTCTATTTCAAACTGTTTTCATAATATTTTATTACCATCTTAATAAAAGAAAAAACCTTTGTTTTATTATTTTAAAGAAAGAATACCAGCATTGCATTTTGGTATTGTATTTATTCTAACTATCTATAGTTTTATTTCTGTTTTTATGCAAATTATTTACCTTTGTATATGTAAAGGACACTTTCACAAGCTTAATAGATATATAAAAGGAAAACAAATTTAAAGTGATGTAATGTTTTCCAATATAATGCATTAATTTTTCAAAAGCTATTATTTTAAGCAGAAATATTATTCTCAAGCTGCAATGGAAAGTAGTACCTGAAATATGGAATATAAGACTATCAAATGCCATCCTCTTCCCTACCAAAATATGCTATGTATTAGGTATTATAAATTAAGTATAAACAAAATTTTAATCCATTTTATGAATTCTTCAAAAATCATGTGTCTTCTCTCAACCAACCCATAACAGACACACAAAATATCCCCTAGACTCACCGTTGTCCTTTTCAGAGGAAATAAATTCAATGGAAAACATCATTTTGAAACATCACCATCTTCCCTGTCTACCTCCACCCTGAGTCTCCCACAGATCTACCCAGGTGAAAAAAAAAAAAAAGCCAGAATATGTGTACAGGACACACATGTATAAATTACTAACTTTGATCTTATGATGATCTTAAGTGTTAGGAAATAAGCCTTATTCAGAGTAACAACAGCCAATAATGTCTGAAAATTAGACTGTGTTCTTCACAGAAATGCAAAAATGAAGAACATGGCACAGTTCGATTCTATTTTCACCAGAACCTTATCTTTACAGAGTAAACATGTGTGAGAGTAACCTTTACACTCTTAGAAACACGGACAAACAACTCCACCAACACTGCATTCAAGAACAGCACAACAATATTCAGGGCTGAGGATCCTATCAGAGTCAACAGCAGCAGTTAACTGTTTTTAGATCTCTGTTTCAGGAAGCTCAGTCACTCTAAACTTGTGGAGGAAAGAAATCTGATTTTATCCACTCATTCTCACCTCCACAGAATGTCTGCTTAGAGGTCCCTTTAAACAAAGTAAAGAGAGAGAATTCAATTTTTAGTGAGTCCAGTTGTAAAACAGAAAACTAAAGGAGAATAAAAAGGAAAAATAGTAGATGATATAAAACATCATTGTATTCAGAACAGTCTCAAAAAAGAAAAAAACAGCACATGAGGATAGAGAGCCTTATTATCTACAGTCTCCTTCTTGGATCACAAATGGAAGGAAAAAATGGAAGAAGATAGGAAGCAAGGAAGAGAGGAAACTTGAAACTGCAGATCATGAAGTTCTTAGTGGTCACTAAAGCGCAAAAGTTTTCTAAAACTATCACTTGCTACTTAGACGCATCCACCTCCGTAACATTAATTTCCAATTAAACTAAATTTCTTTTGACTATATAACTACATTGCTGTGACTATATTTTCAGTCCTGAAGAAACCCATAGTGTAGTGACAGAGCACAACCTTCTAAACTTGATTTTGAACCTTCACCCTGCCTTTTGTTGGGTGATAATAATCAAGCTATTTAACATTTGTGAAACTACTTTCCTTATCCATAATAATGGATACAACAAAACTTTATCCTTCTCTAGATATCAAACAAACACAAAAGGAAAGTGAAAAAATAGTAGGGAATTTTCAAACAGCTTTCCATGTAACTAGGAGACATACAATCTACAGACTTTAAAATAATCTGTAAGAACTGCCAGAGGCAGCTGACATTAGGCAGAAAGTTCATAGGGGAAAGCAAAGAAGAAAAGCACGGAGAAATGATAGGACTCAGGGGGTTGGAAGATCCCAAGCACCACAGACAAAAACATACTTGAAGGAGAAAAGCATATCCTAAAGAACACAAGCTATATTCCATGGCAGGAGTAAGGTAGTGGCAGAAACCCTTCAGGAACTACATAGGTTCAAAAAATCAGAAGAGATAAAAATATTCAAAAAATCTCATGAGCTGGAAAAAAATCTCATGGATGAGACATTTTGTAGGAAATAGTCCTATTTCTGATGCAGCAGAGAGGGAGGGAGGCTCTGGGGTGTGCAGCTACCATGAAAGCTTCCTCATACCAGAATACCTTTTACAAAATGTTGGCTTTGGAAAACCCAACTCACTCAATGATGAGTAGTAAAAAAGGAATTGGAAAAGCAATTAGAAAGATATTCTATGAAAAAATGTAAAACTTACCAAGAGACACAGAAGATATGCTAGTATGCCATTGGGCAGATAAAGCTGTAACCAAATATTTTGCCTGAAAATTTTAAAACTTTAAGAGCCAAGCACCTCTATGGAAACAAAGGATAGAGAAAAAGACCACAAGGTACAAATGTAAGAATTCAAGGTAGAAAGAGCAAGAATCAAAAGGAGATAAATAAAATATGACCTGGAAGAAATAAGAAAACAAAATTAGGGAGAAAAAGTCACAGAAGTGAAGATGAATTTCAAAAGAGCACAAGACAAAAAGGATATTGAAGAAAACAAATGAAGGGGGAATGGACAGGGGTAGAGATTTGAAAGGCCAAGGAAATAAAACTGAACTAAAGAAAGACTCAGAAGAATTAGGGAGAAAAATAATAGATTTTGAAGAATGATAAATGAGATTCAACAAATGCAGAATTGGAATTTCTAAAATATAAAACAAACCATGTAGTGAAACAAATATTCAAAGACATTGCTCAGGAAAATTTTCTTGAATACAAGACTTAAATCTATATAATGAAAGGGCACAGAGGGCACCCCAAGTGATAAGAAAACTGACCCAGAGTGGTCAACAACTAGGCATAGCCTAGTAAAATTGGACTTACTAAATTTGGACTTTCAAAATAAGAAACAACTTTAGGGCAGCCAGCCCCCCCCCCCCAAAAAAAAAATCAAGTCACTGATCAAAGGCAAAAGCGTTAATCTGTTCTTATATTTCTTCAAAGTAATAGCCGATACCATGAATCAGTAGAGTAAACCTTCAGAGTTCTTAAAACACTTAAGCAAAAAAAAAGCATAGGCCAAGGATTTAATATCCGGCCAGATACTCCTTCGAATGTAAAGAAAACAGACTAATAGTTTTGAACATATCAGAACTCTTGAATCCAAGAGAAAACTGGAGAAACAAAGGCAAAAAAACTGGTAATTGAATTCATTTTACTGTAAACGAAGATTAAAACAAATATAAGGATTAAAGTGATGGTCCAAACAAATTTTATAATGTGCGACAATGTAAAAATGATACAACAGCAAAAATTGTGATAGTGGAAAAGAGCAGTAAAAGATGGCTGATGATTGAGTAATGTCACTGTTTGCCTAGTAGCTGAGAATCAAAGGTATAATTCAAATGTGATGAGAAAAAAGTAATAGACTATAAGTATATCTAAGAATATAAACACTAAAAATATTGTAATTGACTAACATCAAGTATAGAAGGAGACAGAGTGAGGAAGAAGACATGTGGTAAACATCATTGCTCATCGCAGGAGCCCCTCTTAACAAAAGAGAGGAGTAAATGTATTTCAAAAGTTATAATCCAAAAAGTTACCACTAGAAAAAACACGAACAATTGTAATTATCAAAAATAATATAAATTTTAAAAATATCCCATAACAAGAGACTTAAAAGACTATAAAAACAAAACATATAACATAATTTAGATGTAACGAATCTACCTATCATATCAATAATGAGCTTATGTCTAAACTAAATAAACTTAATTTTCAGGTGATGCCATGAAGCAGAATTCAACTCATTCTCAGCAAACTAGGAGCAGAGAGAAAGGAGCTTCCTTAATAAAGAACTCTTACAAGAAACATACAGGTAACATTATACTTCATGGTGAGAAACTAAGTTTCCTGCTAAGATCAGGAATAGAACAAGTATGTTCTCTTTCATCACTCCTTCTCAACAGAAGTCCTAGCTAATGCAGTAATACAAAAAAAAAATGAAAAAAATGAAATAAAAGGTATATAGATTGGAAGGAAGAAAATAAAACTTGCCTTTGTCACAGATGACATGATTTTTTTATGCAGAAAATAAAAAAAAGCTCTTGAAACTAATTAGTTATTATAGCAAGGCTGCAGGACACACAGTTAATAGAAAAAAGTCAATCACTTTCCTATGACCAGCAATAAGCAAATAGAATTTGAAATTTAAAACAATATCATTAGATAAGCACCCACAAAAATGAAATACATATAAACCTAACTTATATAATGAAAACTGCACAAAACTCTCTGAATGAAATCAAAGAACTAAATAAATAAAGAGATACTCCATTTTTATGTATAGGAAGACTCAATATTGTTCAGATGTCAGTTCTTTTCAAATTGATCTACAAATTCAAAGCAATTGCAATCAGAATCACAGCAAGTTATTTTGTGGACACCAACAAACAGATTCTAAAGTTTACATGGAGAGGCAAAATTATGAGCTAACACAATACTGAAGAAGAATAAAGTCAGAGGACAGACACTACCTGACTTTAAGACTTACTATAAAGCAACAGTAACCAAAACAGTGAGATACTGATGAAGGAATAGACAGATTAATGGAACAAAATAAAGAGCCCAGATAGACCCACATAAATATACTCAGCTGATCTTTGACAAAGAAGCAAAGGCAATACAGTGGAGAACATAATAGTTTTTTCAACAAATGGAGCTTGAACATCCACACACTAAATAAATAAATAAATAAATCTAGACACAGACCTTACACTTTCCACAAAAATTAACTCAAATTAGACCGTAGACCTAAATATAAAATGTAAAACTATAAAACTCCCAGAAGATAACAGAGGAGAAAATCTAGAAGACTGTGGGTATGACAATGACTTTTTAATACAACACCAAAGTCACAATTCATGTGAAAAATAATTGATAAGCTAGACTGCATTAAAATTTAAAACTTCTGCTCTGTGAAAGACAGGAGAATGAGAAAACAAGCCACACACTGGGAGAAAATATTTGTAAGAGAAATCTGAGTTTTAAAAAGCTGTTATCCAAAATATACAAAACACCCTTAAAACTTAACAATAAGAAAATAAACAACCTGAATAAATTATGGGCCAAAGACCTGAGCAGAAACCTTACCAAAGAAGGTACACAGATGGAAAATAAGCAAATGAAAAGATACTCAGTATCATATGTCATTAGAGAATTGCAAATTAAAACGACAAAGAGATACCACTGTACGTTTATTATAATAGCAAAAATCCAAAACACTAACACCACTACATGTTGATGAGGATGTGAAACAACAAGAACTCTTGTTTAATGTTGACAGGAATGCAAAATAGTATGGCTAAATTGGAAGACAGTTTTGTAATTTCTAACAAAATTAAACATGCTCTTACTATACAATCTGGCAATTGTGCTCTTTGGTATATATACAACGAGTTGAAATCTTATATCTACACAAAAACCTGCAGAGATTTTTATAGAAGCTTATTCGACATTGCCAAAACTTGAAAGCAACCAAGATACCCTTCAGTAAGTGAATAAATAAATTGTGGTACATCCACACAATTTATAATTCTGCACTAAAAAAAAAAAAAGAGCTATGAAACCACGAAAAAACATGGAGGAAACTTAAATGCATATTCCTAAGTGAAATAAGCCAATCTGAAGAGGCTACATACAATGTGATTCCGACTTTACAATTTTCAGGAAAAAGCAAACAATGAAGACAGTAAAAGAACCAGTGGTTACCGAGCATTGCAGGGAGGAATGAACAGGTAGAATACAGAGAATTTTTAGGGCAATAAATGTGTTCTGTACGATACTATAAATGTGGATACATGTCATTACACTTTTGTTCAAAATCCGCAGAATGTACAAAATCAAGAGTAGACCATAATGTAAACTGTGGACTTTGGGCGACAATCATGTGTCAGTGTAGGTTCCTTAATTGTGATGAATATACCACTCTGGTATGGAATGTTAATAGTTGGGCTGTGCCATATGAGAGCAAGTGGCATATATATGAGAAATTTCTGTACCTTCCACTCAATTCTGTGAACTCAAAAGTGTTCTAAAAAAATAGACTACTAAAAAAAGGAAAATTCAACATGCAGAGAATTGTTTTGCTCAACTTGATACAAAAAAAAATTAGAAATTCTGAATTAAATGAAAAGTTTCTAAAAAAATATAACTTACCAAAACTCATCATACCAAAGATATGTTAACTAACTTTCACAGAAAAAATAGAAAACAATTGTCAAAAAAATACCCCCCCCAAATAGTGCCAAACCACTTTCACTAGAGTAGTCAATTACCACAGATAATTTTAATGTTATTTATACTGAACCAGAGGAGAGGAAAAGAGTAACTATCTATTTTTAATAAGAAGCAAAATAAACAATTGATAACTAAAACCTAATACAGGTCAAGCAAAAAGCAGACTATTCACTCAATACATTCAATGCAAAAATCATAAAACATTATTCAACATCTACTAAGAGTATATAATATGATCAAGTATAGTTTGTTTAGAAAACAAACACATAGTTCAATATCATACATTTATTATCATATCAATTATATTGGTCATGCTTAACAGAGAAACATCAGATAAAAGACTAGGAATAAGACAAAGACAGCTTCTACTACCACCATGTTTAATACTCCAGAGGAGGTATTAGCAAATGTGATTTGATAACCATGCAGAAAGAAACTGAAGCTTTTGCTTTAAAAAATGGAAAAATGGTATTATAAAATGATGGGTATTTGCAAATAACATGACTGTATACCTGAAAATTCCAAGAAGATCATCTGAAAAACTACTACAAATAATCAGATCCTATTTAAAGTAGCAACAAAAATGATTAAATTTCCAAGATTAATCACCAATAAGATTTGTGTCAAGGACACTTTAAAACATCACTTTATGAATACAAAAGAAGTCTTGAACAAATGGCAAGATGTACCATAATGATGTCAATTCTCCCAAATGTACACTTATATCATGATTTCAATAAAATATACAATTTTTTAAAATTAGACAAGCTTGATTCTAAAGCTAAAATGGAAAAATTTTTTTAAAAAGTATAGTCTGACTATTGAGGGGGGTGGAAAATCACATCAGATATTAAGACATGTATAAAGCCTTAATAATAAATGAATAATGATTAAAAGAATAGAAAGATTAATGAATTAGTATAAAAAGTCCAAAACTAGATCCAAATACAAATGGTAATTTAGCATATTATAAAGGTGCATTTTAAATCAGCAAGCAAAAATGGACTAGTCAATAAATGGTATTAGAGTTGGGTAACTATCTGAAAAAAAAGAAAACTGAATCAATAAGTTACACCACAGCAGGATAAATTCCAAATGGATGAAAGAGCTAATGTGAAAAAAAGTTTTAAAAATAATAGAAGAACATGGGAAAATTCCTTTATAACTTCAGAAGATCCTTCTATTATTCTAAATCCAAAAGTCACAAAGAGAAGATTTGACTGATAGATTTAACTACATAAAATCAGAAACTTATTCATGAAAGAAGAAAAATATAAGTAAAGTAAAAAATAAATAAAAAACTGGGAGGAAATTTGTAATTCATATCACAGTGAAAAGATTAATACCCTTATTATATAAAGAGCTCCTAGAGATCAATAAGATGGCCAATTATGCAACAGAAAAATAGGAAAAGAGTATGAAAAGATAAGTAAAGAAAATAAAATACAAATTACTCCTATAAATATCTGAAAAGATGTTCAATTTCATTCATAAAAATACACTCTAAAATAACTCTATTACATTGTTTTACCTAGTAGAATGACAGATACCCTTTAAAAATTGATAACATACTCTATTGGTAAATATGTGGAGAAACGGGACACTATTGTTGATGATCATGTAAATTGGTACAATCCTAAGGAAAAGTAGTAATATTTTAAGTAACAACTATTCAAAAATTTAAAAAATGTATATACTTTCTTTTTTTCTTTTTCTTTCAGATTACAGTTGACATACAATAGTATATTAGTTTCCGATGTACAACATAGTGATTCTACATTTATATACCTTACAGTGTGATCATTATGATAAATCCAGTAACTATCTGTCATCACATTATTATATTATTGATTTTATTCCCTGTGCTATACATTATATCCTCACGACTTATTTATTTTATAACTAGAAGTTTGTGCCTCTTATCCCCTTTCACCTTTTCACCTATCCCTCCACCTGCCTCCCCTCTGGCAACCATCAGTTTGTTCTCTATACCTATGAGTCTGTTTTGTTTCATTTGTTCGTTTGTTTTGTTTTGGGTTTAGATTCCACATATAAGTAAAGTCATACAGTCTTTGTTTTTCTCTGACTCATATATTTCACTTTGCATAATACCCTCTAGGTAAATCCATGATGTCACAAATACCAAGATTTCATTCATTTTTATTGCTGATTAATACTACATTGGATGGATGGATGGTTGAATAGATGATGATGATGATGATAAATGATAGATAGATAGATGATAAATACCAAATCTTTATCCACTCATTTATCAAGGGACACCTAGACTGCGTCCATTAAAATGTATATACTCTTAATCTAGCAATTACATTCTAAGAACTTAACCTGCAAATGTATGTTCACACGTAGGAAAATATGTATATATAAAGTTATCCACTCAACATCATTTGTAATATCAAATGTCCAGATATGAAGAGATGTTTATCTGTTTATATGGCATTGGGTAAATCAATCCTGGTATATCTATTCAGCTCAGTCAGTACTATGAAGCTATAAGAATAGAATGAAGTGATCTACAATGATTTACAAGATAAAGTTTTAAGTGAAATAAAGCAAGGTATAAAACTGCATAGAATCTACAATTTGGGTGTAAAAAATAAATAATAACACATTTTATATTTGATTTTAAATGCTTAAAATTTTAGGAAGAATACACGAGAAAATAAAAATGGCTATATATTGGGCAGTGGGAGAACTTGATGGATAAGGAATAGGAACTGCAGGGAAATTTTTCAATTAATATCATTTTTGTGCTTTTGAGCCACTTGACTAAAAGGCATATTCAAAAGCTTAAAGTTAAAATGAATGCAATTAATATATTCCACAGAGTTATAAAGAGTTATTAGCTAGCCAGTCCCTCATAAAAAATATAGACTCAGTAAATGTTAAGTTCCCACCGCTGTCCTCTCCCCACCCCTCAATAGGTTAACACTACAAAGCACAATAATGACAGCCCAAAAGCAAAGCAAGAGAACCATGTTCTTTTTACTCTTGACAACCCAACACGAGAATTTAGTGAGGCCTGTCAGGAGGAAAACATCTCTGTTTCTCCAAGTACATGCTTCTCAAGTCTCTGAGCCATTTCAGAGACCTGGATTCCAGCATCTCCAGATTCTCATGATTTATTAGCCACTTTCTTTCATTTTAAACTGAGCTCATGTCCCCCAATTCTTAGGAACAAACTTTCCTTCGTCTTGCCAATCCATTTAGTACCACTTCTATTTGAGGCCAAAATCTTTAATTAAAAGAAAAAAAATGCATGCATTATAGTAAATGTCCACTCTCTCCACTTTCCACTTGTAACTTCTATGAAATATGGTATCCATTTTGAAGACTTGCTTGAAACTGTGCTCTTAAACAGTGACTCCCTTCTCACCGCTTTGATGTTTCTTTCTCAGCCAGTCCTTACCCAAATTTAATTTTTCTGAATGGTGACGCTGCTGCCTGTCCATTCCTCAAAACTCCTTCCTTAATTTCAGCAGCATCATATTCTTAAATGCCATAAGTTCTTATTATTAACTAAGGGCTAGGTGCTGTGCTAGAATAACCTCAAACAGCTGTGATGAGAATTCATGGTTTAATACTTATAAACTGCTTAGAAAAATGGCTCAATCACAATGATTATTATTATTGTCATCATTGTTTGTTTAGAAAACAACATGATAACCAATCAGATGCTCAGGGAGATGAAACTCTATATTGGAATCATCAGCTCACAGACAGGAGTCAAAAAGAAAAATAATGGGCCCATGACAAGGGTACCAACTTTTAAAAATGAATATACAAGAATTCTCAATAAATAAAACGGAGATCAAGTATTAAAGAAGCTGTTTATTAATGATAGAAATAATGATAATACAGTACCCACCTTTTACTGAAGCACTTTTATATTATACTTTAAGAAACACTTTAATATACTGTCTCATTCGATCACATGTAACCTTGTGAGCCATATATTGCTATCCTCATTTTACAGATGAGGAAATTTGAGGTTTGCTGCAAAGCAAATGACAGTTTCAAGTTGAATGAGAACTCAACCGAGATGAGTGCAACAAAGAAGTCCAATAGAACAAGCCTGAAAAATACCCTTCAGATTCACTAACATGAAGGTCATTGTGAAAGTAGTTTTAGTGAAGAGAGAGAGATACTAATCTCCGGGGGAGAATTAAAAAGAAAGTGAAGAAATAGAGCCTTTAAATACGCTTCAACGAAGGTGAACTGTAAAGAAAGAGGCAAACCAGTCAACAAGTTAAGGGCAGTAGTTTGTGTTGGTTGAGGGTTGGGGTCTGGGTTTCCACTGGGTTGAGTTGGGTTGGGTGAAGTTTTGATTATAATGTCTCATAGGCTTAGTGCAATCTCTGGATCTTCCTTCTTTCTAAGTCTTATACTCAGTCCTCTTCACTGGCTCAAAGCTCTGCCATCAACCTTCTATAAGTATCCACACCAATGAATTCAAATCTCACTTTGCCTAATAAGGACTCAACATTCTAAACCTTTGGCTGCTTTCTAAGCTTGCCCTTCCAGTGGCCTAGAAGGACGTGTACAACCTGGCCCATCATCACTTCAAAATCAAAATTCTCAAACTTGAAGCCACCATCTAAACCAAGAAGTCTGTTTCTTCTCCCTCTTCACCATTTCTTATCACTGTTCTTTACACATTGTAGGTGATCAACAAATACTAAATAAATCATTTCAGAGCCCTGTCTAAAATGTAAATACTTGTATCTAATGTGGTTAATAGAGCTAAATGTATATAATTCATTTTCTAAATTTGATATACTAACTGATGACTTTTTGAAGATTGTATCCATACTTGAACTTGATTCTTCCCTTCTTTGTTATTAATATTCACTAAGGAACAATACCACTATGAAAAGGTTAATAAAATATTCCAAAATAGTCAATGGAAACCCTTATACCCTACATATATTAAATATTATTCCCAAGAAATATGATCCCATATGTTGAATTTTACATCTTATCAGAGACAGATTCTTTTCTGTTGATACACAATCAAGACTGAATTCGATTTATAAAACTAAAATGAAATCAATATTCCCCTTAATATAGCCATCGAAGTATAAATGCTATAATTTACAATAGTACTACTATATTATTATTATAAGTTTCTCCTTGTGTTGATATATTAAGGTCTTTTCATGAAATTTATTAAAGTATCCCAAAAAAGTTTAAATGGTAAAAGCACCTCACTATTTTTTATTTCTCTAAATTAAATACAGGGAAATGCATACAATTCAAACCCTTTTAAATGCATATACAAATTGTCTGCAACAAAACCAGCAAGAAAAATTGAGATGAAATTAGCTTAACAAACTGGTACAACAAACAGGGTATTTGGGTATTAAGCCACATTGGAGTCTAAAGGAAAAGGAAGCCAGTGATAGTGATCCTGTCTTTATTTAAAATTTTAATATTTTGTTCATCATAAACTTTTGTCATATTTTTTATTTTTTAAAATATTCTTCATCTTGATCATTGACAATTTTTTGAAGGGGTGCCTCCTTAAATTTGGGGCCCAAGTCTAGTCCTTGGCCTGTGAGGTAATAGACTGATTTAGGGGCGAGGGGGTAAGGAAAGCAAAGAGCACTAACATGTTTACTCTCTATTTCCTACTTAGGACACAAAAATTATCTATTTACACAGCTGTTGCATGAAATCATCCATTCCTCTCCTAATCGCTAGTTCTGCCATTTACATGGAACAAGTTCTCACCTTTAGGAGCTTATGACAAAAAAGGAACATCGCTGGTGAAAGCAAACACACAAAGAACATGTAGGCAGAAAAATACATATATACAAAGATACATTTCTTAACAGAATATTTTCTAAAGAACAAAAGCAAAACTTTTTCTGAAAATTTAAAAAGAAAGCCGTTTTCTTTCCACCGCTCCCCTTCCCAACTGCTTCCCCTGTTAACCAAGCTTCATCAAAGTAGAAATCCAAAGTTGCTGCTGCTGATTCTGTTTCATAACTATCTGTGAAGGAAAAAACCCCAAGATGAAGCCTTTACATGACACAAATTTACATTATCCAAAAACTGATCTGGGTGGTATTACTGTTAAGTACAAAAAGAAGTGAGGCTTTTTCCCTCGTCTAGATTTTTTGTCTTTGATTTCTCTTGTCTTTGCTTTGCCCCTTCTCTAATAAACTTTTCTTTTGATCTTAAAAAAAAAAGGTGAGCCATTTTTGAAATCAAGTTTGAAATAAAATTCCTTTTATTAAAAAAAATCAAGAAAGAAAATATAATTTTTCAGAGTAATTGTCAAATTATGCAAGCTTGTAGCAATACAATATAGAATCTCACTGCATCAATTAATTTTCTTCTTAAGAAAAAGTTTTCTATTTTGAAAATTAATATTTTCTATATTCCATTTCACTAAGAAGAACAAGCACAACTAGGTTTTGGGAGTGTTTTGTTTTTGTTTTTGTTTTGTTGTTGTTTTTAATTCCAAACACTTTATTGGCTTTCACTGCTTTACTCACAAATAGAGATCTTAAGTTTTTGCAATTGTTCTTCATACATTAATTTTGGAAGAAGTGTTGCCATTATAATTATCCAAATCTGACAGCAGTAAAATGGTATAAAAAAGACTAGAAAACAGAAGATGAGATAAAGAAACTAAGGAGATTAATAGCGTGCAAAAATTAACAATTAAATAGCCACTAAAAGCCAAATAAATGTTTAAAAAATGGCAGTCATCGGCCTAGGAACATGTTTTGAAAATGTCTACCACTACATCTGAAATCACAGAGCAGTAACTTTCAGCAAGAAGCTAGAGATTGAGGCAAACAATGAACAGATTCTGTGGTGAGAAGTAGTTCCTAAGTACGCAGACTCGGAGGAGCTGGGGTAGAAAATAAACCTGTTCTTCAATACAGAGCCTGTCTGTTAGGCCAGATAAGAAATGGGGAGCGAAATCTCTCAGAATCCTAAAGGATGCTCTGGATGAAAATTAACTACCCTCTGCTTGCTGACTTTATAAATGCAGAGGGAGAGCAGGAGACAAAAAATTACTATGAAAAGAAGCTGTAAATTCAAATATCTAAAATTATGCTCTCCTTACAGAGCTCATTTTGGTTCACTAAAATACTCCATTTACTCACTATCTCCAATTTACTTTCCCTCAGCAATTTATTAGAAATCATTTCACCCACAGATGCAAGCAAGGCTTGGCACATTCAGCAATAGAGAGAGACCACGTCTTGGAGGATCCCATATGGGAAGGAACCCACAACTGTTTTTAGTGGGCTTTGTAACATATTCTTGAATTACACTTGAATATAGGCCACCTGATGCTGTGGACATTCATACTATGTCAAAGGAAACACTGAAGTCAAGAAACATCTTCCAATTCAGAATTAGCCTACTTCTAAACCTGGCTTACTCCTCCCATGTCATGTTATCAGCTGGCAGCAGTATTTCTCAAGTCTTCATTGAGCTTATCTGATGAAAATTATAGATTTTTCACCTCCATATAAAGAAAAAGTTTCTAAAATAAGAGTTGTCCACTTTCTTAGATGGTGAGTTCTGTGATACTGGAAGAGTTAAAGCACAGTCAGGGTAACCACTTATCAGAGGGAGGTTCATTCATGCACAGGAAACTAACTTACCGAAACACTCTGGGGTACTGGTCCCACTGAAATCCTAGGAGTAGGCTCAATGAGGTTTTTAAAAATTGTCTCTTCCCTAGGCTAGAGGATGCATTTTAAATATTTTAGTTTAACAGGCTCCCCTCTAAGCTACATGTAACAGGAAAGTAAAAATAAAGAAGAGGGACCAGATTGTCAACATAGGACTTCATAGCACATTCCGCCTAATTAATACAAACTTGAAAGCAGGATGGGCAGAGTCAGAGATGCAGCTAAGAAACTTGAAAATGAAAACTACTGAAGAGTTTCTTATGAGATAGGCAATAAAATTCATTATCTCATTGAAACCAGGCCCTTATACTGAAGAGACTTTAACTTTCTTTTCCTTTCAGGAGATAATAGCAGGCCTTCACAAAACAACCTGGAGATCCAGACACCAAGATGATCAGACTGGGCCCAGAGGCTTACACAGGTGCAGAAAGTTAACAAATTGAACTACAACTAACCCCAACCGGCAGGTGAAACCAAAGTTCAACCCTAGCTGAGACCTTTGTGCACAGACCGGGTCCTCTCAGACAGTATTCAGAAGCGAGGTGTGCCTAGTAATTTGTTGCTGATGGGGCATCTCGATCTCATCCAATCACACCCGGCCAGCTTGGAATTCCTTTATACTTTCTCTCACCTTTCCCATTCCTTATCTAAGATGACTTAGTTCCAAGATTGTCCAGTCAAGATTCCTGAATTAGAATTAATAAATATGTATAGCTTTTCCTTAATCATTATCCTTTAAATCTGCTCTAAGTCTTTATTTGGGGAGACTGATCTGAGCTTTATCTCTTTTGGTAGCTGGATAAATAAATATTTTCTATATAAAAACCTTTTGCCTCAGACTCTGTCTTCTCTGTGCACCACCGGCATCAAACTCACCAACTTTGTTCCCAAACATCAGCAAAAAGTCGAAATCTCAGAATAGCATAAGAATTAACTATGATTTTGCAACAATGAGGATACCATTGTTCCCAAGTTAAAACAAAGACTTTTTATGGCCTTTGATTTGTTTTTGTTCTTCCATTTGAGTGCATAAATTAAAAACTCTTTTATTTAAAAAATAATAGAAGCTCAGCATAGTAATCCTGAGAAACGTCTCCTGACCTGAGCATTAAACTTTATCAGTTTTAGAGCTAGAAACCAATCATGTCTTGAAATAGACACATTTGGAAGTGACTTCATTCAGGGTTGTCAAAATTTCAGACACTTGGGTCCCCTCTCCTCTTTTTTCCATAGCTACAAACCAACTATTCTACTTATTATTTTTCTATAAAAAAAGATCACTTTTTCACGGAAAATACATTTCTTTAAAAAGAGATTTCTTGGTCCTTGAGCTAGTAATGCCCCTGCTGACCAGCTTCAGGTTCAAGTCCTAGATGACGTACTGCACTCCAGTGGGCATAGACATACCCCCTGATGTCCAAACACCTCTTTTGGGAAGCAGCTGCATCTGCTATTGAGAGGGACTTCAAGGACAGGACTCTTGACCCTGAGCACCTAGAAAAGTACGGTTTTGAGCCCACACAGGAAGGCAGCAAGTTTTTCCATCTGTATCCCAAGAATTTCCTGCACTAGGAGCAGAGAAGCAGTGACCGCTGGGTTTGCCTGCAAGCTGAGGAGTATACCAAAACATCCTTACTGACCACTAATCCCAGGGGTGAGCTAGTGCGAAGGCATTTTCCCTCACTTCATTTCTATTAAAGATCTTGGCTACCACACGAAAAAAAAATGAAATTTCTATCACTGCCATAGAAAGCCAGTATCACTGGTCATAAATGAAAAGCAAATCTGAAAGTAAATAACAATAAGAAAATAATCCAATAATAAGAAAAAAACATTTAAATTGAACATTAATATGTGTCTCAAATGAATAATGAACTTGATCCCTACAGAGAAAGAGTTCAATTCCCACTTCCATCAACTTCTAAAACTCAGTTTTCTTGATCCACCGAGGTCCAGAAGTAGCTTGATATCTGTAAACAAAGTATCATCAGACTAATGAGAAAACACTGGTGCTACCCCTGGCTCATGCTTAGCTGTAGATCCCTACACTAGCCACTCTACCTCTGGGCACTTCTGTTTCCTGTGTGTGAACTGGGACTAACACCACCTCCGTTGGCTGCTTCACAGGCTGCTGTTCATTATGAAGTTCAGTTCATACTTACATAAACTGTAAAGCCCACACAAACGAAAGGTGGCATCACAGAAAGGAGTAGCAGTAAATTAATCAATACATGTAAACTATTTAACCAAATAAAGAGATTTGTGAAAAGAGCAGTGGCAGCATTTTAAAAAAATCTAATCAGTTAATGACTTCACACACTAAACAGTTTGATGTGTTACAGATGCAGTAGGATCCAAATTCACTAATGATTATTGTATTGATTTTTCCCTATTAGTTCTTCAGCTTTCCTCATTTAAAGCCTAAAAACTGTGCAATATATAAGTCCTCCTGCAACCCAAAGCCAGGGTGGGTTATATTAAGACCAGAGCCAGGCTATGGAATCAGTAAAGCTGTTAATTTGCAAATGAGTGATTTACCTTCAGCCATCAGCATTTGCAAACAGAGTTCTACAGGAAGTGTGAAAATTTGGCTGCCTCCCTTGCTCCTCCCTCCCCCCACCCCGCTACCCCCAGGAGATATAACTGCAGAAAAGCTGAGCCCAGAGCCAAGAACCAGAACCTGGAAAAGAAAGTTTCTGATACCCTCAAAAGAAGGAAGTGGACACTGGGTCAAGAAGGAAGTAGAGACTTGGAAGAGAAGGAATATAATTTAGTGTAAAGCAAGAGGGCGTTTTAATCTGGGTGGCAACAGCATTGCCCACATTAACTCAACAGCCCAACAGACAGTAACTCTGGCCACAACTCAGCACCCAGAGTTCTTGGGTCTGTACATCACCACATTGGCTTGGATTCACCAGACACGTGACATCATATGAAAAGTAGCATTAGGGTTCCCTATGTCATCCAGTGTCATCTTAAACTTAGACGAAGAATTTAAAAAAAAAATTAGACTTATTGATGGACATTTATTCTAATATTTAAGATCCACCATAAATTAAAGCTCCATGCTCAGAAGACAGAGATAGGCCCAGGCAAAAGAGAAAGCAGGAAATGGTGCTATAAAGTGCGAGCTATAGGTAAGGGTGTGACCTCACTTCTCAGGGGCTCCACTGTGTTAGAGAACACTCCTAACCTGATGCACTAAAGGAACAATCACCCTAACAACAGACATGAGGAAAGGTCAGATACATTGTACGAATGGACCAAATCATTCAAAGAAGTAAATGCTCTACTGTTTTTAAATGATAGATGCCTCCTAGTTTGTAAATTTATTAAAATTCATTCAGACAAACATAAAACACTCTTCTTTTAAAAAAAAAAATCTCAGTAACTAAGTAGGCAAGCATCTTCCATCCAGGTTGCTTTTGGGGGACGTGTACATTATGCTTGGGGGTCAAAGAAGTTGGGAGTCTACTATCGAACTGTCCCAAAGAGCTTTCGGTATACCTACGGATAATTTGAGGTCTATCTTTTTGTGTCTACAGAGCCTACCTTAATATTCCTTGGGAATTGACCGTTTATCATTATGAAGTGTCTCTATCTTTAGCAGTGCTCCGTGATTTATGTCATCTCACATTGGTGTATAGCTACACCAGTTCTCTTTTGGCTGGTGTGTTCACATGGTAAATCTTTTTCCATCTTTTTACTTTTAACCCTTCTGTATCCCTTTATTTAAGATATGTCTATTATAAGCAACAATCTTTTAATATCCATATCAACAATCTTTGTCAATTCAATAAAGTATCTAGTCTAGTTGCATTTCATGTAATTATGGTGGAGTAAAAACTGACAAGGTTGCTATTTGTTTTGTTTGTCCCACCTGTTTTATCTCTTTCTTATTTTCTTTTGGATTCATCAGGTAGTTTTTATCATTTCAATTTCCCTTCTATTACCACATTAATCATACATTATTATTTTAGTGATTACTATAGAGATTACAACACGCCCTTAACTTACTAGAGTCTAATATAAATTAGTACAGATGGTCTCTGACCTAATGATGGTTCAACGTACAATTTTTTGACTTTACAATAGTACAACAGCAATATACATTCGGTAGAATACATACACCGAATTTTTAATTTTGATCTTTTACCAGGCTAGTGATATGCAGTACAACACTCTCTCATGATGCTGGGCAGCAGCAGTGAGCCACAGCTCCTAGTCAGCCACAGGATCATGAGGTTAAACCACCAATACTCTACAGTGAGCTGTATTGCAAGCATCTTTTTTTGGATATTGTGTTTTCTGTTTTCACATCCCATCATGTCTACAAAATATCCATCTGTGTCTCCTGCTTCTTGTGAGAAGCAGAGGAAGGCAATTACTCTTCAGATAAAACTCAAGATAACTGCATAACTGTAGACAATGTAAGTATTCTAAGCATGTTTAATGTGGGCTAGTCAAAGTTATGATGTTCGGTATGTTAGGTATATTAAATTCATTTTCAACTTATGATACTTTCAATTTACAATGGGCTTATCAGGACATAACCCCATCATAAGTCAAGGAGCATCTGTGTATCAACAACTTCTTTAAAGAATGGAAGTGCCTTCCTCCACTCCCACCTTTTACACTATTATCATGTATTTTACTACTATATATATATTATATCCCCACAAAATATTGTTGTTGTTTTATAGTAAATATTCATGTAGAATTACCTACATATTTATTGTTTTTGTTGCTCTTCATTTCTTCCTGTATTTCCATGCTTCTATCTGGGACCATTTTCCCTTCAACCTAAAGAATTCTCTTTAGTATTTCTTTTACTGTAGGTTTTCTGGTAGCAAATTCTCTCTGCTTCTGTTTGTCTAAAAATGTCCTTTGGATGCCTTCATTTCTGAAAGATATTTTCACTGGGAAGTGAATTCTAAGTTGATGGTTACTTTAAAGATTAATCATTTCATTGTCTTCTACTTTCTATTATTTTTGTTGAGAAGTCAGCTGTCAATCTTATAGTAACCCCTTTATGATAATGTGTTTTATTCCTTTGGCTGCTTTTTAACACTTTCTCTTTGTGTTTTGGTTTTATTATGATATGGCAGGTGCGTTGTTTTTTTGTTTTTTGGGTTTTTTTGTATTTATCGTGTTTGTAGTTTGTAGAGTTTCTTGAATCTCTGACTTAATGTCTTTAGACAGTTATTTGAATAATTCTCAGCCAATATCACTTCAAACATTGCTTCTGTCCCAATGTGTTTCTATTCTCATTATTTCCCTTTACTTACATGCTTATTGGGTCATTTCACCATATTTCATATGGTCCTTATGCTCTTTTCTCTATGTTTCTATTCTCTTTCTCTCTCTATGCTTCAGTCTGGATATTTTCTATTAACCTACTATAATGCAAAGTTTACTAATTTCCTATATCTAATCTATCAAATTTATCTAATTAATTCTTTATTTACTGTGTATTTCATTCTCGGCATTTCCATTTGAACCCTTTTTTATATATTTCATTTTACTATAAAATTTCATCTACTTCTTGAACATATTTATGACAGATCTTTTAAAATTCATATCTAATTATTCTAATATCTGGGTCACCCATTGCTGGTTTCATTATCAGTTTTTACACATTTTTTTCCTTTTAATTATTTGGCCCTATTTCCTGGCATGCCTGTTGAATTTTCATTGAATGCCAGATATTGTGTATCAAAAAGTAATGAGACAATCTGAGATTCTGGCTGATGTTATCCTTTAGAGAGGGTTTGTTTTTGTTTTTTTTTTTTTTTGGCAGGCAGTTAGAGTAGGGACAGATAACTCTTAAACTGGTTCCAAGCTGAGTTTCAGACTTTTAGACAGGCTGTCCTATTTCAAGTTTACTCTTATTCTTAGGGTGGGGCTTGCCCAAACAAGAAATCTAGGTGCTTACCAGGGCTTCTCTTTGGCAAGTTCTGGACTCCAATTTTTGTTGCCCTGGATCCCTAACACTGCCAGCTCCATCTCCCAGCCTTTAAGAATAGCTTTATCTTCATTTCTTAGCCCCTGAGATGTTAACACATCAGCAAATGACTTGAAGAGAACAGCAGTACTGATCATTGGGCTCATCTTACTGTTCTTTCCCTTTCCCCCAAGATCCTGGTCTCTTTACATTTCTACCACCCACCATGCATAGACCCCTTATGAACCAGAAAATATTTTAGAGGGAAAAGAATCACAAAATGATGGGCTTGATCAGTATGTTTCCCTTCTTTTCAGTATCTTCGTCCCTCAAGTCTTGACTACCTTTTTTGTACTTTGTTCAGTTTTTCTAGATCACTTTGTGAAAAAGTTGGTCTATAAGCTATTCCACTTTCACTAAAAACAGAAATTCTTCTATGGTAAATTGAACTATTGCTTTCATCTTAGAAGCTCTGTCCTATCCAGATATTGTCTCTCTTCTGTTATAAGCTACTCTAAAACCCATTAAAAGGCATTCAGTTAAATAGTTAAAAAGCCCAGATAAGCAGCATCCAATTATTTCAAATATCCATCAGAATTCTGTTCAGGCCCTCTACATGCACTCCCCTGCTCCCATTGAAACTCTGAACATTTCCTGGGCTTTGACCAACTTGGATTCACCAGCTCCCACAGGTAGGTTCATCTCTGTGCATGATAGCCCACATCTGGTCCAACCCATTTTTTCTTATGGGAGAATCTTCCTTCTGAGCCTACCAGCTCTATATCTCAAGTCACTACACCACATAATCAGATCCAAACATAAGATTCAACTTCTACCTCAACAAATCTGCCTGTACTTTCAACCCAAGTCAAATACAACCTAATGTTTGTATTCCAAGTTTTGAGACCCTTCTCTTCTTTCTCAAGTCTCATCTGTGAACTCTGACAGTAAGCAAGCCTTTACCTTCAGGAAGAGAGATGAAGTATTCCGGTTCTGTTAAGTAGGTATCAACCTATTGATAGTAATTCTATGGGCTAAGAATGCCTGAGGCACTCATCTGGACCCCTACTATACATGGTAATCCCCCACAGACATTTCCCCAGCCTGAGCCAATATTGTGGCTGCATGAGACCTTGTGGTTCTTCTTATTATTGGGAGACATACCTAAGTAAAAACCCATCAGAGAACTTTGAAGAACAGTATTTGTTACTCGAAGATCCTGGAGGGTATGTGGCATGCTTGAGGGCCATGTAGCAAAGTTGCACAGAGGAAGAGGAGAGGACCACGGACATGGGGTCTGCCATTATTAGGGTAGGAGGATAGGGTGTCTAGGCTTTTGTGGGTCCACTCTTTATTGCAAATTTAAAACATAATAGTGGGAGTTAGGGAGCAGAAAGGGAGAAGCAGGGTCACCCAAGTGGTCAGCTATCTAGGTTAGCCAGGGCTTTCTAAAAGAAGAACTCATGGGTACGGGTGACCTGGTTCCTTGTCTAGTTGGTTTGCTATGTTATAAGCTATGTCATACAGATGGCAGTATGTTTATTCGAGATGGATATCTTTGAAATGGATGCCTCGGCAATTAGAACTTAATGTCAAACACTTACACTACAAGCTCACTCCCAAACAAACCAGCTTTCCTCAGCAGCAAAATTTCTAAGCCTTCTGGAAAACAGAGCAAAATATATTCAGTTACCTGCATAAAAACTTGCTGCCCTTAGCATGCCCTATACCTCTTGCTAAGCAGCTTCAAGCCCAGTATTAGCTTCATCCAGCATCAGTTTGCAGTTTAGCCTCTCTCAGGCACTTCTAAGACCAGCACAATTGGAAACCATCTGAAGATCACTTTGTAAATCATACCAAGTGGCCCCATGCAAGACACAGGCAATGGCTAATTTTGGTCTGCAATAGAGCTCCTCTCAAGAGGCCTCAAAAACAACTGGTAGCCAGCTTCAGACACCACCAGAGCACCACCCAACCACTTCCACAAATGACACACCCAAAAGGCAGACTCAGCAGGTACCAGAGCCCTGAAAAAGCACATCCTGCTCCATAGGGTCAGCCCCTACACAACAGCTCATCCATTATAGTCACAGCCAGTCCTCATAAACCATCAGACCGAGGGTCAACCCCTACCCTTGACATGTCAACAGCAACCAAGGCTCATCTAGAACAGGAGGGCACACACAATCCACACGAGAAACACACCTGGAGCATCTTGCTACAGAAAAAGAACTAAATAAAATGAAGACAAGCAATCTACCAGATGCAGAGCAAAACACTGGTTATAAGGATGCTCAATGATCTCAGTGAGAACTTCAACAAAGAGATATGAAATGTAAAAATAAAGATAAAAATATAAAAAAAAAGAATTAGTCATAAATGAATACAATAGCTGAAATAAAGAATATATGAGAGGGAATCAAGTAAATTAGATGAAGCAGAGGACTGAACTAGTAATCTAGAAGACAAGATAGAAAAAAACACCTAATTGAAAAGCAAAAAAAAAAGAAACTTTTAAAAAATGATAGTTTAAGGGACCTCTGAGACAACACATAGCATAACAACATTCACATCATAAGAACACCAGAAGAAGAAAGAGATCAAGGAATTGAAAACCTATTTGAAGAAACAGTGACAAAATAAAAACTTCCCTAACATAACAAAGAAGTACACATACAAGTCCAGGAAGCACAGAGAGTCCCAAACAAGATGAACTCAAAGAGGCCCAGACTGAGACACATCATGAATAAAATGCCAAAGGTTAAAGACAAAGAGAGAAAAGCAGTTAGTTTCTCACAAGGGAGATCCCATAAGACTGTCAACTGATTTCTAACAGAAACTTTTCAGGCCAGAAGGGACTAGTACAAAATATTCAAAAGCAAGGATCTATAAGCAAAATTACTCTACCCAGCAAAGCTATCATTTAGAATTGAAGGACAGATAAAGAGAGTCCTAGGCAAGAGTTCATCACCATGAAACCAGTATTACAAGATATATTAAAGAGACTTCTTTAAGAAGGAAAAAGAAGATCAAAAATATGACTAATAAAATGGCAATAACTATACTTTAAATGTAAATGCATTAAATGCTCCAATTAAAAGACACAGGGTGGCTGAATGAATAAGACAAAAAGACCCTTATACATGCTGCCTATAAGAGACACACACAGACACAAAGTAAATAGATGGAAAACACTATTTCATAAAAATGGAAACAAAAAAAAAAAGTGAGAGTAGCATACTTATACCAGACAAAATAGACTTTAAAACCAAGGCTATAACATGAGACAAAGAAGAACCCAGCAATTTCACTTCTAGGTATTTATCCAAAGAAACCCTAAACACTTCTTTGAAGGAACATGTGCACTCATATATTCTTTGAAGCATTGTTTACAAGTGCCTAGATATGAAAGCAACCTAAGTGTCCATCAACAAATGAATGCACAAAGAAAAGTTATTATATATATATATGTGTGTGTATATATATATATATATATATATATATATATATATAAAATGGAACATTATTCAACCATAAAAAGAATAAAATCTTGCTACCTACAACCTCATGGACAAACCTAGATGGTATTATGCTGAGTGAAATAAGTCATACAGATAAAAACAAATACTGTATTTCATTTATATGTGGAATCTAAAAATCAAAACAAATAAAACAAAAACAAAATCATAGATGCAGAGAACATTTTGACAGTTGCTAAATTGCGAGGGGTTGGAAAATGGGTGAAAAAGAGTAAGGGATTAAAAAGTACAAATTGGTAGATACAAAATAGTCATGGGGATGTAAAGATAGCATAGGGAAATAGTAATATTGAAATAACTATGTGTCGTCTACTATATGGGACTAGATTTATCTGGGTGAGCACTTCGTAAGGTATATAAATGTCCAATCATTATGCTGCACAACTGAAACTAATATAATGAATGTCAACTGTAATGGGAAAATAAAAATTATTCTAAAAAATAAATAAACTTTAAAAATACTGACTTTGTGCTGATCTTTTCAGGAGATATTACTAAAGCGTGGGTTGAGATCAGTGGAGATGTATTTTCTGGTTGCACTCATTCACAATACAATAATGATTTTTCTTGCTTCTCTCTCTTCCTAGCTTTCAAATCATAAAAACTGCAAAAAAGAAATGATTCTCCTTACCCAAGTATTAAAATATCACTCAAGGCAGGAGAGGGGTGAGACACTCTTGCATGTGGCTGATTTCTGAACATGACCCTGCAGACTGGCATAACGTAAAGCAAGAAAAGGCAGAAACAGGCAGAGATTGTCACGCTCCACAAAGTCCTTAGGCTTTAGAAAAGGAAAAAAATCAACAAAGAAAACAGCTGTGAAAAATTAAAAAGCAGTACATCAACAGATGCAAACGTTCTTGTTCAAATGAAATACATACATGAGTGCCAAGAAGACTGTTCCCACTGCAAGAAGACTGGGGAGGAATGCAGTCCTATAAACAACTATTTACCATGGAAAAATCACAGGTTCACCATAGAGATAAAAACAACCTGAACTTGCACTCTTTTGCCATAGGAAAGAAATGGTGCAAAGGCACCTTCGAATGGTACTTTGCAGCCCAGATCTGCTCCCTTATCAATGCATGACTTAGGTATGGGAGACTCAGTATGCTGCCTGCAGGCTGGCCATGGGAAAGAAATCTATTTGTGGCACAGTCAGAGCTGGGAATAACTGACTCTAGACTCTGCTTAAGGCCAAAAGAGGCTAGCATCCTGACCCAAACAGGTCATCTGCACATCATGTGCTGATTGACACAGGTCTATGCACAAATAAGTTTTGCAAGCTGTCCCTCCTTCCAAAGACTAGAGACAGCAGAATTGGACAAAATACCAGACTCTTTCTAGTTGCCCCCAAATTCTATGAAGCACATGTCCCTCTTTAGCCCATAATCATCAAAAGCTCTTATATATGTAGATCAAGCCCCACAGTTAAATACAAAGCAGACCAACCCCCTTCTATTAAAGAAGTCAGTAAAAAGATCAAAGGTAAAGAAGAAAAATGGGAAAACTCACACACAAACAGAACCTTGTGTTATTTTTATTTTATTATCATCTTTTTTTTTAAGTTCTATGCTTAAACAGTAAAAAAAACATCCTTTAAGACATTTAGTGGAAGTGAGGCTTAGGAATTATTTCCCCCTGTGGTTTTAAATTATGATTATTTAAGATATATAATTGTAAGAGGAAAATTATGCAGTATTATCTTTAACCTTGAACTCATTTTTAATGGTGATTTCTTGTGGTTCCTTTAAGTATATAGCTATTCCTATGAATTTTTATTTTCCAGGTTAGCCAATGGCAAGCCTGGATGACCCAAAAAATTTTTCCAAAGCAACCTGAAAATATAGGATTCCTCATCAGGCTTTAAGCATTTCCTCTACTTCCAGGTTAATCTACCACCTTCCCTAAAGAGTGTAACAGGAAAGTGGATGGCATTACCGGTTGTTACAGCGCTCAACACATTCAGCTTTTGAAGAGCTCCATAAAGGTTATTTTGAAATATCCTCTGAGAACACAGTAATAACCAATTGAAAACATCATTCAGTGTGGTTTGCATTCCAGAGGATGACACTAGAGTAAAAGTCATCTCTGCTGGGCAATGCAAGTAGGGCCACCTATGGCAGTGGAGAATAACAGTTCCTGAGAGTTTGGGCAAAGTTGAGACTTGATGGAATCTCAATCAAAGCTTCTTGCCACCCCCACTCCTCCAGTCCCCAGTATCCCCCCACCACCCAGTGCTGCCACCAGGACACAGGAGAACTCTCTCACAGGAGAACCATGAAGGACGGATCTGTAGACGATGAGTGTCAGGCTCATTTGCCCAACACTGATAAGACTGAAGTTCATCCCTTGAGTAAGTTCTTTGAGGGTGGGATGAAATCTTATTTGTATTTGTGTTCTATCTATCATAGGTCCTAGCATACAAAAGGTACCAAATAAACTCTGATTGATTCGATAATAAAAAGGATAGATGAGTGAATGAATGAATTTGAAATATAAAATAGAAAAGTTCATATGGGATTGTCTGTCTTCCCCAATAATAGTCACAGCTTTTAATTTGTTCTTATCTTTACAATAGCCCTCCCAAAAGGTATTGTTCTCCCCATTTTGTGAAGCAGAGAACTGAGGCTCAGTGAGTTAAATAATTTGTCTAAGGCCACACACAGTAATGCTAAGGAGTAGAATAGGAATTTGAACTTATATCTCTCTGGTTCCAAAACCTGCATTTTCCCAACATACTAAATCATCTTCTTAACAAAATTTTGACTCTGCAAAGTTTCCCAAGTAAAATAAAAGAATAGCAAAAATACATATTAATTTCAAGATTTAAAAAGAAATATTTCTCAGACTGTAAATTGTTAATAATATAAAATAATATAAACCAAAACATGCCAAAACACAAAATGTAGCTGAATATCAAAACCCATCTAAAAGCTGTTATTCCAGATGGAAACAGCAAATGAAGCCCCAAAATCTCAGATCCAATGAGGAGGAACTAAAGTCAGGACCAAACGAAGGAGTCTAGGGGGTAAGAATGGAGCACAGCCAGCTGAGGCTTTCTCCTCTGTCTTGCCCTTAGGAAGAATTTACCAGTCATCCCACACCAGTGCCAATGGCCTCTCTGGTCATCTCAAACTAAAAAATCTCTGAAGGCAAGTGCTGTGTCTTCTACCTATATATATTTTTTTCTACCAAGACATCTATGACCATACTGTACATATCACATCAAAAAATGTTAGTTGGATTAATGTTATATTAACAAATGAACAAATAAATGGTAAGTTCTATAAGCAAATTGAATAAAATCATAGCAAAAAAAGAACTGAAGTGCTTCCTGGCAATGGAAATGGTTACACTCTCTTCTGGTCTCCAGAGTAAACACAGTATTACTCTTTTGCTTCCCTCTGCAAGCCTGAGCAAACCTACCAGCATCCCTCTCTTGGTTCTGATATGAAAGTGGGTAATTCCAGTCTGCAGATCACAAACATTATCACCTTGGTCATTTATCTAACTCTATCATTTGTCCTGATGCATCATTAAATGGTGACGTTATCATTTTATCAATAGTTCTAAGTTCAGTGATGAAATTCTTTGGAGAAGTTGGGCCCTGTAGAATGAAGGCCACATGGCTTCATTCACAAAGAAGGGCAATAACCATACTATTAGCACCATATCACTTCTGGGTGTCCTGATAAATCTCAAATAGAAACAGAAACTATTTTTTAAAATTTCACGTTTGGAAATTGGTTGGAGGTAAGTCACATGGGAATTGTATATCACACCAGCAAACCCAACAACAACTTTGTGACAGTTTATGGAGTAGTTTACATGGCACAGATACTCTTGAATGAACAATGGTCTCCCATGGGTCAGCTTTCCATTTAATAGTGTCTGTGAGGAAAGAACTTATGAAACAGAGCAGAATGTTCACTTTTCATCCTATGGCCAGGCTTCAGCAAGTGTTCTGGCAAAGCTCTCCAATGTCATCCTAACTCTAAATCCAATGGTGTCATTCACTCTCAATCTAATTTGACCTCTTAAAAGCATCTGATGTGCTGATAAGTACCTACCTGTCTGTCCTCCACAGTTACCAAGACTCCACTCTCCTGGTCTCACTCTGACTATTGATAGTCTCTGTCTGATGCCTTCACAATCATCTCTCCTCCTCTGAGCCCTTAAAATTTGCTGCTGCCTCAGGTGCTGTCCTCAGCAAAATTATTCATCCTGAATTCTATTTACTTTGCCTAAATGTGCTCACCAGTAGACAAATGCTAAATAAAGAACAACAGGAAAAGAGGAGTAAGAGGAGGCAGTAGAAGAGGATAAATCACAGGTTTGCTCATCTACACCATGTAACTAGCAACTGCACAGCCAAGACTCACTTTGTACAGAATTTAGTTTTGGCTATACTATGGGAGGGATAAAGGCCTAAGAATAAGAAATTACTTTCAT
This sequence comes from Rousettus aegyptiacus, assembly GCF_014176215.1. Lineage (NCBI taxonomy): Eukaryota > Metazoa > Chordata > Mammalia > Chiroptera > Pteropodidae > Rousettus > Rousettus aegyptiacus. The sequence continues at coordinate 45,314,033 of NW_023416287.1, forward strand.
TTGCTTTGTCATTATATTTGCTTAAATGGCATACAGCTAAAACAGTCTTCTAATAACCAACAAGAATAGTAAGATGGCCTCATTATAATTGACAAAAATCATGCCAGTATAACCTGATAATAGCTTCAGCAAGGAAAGGCTGAGTCTTCAACAAATCACTTTTCAGAAAGGCAAGCATGGAGCTACCCAGTGTTTTTCAGTCTTAAAGACAATCATTCCGAAGTCCCACCATTCCTGTATCACTTCTGGTGTCCCTCAGACCCCACTCTCTGCCCATCTCCCAAGTCACAGAAAATGCTTACTCCACAAAGACAGATCACATATAAGATCTTATTTCAAGTGATCAAGGCCTAAACAAACACTTTTCTGGCTGACCCTATTTTGTTTTTTTTAAGGTCTTTAACATCCTTAATACAGGATTATTGAGAGCCCAAAGGAGATGGAGTGCTGTGTCCTATAAAACTCCTCCCCATGAACCAGCCCCCAAGTACTCAAGAGACTCATGTGAAGAAAAACAAAATTGTAAGTAATAATCATAAAAGGCTTGGCACATCTAAATTACTTGCAAGAGCAATTGAAACCAGAATGCATAGAAAACAAACTACCTAGAATTCGATTTTCATTGGCCAAACCCTCATCCAACTCATGAATTCCCAAGGCGACTTGAATAGGTATTTGTTACCAGCATTCTGAGATGCTCTAGAGTAACACTCAAAGCCACACCCTACTTCCCAGGAAAGCCAAATGTCTCTCCCATGACAGTCCACGTCTCATGCCAAGGTGTGTGTGGAAAGCAAGACCAAGTCACTCATAGACCCTATGGCCAAGTATAGCACTCTGACAAATCTAAACCACTCCCACTGACAGTATGCCCTTCGTTTTTCCACTTTGAGTGATAATCACCATCTCTTTCCAGTTATCAGAAATGGAAAGATGTAAATACATCTTATCATTTTAAATAAAATCAAGAAGAAAGGACAAAAGCAAAGTACATGAAACAAAAAGCAAATATAATTTGAATAATTTGTGTTATTTTGGGGTTTTGAAAACAGAAACTATCATAATCTATAAAACCAGTTAGTCCTAAACAATAGTGTGGTTCTACAGCCACGTTAGAAATTTCTTCTGAACTATGACGCAAAATCCAAAAACCACGAAAGAAAAGATTGATAAATATAACCACATAAACATCAAAAACTTCGGCTTGCTTGGTTAAAAAAAAAAAAACAAAGTTAAATGACAAATACTGGAAACGTTATTTGCAGGTTTTAACACAAAGTCTATTTCCCTAATATAGGAAGTATTCCTAGAAATACATGAGAATCAAAAAGTGCAACAATCCACAAAAACAAATGGCATTTATAATCATGTGAAAGATGCACAACCTCACTCATAATAATAGAAATGTAAATTAAAACTATATTTAGATACCGCTTTCTACCTAGAAGGTTGGTGAACTCCAAAAATGTGGTAACATGGGTCTATTGCTGAGAATGTGGTAAAACAGGCACCCTCATCCATTGCTAATGAAGTGTATGCTGGTACAAACCCCAAGAAGGGAGACTTGGCAATATTAACCCAAACTACAAATGCAAATACTCTTTGACTTGACAATTTCAGTCTGGTAATTTAGCCTAAGGGTACACTTGCACATAATTAAGTACAATGAAATAAAATATGTTACTTATTGTATTTTATTTGCATAAGCAAACTTTGAAAATAAGTCAAATGTTCATCAGTAGAAGACTAGTTCAATAAATTATAGTACATCTATTAAATGGGACACACAGCTGTATATGGGAGAGGAGAAAATAGGAAAGGAGGAAAGAAAAAGGAAGCTTTCTATGTGCTGATGTGGAAGGATCTCCAAGACATATCGAATACAAAACACAAGGTGCAGGAAAATAAATATGACAGCTTTTTTATAAATAGGGAGTAGTGATGATTCACATATTTTTAAATATGTTCATAAATGCATAAGGAAATTCTAGAAAGGTATGTAAGAAACTAATAATAGTGATTATGAAGACAAGGGCAGGGACAGAGTAGATAGAAGTAGATTTTTAAATGAATAGCTTTTGATAAATTGATTTTATTTTTGAACCAGGTGATGATATTATCTAATCAAAAAGTAAAATAATAATAGTTGTTTAAATATGACATGATAGCTGTCTTTCACACTACACTCCATATCAGTATAAGAAGACTATGAGTCCACTTTCCTCAGATGATTCTTTCGTGTCCTATATTGTTATATGCTTCCCCATCCTCAAGGGATCCTTAATAGTCCCCTCTCACAGTATTTGGTTTACCAGTCCTTTATCCTCAAGTCTGTTTCTATGACAAGAAGTTTCAGAAAATTATTCTTAAATATCATAATTTGAAACTAAAATAGACGGAATCCATTTTCCTAAACCTGCAGTAGATTAAACTAGCCTCTCCCCCAGCACTTTTCCAGGTGGTCTGACCCACGGCCTATATTGTGCCAGACCTCCAGGCATATCTAAGGTCCAATGCCTTGGACAACATCAACCAAGACTAGAGCTGAGCATGGAAGCCTCTCACAGTGCAAGATGGTACTCGAATCTTTCCAGGTGTTCACCTTAACCTAAAATTTGCTAAATTTACTTTTCCTAGTATTCGCTGCCTAATAAACTGCACTGTTTAATGACACTTCAGGCCATAGGTTTTTTACGGCTCCTTGGCCCCTGACAATTCATGCTAGTTCTTATCATCGCATCTTAGGGAACAATTAGGACCACTTTAATTCTTTTACTATTAGAATCTTGGGTTCATCTATCCGAACCCTTTTACCAAGAGATCCATAGAACAATACATGTGCTTCCCATTCACAAGAGAGTTTTATTTTGTTTGGCACTTTTTTTTTTTTTAGCTTCCTTCCTCTTTTGTAGCACCTTAGGGAACGAGGGGCAGGCAGATTAGTTCAGAAAGATTTTAGCTCATGCATAAAATAACTTCTTTTTCTATTCATCAAAAGCTAAGTCCTCAGAGGGCAAAGTTAATCTATTTTCCCCTCAGTGAACACGAGAAGACACAAGGGTAACCTCAAGACAGCCAGCCAGGCATCAAGACCCTGTCTGGCGTGCTGCCTAACATATGCCCTCACACCGCCCTCCCACCCACCTTGTGCCTTTACTGCTGGCAACTCGATGGTCAACTGAGCAGCCAGAAAGAGACAGCCCACATTGCTGGAGAAATCTAGAGAACTAATCTATTCATTAAAGGCTACCCCCAATAAATCTTTCTAAAAAGAAGGAACCAAAAGCTTTCCTTTTGGACCATGGCCAAGTTCTCATTTTACAGTCAGCAGCAGGTCCCAGCACTCCAAAACAGAAACAGGAACTGCATATTTTTCTCTTGCCTCTGCAGCTGGAGAGCAGGCATGAAGGCCTGCCAGAGAGACCACAGGGGGTTTCCAGGAGCCTTCTCATCCACGTGCCCCATCACAGGAACCACCGCAAACATTTTCCTTTAATTCCAGCAGTATAAATTCCCAAAAGGCACTCATCTGCATTTCACCTCCATATATATCAGCAAATATATAAACCAAAAATGTGAAATATCTCCCATGAATAATACTACAACAGGTAAAACAATGTAAGCTTTCTTAACCTATCCCAAAATTACCTATTCTCTCAACGTATCACTTTCCTAGGGTGGCATCAATCCTTCTTGAAGCAGTTGCTTTTAACAGTTTTCTTGGAAACTAAATACCATCCTAGCAAGCTGTTACTCCCCTCCACAGAGCTGCTGAAGACTAATAATTGAGCTGCAAACACCAGGCTTGGCAAACTTTGGCTATGGAAAGCCATTAATCTCATGATGTTATTTTACAGGTCTCCACAAAATTACATTTCCAAAATGAAATAAAACTGGGCTGCACTGGAACAAGGAAACAAACAGCCGGAGACAGCAACGAATTACAAATGGCATGCTAATTACCAGTCTACATCCAGAAATAGCTGAAGACTGCAGGATTTTGTTGTTGTTGTTAAAATAACTACAGCCTTTATTCTAGGGTTGAGCAAAAGCATCTGATTTATTCAAACGCTTTACCTTCTAAACATAATCACATTAATATGTACTTATCTGGGAGGGAAAGTTGGTGGAGAGAAACTTTGGGTCCCCAGGAGTGCAGTAGGCTGTCAGGGGAGAGCTGACCAGCCGATCATGATTGGGTAAGTCCTCTAGCATCACCAAACCCACCCACTTTGGCTGATAGGAGACTCTCCCGCTTGCCCTCCTAGCGGCACCTATCTCAGACCCTTCAGAGAAAGAAAGGTGACATAGTAAACCAAATCCCTACACAGTGTCTTTTGGTACCTTCACTTATTCCATGGTAGGCAAAGGACCAGCTACAGTGCCCAGAGTTTTACAGAGTTTAGATTAGAATTCTGCCTTCAAGGAATTTACAATCTGCTGGAGATAAAAACAGGAAAAAGTGTGTGAGCATAATAGAAACATGGTTATTTTGTGCCACTGCCCTTGACTCCTTAAGGACAGATGAGCACCTCTCTCTGCATGTGGAAGTTCAGCTCAAAAGATAAAACCTCACCCAAGGTTTCTGTTAGTGCTGTGGGTGCAAAGCATGGCCTACAAAGTTTAATTTTAGGATCTGAAGTTTAAGCCCTGTTTAGATACACACACGAGTGCGCATGCACGCTCTAAACTTAAACCTTCTATCACCTTATTACCCCTCTAAATATGTTTCATCCTCCACTCTTGCTCTCAGATTCTAAAATGTTCCAGCAGGAAGTCTCTGTCAAGGTCATCTGGCCTAGCAAAAGTTCTTCCTGGCTTAGTAGAGAAAAAGAATATTTTGAGGTCAAATAAGTTTAGGAAATTCTAGATTTAACAACACTAAGGTTTTCTTTACTGCAGGGCTTCTCAGGTCCTCTAATATTCTAAAGATACATTAAGAATCTCCAAGAAAGGGATATAACAGGTAGCATTTACAAACTTAGTCGGCTGGAGAATCTTTTCTTTTGCCCACCTTCTAACACCAGCATTCCTCTGAACACACTCTAGGCTAAGCTCTAGGGCCCCTCCGCTTCACTGGTTGGGCAAACATTTGCTGAGCACCTATTCTAGCCCGGCACATGCTGGGCGCTGAGGATATAAATATGGAAAACACATTTCTTCAGGTTCTCATGGGTGAGGATTCTGAGGCTCTGAGAGATGAGCTGTTCAAAGTCATGCGGCTAGTTACCAACTGGTTTCAGAGCTGAACTAGTTGCCAGCTCCCAGTTCACCATACCTTCTTCCTTAGCACATTCCATCTCTGATTATAAGAGGTGTTCGGCCTTAGAAATATAAGATCAGGCAGAGATGTCTCCAGAGAGAAGTCTGCAGCAGTCTAGATCCCTCGTTAAAATAAAACATACTGCATTCCCTTTGCTCACATGGACAACCCTGTTTAGTATTAATACAACCAAGAAATTCTTGGGTGAGATGGTTGATAATATAAAGATGAAATTAAGGTACCAAATACTCTCATCCTGCTGTCACTTGAGTTTTCATCTCAAGGGCAATTCTCACATACCCACCCCCCAAAATAAGCAGGCATCTCCACTGGGACAGGCCTAGTAAGAGAGCTGACCTCAGGAGTAACCAGTCCCCACATCACAGCTCTCCTTTGGGGCCAGGATAGTGGTTGACTACAAGGATGTCAGGCCCTTAGGACAAAAGGCCATCAGAACAGAGCCTGCCCCTGCCACTCCTGCACTTTTCCCCCTCCTCCACAGGGCTCAAACTCCCACTACAATTATCCATTCCTCATCAAGAGGGTGGTCAAGAGGGGCAGGTGGGAGCATGGGAAGAGAAGCCACAGTTTCCCTCTGAGCTCTTGACAAACCCCACCCGGTAATAAAGCACTTGCTGGGCCTTAAAACCATGCCTCTCCAGAGACAATCAAGGACCAGAAGCCACGCTAGGAAAGGCAGAACCCTCAGAAGCCAGGACTTGCCAGGGACTGGGTAGAGCCAGATGAGCTGTGACCAGCTGTTCCTATTTCTCAAGTGCAGGCATTCTTTCTTCATACAGAGCCAGCAACTTCACTGTGAGAGGCTGATCTGTGTAGGCACCAGGTGAACACAGGTAGGCAGCTATTCAACCTGCTCCTTCTTTTGAAGAGAACAACATCCTTCAGGAGCCCAAGGGCACTGGACTCCTCTTTGTTTCTACACCCACATATGGGAACCCTAAAATACCCTTCACCGCCAGTACCCGTATGGAGGACACGAGTCTGAATGTCTTCCTGAAGTTCACTTGTCATTGTCATGCCAGTCTGGTCTCACTACTAAAAACTAAAAGTTGTATCACAGAGGGCTTTAATCTCAAATCCAGGACTGATTCTCAAGTAGTCTAGTCTCAGCACTTCCTCTGAAGCCAGAGGTTCTGGAAAGGGAGATGAGGTGGGGGGTGCTGAGGTTGGGAGTCGGGCACTGTTATCCACTTACTTTAATACTGTGAGAAAGAGGCAAGTATTATAAATAAAACTCTAAAGAAAGATTTAAAAATGCTTTTGCTTTAAGATATCAAACAAGCTCACCATAAACTTGAAACACTCCACTACTTCTATTAAAATTTGTTAATTTCCAGAGAGTCTGGCTCAGCGTTATCTTCCATAGTCAATCACACACATCTATTGTCCACAGCAGTGGGATGCACCTGATTGTGAAGATTGCTCTGTTGTTCCTATACTAACTGGTTCCAGTTTATAAAAATGATCTTCATTTTCTTAAACTATTAATGTCACTTAAAATGCCTACAGGCTACATATAATCATCATCCAAGCATTCTGTCCTAAAATTTTAGAGGGAATAACAAAGGCATCCCATGGATATTTCCCCCAGAATTTCTAGAATGAAGTGATTCTGAACAAGCCCACATGTTAAAACTACACATGACTTACTGGCTCCTGCTTTCCTAGAGTGTGACAATGGGGCCCACTAATGTTTTACCTGTCCAGGCCTCAGGGTGGACTTAAACTAGATTGCTGCATCCCAGGTGCTCAGCAGCAAGTACTGTCATTGCCAACCAGACCCAAAAGCTGTGCCCTAGAGCTATTCTTATCAAAGTGAATTTTTACCCAAGCTCCCTGGCCCCTTATGCCAGTGCATTTCTACCAGATTCTACAGAATGCCAACTTCCAATTGATTGATGCTGGAGGCCTCTGCTGTTTTTAAAAGCTAACCGCCCCCTCACTCTTGCCCTATCTCACCCTGGGATCAGAGCTCTTCCCCTGAACACTGACAGGGAGGATGTCGCTCCACAGCCACTTGGCTCCCCCATGGTTATGCTGGGCCTCTCATACCAAGATGCCCCTGTGTGGCCCACCATATGCTTGCTCCACGAAGGCCTCCCAGTCAGCATCTACAAATAGGACAGGTCTCATTCTACTTTTAGCTTTAGTCCAAATCCTAGCCCTGTCCATATGCCCTCTGGTCTGAACAATCAAAGAAAGGCCAGTCCATCATCTTAGGTATAACAGATAGGCCTGGTAGAAACTCTATACTTGAAATTCAGGCGCAGATCATGGCTCTGGAGTTAAGGAAACAATGTTTCAATAACTGGAACAGATTCTTCTCTTCAATCATGTTCCTCTGTTTATGAGGGAGCTCCCATAAAGAGGGTTGAATTGTCCCAGCCCTCTATAGGACACTAGAGAAAGGGCTATGTGATATCTACTGGGCCAGAAAACACCAAAGGGTGCAGCACCACCCTTCCTCCACCTGCAGGTCAGCAAAGCAAAGGCCCCTCCAACGTGTAGAGACCCTCAGAGCCCCAGAGTCGCTCAGTTCCAACACTCCCTCCTATGAACATTCCCTATGTGGGACCGGAGACTTCTCTTATCAAAGAGGGTGATAATTTCCTTTTAGATCATGCAGCAAAATGAAAAACAAGTGCCCATGAGAGAACTTTAAAGAGTGAATGATGTACCGTGTAAGGGCACAAAAAAACAGACACTTAATTTACAATATCTCCCTCAACTCTACAAAAATCCTATGTGAGTTTAAGGTATTACCTCATTTTATTTTATAGAAGAAGAAACTGAAATGCAAAGAAGTTAAGGAACTACTCAAGGTAACATAACTAATAAAAGGCCCCCAAATCAAGCCCAGGTCTCTCTGTCTCCAAAGATCATGAACTTCTCACATAGCCATGCAAGGTTACACATGCTAGTAAGTTGAGGAACAAGCCCCCAAATGAGGGAAATTTCCAAGCAAGAGAGTAAAAAAAGAATCTCAAACTTCTATGAAGTCCAGATGCTAACAGGGGTCTCAATACCGTGGATACTTTTGTTTAAGCAACTTCCCTTAGAAAAGCTGCTGGTTTAATTCTTCGGTTGCAAACAAATATTCCACAATTTGTTTCTTTCAAGGAAAGAAGGGTTTGCCTACAAATTAAATGCTTGAAATTCATTGTTTAGCTACTACGAAATATTTACACATGTCCCTAAACCCAACCAGTCAATCACCAAAGCTCTCTTTGTTCCTGAGCATTATCTAAGGACTAACTATAATAATGAAATCTAACAGAATTCACTATTATATCTTGCAAGTAGGACAATTTCTCATTTCTTCTACTAACAATCTCTCAGCTATTCCTATAGGACCAAACAAAAAAATAAACATTTTTTACTATTCTACACAATGCGTTGGCATTCAAACAAGAAAAAAGGCTGTCCTAATACCACTTATGATGTAAAAAGTGTGCAAACATAATTTTCAACAGACTTTACAACTTCCTTCATCCACATCCTCCTGTGCATAACAAGGCTTAAAAGGGGCACAGGCTGCAGGAAAAAGTTCTCACTTCAAGATTCAGTCCACCATTTTAAGGGTCTGACCTTCAGCAAGTCACTTAACCTCTCTGACTTCTATTTCCTCACTTGTAATTGAAGTTTTTGAATATATATGATAGCTATGGTCCCTTTTAGTTCTAAAGAAAATTATATAACTTGATCTCCTGTTAATAACAGCTTTAAGCTACAGACATCTTTTTGATGACAAAAATCTCTTGCTATATGTTCGATTGAGTGATTTAAATATTTTTAAGAAGAGATCATTTATCATAATTATCTCTTATTTAAGCCATTTCTAGTCAGGTCCTTCTGATGTGCTCCCAGTCTACAACCTCAAAGTGACAGTCACCTTGACCATCATCAGCTCTTTCATCAGAGGTAGAAACTAGCATTTAACATGTAGAATTCTCAGCTGGCTTTATAGAACTAAACTTAAATAGCCAGAGCTTAAAAGGAGAACCACTAGAACAAATCTGTCATCTCAACCTCAGAAATGATTAGCACAAATTTAGGGCTATCACAGAACTTATACTAAAAGATTCCTCCAGCCCACTCAAGCCAATAAGCCTGACTCCTACAAGACCCCTAAAGATGATAGGCCTAGCTTAGACAGTGTCATTAACATACGATTTTCTGGGACTTAAGGTAAAATGCAACATTAAAAAAAAAAGTTTAAAGGTAAATTTTGAAAGTAGCACCAAAGGATTTTCAGCAGAGGTGACAATGACTAATGAGGCAATACTGACACCTAAAAATTCACATGCAATATGAAAAAATGAAGAAGAAAGGTGAAATTAATTCACCCAAGACTTCTTAATTAGTGACATAGCCACTTTTTAAAAGATAAATTATCCTAAAGTTATAATTTAATCCAAAAAAAAGAAACATAAGATAACTGTACTCCCATATTTCTTCTGTGATGGCAATGAAATGCTGGTGTGATACAATCTTCCAATCCAGCCAGCTCATTTGTATATGATTTGCATATACTTGCCTAACTTCTACATGAGTAGGTGTTCTCTTCATGCATCTAAATTTAATTGAATAATTTCAGTATCTGTTCAGAGATGGTAGAGGGAAAACAGAAACCATAAAATAATCACAGTCAAACTATTGCTGACTTAAAGAAAACACACACATACACTAACACATGAGATCAGCTACAGTTTGTCTATATGGTGAAAGCTTCCCAGCAGCAACCTAAAAATAATGTCTCCTCTCCCTTTGCTCCCTCCACTAAATTATTATCTCCACAAAAAGATTAGTTTTCTAAAAATGAAAAACTGATTTAATTCTACAGAGGCCACAGAAGGGACATAAAACCAAATTACAAGGAATGGCAATCTAAGTTCCAATGTTTCAAAGATTCTCAAAAAATTTCTAATTTTTCCAAGATCTAAACCAGTGATTCAGGTTTATGTCTTCATCATGTGTCATTCTTAAAAGTTAAGAAGTCAACATTGAAGGTTCACAGTATTCCTCTGATTGGGGTGCCCAGGCCTCCAAACTACAGCACAGCTGCCTCAAGAACATCCCCACCAACACTCAGAATTGATCTCCTGGAGTCCTCACTGCCTCAGTCACTATCCATTCCTAAGTATCCTCTGCATTAGAAAGATCCCAGATTTCTCACCAGTGGCTTTTGTACCCTAGAATTACCAAGGAACAAGTAAAGGGGTAATAAATGGAAAAAAACTTGTAACAGGATCATTGATCTCCCACAAAACAGAAGGCAGCTTATTGCCGCCTCATTTGTTGAAAAATAAATCCTCCATGTAATAACTAGAAAACAATGTGCTGTTAAATCAGGTGGAGAAAGCAAAAACCAAGAAATCTCCATCTTCCATGCTTCATGACATTCAATCAATCTTGTGACTCACTTATGCTTCAATTTCTTCACCTGGAGGCATGATTTTTAAAGGTTTTCAACATTTCCATTACAAATTTTGGAGTAGAACAGGGCATGAGAAAACTTACCCCAATAGTGCCCTCTCTCTTTTCTCAAAATGTATTAGAGATGTTTCAAAGTGAAACACCCAAAATGTGAAGGCTATCCCAGAGTCTAAAGACTGAAGAATGTCTAGAATATTTCTAGGTGCTAAAAAATTTTATAACTCAAGTTTTCCTGACCTATAGTCATCTTGAGTCATATGATCATCTGAATTAGCTGGAGAAAACAAAAGGAATAAAATATGGGTCTCATAAACACAAATATGCACACCCAGGAATAATGTCAGCAGCCAACCCACAGGTAATCTATGTTCACATCAAGGTGCAACATTATTGTTACTGTTTCCCATGTGCTTTTGAAACACGTAAGACAATGAACAAAGAAAAACATCAGGCCTTCATAAATGCTTTATCATTATCTCTACCCACTCTACCATTCAAATAGCAGCCAAATAGCTACTTGAGGCAAGGAAACTTCCGAATCCCATAGTGTTTCCTTGTCACATGCTGAGCCCTTGGATGGCACACGACAAATGCACTAGATTAAAAACATCCAATATCTTGCACTTCTTTTTGATAGTACAGAAGGGAAAAATTTTGTTTTACTGGAACATTTTCCAAAATTTCATAAAAAAGTAATCTAATTAGCTAGCCCAATAGATTTGGGAGCAATATTTCCCTGGTAAACAGGAAACTCCCTATGTTGTGGCCTCTGCTTGGGACACCCAGTCAATGTCAAGCAAAAAAGGCACAATTTTCAAAAGAAACAATTATTAGCTTATGAATGCAGAAGAAAATTACACTGGTCATGAAATGGAACATTTTTATTCCTCAGAAAACATTGCTCTGTTAAAATTCAGGAATTTAACTTGGAGATACAGCACATAAATATTGAATGTGATCCTCATTGTTCCTAAGTTTCTTAAGATCTTAGTTAAGGTTTGGAATAAATCAGCTTCATTTCAGACCAGGCCAGTCTACAGAGTTTGCCATCAGAGAAAAAAAGGACTGAACCTGTGATGAAGTGAAAGATACACAAGGGACCCAGAGACCGCAGTCTGGTCTTTGCTGTTCCATTACCTGATCTGTAACCATGAGCAAATCACCGCAGTGGCCTGAGCCTAAGGTTATGTACAACTCAATGTATAAAAGGCTGTATCAGGACTAATAGTTTATAGTTTAATCAACATGTACTTTATGTTATTTATTGAATTAACGAATGAGTGAATGTATAAAAAGAATGAAAAAACTAAAAACTGATTTTGCCTTCGGATGCCCCTCTTGGTGGCAGAGAGGGCTTTGTTGATGATTATATCATTTATCATTTTGTTTTCCAGAGCATAACAGATTGAGCCTCAGTGGGAGAGGTGTAAAGACGTCAGCAAAAACAGACTGGCTCACGGGAGGAAGGAAAGAGCAGTGGATATGTATACTACTATTCAGACATCCTTTCTTGAGAGGCTATTTTGCTGTGACTCAGAGCCCAAACAACCAGTCTTAACAGACAGTTCATTTAAGATTCATTTAGATTTTTACTGCCTGTAAACTGAGAAAATACCTCAGAGTTTAGTCTCAGAAAATTAAAATCCCCATATGTCATAACAGATTCAAATCTGGCCTCTGTGTGGGCCAATTTTCCCTCAGGAAGCCATGGTACAGAACAAGGACCCCACATTTGGTCACTGGTGCTGGTAATGATGGCCCTTTTGTAGACTGTACCCTTTTATATTTTCATAGGCCTACTTTAGAGGTGAAGATTGGTATAAATCAGCTATGATTTAAATTTAGAAATAAAAGACTTTAAAAAAATTTTTTTTCTCAGACTATACCCAGCTTGACTTCCAATTAGTTTTATATCTTACTAAGTATTTTGCTGCTATCTACAAATAAGGAGTAAGCCACACATCTGATGGTAGATAACAGAACTCTCAAGATCTCCCGATTTTACTTATCAAAAAAGAAAATATGTACATACTAGTACAGGCATAAAGCATAAAAAGATGCCTTAAACAAACCCAAATATGTATTTACTTTTAAAATACCCACCTGGAGAATGAATAAAGAAAACAGAGAAAACGGAAGAAAGCAAATAAATGGAATCTTTAATAGCTAGCAATTTTTCTGGCCAAGCAGAAATTGGATAGTGCTCTAATGGCTTCAGGATTATTTAAAATTGTAAGAGAATGCCAAGATCTAAAGCACCAGGGGCAAATTCATCCACCTTTTATTCTATGCAGGCTTTCGACAGATTGGATGACATCCACCCACACTGAGAAGGAAAAACTATACCAGCTCCACCAACTCAAATGTGAACCTCACCTGGAAATAACCTCACAGACACACCCAGAAATGTTAAACCAGGGCACCCCTTGGCCCAGGCAAATTGACACAAAGAATTACCTATCACACTGACTACAGGCTAAACATTTTAGGCACCCAAAGTATTAAAACTTTTCTATGGAGAACCATGGACAGAAAGGAATCCCCAGTCCCTCTTTCTCTTTAAGAATCATGAGACTAAGGTTCTTGAGAATCATGGAGAAACAAAGTCATCCGGTCTGATGATAATCAGTGACAGGCATGGATTCCCCTCACCCACAAACAGGAGGCATCAACTGTCAGGGTCCTGCTTTCTCTTCTAGCCATATTCAGGAAGACTGAAGGTCTTCCCGAGTGGTGTAGCTGAACCCAGTTCCTGAGCGCACCACATCTACCAATGTATAAAAACTACACACTGGATGTGGGAAAGGTACACACACTGGGCCAGGAATCAGTCTTGTCCCAGCAGTTCCCCCACAGATTGGTGTACCTTTCATGTGATTCCCCCAATATTCACATGAAGGGCTGAGATAGAGTACGGTTCTTCTTTAAGTAGCAGGAAACCTATTCTTTTTCTTTTTCAATTATAGTTGACATACAATATTATATTAGTTTCAGGTGGACAACATGATGATTAGACATTTATGTAATTTACAAAGTGATCACTCCAATAAATCCAGTACCCTTCTGACACCATACACAGCTATTACAATACTGCTGAATACATTCCACATTCTACACTCTACATCCCCATAACTATTTTGTAACTACCAATTTGTATCTCTTAATCCCCTACCCCCTTCACCCATTCCCCAATCCCCAGCCAATCTAGCAACCATCGAAATGATCTCTGTCTCTATGAGGTTGTTTTTTGTTGTGCCCCTTCATTTATCCTGTTCTCTAGATTCCACATATAAGTGAAATCATTTGTCTATCTCTGTCTGACTTACTCCAGTCAGCACAATACTCTCTAGGTCCATCCATATGTTGCAGGTGGCAAGATTTTATTCTTTTCCATGTCTGAGTACTATTCCACTGTATATATGTACCATTCATCCATCGATGGACACCCAGGTTGCCTCCATTATCTTGGCTATTGTAAATAATGTTTCAATGAAAGAGAAAGCCTATTCTTGAGCATGATTCTTTATTTTTACAAGCTCAAGCACCCAACTTCAGCATGGAATAGTTTACATCTGGTAGTCTGCAATCCAGCTGTTCTTCTCTCCATAACGGTTTCTCCATGATTGTCTCCATGGCTCAGGACTGAGCACAGCTGAGTTTGCAGGTGAGCAGAGTTCTCTAAGACAGGGACAGACTGATGGAGTCAATGATTTTTATTCAGCTGTAAATTGAAGATAGATGACACTCCTGAAAAGTTTAAAGTGACTAGACAATTAGCCAACTAATAGTACTAAATCTTATATTTACGCATTTATGAATCCTTGAACTGTTCAACGTGCTGCAATCTACAATACCCTATTAATCCCTCTAACACTGTAAGAGTTATCACAAATGCTATTATGTGCCTCACATAATCTCTCATTCCCTCGGTTTATCTATTTATATGATAGGGACAAATGAGAAAATGAAAATGATGTGATTCAAGTCCCTAAGAAGTAAACCATTATGTACTGTGGAACTAAATTATTTTACTTTTAGAACTCAGAATAATATAGGTCAGAGTATATTCAAAACAACTACTAAACAGATCTAGTGTTGGGACTCTTACGGTAATGTGGAAAATACTAAGCACTGCAGCATTCTGAATTGTTGCAAAGCAGAACAGAGCCTAAACTGGTGTTTCTAAAAGTCCCCAACTGCCAAAATGTCCAGAGGCTCAGTCTACTGTTTACATGGTGTTTTGATGCTTTTGCTAAAGACCAGTTCTTTATTTTTTTCTATGTGGTATTTTAAATGCTTCTAAGTAGAACAGTGTAGCAATGATTGTATCATTACTGCTTTGCTAGTGTTGTCAAAGGGCAGAAAGTGTGTGTGGTGGATTGCAAAGGTTGCTATGATTGTTATTATGGCTCTTGGTTTACCTTGTACCAGTGGTTTCTAAAGCATTTTTCATTTGTAGTCACAATACTGTGCTAATTCCTTTATGGATCCTTTTTAAAGATTATTTAAACTATATCATTTAAGGATGTTTTAGTGTGAAATAGCCAAAGCTGTATATCTGGTCCTAGCATCAGTTAAATTTTCTTGTGCTGTAAATTTGAGATTCTTCTAGTTTAAAAAAATCTAATATGGATGGCCAAAGTAAATCTTTCAATTTCAATAAACTCTTGTCCTTTAAACAGATGTAGAATAGACCTTTATTAGTGTTATTTGGGCTAACATGATAAAGGTGGTTAAAAAGAGATTATTTCACTTTAGTTATTTGAAATAGAGGTTGGGGCATTTGCCCATTTTATTCTTGGTTATATTCTACTTACATTTAGTTGAGAAACTGTAAAACAACTATATCTCATTAATAAAATCCACAATAAGGACACAATAAGAATTACTAGAGAAGTATATCTTCAGTTCGAATTTTGAGAGGAATCTAAATTGATAATTATTCCCATTCCACCTTCTCCGTGGAATAGAGTAATAATTTTGGAGATAATAATAATACCTTGTCATTTATCTGATGGCTTCTAGATTTTCTAAAAACTTTAAAAAACAAATAATTAAACTAAACTAGCTATGCAGGTACATTTTGCCTTAATCTCTTTGACTCCTTTGATATAAAGTTCTAACATTTTTCTCTGCATTAAACCAATGTCATCGGTGTTTCTTTAATCAATCTGCTATTAATTGTACTCAGTTGCAGGAAATTTATATTAATTGCTAGCATTTTCTCTGAAATAAATGTTCAATTATATGATTTTAACTTACACTAAGCCCATTCCCCATAATAAGTGTTTCTCCACTCAATCACACTAATTCCACCTAAAATCAGAATAGTAATAAGAAGATGAATTTGGGTGCCCCTCCATAATGTGAGAGCAAATGATGAGAAAACATAAGAGCCTACTTGACAAAGTAAAATCATCATAGCCAGGGCATGAGACAAGAATATAACAAGTACGCACAGGCCAAAGGAAGATTATTTATCCAAAAGATGTCCCAATCACCTCACCCAACTTCCAAAATGAAGCAAGAACTCATTTTTTCACATCTCTATATGAAATCCAACCCAGGAGAAAGAGAACACAAAACTCATTTTATCTTTACCTTTGATCATGTATCAATAAAGTAATATTCATTAAAATGTATTTGTGAAAGATTGATTACAAAGCTTTTGAATGTTCCCAATTTCTAATGGCAGAATATCAACAGTGAAATCTTTCCAGCTTTATTCAGGTGTGGTTGACAAATGGGGTGAAATTTTTAAAAGTACTTCTGAATAGTTACAGGAAGAAGGCAAGATATTAAGTCAGGGAATTCTGAAACCAGAAGTTCATTGGCCAAAATCACCCAACTTGAAGGCTAACTATAATATGCACTATTTGGGGTCATTTTTAAAGATGATATATACAAGAGAGAGTGTGAGTTGCAACAGCCCTAAGGCATCTAGGTGTAGACAGGAAGTACTTTGGATAATGGGTAAATGGGTATACCAAGAGGAAAATCTCTAAGGCTGTCCTAATGAGTTAAAAGAATACACAGTACTAAATGTTAAAGTTTAAACTGTTCTGACAACTTGTGAAAAATAGACAAAAACTTGACAAGACAATACATCATCACCACTATAAGACAAAGTTATATATTTGTGGCTTTCATGTCCTTTTCAGAAGATCTGCTCTTTTATTTGTTCTTCACCTTTGGGATAATCTTACCAAATTTTGATGACTCTCAAATCTTCATCTTGTCACAACTTCTCCCAGCCTCAGACTGCTATCTAACTTATGTCTAGCAATCTCTCCACAGATGTCCTAGGCTTGTCAGTCAAGGACTCTCACCCTGAGTAAGCTCCACCTCCTAGGTCGCCTATCTCAGCACATACCATCATCTCATTTACCAAAGACTAAAGACCGAAGTCATTATGGAAGCCACATTGGCTCAATGAGCACACCCAAGTCTTCTCTACTCCAGGCCCTCTTCTCTGTCACTGCTGCCTAGTTCAGGCTTTTTCATCTCTGTCTTGGAAGAACCTCCTCACTATTCTTTCTGGCTGTCTCTCCCTCCCTTCACTCCTGCCCCCGGCTATCAGAGTCAACTTTCCTGAACAGGTATCTAATGACATCATCCCTGAGAAGCCCAAACTAGTTAGTGCTCCTTTCAGTGCAGGATAATCTATGCACAACATTTAAATACTTTATGGTCTGTCTCCAGCTTTCTTTTCCAGCTTTATCTTATCTCTGGCCTTCTTTCCCAAGTACCCTACACCCCAGTCACATTTGCTATTCTCCTAACACACTGTTAGTTTTCTCACATCTATGCATTTGTATGGACCTATCCCTGTGCTCAGAATGCTTTCTCCTTCCATGTATCCACTTGGAAAACTACAGTTTATGCTTTAAGACTCATTTGAAACGTCACCACTTCTGTGAGCATATCTACAAACTTCCTAGACAGGTGTATACAAATATCTCTACCCTGGATCTTCTCAGCACAACATGCTAAGCACATGTTACTGCAAACTCTGACCAAGGGCACACATGCGGGTCTCCCTCCATCAGATCATGAGGCCTGTTTTCAGGGCCTGTTTCCCATTCATTTTTGTACCTAAGTCCACTGTAGAGTGTCTAGCACATAGCTGGAGCTCTGCATAAGAGTGCTAAAGATGAATTTTATAAAAAACAACTGGTGGTGATCCTTCTTATTTTCTCACTGCTCCTCTTCCAACTTCTTTGTCCTGGTGACTTACAAACACCTCCACACACATTTGAAAGCCAAGGTTTCCCAGGATTGAGATAAGCTAACCTATCCTCTCACACATTAGTTTTAATTTCTTGATTCGATGTGGCATTCATGCACTAAAGAAAATGGAGGCAAAAGAGGTAGGCTTCTAAGTGCAAGCCTACCCTTTTAAGCTGCCATACCACATGGAAGGCATTGCAATGATTTGATACTATAACCTTAATATGAAAACCTTCCTACTACATCCTAGTGTATATGATTGTCACAAGTCATTCCCATAAAAACCTTGTAGAATTCTTATAAATAATGTGTTATTATCTTAAAAGGTCACAATTTAAAATTTTTATAATTTTCAGGAAAAACAAGAGTCTGACCAGAAAACTTCCCGTTTTTCTATTTCTTCATATTTTTTGACAGTCTCCCCTATCAGCAGCCCTGATGACACAAAAGCAACTGCAGGCCAAGTGGGTTGTTCCTGGGAGTTGGTCATCTGGCACTTTCTGGAGTCTTGTCTGAAGAATAATGTCTCACTGAGAAACATGTATATGAGGCTTGTTGGCCTCTAATAATATTTATTTCCTCTACAATAAAATATAGCTCTCAATTCTATTCTTTTACCGCCTTTCAATTAGTTCAGATTTATAAATCTTGTTGTTTCAAGTAGGTCACTTCCGAACTTCAATATACCTTTATTTTGGATTCCTAATGGTGTCTAATTGAGGGTGTGCTTTAAAAACTAAGTGTGGAGAGTTGAATTTAAAAGATGAGAAAGAACTGAAAGCATGGACTCAAAGAGATATTTAGGCACCCATGTTCATAGCAGCATTGTTCACAATAGCCAAAAGGTGGAAGCAAGCCAAGTGTCCACCAAAAGACAAATGGGTAAATGAAATGTGGTATATCCACACAACAAAATATTATTCAGTCTTAAAAAGGAAGGAAATTATGAAGCATGATGCAAACTTGCAGGCGTTATTCTAAGTGAAATAAGCCAATCACAAAAATACAAATACTGTATGATGCCACTTATATGAGATACCTAGAGTGGTCAAGTTCATAGAGACAGAAAGTAGAGTGGTAGTTGCCAGGGGCTATGTGCTGAAGGAATTGGGAGTTAGCATTTAAAGAGTACAGAGTTTGAGTTTTTCAAAATGAAAATAGTTCTGAGGATGGGTGGTGGTGACAGTTGCACAACGATGTGCATGTAGTTAATGCCACTGAACTGTACACTGAAAAATGGTTAAATACTGTTTTTCAGATAGCAGTTGTACCATTTTTCATTCTCATCAGCGGTGTACATGAATTCTATCCTCTTCATGTAATCACCAGCAGGAATCATCCCCAACAGAAAAACAAATATTATATGAAGTTTAAGAAGAAAGCCTACAAAGAAAAACCCTTGTAGAAACCTCCAAGTGTCTCCTTTTGTGTTGTTAGGTTACACAATTTATAATTGGATTTTTCTCCTCCCTCTGCCTGTCCTCTGCAATCCTGTCAATGTTGCCCTATGCCCAAACTCATTATATTTCCAAAATGATTTTTCTAAGCTAAATGAACTTCACATCTCATGCTTTACTACAAAAACAATCTTAACCTTTTTGGAGGTCAAAATATTCCTGAGAATCCCATTAAAGCCCTCGTTTTCTCTGTAGGAACAGGCACAATTTCAAGGAATTCACATATGTCCTGGGCCCCCTGGGAGTTAAAAACCTCTGTCCCAGTAGTTGCCTCCTTCCACTTCCTTTCTGCACTGAATTTGAGAAACACTTGGCAAACTACCTCTATTTGTAAGAATTACATAACTCTAACAAATTTCAAGAATCCATCCACCCTGCTGATATCAAGACATTAAGAGCAGGTCATCTCACATAGACTCAAGGGGTTCAGCCAGTCTGACACACAGCAGATTATAATTCCTGCTCCCAGTGACTGCCCTAGCACATTTACCAATGTGACTTTGTGGGGACTGCTGAGACACAGTCTGTTACAACTGGCATCAGTTGCCACAGGCAAGTCATCATAAGAACCTGACCTTGGTAAGCACCTTTTACACTTGAGTGCTGTTCATCCGGGTGACACCAAGTGGGGAACAGGAAACAGGAAGACAGACAAATACAGTGTCAGAGATTTCTGCCAGGGACTGCCCTCCACCCCACAGGCTGCAGAAGCTACCTTACCCACACAGAGGGACTGAGTCCATGAAGCCAAATGTTTGAGCTGCTGCTGAGAATCCCATAAAAAGCTATGCTATTTCTAACCTCCTGCACCATGGAAAAATACATACACCACCAAGCAACCCAAAACCTCTGAAAGATTTATTTTTATACTCTTCTCCACGCCCCCTCCCCTACCCATACCTCCCATGGAAAATTTTTAGGTGGAAAATTTGCTAGCTTTTTAGCAGTTTGACACCACTGTGCTAGGCATCTACTGATGAACGTGCTGGCATATTTGATTTTAAAGCAAAAAGTAAAGGTGTTTTTCTGATACAACTCTGAATGCTTACTTAATAAGAAAATAACATAGTCTAACAACAGGACAGAATCTAACACATAGAGAAAAATGACAGAAATGACAGAAATAAGAAATTTTTCTTCCCAGCCTCTAAAAGTAGTGTTCCTGCCTGCTGGACTTCCTCTTTGCATTGCTGTTTTCCCTAATTCAAACATGGCACACAGCATCCTTGATACATTTGTTGAGTTTCAAATTTTCTCAGCGGCACTCTTAACCTTAAAGTTGAAGAACGAGGAGGAAAAACAGTGAGATAGAGCTCAGATCTGAGTCCCCCGATGTTATGTAGATGGGGGCAGGCAGGACAGTGGCCCTGAATGAGGCCTGGAGGATCCAAAAACTCTTTCAGAAGCCAAGGGGGACCCCAGAACTAGTCTACCTAAGATCTGTCCCTGTGCCCCACCTACTGGGAACCTTGACATTACTTCCTGGAAGGCCAGTGGGGAACCAACCCACCACTACCCAGCTTCTCACATAGATGAGAAGTCTTATTGCAGACCCCAAATGATCCTAACCTAATCATAAGTTGGAGTTTAAATTCTCCTTCTAGTTAGGGAACCCCTAGCACAATATATCAATTATACCACAGCTCCTAACCTTTTTGTTTGATCACATTTTCACAGTTTAATCTATTATATTGTAGAGTACCAAGAATACATCCAAAGAAAATGGGCATTACCTTATTTACCAGTGTAGACAGCAGGAACCCACATTCAAAGGTAACATTTCTCTCAGTACCACTAATCCTCTTTGATTTACCTTTCAAGTTTAAATTTAGGTCAGGGATGCCTGTATCTAAAGTTATTTTTTAATCGCTGGAGCATTTCCCCACTGGGACCATAGGTCTCACACATAAAGACTCATTTGGTTCCCTGGTCTTCATCATCCACCTCAGATCCCTTAAGAAGCTTGAAGGAGACCAAAAGAGAGGTGGAATTTTCTCCCCTCTAAACCTTTCTTCTCTGTGATGAGAGCCAACCAGATCTAAGTTTGAGGTTTCATTCTTTCATGAAGAGAACAGGAAATGGTGCAAAAAGCTTGAATTAATGATTGTTTCACCTACATCCCAGCAGCTTTGTGCTCAGTTGAGTCACCAGCACCAACACTCCATCACAACTGGCTCCAGCAAGATGCCTGCTGAAATTCCTCAGTGAACCTCCTTTGTCTTGAAAGAGGACAGAGAGTTCAATGCCTCTACCCTCCCTCTTCCTCTGATCCTGTCAGCACATGGTCCTTGGGTAAGAACTAGCATCTGGATAGAGAATAATAACTGACATTTTATTGAGCTCCTACTGTGCATCAAATACTGAATTAGGCATCTTCACAAGAATTCATAAGATAAATATTATCCCATTTAAAGATAAGAAAAGCTGAGACTCAGAGAAGGTTAGGATTTACCAGAGTAACAAAGTAAATAAAAGTAACCAGGACAGAATTTGAGCCAAAGTCATGTTTCTGACTATATCTTCCCATTGTGACACGGCAAGGAAACATCTGTCTTCAGATTTATCAAAGTCAAAATTTTCAAATATATTTAATAACAACCTAGACATAGGGACCTAACTCCATTTTAAAACCAAGTCCAAAAAAATCCACTGCTCAGTAAAACTGGCACATTCTGCAGTTAATGCAAAATCTCAGCTCTCATTGGGCCTTCCCAGCCAAGCAGATGGAGTAGGCTGGTAATGCCCCCTGTCCATTTTATCAGCACTTAAGAACATCTCATGATCCAGCTGTGAGCTTTAAGGGACAGGATTTTACAAATAACAGAGAAAATATAAATTCCAGGACTGTCAGCTGCAAGGACCTATTTTAGAGATGCAAAGGTTCTTACAACAACTCGGAATCCAAGTATGAGCCTGAAAATGGCCCAAGATGCACAAAGTGATATGCAATTCTGCAGATAGGAACCTGTTCTTTAACTACTGTCATGTTCAGAAGGAGCAATGTAGTTTCATATTTAATTTAAAATCCATATACAGCAATGTAGTCAAGAAAAAGTTTTCCATTACCAATTTTGAAAACTGCTTAAAATAGCTGACAGAATGAAGTAACCTCATGTATGGGGGGAAAAAAATCAAGTACTTATGTAATATGCAAAAACTATTTCTACTTTTGTTGAAATTTTGTAAATCAAGCTGCACTGTCCTTAGGGGCATAGTCCAGTGATGTACTCAATTATTCAGTAAAATTCTACTTGAAAACAGTTATAGTTTTTAGTGTATAAAGGCAAAAAGGACAGTATCTGAGATGATGAAAGATAAGTTAAATATTGCCCATACTCTCCTGGTAGAGATGGGTTGCCACCTCCCACTTTAAGTTGGTAGTGGACGTACCAAATCATGGAAGAAAAATAGCCCAACTCATTAACATTCACAAAGTCAGGGAAGATAAGGGATTCTCAAACATCCTGTTGTCCTGTCAAGTAATAAAGAATCACATGAATAAGAAGTTATCATCAGTCACTGAACATCTATGAGGCGAGTTGCACAGCCTGAAAGCTCCCTGTGAAAGCTTACCATCCGCCCTATGAGAGCCCATCAAATGGGCTACAAGTTTTGAGATAAATGAAAGTGAAATCTGCTCAGGAAAGAAACACATATGAACCACACACACTCCACTGTACAGAGGAATTACATCCGACATTGACTCAGAGAGTGGAATTATACCCGACATTGACTCAGAGAGTAGTTTGTTACATATTGCATGCTTCTTAGCACCTACAATTTAAGAAGGATCCAAGCTATGAAAGTCCATTTAAATTCAAGGGTCTGTGGGCTTCAGTGAGGAAGCACATTAAATCTTTCTGATTCTCCAATTGCCTCATCTACTTCTAACAGCAACCATAAATAAAAAGGCTAAAAGAGCCTCCAGGTGTGATCTTCATCAATTTGTTTCATTGACAAAAGTTTTATTAAACTCCACCTATGTACCAGGAACTGCTTTAGGCCCTTGGACAAAACAAAATAAGTATGAGAGAGGAGGGAAGAAAGGGGGAGGGAGGAGATTTTTGCTCTTATAAAGCTTATATTCCAGTAAAGGATTTGGCATAAACAATGAGTTATTCCTGGCACATTAAAAATTTAGGAAAAAGTTGCACCTTATATTTTATAGAATTTCTTACTTTCTTGAAGAATCTCATATACTTCTTCATTTAATGTTACCCACAGCCTGTCAATTAGGCAGGATATGAATCTCTAAAATCACTTAAGAATTGACAAAACGGAGGCACAGAGAGGTGAAGAGGCATGGCTAAGGTGAAGAGCTGGTGGCAGGCAGACTGAGGCAGAGTAGGATGTTCCTGGCATCCTCCTGACACCTTCACTGACTATCCCCCACCAGAGCTGGCTCCAAATTGAGCTTTGAGTCTGAGGATGTCCAGAGACAGTCAAAACACATGGGTGTCAACTAAACTTCTACTTTCAGAAACCTCAAGGCCCAGCCACTTATACCACACCCTCCAAAAAGAAACACACAGGCACACAAATATAAAACCAAATGCAGCAAATTAGAAGTTCAACCCCCACTTCATTGTACAGACCACCTGTGCTACCAATAAAAAAAAAAAAAAACAAACAAACAAACAAAAAAAACCTGCCCAGCTGATGTCACTATAGCTGATGGAAAGGAACTGACATTTATTTAGTGTCTGCTATATGCCAAGTGCTGTATTAAGCATGGTGGCTCATTTATTTCTCATGGCAACACCATTACTATCTTCATTTTCCAAAATAAGAAACCAACCAAAACTAAGAATTAGAATGAGAAATAAAGAATCCCACTTCTCACTGATTTTAAATGTTTTTAAGTATCTGTGCATTAAATTCTGAGGCTCAGCAATAAATACAAGTTAAATAATAAAATTATTTTTCTTCGGGTATTTTAGTTAAATCTAGAAATATGTATTCTATGTACATTCACAGCCCACTGTGGATATACTTTTGTATCAAACAAAAAAGAAGTCATATTTGATCTCATATCATGCAAGCTTCCTCCTACCAGAAAAAGCTAAACAGTAAGATAGTTTTTACACATAGAAGTTGGTATAACTTTCTCGAGAACACCATCTCAGAATGGTTAGTGCTATGACAAGCTCTTCTTCACAAATATTTTCAAACAGAAGAGTCTAAGTTTTACTCACCTTTAAGCTGTACGAAAACTTATGTCAGTTCTTTAAAATAGTCCTATCAGAAGACAGCAGTTTGATGTTACAAATGTAGATCTTGAACTGCTAAAAGGAAAAAATAATTTCAGTGAACCATTTCTTGATTTCTCTGAGTACACCAGCCCCTTCCCCAAGTCCCCCAAAATATTTGAGGACTGTCACAATTAAAGGCACAAATACAAAAATAAATAAAATAAAAATACAAGGGTAAGCACCAAAAAATAAACAGAAGGAAGAGAGAATTATAATAAACAATCTGGGGTAAAGGATGTGACTGAACTGTGACAAAATCTATCAGCTCTCTAGCAGCCACAGGGACACTGAGTTCTCGTCTTCCAATCGAAGGATACACACTTGTTCCTCCAAACACGCAGTCCTTTTCTTCAATGAGGGACCACAAGTAAATAATGGACAATGTCCTTATCATAAACATGCTAAGTATGGCTATGAAAGACTATTTTCTTTCTTAACAATCCAAATTATCTTGCAAACACACAAATCCACTAATCTTTAACTGTAGGGGAGGCAGGCTCAGCAGTGCCTTTTTCCTCCTGTGAAATATATATTTAATTTTGTGGAAGCAACACTGACCCTGATTTAGTGAAGATCTAGCTAGAGAGGTAACATTCATAATTCCGTCTATAAAACTGTCTTTCTACCAGCTCTTCACACTGTTGGTAAAACATCCTCTGGTACATCTTTTGTCCAATCCCAGTTCACATAATCTATCACGAGCACCCTCATGTCAACTTGATGAGTATACTCTGTGGGCATCAAGCCATTCCAGGTCACATTAGATGACTACTTCACGCCTTACAAAGCAGTTTCAGGTAAACACAGTCAGCTTTGCCTCAGATACCGCTCAACACCCAGCCTGCCAACGTGTAGGATTACACTCCTGTACAAGGTTGAATAAGCCACCATCTGTCTAGATTTTGTGTGCTGCAGTGTACTCTCCAGGAGATTTGTCCCTTAAAGCATATTTCTGCCATATGTCACTCCTGAGTGATCGGCCAATGCTAAGACATCCAGATAATTTTAAAAAAAAGAAAGACTGTCTAGCCAGGGGATACTGTGAGATTCCCATGGAGGTCCACCTGAACACATGAGCCAAACATCTCACTGTTTTTATGTAACTCTTTCTTATCAATATTGTGAACCTACAAATATTACTTTCTCATCATGTTTTCTACCTACTGAAAGAAGAAAACAATCCACTTCTGATTTTCCAGATGACAAATTTTATTCCTCAACTGGGATTACTCTTTCATCGGTCTTCCTAGATTTTAAATGCTTAGATTTCTTGGGAACAGATATCAGTGGAGTAACCAGAAAAGTATTGTGGTAGGCAGAATTCTAAGGTGACCCCCAACAGGCTGCGAATTGTATAATCCCCTCCTGTTAAGTGTAAGCACTATCTGTGACTTGCTCCTAACCAACAAAATATGGCATAAGACTCCATCTCAGCTGATTAGAGAGTGAGAGACTCACTTTCTGGCTCTAAAGAATTGAGTTGCTGTGTCATGACGGGATTAGTGAGGAGCCACATAGCAAGAACTGCAGAGGCCTCTAGGTTCTGAGAGCAAGCCCCCAGCTGACAGCCAGCAAGAACATGGACATAAGCCCTCCAGCTACAAGGAAATAAATTCTGCTACCAACTTGAATGAGCTTAGAAGTGGATTCATCCCCATTCACCCTTCCCAATGAGACCACAACTGGGCCTGAGCAGAGAACCCGCTAAGCCATGCCCAAGCTCCTGACCCATGGAAGCTATGAGATAATATATAGGTATTGGTTTATGCTAGTAAGTTTATGGTAATTTGTTATATAGCAATAGAAAGTAAAATTAATTTAGTAATTAATTAAATACAGGGATATATAAAATATATATGGATTAAATGCATACATAACTATACATCAGAATAGCCCTCCCTACCTGCCTCACACATCCATAAGTAAAAATTCATTTCTCCCACTTGACTATGAGCAACTTGTGGGCAAGAACAACATCACCATCATCCTGGCATCCTCAAGATCTTGCAAAGTATGCGGCACATGGGAGGTCCTTAACATCTTTTAAAAATAAGCCTAATTAAAAGAGTTATAATTGGTCAATTTCTAGTTATTGAAATAAAACCAAGGCAACGTAATTTGTACAAGCCCTCAAAGCAGAGCTTAGAAACTCAAACTTAATTTTAAAATAGGTAGAAGACATTTAGCCTCATGCTTTACCCCTATCAAATAATGAAAGCACTATTTTTTCAGTACTGGTTATTTCATTTTACCTGTGAACCTGAGTCAGTGCTTAGAAATGCTGCTTGGTAGTTTTTTTGCCAAAAATCCTTGCTACTTCTCTACCATTTAGATATCTAACAGCCAAAGGTTAAAAACAAACAAAAAAAATCCCTAAGAAATTTTCCAAAGTAAGAATTTGTGACTCATTCTTAATTTTCCATTTGTATCAATAATTCATTCCCAACCAAAATGGAAAAATCTGTACAGGTCAAAAAACTCAGGTCCAAGTCTGAAATAAAATGCTAATCCAACTTCCCAAAAACCTATTTCAAAAGCTCTTTAAGATTTTTTATTTTTAAACCAATAATTTTTAATTTCTTTAAGCAAGGTTTTATTTAAGATCTCTGAAATAAAGGTTGAATACATAAATATATTATTTATGCTATCCTTAAGAGATAAATTATTGTTTTTTATTACAGAGAAGATTGTGACTAAAGTGTGTTTATTTTAGATTTTGAAAGAACTGATTTACTAAAAGGGATATTTTTAAATATTCGAATCAGTTAAATTACTTAAGAGACTACAAAATAAAAATTTCATTCATTACAGAAATCTATCATACTCTCCTGAAATCTATATTCAGGATTTTAATGTATGTTCCTACTCCCTCATAAATCACTCAGTAAACCTGAATATTATCTCCGAGGTTTATCCATCCCCTGGTGCTCTGTCTCTTAGGCAGCAGAGTTCTCACACTCAAGACAAGAAAAACTAAAAACACCAGTTCCATGACATATGACGCAGAGAATTTCAATAAACTCGCCTCTTCTCTCAGTATAATTTTAACTCTCTAGGGCCCATCTCTATGTGTGAAAATAGCCAATGACCCACAGCAGGGAATTGGAGGAGTTACTGAGCCAACTTCCCCACAAACCCCTCACCCCACCACCCTACCCCTTCGTGGAGAGAAAGAAACAGGTCCAGATGAAAGACCCTGCCCACTTCCGTTCACCCTCGGGTCTAAGTAAGTACATGTCTTGTCCATAATCTCACAAAACACAGTTCAACAAAGCCCAGTGCTCCAAAGAAAGAAGACTAAGTTTTAACATTATGCCCACAAAATAAATTAAGCATTCAGAAGAATGATTCAAAGACACTGAAGAAAATTAATAAGCATGAGCACTCACAGAAAGTGCTGGCAGAGTCCTTCCTATACGGAACGTACCCTGCTGCTTGAAGCATTTGAGGAATCCACACATGGTTTCTCAAAGTGAGAAAGTATCATCTTATGTGGCTGATGATCTCACTAACCCCAAACCATCTCCCGAATACCATATTCCTGACACGTTTCCACCAGTTTACACAGGACTGTAAGTTCAGTGGCTACAGTTCGGGAACCATGAGCTGGTAAGAGGCAGAGCAAGAAGAGGCAAGAAGCAGGTATTCTTGAAAAGTGACATGCAGCAAGGACTGCCCAAAGAGTGGATACATGAATGGCAGATAACTGAAAAAGCACAAGTGAGGCAAATTTATTCTTAATCTTCACAACATTCTCACTTTTGCTTTAAGGTAAAGGAAGGCATTTGTTCCTGGGTGCATGCTCCCTTCCTTTCTCTGAAACAGGACTGGCTCCAGCTGGTGACTGGGTCTTACAAAGTGGAGTCATTTAAAAACAATCACGCCTGAATACAAGAGGAGAGAGTCATTTCATCGAAATTATAAACTGGAATAGGGAAAAACACAAAGTAGTAGGTGAGGTATTTTAGTGTTACAGAAAGAAATTAAGGAAAATAGAAAACAGAGGTCCCCTTTCAGAACCATTCTTGCTTTACAATGGTTTTCAGAATTGTTGAGGTGCTTCTGAAGAAGGGACTCATCCTCCCGCCCAGCTACCGTAACATGCATGGGTTTTTGTGTCAGGTGCATTTTCGAGACACACACATGCACACAAAAATATGTATGTGTACATTTATTCAACTCATAAATGCCACAGTTTTTGTTTTGATATCGTTCTCTCATGGGGCTGAATTATTTCCGAATAAACTAATACCAAGAAATACTAACCAGAGGTGTGTCTTTGTAGCACAAGGACCTGCTCTCTCACTAGCTGAGGTTGACCTGGGGGTCCCAGCAGAAAGCACTGCCACAGCCTCCCTACAGAACCCAGGTTGAGATGAAAACCACCCCTGCAAATTCGACAATGAGTGGCCACAAGCAGGGACCAGCCACCAGGTTATAACCAAGGGTCTGACAAGTTGTTTCTTAACAAAGCAACAACAATTTAATTGGTGCCTTTTGAAAATGAGGAACACACATAGAGAGGGTGGCTTTGGGCAACGCCCAGCAGACACTAAGCTGGCCAGGAGGAAGGAAAGGGATCCCGAAGCCAGACGCTGTCTTTCAGCTATCTGGCTTACTTCAAGTATAGTTTTCTGTTCTCAAACTAGAAAGAATGACCTCTTCAAAGCAGATGCAACAGTGAAATGGTCACACTCTGTTTCTCAGGAAGCAATTAGACATGGCAATGGCCATGCTTGCAAATCGTCTTTTCTGGAGCACAGAGGACCAGTCAAGGGCCTTTCTTTGGGTATAGTTGAAATGACCAGCCTCTTCAAAGATTTGGTCCCCAAAAGCACCTCCAGGGTTGCATCTAATGCAGTCCAGATTAGCTTCCACACAAACCTCCATTCGGGTGACAGAGGACAGAGATGGCCTCTGAGGTCTGGGCTGACAGGGCGGTGGGGCAGCCAACAGATTTTAAGAGTAAAGTCCCCATGCCAGGGCCCTGCCTACCCTGCCTCATTTTTCAGCCAAGAAATACAGTCAAAGCAAAAATAGTTCATGTGTCTAAAGCAAAATTATAGAAAGGTTACCTATCTTCCCTGCTGGTTTAACTTGAGTTCTTCAGGCTGCAAAGTACAGAAGTTCCATCTCCTAAGCTTTATAAAGGCCAGAACCATCTATGAAGAAATTAAGACAAGACCACCCTCAGACAACACCGGATGGCAAGGCAGAGCAACAGCCAACATGGAAGTCTATGAGCTTTCTGAGAAACACAACACAGCCTGTGCACAAACACTCATGCACATGCACACAAATGTACACAGGAACACACGCACACAAACACACATGCTAAGGGGGCTTGAAAAACCTGAAGATGGGATGCTTTTCAAGATCCTAAAATTGAGAAGTAAATGTTTCTAAGTGTAAAGGGTGAAAAGAGCTTTTAACAAAGCTGGAAAGAGCACCTTAAGGAAACGACAAAAAAGGGAAGATATTCAAGTCCAATGATGAATAGTCTCCTAGTTATTTCCAAACTCAAGGGAAAAGAAAAACAAGACTGATACCTCCACAAAAGATCACAAAGGACTTGAAAGGAATGGAAAACTCAACAATTAAAATCCTCTTTTGCTTCTTAAGCAAACACTACTGTCTCATTTCCCAAGCATCCTGGAAGGAGTTCTCAGGGCCAATTATACTCTTCAAAGAATAATAGAACACATCAAAATGGAGATGTTACCATATCTGTTACAAGACAAAACAGGAATCAAACAGTCACTCCAGCAGGAAGTCCATGAGCACATCGACTGGGCTATGTGAAAGACAGAACCACAGACAACCTGCCCTGGGTTCGAATCCAGATCTACCACTTACTGCCTGCATAACCTTGTAGGTTATTGCAGAAAGTGAGACTATAGGAGCCTTAACATTTTACCGTGAACATTAATATAGTCAAATGATATTTTTAAAATTATTGCTTCAGATCACAGAAAGTTGACTGTTAATATATTTGACTCATTCCAGAAGTACCGACTCCTAAAAAAATCTTCATGTTTACCCCACCCTCTGCGCTACTCCTCACTCAGGTTTCCATAGCATTCGTTGGGTTTGCTGCACAAAACCCTGTGGACAGATCTCATACTTTTTGAGGACAGATCTCATATATTCTGGGTTTTTTATATAATCTACTCCCTTCTCTGCATCCCCCAACCATATATGTATTTCCATATCTGGCATTCCCCAGAATAGCAGGCTCATAGGATGACACGAGGTAAACACCCACCTTTCACATCTTGTAAGTACTCACACTCAAAGAGCTCAAGCCCCACCCCGTTGTGCAAGTGAAGAAGAAATCAAGGAACTCAGACGTAAAGGGATCTTGACCTAGTCACACAGGTGGGTCAAGTCCCAGGGGGCACAGACAGGCTCCTTGCCTCCCCCACCATAACATTTGCTCTGCCCCTTATCACAGCACCCACCTTGTGAGAAAGGGTAATTGCCACTGGCATTATTAACATCCTAATGACCTGCATTCCTACCACACAGCTCTGGCCTTGGGGCCTCAACATGCTCATCAAAGAGCATGGTAAACTTGCTTTAAAAACAGCCCCACACATCCAGAATTTTGAGCTCTAGCACAAGTATTCTGTTTTCTGCTTTTTATCTCCTGTTTGATGAGAAGAAATCAAATAGATAAAGATACTCAGGCATCTTGGTCATTCATTTCTAGGTAATAATAACAATAAAGCTAACGCTAATTTAGCATGGCACTTTATGTATGTTATCTCATTTAATCCTCGCAGCAACCTTGTATAGATGTTATTAGTATCCTCAGATGAGGAAACCAGAGTCGAGAGAATTTAGGTAATTTGTCTAGAGTCACACAGCTATTAAGAGACAAAGCTAGGATTCAAACCCTATTCTATCTTACAAGCATATCCACTCAGCAACCAAAAACAAACGGTTATAATAAGAAAGCATAACTGAAGTATCAAAAAATGAATATGCTTTGTTCTTGGAAATTCCTTTGAAAACTAAGACATTTTTGTCCTAGTATTATATTCAGATCCAGACTTCATTATTCCAGTTGGAAACAGCAACAAGTCATTCACCAATAAACAGATTTCTTTCAGAACTTTTAGTCATTTCCATGGACACTCCACAGGCAGAGACTAACATTGATGCTGTGGAACCACATTGGCAGAGGAGAGTCCTGACCTCCAAAGACCGGCACAGTGGGAAGTCACAGCCAGAACTTCTCATGAGCCACAGCAGACTGAGTCTCAGGCTGGCAAAGCAGTAATGTTTTTGAAAATACATTATTTCCCAAGTTTTCTACCACATACTACCAGAAAATAAAAAGGACCTAAATTGTTTATTCTCTGAAAACCTCAAATTTAAGATGAAAAACAAGACGAACATCAATGTCTATGCTGTTAAATGTCAAGATTCGTTTTCATAAGCCAAAGGTAAAAATTGTTACCACTATTTCATTGACCTCTAATAATATTTAACATTAAATATACATCCAGATATGTCCAACTCTATGTTTCTATGAGAAATTCTAAGCAAGCTGTTTCTATCTACTGAATTCCTAATACTATGAGGGAACAAATGCTAAATTCCAAGAAGAGACCAGAAAAGTCACCATACCAGGTAAGGTAGAAAAAAGAAATCAAAGTATGGCAAAATCCACACTTAAACACATCCAACCATGCAATCCACTGGCAGGTTGTTATGAGCACCCACTAAGTGCCAAACACAATTCCAGGCATTTGGGTACATCAACAAGCAAAATAAGGTTGGTCAGTTGAATGTGCTCAACATATAAATGAAGCAATTTGTTCCAAAATGGTAAGTGCTGTGTAGAAAGATAAGAGAAGAGCAGGGCAGGGGACAGCCAGGGCAGAGTCGAGGAAATTGGTGCTGAAGAAAGCTCCCTGAGAAGGTAGTATTAGAAACAAAGCTAAAAGTAGGCGAGAGGTAGACACATGGGTGTTTAAGGAAGAGCATTCCAGGGAGAGGTCCGGAAACATGGAAGCAGGGTGGCTGGAGAGAGTGAATGACAGTAAAATTATCAGGAGTGAGGTCAGAGAGGCCATGGGGATCCTGCGGACTTGTAGGCAATTTTAAGGACTTGGCTTTTACTCAAGAGTAATGAGGAGTTACTGAAAGAGTCATACATTCATTCAATAAGGACTTACCAGATGCTAAACATGCCAAAGCTCTGTACCAAATGATAAAGACTTGGGAAGAAGAAGAAGGGTGAAAAGAGGCAAAAACTGGATGCTTCAACTTTTATTGGTGGCTGAGGTCTTAATTCAATAGACTGCATAATCCAGAGGACTTTCCAAGCCTCACGTGGAAACCTGGAAATGAGCATTCTATGGGCTCAAAGGATGCCTCTCCATCCTGTAACTACGCCATAGATACAGAACATTTACCACAATAATGTCAAAGATTCAGATGCTTCTAAAGTTTAAATCAACAGTGAAAAATCAAATTGTTTTTTATTTATATTTTTAATGTGTATATCCATGTATATATAGACATACATATATATTAAAATACATATATACATATACTGAGTTGTGATATTAAATATCTATATATACACATATATTACATGTATAAAATTTTCAAATTTTATTTTATTTTATTGGTTAGACATTTATATAGTTTATAAAATGATCTCCCTAATTGCTCTTGCTCTCCTCTGGCTCTCCTCTGGCTCTCCACCTAGCCACTACATGAATGCTAACTGCATTCCCTATGCTGTGCTCCCCATCCTCATGACTATCTATCAACTACTAATTCGTACTTCTTTAACCCTTCACCCTTTCTCTCAGCCCCTCAACCCCCTTCACCTCTGGCCGTCATGAGATTGTCCTTTATATTTGTGAGTCTGTTTTTGATTAGTTTCTTTTTTGTTGTTCCTTAATTTCCACATAAGTGAAATCATATGGTATTTATCTTTCTCGGTCTGACTTATTGCACTCAGCATAATAACTTCTAGGTCCATCCATGTCGTTGCAAATGGTAGGATTTCATTTCTTTTAATGGCTGAGTAATATTCCATTGTATATATGAACCATAACTTCATTATCCAATCGTCTGTTGACGGGCATTTAGATTGCTTTTGTATCTTGGCTATCGTAAATTGTGCTGCTATGAATATTGGAGTGCATAAATCTTTACGAATTATTATTTTTTGAGAAACCTCCAGACTGTTTTCCATAGTGGTTGTACCAATATGCAATCCCATCAACAATGTAGGAGAACTCTCTTTTTTCCACATTCACACCAACACTGTTGTTCTTTGATTTATTGATAATAGGCATACCGACAGGTGTGAGGTGATACCTCATTGTGGTTTTAATTTGCATATCTCTGATGATTAGTGACCTTGAGCATCATTTCATAAGTCTCTTTACCATCTGTATTTTCTCTTTGAAGAAATATCTGTACAGGTCTTCTGCTCATCTTTTAATCGGATTATTTGTGTTTGTTATATAAGTTCTTTATATATTTTGGATATTAACCTCTTATCAGATGTATCATAAGCTAATATCTTCTTTCATTCAGTCTTCGTTTGGTTGATGATTTCCTTTGCTGTACAAAAACTTTCTAGCTTGATATAGTCCCATTTGTTTACTTTTTCTTTTGTTTCTCTTGCCCGAGAAGATATGTCCAAAAATAAATACTGTTAGCAAATCAGAGAGTTTACTATCTATGTTTTCTTTTAGAAGTTATATCATTTTCGATGTTACATTTAAGTTTTTAATCCCTTTTGAGTCTACTCTTGTATACGGTGTAAAAAGATGGTCAAGTTCCTTTTTTTTTGCATGTATCTGTCCAATTTTCCTAGCACCATTCATTGAAAAGACTGTCTTTATGCAACCATATATTCTCGTCTTCTTTGTCATATACTAAGTTAGCGTTTAGGCATGGATTTATTTCTGGGTTCTCTATTCTGTTCCATTGATCAGTATATCTGTTTTTATGCCAGTAATATGGGTAGTTTGGCCACTTTAATGATATTGATACTTCCTACCCATGAGCATGGTATATGTTTCTATTTATTTGTATCTTCTTCAATTTTTTTTTTCGATGATAGTTTTCTGAGGCCAGGTCTTTTACTTCCTTGGTTAATTAGATTTCCAGGTATTTTATTGTTTTCAATGA
Organism: Rousettus aegyptiacus; assembly: GCF_014176215.1. Taxonomy (NCBI): domain Eukaryota; kingdom Metazoa; phylum Chordata; class Mammalia; order Chiroptera; family Pteropodidae; genus Rousettus; species Rousettus aegyptiacus. Next base: position 45,348,859 of record NW_023416287.1, read on the forward strand.
AATTGTAAATGAAATTGTTTTCTTAATTTCTCTGACAGTTCATCGTTGGTGTATAAAAATGCCACTAACTTCTAAATATGTATTTTCTATCCTGCTACTTTACTGAATTCATTGATCAGTTCTAACAGTTTTTGGTGGAATCTTTAAGGTTCTCTATATATATAGTATCATGTCATCGGCCAATTACGAGAGTTTTACCTCTTCCTTTCCAATTGGGATAACTTTTACTTCCTTTTCTCATCTTACTGTTGTGGCTAAGACTGAGAATACAATGTTGAAGAGGAGTGGTGAAAGTGAGCATCCTTGTCTTGTTCCTGATCTTAAGGAAAATGCTTTTACACTTTCTCCCATTTGAGTATGACGTTAACTGTAGGTATGCCATATATGGCCTTATTATGTTGAGGTATGTTCCTTCTAGTCCCACTTTGCTGAGAGTTTTATCATAAATGGATGCTGGATTTTGTCAAGTGCTTTTTCTGCATCTACTAACATGATTATATGGTTTTTATCTCTCGATTTGTTAATGTGGTGTATCATATGAATTCATTTGCAGTATTATACCAACCTACATCCCAGGAATAAATCCAGCTTGATTGTGGTGTATGATAATTAATGTATTGCTGAATTCAGTTTGCTAATATTTTGTTGAGAATTTTTGCATCGATGTTCATAAGAGATATTAGCCTATAGTTTGCCCGTTTTTTTTTTTTTCTGTAATGTCTTTATCTGGTTTTGGAACCCAGGTAATGGTGGCCTCATAAAAGGAGTGAGGGAGGATTCCCTCTTCTTGAATTTTTTGGAATAGTTTGAGAAGAACAGGTGTTAATTCTTCTTTGAGTGTTTGGTAAAATTCGCCTATGAAGCCATCTGGTACAGGACTTTTGTTTTTTTAGGAGGTTTTTGGTTACTGATTCTATTTCACTGGTAATTGGTTGGTTCAGATTTACTGTTTGTTCTTGATTCAGTCTTAGTAGATTGTATATTTCTAGGAATGCATCTATTTCTTCCAGTTTATCCAATTTGTTGGCATATAATAGCTCATAGTATTTTTTTAATGATCCTTTGTACTTCTGTGGAGTCCATAGTTATTGCTTCTCTTTCATTTCTGATTTCATTTATTTGGGTCCTCTCTTTTTTCCTCAATGAGACTGGTTAAGGGTCTGTCAATTTTGTTTATCCTTTCAAAGAACCAGCTCTTAGGTTCATTAATCTTTCGTTTCATTTTTCTAGACTCTATTTCTTTTATTTCTGCTCTGATTTTATTATTTCCTTCCTTCTATTAACTTTGGGCTTTGTTTGCTATTCTTTTTCTACTTTTCTTGAGTGTAAGGTTAGATTGTTTATTTGAGCTTTTTCTTATTTCTTGAGGTAGGCCTGCATTGCTATGAATTTCCCTCTTAGGACTGTTTTTGCTGTGTTCTATAGATTGTGAGTCATTGTGTTTTCATTTTCATTTGTCTCTAGCTATCTTTTGATTTCTTCCTTGATCTCATTGCTAACCTATTCATTGTTTAGTAGCACATTCTTTAGCCTCCATGTGTTTGTGTTTTTTCCAGTATTTTTCTTGTAGTTGCTTTCTAGTTTCATAACACTGTGATTGGAGAAGATGGTCAATATGATTTCGACCTTCTTAAATTTATTGAGACTTGTTTTGTGTCCTAACATATAGTCTATCATGGAAAGTGTTCCATATGCACTTAAGAAGAATGTATATTTTGTTGTTTTGGGGTGAAATGCTCTGAAAATACCTATTAAATCCATCAGTTCTAGCGTGTCTTTTAGGCCCATTGTTTCCTTGTTGATTATTTGTCTGGAAGATTTGTCCATTGGTGTCAATGAGGTGTTAAAGTCTCCTATTATGAGTGTATTGATCTCTCCTTTTATGTCAGTCAATAATTACTTTATGCACGTAGGTGCTCCTATGTTGGGTGCATATATGTTAACTAGGGTTATGTCCTCTTATTTATTGATCTCTTTATTGTTATATAATGTCCTTCTTTGTCTCTTATTATAGTCTTTGTTTCAAAGTCTATTTTGTCTGATATAAGTATTGATACCGCAGCTTTTTGTTTGTTTCCACTTGTGTGAAATATCTTTTTTCATCCCTTTACTTTCAGTCTGTGAGTGTCATTTGATCTGAAGTGTGTCTCTTGTAGACAGCATATGCATGAGTCTTGCTTTCTTATCCATTTGGCTACCCCATGTCTTTCGATTGGAGCATTTAATCCATTTACATTTAAAGATATTATTGATAGGTACACAGTTACTGTCATTTTATTATTCATATTTGTTTTTTCTTTTTTCTTTTTTATCCCTTCCTTTTTTACAGAAGTCTCTTTAACATTTCTTGTAGTACTGGCTTGTTGGTGATGAATTCCTTAAGCTTTTCCCTGTCTGGCAAGCTCTTTATATCACCTTATATTTTAATCAAAAGCTTTGCTGGGTAGAGTATTCATGGTTGTAAGTCTTGTTTTTCATAGCTTTGAATATTTCTTGCCAGTCCCTTCTGACTTGCAAAGTTTTCATTGAAAGATCAGCAGACATTCTTATGGGGGTACCCTTGTAAATAACTAGTTGCCATTCTCTTGCTGCTTTTAGAATTCTCTCTTTGTCTTTCACCTTTGGCATTTTAATTATGATGTTTCTTGGTGTGGGTCTGTTTGAATTCCTCTTGGTTGGGACTCTTTGTGTTTCTTGATCTTGTATGTTTGATTCCTTTGCCAGGTTAGGGAAGTTTTCTCTCATCATTTCTTCAAATAAATTCTCAATCCCTTGTTCTCTCTCTTCTCCTTAGGGTACTCCAATGATGTGGGTATGTTATGCTTATATTGTCCCAGAAATCTCTTAAACAGTCCTCATTTTTTTAAATTCTTTTTTCTTTCTGTTGTTCTGATTGAGTGTATTCTTCCAGTTCATTGATTCGATCTTCTGCTTTGTCATATCTACTGTTGAATCCTTCTAGTGTATTCTTCATTTCTGTCTGGCTCTCTTTTATGGTTTCTGTCTTTTTTATGCTTACTATCTCTCTGCTGAGGTTCTCATTGTGCTCATGCATTCTCCCCCTAAGTTCATTGAGCATCCTTATAATCGCTATTTTGAACTCAGACTCCGGTAGGTTGCTTATCTCTATTCCATTTAGCTTGTTTTCTGGAGTTTTCTCCTGTTGTTTCATTTGTGGCATGTTTCTCTGTTTTCTCATTTTATTAGCCCCTGCATTAATTTCTATGTGTTAGGAATAATTGTTTCATTTCTCAGCCTTGGCCAGATGGCCTTATGTGGAAGGTATCTTGTGTGGTCCAGTGGCACACTCTCCCTGATCCCCTGACTGGAGGCTGATCTTTGTGTGAGTTGTGTGTGATCTTCTTTTGCAGCTAAGACTTTATTAGTGTTAGTACATGGGATTAACCCTCAAACTAATTGTGGGTATTGGCTGCACCCACAGGGTAAGAGTTGCTGTGTGGGGGTTGACCACACTGAGCAGGATTTTCCCTAGCAGTCTTGTGTACTTGTTGAGAACACCTTCTGTGTGTACCACTTATGGGACTAGTCTGGAGATGCTTTGTTATGGTCTAGTGCCAGCCTCCAGATGTGTTGGTTTTGTAGCACTTTTGGTGGGGCTCCCTGAAAGGCCAAGGTCAGCCATGGCCTTTGATTGCCCAGAGCTACCTGGTGGAAGCTACAAAGTTATTCACAGTTGTTTGTTGCTTATGCTGGATCTATAGGTAAGTGTAAAAGACAACGCTGTAGGCCACTGTCCAATTTTCCCCTGTTCCTGACCTAGGGCAGTTTAACAGAAAGACCAGTACTCAAGGCCTGACATTGTCTGTCAATTTTCTTAAGTCTCTGAAACTGGAAGAGCCTCTGGGTGATATACATGTTGGGTGGTAGGGGGACCCCGGGAGTCTCCTGGATCTATTGAGCAAATTTTCCCCTGCCACTATAGTGTCAGTTTACATGCCAGCCCTGTCACTGTTGCTACCTGTACAAGTTTCCAATTATAGCAAGGCCAGTTGCTGCCCATCTTGGGCCTGCAAACACTTGACTCTGTTTAGGAATTACTGAAGCTCATCGGTGTGAGTTTGTGGCCTGCCACCAAATGCTTCTCCCAGATAAACTGGGAGGGCATGGGCTGCATGAACTGAGTGCTTTTATTTGCTATTGAATTCATGACCTAAAGAAAGCACAGGATAGGACTGAGTTGCCTGGGAGCAGGCTTGTCACAGTAATTTGTGGGTTAGATGGGACATCATCTCAGTGAGGCACGGGGCCGTCAAACCTACATGGCATATGATGTGCTGCCAGCTTTGGGACTGTGGGCTCCCTCCAAAGTCAGATAATCACTACATGTCCTACTGTTGTCTGTAATGGGCTCACAAAACCCCTGAGATCTGACCAAACAATACTGTATCTCGTGCTGGCAGCAGTGATGTTCCTGTCACTGTATTCCCTGAATTTGGCTCACTTTGCTGGCTGAGGTCTATTGACTGCACAGAATGTGCCACCACAGGGAAGGGTCAGCTGCCTATCAATGTGCCACGAACACTTTGTGGATTGGATGGCGCAGGACCTCAAGAAGTCAAGGACTGTCAGGCCAATGTCGGTGTCTACATGTTCCTGCAGTAGTTCCAGATAATAGGAAGACAATCTAGTGTCGGGCAATCCCAAAGATCCCTGTGATCCCCCAAAGAGATAATGCAGCTTGTACAGGCAGCAGTGGTCTGCCCACAACTGTTTTCCCCGAAATGCACTCACTGCCCTAGTGAAGGTCTGTTGCCTGCACAGAATGCACAAATCCAAAAAAGAGCAGGGCAGGCTGCCTGTCAATGGTCTGTAAGCACTTTGTGGCTTGGGTGAAGGGGGATCTCAGGGAGACAAGGGCCATCAAGCCAATACAGCCTCAATTTTACTGCAACATCTGTGCCTGTGCATTCCTGCTATAGTCACAGATCACAGCGAGACCAGCTGCCATCTAGGGCGGTCCCACAGACCCCTGCATTCCCTCCACACATTATTGCAGCTCTTGCAAGAAGCAAATGTCTGCCTGCAACTGATTTCCCTGCAATCCCCGCACTGGGCTAGCCAAAGTTTGTTGCCTGTGCAGACTGCTAGACAGAGGAGAGGCAGGGCAGTGGCGGTGGTCTGTCAATGGGCCCCCTGGGGCAATTTGTGGGTTGGGTGGGTCCCGGTCTTAGGGAGGCAATGGCAGTCAGATCAATATAGCCTCAGTCTTGCTGAAACCTCAGTTACCATTAGCATGATCCCACAAAAGTCTCAGATCACAGCAACACCAGCTGCTGTCTCGGACTGGCTCATAGATTCCCACTTCTGCCTGAAACTGTCTCCGAAATGCCCGCTCACAGCACTGGCTGCCTGCAGAGAATGCTTGGCCCTGAATTGATACAAGGCATGGCAGCCACCCAGCAACAGGGCAATCTGTAGGTTGGGTGGGACAGGCTGATTTCCTCAGGCCAGTGCTTCCTAATGGCCCTGTGGGAGGCATCTGCTGGAGCAGTCCATAGATTGCCCTGTAGTGGGACCCAACTAAGGCACAATGGCGGCTGCCTGGTGCCAGGTAATGCAATGCAGTCTTTCCTGGTATGAATCTCGCGAGAGCCTCTGACCCACTGCCAGTGTCCCAGGTGAGTGTCCACAGGCAAGAAAGCCTTGCATGTGCCCTTTAAAGGGGTGTCTAGGTTTCAATCTCCTTCCATCTATCTCACTCAGATAGCTGAAATCCACTCTGATTTTTACAGAGTTTTTGAGAATTCCTCTTCCTTGGGCTGGGACCCTCGGCTGGGGAGCCTCTGGATGAGTCTAGGATCCCCTCCTCCTTCAGGGGAGCCTCTACAGCCTCGCTCTCCCTCCACCACCCATGGGTGTGGGTCTAGCCAGATTCACAATTTTGCCCCTGCTACTGGCTTCAATGTGGCACCTTCTTTACATTATCAGACGTACATGTTATGATCAGATGGACTTTAGATGATTCTCTATATTGGGTTTTTTATAATTTAGTTGTAATTTCAATGTGTACCTGGGAGAAGGCAAACCCTGCTTTTACCTAGTCATCTTCCTCTTCCACATGTATAACTTTTTTAAAGTTGCTAAAAACAATCTTAGCCTTACTATGTGAACTATATCTTCTCTTTTACTGCAGATCACTTTAGTGGCTTGTGATCCACTAAAATGATTTAATGACCCACCAATGAGTTGTGACCTGCAGTTCTAAAACACTGATCTAGGTACTTAAATAATTAATGCATTTAATTAATTAATAATTGTTAGTTAATGACTAACACCATATTCATCACGACATAGGCTCTCTCCCGTTTTATTCACCAACCCTCCCAGCCTGCAGAGCAGAACAAACTCCACTAGTATCCTGAAGGACAAACCTTTACAGTACTGCCCTGCAAGACTCATGGACTAATCAGAAACAGAAAGGACCTAACTGTTCTCTGCTGCAGCCAAATAGAACTCACCCCATCTGCACTATCTGTGCATAAATTTTTCAAATAAAGCCTGAGAGCCAGTATTCTGAAATAGTTTAATAAAAACACATTCTACTGCTAAAGAATCTTTGCCTTTGCCTTTCATTGCTTTGATCAACTTGTAAGTAGTCATTAAAACAGGCCCAGTATAAGCACTACTTTGCACTGTAATGCAGGACAGATTCAGACTGAGCAGGTCTGCAGTGAGCCCCAAGATTCTGCATTTCTAACAATCTCCCAGGGGATGCCAATGTAGTGGTCTAGTAACAAAGCACTAAACAGTCCTCGGTGGTTTACAGATCAAAGTATCCCGCCTTAGCCCCCTAAAACTGTGTGTTCAAATACAGAGCACACCCCTCAACAGAGAGCACCTGCTATGAAGGCAGGTGTTTAGGTGACCTCCACAAGCATGTTAATGTGGGCCTCGGTTGATGGCAGCCTGTCAGTGGGAGTGATGGAAAGGGCCATCTGGGAAGAGTGGAGGACAGCACCCAAGTGACAGAGCAAAAGAATTCAGAGAGGAAACTGACTTAAAAAGCAGGACAAGGTCTAGTGCAGAAGCATATAATCTGTCCAAGGATGAAAAGATACTACCAACTTGGATACACTAAAAGTGAGCCATGTTATGTCAAATGGGCTCACCAGGCTCTTGCAGGCTGGAAAACATATATTAATGATGAAGTCATCATTTAAATAAATGTCCATCTACCCCATTTTATTTGAAAGGAACACAGAGACTCCAATTAAAGTGAGACACGGATAGTCCCACATTAACTTGTCATTTTTAATGAAAATAGATACATGCTTATACTACCTCATTAAAGGTCACGTTCAGAATATAATGTCTGATTGTAAAGATTGTTACTGTATAATATTATGTAAGCCAATTGCTTATATTCCATTAGGTCACAGTTTTGATTGTTTGTTTTAAATACCATGTTCCTCCTCATCTTACACCATTCTTAGAAAATATTTCCCAGCATTTTCTCCATGAGATCATCAAAAAATAACTATAAAGAGTTGAAATTCTACCCATTTGGTAGCCACTATTAAACAACTAAAATATAGAGATGCCATTCTACATGCTACTGAATTAATAAGGGTAAAAATAAAATTCCAGAAAAGGTAAAACCTACAGTAGTACAGCATTCTCTTTTTGAAGTCATGCAGTCTTTCTTCATTCTTGTGAGTTTCATTAAACTAAGAAGTACAGAACATTGTAAACTGATATGCTAGTTTCTATACTTACTGCCAAATTTCCACTTCTGCAAAACCAATTTCAATTAAAAAAAAAAAAAAAGTAAAACTAATCTAGTTCTTCATATGGTCCAATGTATCCAGAATGTGGGGTAAAAAGTTGGATAAAAGGAAATCAATCCTTGGCAAATAATGCAAATGTTAATTGATTGTCTTTATTTTTTAAATTGCTATATTATCTCAGAATCATTTCCTTCTCCTAGTTCTGGAAAGTTTTTAAAATGTGGACACTGCCAAACAATGACCTTGAATTTATTACCTTTTAGCTGAAGGAGTTCTCATGAAAATCCTTCCAAACCACTAACTTTGCTAGGAATTTTTACTGGTTTACAATATAAACTGCATAGCTTCTAATCACTTTAGAGTTTTACTTTGTGCATTACTTTTGCCTTTAAGATATCAGTACAATCTGAAATTAATGACATATGTAAGAGAATGGGAAGCTAAAGGAGGAAAAGCATGAAATGACTTTAGTAAAACAACACTACAGAAAATATCAAGCTAAAAACCCGGTAGGCAGTATCCTTCAGTATCCTTCAGCTGCTGAGCACTAGACAGAAAAGTAATTTTGAAAGCATAATATTTTGCATCCACTGACTTATTAAAATATCTCCTTTCCTTGGCATCTTTAACAGTAAACTCAGATATGCACATAGAGACCAATGTTTTCAGATCCTCAGATGAAATTAAGTTCTACTTAGCCAGAATCTAAACAGCTGGAAAATTCAAATGACTGGAATTTTTGTGAGAAGGAAAATAATTACAACCACAAGACCTTAATACACAATATGATTGGCCAAATTCCGCATTACAATGGCTGCCAGGAGCAGGAAGGAGAGCAAAGAGGAAAGGTCAAGCCAAGCAGAGAAAGCAAGAAGAAGGAAACCAAATAAGAGAAGAGGGTGAAGGAGAAAATTGAGGCACAGGAAAGAGAATGGACTAAAAGGAAAGGCAAAGAGTCAGCACTGTTTGCACTCCATCAACAAAGATATGAAATATTCTGCCAGGTGATAATGATAATGAAAACAATAGAAATCAGTATAACGCTGTGATCTTAGCCTTAAGAGGAAAATCTCTCTCCATGCACATCTTGGAAAATATAAGAATAAAAAAAAAAGCTTGATGAAAGAATGCATTGGTCTGCACATTACTTAAATCAAAGCTCAGAAAGAACAGTTCGTGACGCACAATCTATATTAGTTCTCATTGCAAGGCAAGCTGTTACCATGGGCCCAAGGAAAGCTGCTGGACAATGCTTACATGTGCATGGTCTCCACTACATCAGTCCTAGTGAGGTTCCACTACCTCAGCCTTCAATCTCCCAGGAAAGCAAAGATGAGGATGAACAAGTGAAGAAGCTGAGCTGCATACTACAGCAGAAATGAGATTTATTCATCTCAAGCTATATGGCAGTAGGAACTAGACCTGAGCAAAAACAGACAGCTCCTCTCAAGCAAGTGCACACTGCGCAGGTTGTTTTTAGAAAGTGAATTATCATGCATAGGCTTTTCCCCTGGAAAACTTCAGAATCCTGATAAAATTCATTCTTCTCAAATCCTGACACAACACATGACAGGCAGAGTTAGTGCTGATTGTTTCAAAATAAATAAGCCAGACCACTCTTCTGATAACCGTTAATGCTAAAAGCCTATTTGTGTGCATACACACACACACACACACACACACACACACACACACACGAAGTAGAGTTTTCAAAAGTACCAAATATTTCTCTGTTAATTTTAAATGTATTACTCTACATAAACTCATGCAAAAAAACAAAAAAAAAACGTTTCTAATACATTTAATTACTTGGCCCTTTCAAGTAAAAGTATATTTGGAAAATATAGGTATAACTAAAGACTACTACACAATTTTAGAAATCATCTTCATAATTCGGAATTGCAGTCTAAGAATATTTTTACCAATCATTCCCTTGCCACAGAAACCCTGTTGATTATAGCCAAGACCTAGACCAGAACTCTGAAAATGATATTATTAAAAGGACGAGATTCCATGTGAAAGTGGATCTACCATTCAGTAAACAGAGAAGGTTTTCAGTCTCACTGGAACATAAAAATTGCAACTTTTAGTATTGCTCTTACTCTGAATTCTGTTCATTTCAATTCTCCACCAAGTCAGTGATGCACTATCCTTTGAGGTTGTGCTCAAAACTGTAGCTAACACCCTGAAGGCAATTCCAAGGGGTGGAGTAGGGACAGGGCTCCAGGGATGTGACCAGGAATCTAGCCAGGACCTCAGGGCTGGGCTATCTTTAAAGCATCTCCCTTCCCTCCATGTAAAAGCTTTCTCAATTTTGCCAATTAAAAAACAACTCATTCTCAGCCATGCCAAGTAGAAGCCCAGAACTGAAGAGGGCAACCATCAGAGACCCTCAGAATTCTCAAGACACAGACACATCATGCCACAAAGAAAAGAAAAGGCAAAACCCTGAATTTGGTTCCTTACTCAGTTTGCGGCATGCATTGGTCTCCAAGACTATTCCTGCAAACATCAGTATTGAGTCTGAGGCACCAGGCTTTGTGAAGAAACATAGCGTATGCCTGGCCCTCGAGGAGTCCACAATCTACTCATGATAATCATGAGATAGGTAACAGAATGATTTAACTGTTCATAGCAAAATGGCCTTTTGTGTTTCCAGGTCCAAAGGAGAAGATGGGATGAGGTTTGGGTAAGTGTTACTTGCCTCATGACTTCCAGAACAACTACAGCAAAAGTGCCCAGCATTCTTATTAAAGCACATACTCTTAGGCACCGTCTCAACTCCTGAGTCAGAATCTCTTGGGATAGGGTCTAGGAATCTGCATTTTTAACAATCATTTCTAAATAATTCCTAAACATACCATCATCTAAAAAAGAAGTCTAAACTCAAATTAAACTGATTTATCTGAGGAAGTATGAAAGGAAGCTTCCTGTTTAGAAGCTACAGGAGAAGAGCTGGAGAAGATGGAGACAGAAAAGCAGGCTGAGAAAGCTCCATAGAGCAGCTGAGCAAAGGTTCTCTAGAACTGGCACCAGGTGGCCCACCCTTACAACAGTAACTTCAGAAGACCCCAACTGAGCATCAAGCAACTGTTCCATTCATGAGTACAGCACCAATAACAATGAAGTGCATGCAGTGGGTGATTGACAAGTCCTGGGGTACACACTCCATCCCCAAAAGACTGATATAAGCTATTTTACCTTTCTTGGTGAGTCAGTGCTCAAATGAGATTTACTTACTCTAGAAAAACAGAGATGTGGCATGTCTTGCCCCTGAGTGCTATAGAATAATTCATTCCTGTTACACATTTCAACAAGTTATGAGCCTAGAAAAACCTCTCTGAGTACAATCCGTGCTGCACAAATGGAAGAGTGCAGTGTTCCAGTCACAGGAGCTGTGAAGGGCATGGTCTGTTGAGTGTCACTAGAGAAACGTGAAATGGAAAGCAGTGGGAGAGGGGACTGGAAACAGAGACTCAAGCCAGACCATAGTGACCCTGTGGCCACACAGGCAAGTCCAGCCTTTATATTTTGAAGCAAGGTCAGCCATGACTGGAATGGGCCATGTAACTGGAGTGGTGGTTCTCAGAAGTGGGTCACGGACCAGAAGCATCAGCATCCCCTGGGAACACATGAGAAATTCAAAGCCTGAGGCTCCACTGCATACCTACCAAATCAGAAACTGAATTATAAGGAGCCCTCCAGGTGATATTGACACATACTGAATCTGAGATCCTCTGCTCTAAAGTACAGGGAAGGACATATAAGTATGAGAGAAAAAAAATAAGAAGTCAAAGACAGACAACTCTGTACAGAGACTATTGCAAAAGCCCAAAAAAGAAACAGTATAAATCTAAGGCAGTACTACATACAGAAATGGAAAAGGTTATGTGAAAAAATATTTAGAAGTAAAATCACAGGACATATTGATACAGAGATTGGAGATGCAGAGAGGAAGGGGGGAGGTATAACAAGTCCCTCTCCCTGACTCCAACACAGCACATTACACAGCCTTCTCTCAGACCAACCTGCACTCAACAACTGCCTAACAGACTTTCTCCAGGGTTATATTACAGTTTCCCCCAAAATTCTAAAGTCGTGCTGACTATGCTTTATTAAATGAAATAAGATTACTATTATGGGAGAATCTGAAGTTTGGCTATACCTCAGTAATGACCTTCGAATAAAGTGGTAATGCACTCAGATGGGCCTGAGTCTTTATAATCATAACACTTAGGATAGGCCACCCTATCGGTTGTAAATGGTTGTAAGCACTTTATATTATTAACTCTGAAAATCCTTATAAGAACTCTATGAGGGTCAAGAGGGCAAAGTAGGCATGCAGTCCTCTCTTCCTCCCACGATGGCTTCAAAATTCCCACTAAACAACAAAAAAGTCATCATTGAGAACTGCCTGAGGTCCAGCTGAACAGAAGTCCTATAACTAAGGACATATAGATGAAGCCACATAAAGACTGATAGGAGGAGTGGAGATGCAAAAGGAGCTAGTCACATACCAATGTGTGGTCATTAAAAATTGGGAGGGATATCTCAGCTGCAGAAGTCCCCTGAGGAGCAGTGGGCCCAAGCCCAGCACCAGACTCCCCTGAACAGGGTTCCAGTGTAAGAAAGAGAAGGCCCCACAACTTCTGGTTGTGAAAACAAATGAAAGTTATGGCAGAGTGAGATGAAGGGTGGCTGCGGTTCCAGGTTATCCTTTTAAAGTGTCTGAGCACAGATTTACTCACTGATAGACTCACTCATTTTGAGCTCCAGGGCTAGGGCAGCAGCTCAAAAGGCACCAGAGGCATATGAGGAGAAACTGAATTATCTGGCTTCAGGGTGAGGACTAGAAGTGAAGTTCTCTGGATAGAAGTGCTGGCAGAAGCCATTGTTGCTTTGTTGAGCCCTCCCACCCCCCATCCTGCACACTCAGGAGGGCACCAAATCTGAGTCTCCATCAGTCTTGTTAACATAAGTTGCACCACCCCAGCGATGCCCCAAGACACTGTCCTATCCAACTTGTAGGCCCATGTAAGCTGCTACCACTAGCATTTCTCTTCAAACAGCTTCTCCTAGCTCATGTAGGTGACTGTCCCAAAATCTCTTAAAGGTTCACAAACCCAAAACAAGCAGCATCTGCTCTCAACGTGGCCTGTACTTCTTCCTAAGCAGCCCCAAGACAGGCGCTAGTGGTAGCCACTAGTTACCTGATTAGCATCTCCCTTGCACCTCCAAGCCCAGCACAAGTGGAACCCATCTGCAGATCACTTTGTAGCTCATACCAGTGGCCCCAGGCAAGGCACAGGCAACAGCTGACCTTGCCCTGCAACAGAGCCCCTCCCAAGAGGCCACCAAAACAGCACACCTAGTGGCCATCTTCAGACCACACCAGAGCATCACCCAGTCACCTCCACAAATGACACATCCAAAGGGCAGACTCAGCAGGCACTAGAGTTCGCAAAAGCGAATCCTGCTCTATAGGACAGCCTCTGCACAACTACTCCTCTACTGTAGTCACAGCCAGTCCTCACAACTAATCAGCCTGAGAGTCACTCCCTCCCACTGACATGCAAACAGCAACTGAGGCTCAACTACAACAGGAGGGCACACACAGCTCACACAAGGAACATACCTGGAACATCCAGCTCAAGTGACTGGGGAGACTGTGCCACTGGGCTCCATTGGACACCTACAACATAAGGCCACTCTACTAAGAACAGAAGACATAGCAGCCCTACCTAATACATAAAAACAAACAAAAGGAGGCAGCCAAAATGGAGAGACGAAGAAACATGTCCCAGATGAAAGAACAGAACAAAGCTCCAGAAAAAGAACTAAGCAAAATGGAGACAGGCAATCTACCAGGGGTTATAAAGGAGACTCGATGATCTCAATGAGAACTTCAGCAAAGAGTCAGAACATAAAAATGGAGATAGAAAACGTAAAAAGGACCAGTTAGAAATGAAAAATAATGTAACTTAAATGAAGAATACATTACAGAGAATCGATAGGAGCTTACGTAAAGCAGAAGATGGAATCAGCTATTTGAAAGGTAAGGGAGCAGAAAACACCCAATCAGAATAGTATGAACAACAACAAAAATTTTTTTTTAATGAAGACAGTTTAAGAGACCTCTAGGACAACATCAAGAATATCAACATTCACATCTAGAGGTACCAGAAGGAGAAGAGAGACAGCAAGGGATTGAAAACCTATTCGAAGAAATAATGACAGAAAACCTCCCAGGCATGGCAAACAAAATAGACATACAAGTCCAGGAAGCACAGAGAGTCCCAAACAAGATGAACCCAAAGAGGCCCACACCAAGGCACATCATATTTAAAATGCCAAAGAGAGAATCTTAAAAGCAGCAAGAGAAAAGCAGTCAGTTACCTACAAGGAAGCTCCTATGAGACTGTAAGCTGATTTCTCGACAGAAACTTTGCAGGCCAGAAGGGACTAACACAAAAAATTTCAAGTGATGAAAAGCAATGACCTACAAACAAGATTACTCTACCCAGCAGAGTTAACATTTAGAATCAAAGGACAGATAAAGAGCTTCCCAGACAAGAAAAAGCGAAAGGAGTTCATTACCACCAAACCAGTATTAAAAGAAATGTGAAAGGGACTTCTTTAAGAAGAAGGAGAAAACGACCAGAAACATGAAGAATAAAATGGCAATAACTACATATCTATCAATTATCACTTTAAACGCAAAAAATTAAATGCTCCAACAAAAGACACACGGTGGCCAAATGGATAAGAAAACAAGACCCTTATTCATGCTGCCTATAAGAGATTCACTTCAGATCGAAAGACACACAGAGACTGAAAGTAAACAGATGGAAAAAGATACTTCATGAAAATGTTAAAAAGAAAAGAAGAGCTGGGGTAGCAATACTTATACCAGACAAAACTGACTTTAAAGCAAAGGCTATACCAAGAGACATAGACAGACACAGCAATTCCACTTCTGGGTATTTATCCGAAGAAACCCAAAACACTACTTCAAAGGGATATGTGCATCCACATGTTCATTGTAGCATTATTTACAACAGCCAAGTTATGGAAGGAACCTAATTGTCCATCAATAGATGAATGGATAAAGAAGAGGTCACACAAGGGAACATTACTCGGCCACAAAAAAGAATGAAGTCTCGCCATCTGCAACAGCATGGATGGACCCAGAGGGTACTGTGCTGAGTGAAGTACGTTAGATAGAAAAAGACAAATGTCATGATTTCACTTACATGTGGAATCTAGAGATCAAGATAAACAAACAAACAAAACCGAAACAAGCCTATAGATACAGAGAGCATTTTGATGGTTGCCAAATAAGAGGGGAGTTAGAGGGAATGGGTGAAGGGGGAGAATGGATAAAGCATACTAATTGGCAGTTTCAAAATAATCATAAGGATGTAAAGTATAGCATTTGGAATATAGTCAATTATACTGTAATAACTACATATGGTATCCAATGCATACTGGATTTTCTGGGTGACCATAAGTTATATCACTGTCTAATCACTATATTTATACCTGAAACTAATATAATATTGTATGTCAATGGTAATTAAAATTTTATTTAATTATTTTTTAAAATTTTTAAATTTTTTAAATACGAAAGTCAAGTGAATCATCCAATATCACACAGCTGGCAATGGGTACAACTGGGATTTGTACCAGCAAATGGAGGAAAATGTCACCACAAGTCACTACCTCTCTCCTGGCCAGCTCCTGCCTTCATGAGCCTGGGTCTCTGCATCTGGTGCCTTCACTGGTCTCACAAGGCTGCTGTGAGATCTGCTATAATGCAGATGTGAAGCCTGGCACATGGCATTCACAAATGCACACAATGGGCATGTCTCATAGTTCAGTCCCTGTGTACAAAACTACATGTGGGCCCTCCTATTCCCTCAGTATCACCCCCCGTTTCATCACACTCTCTTTAGTTTCTCAGTTGCACTTACAGTCCTGCATTCCCAGTCCTGCCATGCCTCCCTTCCTAATGCACACACAGTACAGGTTCTGTACATAGGACTAGAATGACTCTGTGGCCAGGGGAGCCATAACTCTCTGGCAGTCTTCAGTATAGATGAGGTCTTTACAAATCCTGGAGCTCATCCCTGAAATTCAAAAGTAAGATAGAAACACTGCACTTTCTAACAACATCATCTAAATTTCTACCCACAGGGTTAATTTACAGGTAGTATTCTCACTAGCTCTTTTGGGCCTAATCAGTGTTGCCTTTAAGATACAGCTGCCAAAGCAACCCCCCCACACACACACAAACACATAAAATCTCTGAAGAGTGAAACGAATAGCAAAGATTCTTAGCCCACTCTTGAACTAAACAGGGTTTTTACAAACATTTGCTGAGATATATCCTGTTCCAGGCAGAGCATTTTCTCAATGAAGAGCCTCAGAGAGCTCTAACAATTGTTCACCAGGAACCAAGAATCCAAGTCTTTGGCTGAGAATCGACATTCTTTCTTGGTAAATAATACAAAGAAAATCTATCATCTAGCAAGCAGAACAGCAAGAACCTATTGGTCTGGTTTGTTTTAGCAGTAAATGGGATGTTGGGGCAGAATTTTGCTGTCACTGGAATCAGGACTAAGTGCCCCAGCATCTCAGCCTCACTAATGCTCTCATCACCTCATCAAACCTGCCACACTAAAACACTGTGCATCGTAGCTGGGCTCTGGAAAACATTCCTACCACCATTTGGTAAGCACACCTTCATCTAGAAGAGGAAAACAGAGGGGCTGTCAACGTGACAGAGAAGGAACATGAAAGCAAGCTGGGCCATCCAATTTGGAAAGAGGAAGGTCAGGTGGGGCATCATAGGTATCTTCAAATATCTGCAGGGCTGATGTGGAAGAAAAGGAAACCTCGCTCTGAATCATGGGCCAAGGAAGGCCGCAGGTAGGTCTTCCTGTTTAGGGAGGTTTTCAGCAGCTGTACTGTCCTCAAAATAGTCTGTATTTGGTGGTGATGAGCTCTTTGTCTTTACAAAGATTCCAACCGAGGCTGGATAGCTCCTTTTAGTCAAGTAACATAACAGGAGCAATTCAAAGTCAGATGGGTACAGGTGATCATTCATGTCTATGAGACAGAAGATCAAAAAAGACAAGGAAAGTTCTAGAAAGAAAGACATCTACAAGGAGGAACAGAAACAGTGAGAGAAAGAATAGCAACAACCAATAAAATAATTGGCTTAATCACAAAAATGCTATACTTTAGAACATCACTATTTCCCACTAATTGTCAGATGCACCCCTTCACTCCAAACATGATCAGATTTGGCCAAGTTCATGTAAAATCAATACTATTCAGCTATTTGTCAAAATAGATTAGAGAAGGATTTGCAAAGCCCTCTAATACACTTAAGTCTGTTGTGACAGTACATAAAAGACAATCTTCTCCAGTCAGTTTCCTAAGGCAGAGAAAGGCTTCAGAGATCTCAAAGGGGCTGCTGAAAAGCTACAGAAGGTACTGTGTTCACAGACATCAAGGGAGCAGTCTGCTAAGAGAGAAAATGTTTGGTGCTGTGGTCAGAAACCAGCTCAAGGCAACAGAGTGCTTTTCCAAAGCTGTGACACATGGGCTGGCACATAAGCCACTTAAATGACACTGAAAATCAGTAGGTTAAAGTAATGACCTTCAATGAAAAGCAATATGGGCTCTTGGAAAATTATTTGAAAATAAATTCTCTTTAAGGGGAAGGTAGAATGAATGCCCCTTGAGTTTTATGAGTAAGATGATAGATAGATAGATAGATAGATAGATAGATAGATAGATAGATAGATAGATAATAGATAGATAGATAGATAGATAGATAGATAGATAGATAGATAGATGATAGATAGAGTCAAAAAAAAAGTTAAAGAAACAACAGGAAGAAAATGAATTAAAACCATACAACAACATGTAGTATAGAAATAGAACATTCTAAGTCTTTTGCTTTATTTTATTTAGTACCTAAGAGCTATAACCATGAGACATTTTAGTATGAAAACTCATTTTACCCAAAAGTCAATTAGAAATCAGGAGATAGCCACAAACTATGCAAATTCGTCCTTCACTTGGTGGTGGGAAATTGTACAAGTACTTCAGGAAAACAATCGCCTCCAAAAACAGAGTTTGTTTCAAGAACACACTGTCATCCTGAATTTAGCATAAAATGATAAACTATAACCTGCTCTGGGAACTCACTGGTCCACCATCACACTGGGCCCAGAAGTTGTATATGGTGGCAGCTCCTATTCATTCTGGATTAAAACTATGAATCCCCTTTAGAGAGCATTTTCTGGGAAGACTGTTTTACAGAGGTTAAAAGGCTAGTCGTTTTGGCCTAATCCTTTCTCTGCCCCATTTGAATATTACCAGTAGTCCAGCTAAGGAAAGAGGAAATCTGTATCATAAGACACCAAACCAAGGCCTTGGTAATGGAAGAAAGAAATATTATTGGCCTAAAGACTGAATTAATGAACAAAAAAATATATCAATTACTAATTTCTGTAAGGTGTAATCAGATCACAAAAGCTTTCAATGGACCTGGTAAAAGAAAGGAAGGGCAATTGCGAAAAAAGAGTTTAACCTTTGGTACACAGGTGATAGATTATCCCATTACCTGAACTTCCCTCTAGTTATTTTAAAGACTTGTTTAAAGAAACTTGAATTTTGAATTCATACAAGCAAAACTTAAGTAAATATTCAAATTTACTAATCCTAAATCTTCATGAAAAATTTATCACATTTTAGTATTTCACCATTATTTCCAATGGGTACTTTATATGAGTAGATTCCATTTTAATGCTAACAAAAAGGGATTTTATAGAAATCACTGATTAAGGTAAATCAGGAGCTTAACAAAGAAAACTTCTCCCATCCCTTTAGAGATGTGCTTCTTCATTGTCAAGCAAAATGTCTGAAAGCACAAAAGTAGAGCTACCTATGACGAAGGAGTCTGCCCATTTAGACCTCAGAAGGTGTGACTATCTCTCCTGGCTGAAAAAAATGGATTTGGATAGTGAAACTTCTTTTCTGAATATTGAGTAAACAAATGAAAAAATAGAAACAGACACTGGAAATCGGACATCTTTTCAACACTATCTGGCCAAGGTATATGTTCTAATCTTTACCCACTTTTATCAGCTTCAGCACTTCTGATATCTGAAGCTACTACTAATATCTGAAGTGGTAGGACACATACGGTATCCTTTGGCTCTACCCACTAGATGCCAATAATGCCTCTTGCCTCCCAGTTATGACAACAAAAAATGTCTACATCAAAGGTCCCATAGGAATCAAATTGCCTCCAGTGGAGAACTACTGCTATAAAACATCAAGACTCATAAAAAAAAAAATACCCCATATGACCATTTTGTTTCTCACAATTCACAAGGTCACAGGCTGCACTCTGAACCCCAGCCCTTGCAAATGTCAGCCACAAGCACAAGGTGGAGGGGGTGGGGCAGACCCAGTCAGGGAAAATCCGCCATTATTAGCGGGAAAACAACTCCATGCTACATCCTTATCATAATGAGCTAATAGCACCACCCCTGAGTCTGACAAACATAATAAAAGAACAAAAGGACACATATAAAAAAAAAATGAAGCACACTGAATTCCTCTCTATCCTGTCCATCAAAAAAACGGCTAAATCTCAAACTTATGCCTTAATAATGGGCTTCTGATGATCATTAAAAGATTTTCAAAACAGAATTTTTCTATAGGAACCAGTCCATTTTCACTCTTTACAATTCAATTCATCTATTTAAAAACAAGACCTACAGCACACACACTTAGGCCCTTCTTGAGCTGAGGCCTCGTGGCTGTGCATATCCTCCCAGACTCTTCCATCAATACCTGAGTTATTGGTAGCACATTTTAACTGGAAATGATTTGTGACAGCTCATAAACAGCTCTAAATACAAACCATTGTCAAAGGAAGTATTAACAAATTTGTACTTCTAGAATTCCCACACAAGCAATTTTCTCATCATTCTGACAAGAGAAATGTTTAAGGAAAATGCAACAAACAGTTCCGATATCTATGGGCAATATTATCCAAATAAGTGCAACAATGTACATTAAACAGCTATTTCATTTTGGCAATATGAATTTCCTTTCACCCCAGCATGTGCACCTGCAACACTGGGTGCCAGATACCCGGGCTTCCCCTCTCCATTCACTCAACCACCACTTTTGACCTCCTTAGAAAAGAGAAGGCCCTCTATTGCATGCTGGCACACACTCCAGCTTACCAGGGATCTCATTTTCAAAGGGTTGTCTAAGAAAGCATCTACAGGGTGCCAGACTGCTGGAGATACTGTTGGCGGTGATCTGTAACTTGACCCTGTTCACAGTAGCTTGAAAGACCTGCTGGTATTCACTGGATTTAAACCCAGCAGCCCTGATAAAATGCTGACCTTGAAGCAAGAAGACTTCAGAAATGCTTTCAATTGTTCTCACTCAGTACTTCTCAAACTTCAAGGTGCACGAATCCTCTGAGGAACCTGTTAAAAGGTTCTAATTTGTGGATCGGGGTAAGGCTGACAAGTATGCACTTTAACCAGCATCACATGCGGGTATCTTAGATAACAAGGCCAGTAAAGGGACTCTAATTTCTACTCACAACATAGAGAGGACCCACCTCAAACAGAGGAGGATGTTTTTTAGAGGAAGGTAACAGCCAAACTTTCCATCCCCAAATTCAGAGCAATTCATGGATGTGAGCATTAAAACCTTGAGTGTACACACACAGCACCCTTTCTCCTAAGGAATCAAAGTACTTTAAATTGAATCTTTCTTGTAGAGAAACTTCATTTGATTTCAGAACAATTAACACCTACAACACCCTAAATAAGTGGTAAGCTGTTTTCTAAAAGGTTAGAGAGCACAAAGGTTGGGCAGAAACAAGATGACAACAAACACCAATAAAAGTCAGCCAAAATACTACTACTATAATTACGACTACAACTAATAATAATAATAATAATGATTTGTCTCCTCAAAATAACAATGATGATCAAAACTTCTTCTTCCCTAATCTTCCCCATCCTGATGAAAAATACTCCAGTTACAAAGGCAAACATTCTTTGAGCCCTCATCTTTCTCAGCTCTATGGAAACCCTCTCCACTCTACCTTCCAGATCCTGATTCATTCCATCCACCTGGACCACCCTGACTTGAGAACCATCATTTCTAGGGCCTCATTACTGCAACTGCCTCCTCCACCATCACCCCACTTCACCCCATTTCACTCCAGTCATGAAACTTAAGCCAAGCTCTGCTTCAAGCCTGGACTAGCCCCCTTTTCACCAGAACCCTATAGGACCACACACACTCCCACACACATACCTGACCTATCCCTCTCTCTTCCCCTTGTTCCTCTCCAGCCAGCCACATGACCTCAAATATTCCATGCAAGCTCTTGCCTCAATGCCTTTGCAGAGTTCCCCATGCCTAGAAATCTTCCCAAGTGCCTACACGGGTCACTCCCTTGGCTCCCTGCTCAAATATCACCTGACTGATGAGAACTTCCCTGACCCCCTCACACAGGACCCCACTTTATGTTAACAGTGGAGTTTGTTAAATTATAAGAATTGGGTTTTTTTCTTTCCAACGTTTTTTTTTTCATGCTTACTACTTGTGGTCATTTTTGTTTGGTGAGGTTCACTCCAGTTTAGAGTAGGGATACATCTAGTTCTAGAACAGTCATGAATGGAAGACAATATTGGATATATCTATAAGAGCAAACACTATAGCTGGAGTTTTAGGCCCAGCTATGCCCGAGATCAGCTGAGCGGCCTCAAAGCAGCCTTTGCCCTGTCTGTGCCAGCCATCCTCGTCTGTGCAAAGTGAGACCCTCCATGCTCTCTGCCCAGTCTTCACACTGTGGTCAAGTGAAAACAGAGCTAGTCATCCCACTGCTTCAAACCCTTCAATGGTTTTCCAAAGCCTACAAGATCCCACACAGTCTCAGAAGAGAAAACCCTGAACCAGCCTATGGGATACCCTGTCATCCGCCTGACCCCCACGCTCCCTCCTAGGTTGTTCCCCTGCCTCCACTGTGAGCACCTGTCCCCCGTTAGCTCTTTCACCACCTTCTGCCCAGGAAGTAGGGAACCTCTCTCACATTCATGCTTGCTTTGTGGGTTCTCCCCAGAGGCAATTCTACATATATTCACAGGACTCCTTGATCACTACATTCTCCCCACTTTACAGTCAGCTCCCAAAGCCAACTGGGCCAGGCCAAGCACACTGAGATGGTGAGTGAGCAGATGAGGTGGGTCATTAGAGACTCACTCAACAATCTCAGAGGAGGTGACACCTGTGTGTAAAGGGACATGTACAGCTCTGTGAGTAATCAAGAGCACTTGTGTTCCTTTCTACAGAAAAGTAATAAAAGTATGATTGATTCTGATTGTTAGATCTTTAAGAGAATATCAAAAGCCTATTTTGAATTCCAGGTTTTTCTGTTTTTGAATACATTCCTTCTTCTCTGTCTCTGTCCCTCTCCCTTTCTTATTTGCAGAACTCACAAATACACATAATACCTCCTATTATAAATTAACTCCATCAGCACCATGTGTCATAATCTGTCCCAAAAGGAATCTTGCCTGCTCATATTAAAATAGTCATAAGAAAGACTTATTAACCATCCTAATGCTAGTTTACTCTGCAGGCTTAGGAATTCCTTCAAACAGTTGGAGGAAAGAAGAAAAAAGGGATTTTTTAAATATTGCTCTTCCTCACTTCATATTACATCTCTAAAAAAAAATGGGGTCAATGACATTCAGTAAACAGCCTAAGCACGCTCATGCTGAGAACAGCAGAAGCATATGAAAATGTTTCTGGCTTTCCTCACAACGACTGACTCTGGTTACTTGCAGGCTCTGGTTCCTGCTGCCTATTTCCCCAGGACTACAGCTATCCTATGTCCCAGTACCTTTGTCTCACTGCTTTTTTTCTCCTGTGGCACTTCCCGGCACAAACAGAACATCAAGACTGAAGACAGCCACAACCTAGGGCTCCTCTGGGATGAGGCCCAACAGTCTGACCCCTCATCCAGAGCCCAGGCCAGGCGCAGGGCCTAGAGATCACTCAGACTTGGGAGAAGGGGTGAGGGAGGTGGTATGCCAGGAGTGAGCAAGCCTGGACCCTGGACCCTCTGGTTGCTCCAACTGCCAAACAAGCCTGAGTTTGTCTCACGCCATCTGTTCCCTGAGGTCTTATGGTGTAGGCAGTGGTTTGGAAAACTAGCAAAAGACCAAGACAAAAAAAAATAATAATAAACAGAAGAAAAATTTGACAAGATTATATGGATACTATTCTAGGAACAAAGATTGCCTCTCTGCAGGGGCCCAAATTCAGATATCCTTATGTAGACGTGACTGTGGATATGGAGGAAGATGGCAGAGGAGGCTGTTTCTAAAATTTCACATAAACCTTACTTACAATGTCAGCCAATGGCATCTCAGTTTTTCCCATTGGCTCCTCTGCATTTTTCAGTGATCTTCACATTACACAATTCAGATATCTGCCATGGTCATCAGTCATCTCTGAGATCCCACCCTGTTAAGTGAGGACTGACTGATTCACGTGCAGACACCACTGAGATACAGCGTCACATTTTTATGTGACAGATACACAAAACGATGCATCAACGTCTACCTGTAATTAATTTTTTAAATGACTAAGTACAGAGGTCAGACCTTGTGACTCACATCTACAGCAGTCCCAGTGCCTAACACTGCGCTGGGGACCCACCAAGTTCCAATGGAACAACTGTAGTGCCAATATCATCATCTGTCTTGGGTTTTTATTCATAATTGTAAAAATTAAGCAATAAATACTGTAATTATATCATGTGTGTATCAAAGTCAACCTGAGGTTAGCCACCTGGTCAGCCCCAGGTCCCCTAACACTGGCAGCACCGGCAGTAAGCAAAGTAACTAATTGTTGAAATAATAAATGCATATTTTCATTTGAGCTTCAGCAATAATAGTTTTTCATTAAAAACTTTATTTACAGAAAAGAGAATTATTCCAACATAAAGAGACATTACAACACATACTGTTTCTCATTGGAAGACCCAAATCCCCTTCAAAATCATATTTCTAAAGAACCACAAAAATAACGTTCTTTTCAATTTGCCTCATTTAGTCACTGGGGTTGAGTTTTCATATAAGCCACTAACTTGTTTTGAAGACCAGTAAGAAAGGCATCTTAGTCTCTTCCAGTAGCCAGCCAAAAAGGTCAGGAATGACACATTTGGGTTAAACAATTATTCCTCAAGACACTTTCTCCATGAAATGTAAATAACCCAAAGGGATCAACAGTGGAAATACTAATAGCTATTAACACCTTGGTGTGAAGCAGCTTAACAATGAAACCCATAAACCTATTTATTAGTAGATTGGTTGTTCATTCATTCATTCAACAGTTACCAGATAATGCTTAATTGGGGTAATAATGACTGTGATGGTCACCAGCCAATAATTAGGAAAAGCTACAAGAAAGACAGCTCTGCCAAGAGAAAGGAGTACATTTGGAGCAAGGGGGTAACTTCAACTCTTTGGCATTTGAAGGTAAGATAAAGATCCTGGGCACCTCAGGAAAGGCTGAATATGGTAATAAGACAGTGGTTCTCCTATTAGACTCTCTACTTTAGTCTGGCTCTTACAATCACATATCTCCAGAAAAGTGAAATTATGTGGAGTTGGAGAGGTTTTTCTGAATAGGAGGGTCTTACAGAATGATAAACATAACATGAAGTGATGAAGAAAGGCTCCGGAGTGTGTTGGCCAACAGATCCCATTGCCTATCCCTTGCACTGGGAGCATTTTTCTTGGAAACTGTGGCAGAAAGCAGGGAAATTATCAAATCCAGTTCTCATTTAAATGTGCTCTCAGTAGCAACTCCAGAGCCTTAGGAAGGGACCACGTGATGACAAACAACAAGCATGCAGCCAGGTACGATCTCTGCAGACCTAATACACACACGTGAAGGTTACTGCTGAGGGTCACAATCACTCATTTCAGGCCAACTTATTAAATAGGAAATGAGAATTGGTGGAGAAAGAAGAAGTAAGATTAGACATATGTTGATCATGCTTGAGAATGAAATTCACCATACTGTTCTCTACTTTTATAGAGTTTGAAATTTTACCATAATAAAAAGTTAAAAATAAAATCGTTTAAAGAATAAAAAAGAGCAGCGGCTAAATGCATCGTGGCATATTGGTTTGGATCTAGGAAGAGAAAAAGGACGTTACTAGAAAATCTGATGAATCCAAATGAAGTCTGTGGTTTCAGTTAGCAGTTCTGTACCAACACTAATTTGATATGTGATCAAATTATCACAATGTTAATGTGGTAAGTGTGTGTAGCTGAGTAAAATGTTAATATGGGCTCAGCTTGGTGATACTGCGGGTTCCACTCCAGACTATGACAATCGAATGAGTATTGCAATAAAGCAAGTCCTAATCTTTTTGCTAGTTGAAGGTCTTGCCTTGCATTTGTAAAAATCCTAACATCTGCGAAGCACAATAAGGCAATGCGCAATAAGACAACTTCCCCTAATGCAGGCATGCCTGCATTAGGGGAAGTTGGATTAAGGGCTCATGAGAACTCTGCACTATCTTTGCAATTCGTCTATAAATCTGCAATAATTTCAAAATAATTGAAAAAACTTTTTTAAAAGCAGTGGCTCAAAGCCTTTCTATAGCCCACACATATCTAAGGATTGTGGACAGGAGAAGGATATGGATTTTTAAATCCTGTAGCTTGAAAATGTAACCCAGAATAACCACTACCTCCTGGCTTCTAAAAAGCTAGCCAGGTTGAAATTTAAAAGACTGTCAGTGAGAACGGATGTGTTTCTAATTATGACATTTAGAGTTCTTGAGTTTGCTCCAGGTTTCTTTAGTCTTTAGCATGCCATCACTACATTTGTGTGCAATGAATACAAATTTGTTATTAGGAAAAAATTTTTCAAGTGCTTGTGGATAAAAATGCATAACAGATTTTCAGGAACAAAACATAGTTTTAAAAATCTCAAGTTATCAATCACTTGTGATCTACCTGCAAGACTGTTTAGCCTTGAGGTTATTAAGTGTAAATATTCACATTTCTAAGTGTAACTGATAGAACGTCAGTAGTGCAGACCACTCCAAATAAACTGGCTAAATGTTGTAGTAGGAAAAGACAGCCTCTGACACAGCTCACTCCACAGATCATCTTTGGAGCCCAATTTCCCAAAACAATGACAAAACAGGAAATTCTATTACTGTGGATCACGCTTCTTCATAGAGCCCTGCCCATTCTAATACCTACTCCAGCCAATAAGCAATGGGCCAGTCACCAGTAATGGCTGCAGCATCTGCGTTTCATATTTATGGCAGGGACCAACTAAAAGGAAGCAAATGCACATAACCTCGGTATATGCACACTCATCAATAATAAATTGCTTTCCCTCTCCTCATCGCCAATGAAGCAGTTTACAGAAACCTAACCAAATAATTCTGTCAGTGATTTAGACAATTGGCGTGGGAGAACTCCACACACATCTTAAACTCGGGGCTACAGAAACACAATGAATGCACATCCCAGGTACAGGCAGCTGAGGTCCTCAGGGCCGGGACCCGTGGGCACAGTTTGATCTTAATATGGGTGAAAACAGGTAGAGCTTGAGAGCAATAATGGCTACAGACTACTTGGACCTCTGCAGGCTGCCAGTACAGCATCCTATGCCATTAGCTCCTTAGTGACTGCTTTATGGTTATTTTAGACAATGCGGGTTATCTGAATTTATCAGTGCTCATGTACTTTAATTAGCCTCTAAAAACACAGGGCCCAACCTTCATGCCTATCTTTGTTCACACACTGAACCCATTTTTAACAATGCATTTTTAATTAACTCTTGAGCATCTACTTATACATCTATTAGTGCCTGCCTTATAATTCCAGGCAGAGACACACTCTGTAGAAAAGAGTAATGACAGCAACAGTGTTCTGAGCCCTGAGCCCCACTGCATGCTGGACACATGCTCAGCACTCTGCATGCCCTGTCCCTGAGTCCTCCCACTGGGCCACAAGTAAGTAGAGGCAGAAGCCACAGAGAAACGGGTAAAGAAGAGGCCCACACTCACATCTGAGTAGAGCTGTAAGGGCCTCTGCTCCTTTACCCTCATCAGGAGGCCAAGAACTGCCATCTGTACATGTGATTTGAGAAACATCACTTTTCTTCGCCCTTCTTGAAACAGGAACCATCATACTGTCTGCTCCCATCCTATTTGGAGAACAATCCTTAGATATGTGTGGGCTATAGAAAGACATTGAGCCAGGGTCCAAAATGTAGGCTGGAGGGACAGAGCCAACTCCTTCCTGCCCTGTGACTTGAGTGAGTCACTCAACCTCTCTGGTTTTCAGTTTCTACATTTGGAAAGAGCGGATGACAATAATATCTGTATAGTAAGCATTTGGCAAAGTCTTACATGAATATTAATTAGGAGTAGTAGTATTTTCTGTTAGAATAAACTCAGCAAAAACTTTAGGCAGCCCCCAAAATTGGCATTGCTAAACCCAATGCACAAATAAAAAAGTCCCCTGTCACTTACTTGTCTCACCTTGAATCTGCCCCATTATCCCTTGGGATTGAATAAGGATTTGCTAATCGTGAAGCCAGGGTGGTATTAAGCATGGCCCCTGTGGTTTGGGGCCACAGCACAGTCAGCCCTTCCTGGGTTTGGGACAGACTAAGTGACACACATGGTGCAAGTCCAGGGACATGTGGTCTTGAACAGTCAGAGTCACTCCTGCATACGTACTTCATGCATATTATTTGCCTCCAAAATCGTTTCTCAACATTTTCATCTTATGGCACTGACTCAGGCACAGCTCCACTTACAGAAACCCATCACCTCCACCATATGTCTACGAATCTGAGATAGATGATAATATTCTCCAAGAATCTTGTATGCATAAAAGGTAACACCCCCTCCAAAATGATTAGGTTCCAAAGACACAATTAATTCACGTGCTTTTGTTTGTTTCTTCCAAAAGATTGCTTATGACACATATGATACATGTTTCCAAAATATTTATTAAATTTAACTTTAAAATGAGTACTCCCATCCATCTAGTAGATAGAAAATCCCAACCATAGGGTCAATCTATAAGCTCTCCTAGAAGCTCAAACTTCACACAGGAATACTCCAACATAATACTTGCTGTGTCTGGCTCCTCCACTACAGTCATGGCCAGTCCTCACAACTAATCAGCCTGAGAGTCACTCCCTCCCACTGACATGCAAACAGCAACTGAGGCTCAACTACAACAGGAGGGCACACACAGCTCACACAAGGAACATACCTGGAACATCCAGCTCAAGTGACTGGGGAGACTGTGCCACTGGGCTCCATTGGACACCTACAACATAAGGCCACTCTACTAAGAACAGAAGACATAGCAGCCCTACCTAATACATAAAAACAAACAAAAGGAGGCAGCCAAAATGGAGAGACGAAGAAACATGTCCCAGATGAAAGAACAGAACAAAGCTCCAGAAAAAGAACTAAGCAAAATGGAGACAGGCAATCTACCAGGGGTTATAAAGGAGACTCGATGATCTCAATGAGAACTTCAGCAAAGAGTCAGAACATAAAAATGGAGATAGAAAACGTAAAAAGGACCAGTTAGAAATGAAAAATAATGTAACTTAAATGAAGAATACATTACAGAGAATCGATAGGAGCTTACGTAAAGCAGAAGATGGAATCAGCTATTTGAAAGGTAAGGGAGCAGAAAACACCCAATCAGAATAGTATGAACAACAACAAAAATTTTTTTTTAATGAAGACAGTTTAAGAGACCTCTAGGACAACATCAAGAATATCAACATTCACATCTAGAGGTACCAGAAGGAGAAGAGAGACAGCAAGGGATTGAAAACCTATTCGAAGAAATAATGACAGAAAACCTCCCAGGCATGGCAAACAAAATAGACATACAAGTCCAGGAAGCACAGAGAGTCCCAAACAAGATGAACCCAAAGAGGCCCACACCAAGGCACATCATATTTAAAATGCCAAAGAGAGAATCTTAAAAGCAGCAAGAGAAAAGCAGTCAGTTACCTACAAGGAAGCTCCTATGAGACTGTAAGCTGATTTCTCGACAGAAACTTTGCAGGCCAGAAGGGACTTACACAAAAAATTTCAAGTGATGAAAAGCAATGACCTACAAACAAGATTACTCTACCCAGCAGAGCTAACATTTAGAATCAAAGGACAGATAAAGAGCTTCCCAGACAAGAAAAAGTGAAAGGAGTTCATTACCACCAAACCAGTATTAAAAGAAACGTGAAAGGGACGTCTTTAAGAAGAAGGAGAAAAAGACCAGAAACATGAAGAATAAAATAGCAATATCTATCAATAATCATATCTATCAATAAAAGACTTTAAAACAAGAGACATAGACACAGCAATTCCACTTCTGGGGATTTATCAGAAGAAACCCAAAACACTACTTCAAAGGGACATGTGCATCCACATGTTCATTGCAGCATTATTTACAACAGCCAAGTTATGGAAGGAACCTAATTGTCCATCAGTAGATGAATGGATAAAGAAGAGGTCACACAAGGGAACATTACTCAGCCACAAAAAAGAATGAAATCTCGCCATCTGCAACAGCATGGATGGACCCAGAGGGTACTGTGCTGAGTGAAGTAAGTCAGATAGAAAAAGACAAATGTCATGATTTCACTTACATGTGGAATCTAGAGATCAAGATAAACAAACAAACAAAACCGAAACAAGCCTATAGATACAGAGAGCATTTTGATTGCTGTAGGATTGTGAGACGAATTTAGGGAGAAGGTGGACAGGGAGGGGATTAAGAGGTACAAATCGGTAGTTACAAAATAGTCATGGAGCTGTAGAGTATAATAGCATGGTGAATATAGTCAGCAGTCTTATAATAACTATGTATTTTGTCAGTGGGTACCGGATTTACCAGGGTGCTCACTTGTTAAGTTTAATATAAAAGTCTAATCACTATGTTTTATACCTGAAACTAATATAATATTGTATGTCAACTGTAATTGAAACAAAAAATATTTTTAAAGAGACTTGCTGTATGCATGTACACGCACGGATGTGTATATCTGAATGAGCATGTGTGTGTGTGTGTGTGTGTGTGTGTGTGTGTGGAAAATATGAGGAGAGACCTAAGTTTTGATGTTAACACTTGTACGTATAAATATAAGTGATTATATTAACCACAGTATACTCCATGTAGGTCAATAAATAATTTCAAAAGGTTTCAAAGGTTAATTAGTAACTATAATAACCAAAAAGAGAAGCACAGGGAGCCTTTACCCTACTATTAATATAATTTATTCTTGGCAATTAAGTTTAATAAGTGATAGAAAGGTGGGTGGAGTTGGGTAGGGTGGATGAATGGGTGGGTGAGTGGGTAGATGGATGAATAGATTTTCTAGTGCATCCCCATATTTTGTCTCATTTTTCCTCCTGGCAATTTGAGAGACGTTATTATGCCCACTCTGCAGAAGTTAGTAAGTGCCCAAGGTTGAGCTAGAAGTGGCAGAGGCCAGGGGACAGCTCCGGCGCCCTGCCCTCAGACCATGCAGGCTCATGACAAGGTGGCCTCACCCCTTTAAAAGTCGAGTTGTAAAGTGTTCTCAAAGAAAACATGGCCTGCTTGGAAAATTAAGATCAGCTGAGGTCAGACACAAAGACTCCAAGTGCTTCCAGAATAAAAGAGAGCCCAGAGACACTCATATAAGGGATGCAGAAATGAGGAATGTGGGAACAAAGGCAAAAAGAACAAGCAAACACTAAGCCTCTCAGACAAGCAGATGAGATGCTCCCAGCAAAATGAAGAAGAAAGCAAGCTAGCACTGCTGCTCCTGATAAATAAAATGACTGAATAAGATGACAGTGCTAATTTGGAGCTAATGGGGGCTCTAATTGTTTAACAGCTGAAATTAAATTGGGACAAGAGGGGTCAGAGCTGAGAGGAAGGCCACACAAAACTGTTAGATGAGATTAAAATAAACTACTTGAAAATTACTTTAATTATTATCCTTTATAAAACAATACACCGTCTGCATTCAGTTCTTTTTCTACACACTATATAAACTACATAGTATTCCAGGATTACCATATTTTAAAAAGTAAAATATTATCAATCTCTATTATGGTTGTGAAAAATCCATTTCTTAAAGAAAATCATTAATAAGTGCTTAAAAGTCTGTATAGCTCTTACCTGCCCTACGGTACTTAGATGTTACTAATCACCCAAACACAGCTCCAGGCCTGAATCAAAACGCCAGTAGAAATTAGACAACCTCCTTAGAGCAGCACATCCTAAAACCTTAACCCCTTAACTGTAAAAGAAATGTGAACTGGTATTAGGATGACTTGAAATTTACTCCTCTTGGGTGAAACTTGAAATACTAAAATTTCTGAATGAAATTATCTCGATGGACCTTCCTGGACACTTGTAAATAAAGGATTCCTGTAAGTCAATATGTTTGAATTACTTCTTTGATTAATAAAGCCATGTTCAAACTCTTATTTTCTTTGTCTTAAAACTCTCAATCTCTTATTATTTTTTAACAATAGATGTTTTTCTGTAGCTGTCTTTAAACCACTTTTAGAAGGAAGCTGGGCATGCATGGAGAAATAACCAGAATGCAACTGGTGCATGAGGAATGAATCTAAGATCTCCTATGGGATGTACTCTCTGATAGAGACACTGTACTGAGCTACTCTCAAATGTGATGAAACTAGACAGTGGGGCCTGAGCCCTATTCTTACAGCAAAGGGTGACAAGCAACAGAAGTCATACAAGGTCGTCCTGTCTCCTGCCAGTGGCAAAGAGTATGGATGTAACAATCATCCATTTTTCCAGAAACCAAACCTATTGTGACCTCTGCGCTACATGAGATTCTCTGGAAAATAAACCCTGCAACATTTAATTACAGTTAAACACAGAGATAGATGAAAATGGGGTAGTTGTCTTTATAAACCCAGCCTCCAGCAAGAGTGGTTTCGATGTAGGATTTCCTTAACCATGACCCATGGAACCAGCATCCAGAAGGGTCCAACATGAGGTGAACAGGGGGAAGTGATGGAGGAGCAGCATTTTGCTGTTGAAGGAAGAGTACTTAGCAGTGCCACTTCAGAAGAAAATACTAACATTTGGCAGGTCACCCTTGCGCTGGCCAATTGCTCAGTCAGGGTGAGAAGCTGTGAGGCCGGCTAACCATCAAGGCCCACAAATAGCAGCCTTTTGGCAAGAAGGTCTTGGGGCCTGAATTCACCACTGCTCCTTCTGCTCCCAATGTTTGACCCTCAGACACACACATAGTCTGACCACACTGAAGTTGATTTACCTTAGATTTTGCTGTCTATCTCCAGGCAAGATTCCTGCCTCATCTCAGTTCACAAAGTAGTAATACCTTATTTTGCAGTGACAATGAATGTTAGAATTGCCGAAGAGCCTCAGAGAAGTTGCCCCTGAAAAATATTCTAGCTGAATTCGTGTATACACAGACACTGATAGAAAATCACACAGGAAGTACTATGGCCAGTGTTGAACTTTACATATCTTTGGGTCCTCATAAACTAGCACAGTGCCACATGAGGTGCCCAGTAGGACACTAATAAAGGAGTAGGGGACCAAGTCTACCAAAGCAGAGTTGATTCCTTAGGCTAAAAGCATGAGACTAGACCATACTCTGTCATTATCCCCAATGCTGCTGTGTCTCATCTAGCCATTCCCTCAGCAGTCACAGAAGACCTATTATGCTCGAGGCCCTGTGTTGAGAATTTGGAATATAAAAGTGCACAGTACAGACTTTGACGGCTCAGAGTTCATAGTCTATGGGGAAGGCAGGTGTGACACGCACACATAGTGCATGCACGCACACGTACTAGTGCAAGTGTGTGTGTACACACACTACAACAAAACTCTGAGGAAGCACAGGGGAGGGAGGGAGGGAACATGTCAACCTAGGATGCAGATATCACTCTGGAGAGCCCCAAGGGAAGAGGGAAAGTGAAGTAGCACCTCCCGGTCCAAGAACAAAGAGGAAGGCCAAGAGTGTAGGGAGTGACAACCTGGAGAAGGGCACTGGCTCACAGGATATTTGGGCCCAGGGAGCTACACCTGAAGCTCACAGCAGCTACTAGACCAGAAGCTGAGCTGTCAGCCAGCTGGACCACATGAGGCTGAGGTGCCCTGGTTGCTCCATTTGTAAAGGAACCTGCGACTCTTCCAAAAGCACCCTGACCATGTGTACATGGCCCATCTCCATCATCGAAATGTGTCTGAGTTGAGTTTCTTAAAACACTAACCTATTTAACTACCAAGCAGTGAGTTTCTGTGTGCAAGGCTGTCTAAACACTGAAAGCCAAAGAAATATTGATATGCTTATGAACTCCCTTCATTGGCCAAACAGGAGCAGCCCCTGACACTGGCATAGGGAGAGCTTGCAGTGCCAAATACTGCAAACATACACACCCAGCTCCAGAACCAGTCAAGGCCAGCCCTGGGAGGGACAACTACAGCCACAGCCTTTTCTAGTAAGGTAGCTAGTGTGCAGCCATGTGATGGGATACACAGTGGAGCGCCTGGAGACACGCCAGCCAGCGACACAGGCTCCACTCCTCTCAGGGCCACCAAGATGAGTGAGACTCCCATGTCATGTCCCTGGTTCCACATTGCTCCAGTCTGGGATTTAAAGTGTAATGAATTCAGTGTGAAAAGAGAGCACAGCCTTTCTGAGATGATTTAAAAAGTCCCTTGGTGGATGGCTGGCCGAAAACCCCTTTTGATAACCACTACTTTCGTTTGCTATAAGACTATACAAATCATTAATACCTGTAATTCATCCTAACTAATCAAAATTCATACTAGTTAATTCACCAGCTAATTAGAATTTAAAAGAGCACGGTTGCCATTCAGGCCAGCTCATTTAAGAGCTATTGAAATCCTTACACAAGAGGTAGGTGAAAAGGGAGAACTGAGTCTGTTTAAACTTCTAAGTGGTCCCTTCAATACCCTTTGTCTGCTCAAATCCTGTAGCTCAGTAGGCTAATCTCATTGGATTAGCTGCATTAACATCTCCAACATCCCGTCCCCCTCCACCCCCGCACCCCCTCACCAGGCCCCCCACCAGCAAACTGGGTCCCAGGACACAAATGTTCTATCCGACCCACGGTTACAAGCAGCAATCTTTCTACTCACAGTATGTGCAGAAACTGTCACATGAGCTCTGCTGGGGTGGAAGTGGAGCCAGTGGGTCGTGGGTGGGGCATTTCCACAGTGGCCTTCACCAAGTAGTCTAAGAGCCACCTGAAACCAGTTTTATAAATATTATCTCCACAGTTCGAACACAGGCACAGTCACCAGGCCTATAGACTTTAGTCCTATGGAAGCCCGCCTCAGGCATCACTTTGTTTAGTTTCTCCAGGACCCTTTGGTGCTCATTTTAGCAGAGATTGGAACCCAGGATAGTGGGCTGCCTACTGGCACATGTCTCTTGCTCACCCTTTTCTCTTAACTAACCAGCAACTCTCTGAATGACCATGATGCCTGACCCAGGGCAGTCAAGCAATAGTGTCCGCTAAAGGAATGAATTGATCCTGAGCTGCTCAGGAGGCAACACCACTTGGAGACAGAGCTGGGAACAAGAATCCATATTTCCTGAATGTCTTCCAACAGCTTTTTCCACCAAGCCAAATCACCCTAGTTCCACTTAGCCCTGGGGCTAGGAGTGAAATTATCATCTCTATCTCCAAGGCAAACAAAATGGCATGCCAGCCAGTCATTGTCCACAAGCCCATTAATCGCAGTAACCTTCCTTGTACCAGGCATCTAAACTAGAAGCTGTAGGTGCTAACAGGCTGTTCCTGGTGACTTCATGAAGCCATATGCTATCATATCACTAGAGAAAATGGGCAGGATACAGCAGGACACCCAGTGACCAGGGGTCAGGACATGGGGTCGATGTACCTTCCAAGAACCTAGTCCTCCACTTCTCAAAGCAAACACCTGAACCATCTTCTCTGACAGTCACAATCGCCTTAGGAGAAAGCAAGTGTCGCCACCTCCATTTTCCAGATGAGGGAACTAGAAATCAGACTGGGCTAAGACCACACCCTCAAATAAGAGCAAGAGCAGCACCAACATGGGGATCTCCTGACATCTATGCCAGTGCCCCAACCAGGGTTCTGAGAATGCCACCTGATTCCAACCAGCTAGCTGCCAGGCATCCCCAGGCTAGCATCTCCACCACTACATTAGCCCTGCAAGTGCTCCAGTGAAAACCAAGGACCCACAAAGAGAAAGCAGACTGCTTTTCTTATCACTTCGTTTTATTCTCTGTTAAATGTAAAACTGAACTTTATTTGAATCCATTGTCTCCATCATGACCCCAGCGCAGAATGTGATAACCTTATCTCTAATTGAGTTGGGGCCATACTGGTTCTAAGTAAATACATGAAGGAAGGAGACCACGAATTCAAGTGCAGAGCAAAGGGAAATGAAAAGGGTGCCTCTGAGAGAGATGTCGGCACTTCTGCAGAAGAAATTTAACTCCAACTGTAATAAAAGTGCAACACTGTGCACCCTATTCAGGAAATCTCCCCACTCCACCGGCGAAGACAGAGACCCTTCAGGCCGTAAGTAACACACAGAGTCCCACGGGTGACGACAGGCACAGAACTGTCAGGGGCTGCGAAATACAGTCTAGAATGTGTTCCTGCTATTAGATCAAAGCTAAATGACAATTTAAGGAGGTGGAAGATGGGATCGTGATTCTATGCGTAATTGTTTCCACATCTAATGAGAAACTCTGCTGTGCGTAGGACTGCCCAGCTTGGCTCAGGGAGCATGCGGTGCCAGATGGAACCACTCTCTGTAGAAAGTAAACCTTACCATCCCCATAGCAACTTCATCCGTGCTTCCAAAATGCTTAAAAAGACACACATCAAATTATTTTCCACAATTTTCAGAAACTGACTTTTTATTCCACACCCTGAGGAAATAAAAGACTAGGAGTATTCTTGGTATAAAAATGATCATTGTAGGAAATATGGAAAAGATTAAAAGGGAGGTTTTTTTTTTTTTCCCCCATCACCCATGGTGCTACTCAGGAGACACGTATTTGTAATGTCCTGGTACATCTCCTCCAGTCTGTTTTCTAGGTGAAGGTGTGTGCACTAATGTCATTCAAACCAGAGATTCCTGAGGAAGACAAAGATTGGAACTCAACCCTCAAGAAAACCCACCTGACCTGGAGTGGACGTGCGCCACCACTGTTGGGGCAGATTGTAAACTATCCTCTGGATGGGAGGCTGAAGGAAGACCTGGACCTATCCAAGGCTGACCTCATCTGCACACAAGGCTAGCATGTGAAGATCTACCACACGCAGGCTGAAAACCATTAGTGGAAGTGCACTGCTCTCCCACTCACCACTACTTAGAATCTGTCTTATTCAGGTTTTTTCCCCATTACAGTGGGTACTTAGTTTTTGCACTCTTGTGGACTTTAAATGCAAGGCAACAAAATGAAACTCAAGAAGATATGTCTAATACCAGAATAAAAGCACAGTCAGATGTCTGGAAATGAGTCAGACTTCCAGGTAACTGTCAAACATTTAGTCTTCTGTGAAAAGATGGGAAAAAAGGATTCACAGACCATAATTTTCTCTACTTTGAACTTTTCCTGATCCCAAGAACAGAAGAAAACAGCTGAGGGGAACCAAGATTATAACAGACATGTCTTATCTAAAAAGAAAACATCTACCTGTGATGATGTTAATAAAATTAATAAATCTGCTGATCTTTCACAGCTTCATAAATTTACTTAAAACATGTAAATAATATCTAATTTATCCATAATTTATTTAGCCAGCAAGTTAAATTTGGGGGAGGAGATAGGAAGGGCAAGAGTTTGTCCTGAAAACAATTGCTTCTAGTGGCTCCTAGTAGGTAGTTTACTTTTGGGGGTGGGGAAAACAGTAAAATAAATGTTAACATAGGTGAGGAGAAAAACCTAAGGGAGTTTTGGGAGGTGGGAGGGAATCATGATATCACTGAGATGTGCCTGCCTTCTCCTCATCCCTTTTACTTCGGTGGCTGCACTTTAGCCTCGCCCACAGGAAGTTCTCTGTGCACAAAGGTCTGATCTAACCCATGGTGACTGAGGTGAGACACCCAGCACTCATTCCTGCTCCCACGCAGGTGTAGAGAGGAAGGAGGGAGCAGACAGCTGGCCCAGAGCCCAGAACCATGCTGCCCACTCTCCTCCTCAGGCAGTGGGCCCCAATCCTGCCCTCATTTGGTCATGTGGCTATGCTATGGTCTCTGGGCTGCCTCTGGGTCCCTCCCAGAAGGAAGGACAAGAGAACAACATTCCTGCCTCCTGCACTTACTTTCAAGTGAGGGAGGTAACTAACAGGCACTTATGGAACGGACAGAGAAAAAAAACAGGACAGGGTCTGGGCAGGGCCCAAGGTCAGGGATGGCCTCTTGCAGAGTGACACCTGACAGAGGCGTGAATAAAGAGAGGGAACAGACTCCCCGCCCCCATAGGGGAAGGATGTCAGCATCGCAGCCACAAAGGCCCTATGGGGAATAGGATGGTGAGGAGCCTTGGGGATGGGCAAACACCAGACTCCTCTGCCCCAGGCAGAGGCGCAGTGCAATTGCTGGAATCGCCTGGCTGCTGGGCTGAAACTACCCTCTGTGGTGGAAGAAGTGTGGCCGGCCAGTCAGAAGACGCTGGCATGGGCCGGTTAAGGGGCACAACGAACTGCTAGAGGCAGTGACAAGACAAGTGACCAGATATGGGGCAGACTTTGAAGGCAGAACAGGATTTGTTAATGGATTTAGATGGGCTATGAAAAAAAAATCAAGGAGAGCTCCAAGATGTGTGGCCTGAATAACTGAGCAGATGGCAATGCTGCTACTGAGATGGGACAGCAAAGGGAAGGTGTAGGGTAAACGAGGGGAGAGTGTGGAGGGAAATGGGACAGAGGGGGCCGGTGGGTGGAGAAACAGCTGTGAGGGCAGGTATGGAGGGGATCAGGACATTATTTTTAAACATGGGCTTGGAGATGCCCATTGGACAAGAGAGATGCCCAATAAGCAGTCAGATATGAGTTTGGAGCTCAGAGTTCAAGGACAGGATAAATAGATAACCAATTTCAATACATGCAACAGAATTCTGCCTCTAAGCTTTCTGGATGTGAGTAGAAGGTTCTTGGTCCACTGACAGACTCTACTAAAGGCTGACTGTCAGAGCAACCATACCTCCTTGGCAGCTTTACTTGGCAGGCCATACCCAAACACACCCTGCCTAGAGAAGGTTGTCAGTAAAACTGCCTCAGAGACAACAATAAACAGGTCACAGAATGGAGAGGGCACTTGGTTCTTCAGCCAGCTCTCAACAGCGGCCATTGAATTTTTTGCTGGGCTCTCTGCTCAGTGTTCCTCTGTCAACTCTAATAACAAGCCAGAAAGGCCTGCTGACATCTTGCCATCTCCTCTCCACAGTGAATGAGCCAATGAAGTTAACAGATGAACCTTATCACTCTGTTATCCAACAGCAGAGGGTATATCTGAATTGGTACAAAGGACAAGTTCACTTTCTAAGCACGGAAAGAGCACATCTCATCAGCATCATCCTCCCGGGCAGATGCCTTCCTCAGAGGCAGGGCCATGTTAGTATAAGCTCGCCACTTGACCTCCCATGGCAACTCCAGAGGACACCTCTGCTGTAGTTTTTAGTCCTTCTTAATCAAACAAACCAACGACCCAAGGAAATCAGAAAGCACTTCATTTGCCACCTAAGCTATTTAACAATACCTAAACCCTTGTTAATGGTGTCCAACCTAGGGAAAGCCAGCAGACTCCCCAGTGTCTGTCTCTGTCATCAGCTCAGGATACAGAGGCTGGTTTCCACATGTGGTTTTGGTGAGAGTGACTCAGACACGGCACCTCTGAGGTCCCTGGAGGAGAGAACAGGAAACAGCAGAGCAAGTACAAGGGCAATGTGAATGCCTTCCACTTGGAATACAAGAAGAGAGCAGAACACTCAGCACCCACAGTAAAGAAGCAGAGCAGAGCACAAAAGTGAAGGGACAAGCAGAGAAAAAGGAGCCGCTAGAGGCAGAAGCCCCGCAGGGCTAGGTGGCCAGGCGTCCACCCGGGGCTGAGGCCCAGAGGCAGCAGCATTATGGAACCCCACGGGGAATGAAAACTGTTTTGCTAAAAGGGGAGAGACAGAACTGATGGTAACTTGTTTCCATGGCTGAACAAATTGATATCATGACAGAAGCCAAAATCAGCTTGAGAAAAAAGCAGCACAGGCCCCAAGTGCACTAGACCCATAGCAGGCGAGAAGCGGCTGTGCTGGAATCCCACTGTCACCACCAGGCAATATTTAGCTTTGCCAGATCTACAACGGTTTTTGAATCGCCACTAAGTACTCACCAGCAAACCTTCCTTTAACAAAGAAAGACGAGAGCAGGCTCCTGCACCCACCCTGGCCTGCCCTCGCACTCCACGTCAGTGACATCTCCATTCTGCACAATCCACATGGGAAAGGGCTGCACAGTTTGACTGTATTTTTTAATTCAATTTTTAGTGTTTTATCCTAATCTCTCAAAATTATGTCGACTGTGTACCTGGCCAGCCAGCAAGCTGCAAAGCCTTGGTCTCAGCAACTTTCAGAAAATGCCCTGCTGTATGGTGTGGATAATAAGGCATCTCTTTCCAATTAGGTTTTGCACATTTAAATAAACTCCAATCTGAATTCCACATTCAGTTAATAGCCACATTAGAGAAGAATAAGGAACAAACCTGTCAATTATAATTCTATGTACATTTCATTAATTATTAGATTTTGTCTATGAAGAACTTTAAAAAGTTACAAATGTTTTGCAAATAGAACACATTATTATTACCATGTGAAAGTAATAAACCTGGCTTCCTGGTGTGAACTACATGGAATATAAAATTTAAGCATTTTGTGAAATGTGAATAAATATAGAGTGTTAAAAAACTGTGGTCAAGACAGAGTCTCCAGTGCAAACAAGTAGATACGAAAATAGGTAGGAGGAAGGTGTCCCAACAGGCATGTTTTTCTTCACCATTACTGGCTGTTGATTTGGTGTTCAGCAAAGATGAGAGGAAACACTCCATAGCAGAATGAGTCTTGCCTACCCTAATCCAGGGCCATGATGCAACAAGAACAATAACCATGGCAATAGCTAACATTTATTCGGCTCTAACCATAACAGTGTCTTCACCAAACACACCTCTGTGTTGCCTGCCTTTATTCACACTGACAGCCAGCCCTCTTCTTCCCATCGTTGCCTATCTATCATCTGAGACACGTTTTTCTCACAAAACCTGAGCTGAACCTTCTCACCCTTCCACACGACCCCT
The DNA here is from genome assembly GCF_014176215.1 of Rousettus aegyptiacus. Taxonomy (NCBI): domain Eukaryota; kingdom Metazoa; phylum Chordata; class Mammalia; order Chiroptera; family Pteropodidae; genus Rousettus; species Rousettus aegyptiacus. Next base: position 45,389,108 of record NW_023416287.1, read on the forward strand.
ATAAGACTCCCTTCCTCCAACACCATCGACACTGAGCTCCCACCTACCCTACCTGCATGCTGCCTCGGGAACTAACATGAATGTGTGTCTGACACTAAAAACTCTGGCTACAAAGTACATTCTGCGAAGGCGGGAAAACAACTAGTCTTTACTAATCCCTGCAGCCCCTGCAGCTCCTTCAACATGTTAATTGAACTTCGCCATTCATATAGATGAGTGTGGCCCCTAAAGTTGTGCCCCTCCTTGGAGCACAAATAAAGAATCTGAATTGCTTGACAGTTTTTCCTCTGGGTCAGTAAAGTAGTTCTACTAGCGTTTCATATTACCTAAACCTGAGCATCAAATTCCTTCCCGCAACTTGGCAAGATTCACCCTAGCCATCCTCCAACAGCCTGTGAGCTCAGAAAAAGGAGCCTGCAAAAGTCACAGTAGCAAAGTGGCAAAACACAGCACATGGATTTTGAGTATATGGATTTTTGTGGATGGCACTGAAACACTAACAAATAATTCAGGTTTTCTTCAGTATGCTCACCCTTTATTGGGGTAGGTACAGTAAGAGTTCTAAATTTCAGGAGCTATCTCTATGCATCACTTAGACCTATGAAATAATCAGCCCCTCCTCACCCTTGCAGCTCTTCCCTCTCACCTCTGTCCTGAACATGTGTTCACAATGCCTACTAGTAGTCCACCAGTTTTTTTAGCACATACTCCAATGAGCAAAAGGTGTAAGGACACACATGTATATTTATTTATAAATCACACACATGTGTTACAGTACAAGTGCACTGTACACATTATATACAGTTTAAGGCTCTAGCGTTTGCCTTCTAGAGCCCAGTGCACACAGTGGTCTGGAAATCATCAACAGCTGCTTCTCGGCCTAGTCAAAAACTTTTCTTTTTCCAAGTCCCAGCCCGAAGTCAGCCTCTTCCTGAAGTCTCCCTTGATTGACCAGAGTAGACTGGGAAGCCCTCCTAGCTCCTCCATTCCTTTAGACCTCCCCAGTGAAGCTGTCATCCCATGTGGCAACTTGGCAGGGCACCTTCTACCAATGTGGGGACAGTGCCAGTGCCTGGACATCACAGTGCTCCATGAGAACATACAGCCGAGGAAGAGGGAATGGAGGAAGTGAGTAAAGCCTCAGAGCTCACCATCCTTCAGGCCCAGCAGCCTCACTCTCCAAGTACAAAGCCTTTCCTAACTAACAGTTTAAATGGTACTTCCAAACTTTTAACCCAAGACTTGACTATCAGCTGTCAGCTCTTGTTTGCTGGCTGTTTCCTGTACACATAGTCTACCTTCGCCTTGAGTTTCCAAGTCCCCAGAGAGCAGGAGCTGGGTCTCCATCCCATCAGGCTAGGCAGGCGCTTCACAGATACTTACTTGACTTAATAATAGCTGCCATTTATTGAGCACTCACTACGGTAATTCACTGGACCTCTCCCAGCTGCTGTGCATACACATTACCTTATTTAATCCTCTTCAAAACCTAAGAGGTAGGCAAATAGTTATTTTAGAGAAAGGCAAACGGCCCTTCCAAATTCAAGCAGCCTCCCAGGGACATGGCCAGATAAGAGCCCAGTAGACACAGTTAGGAGTGGCAGAGGGGGAAAAAAGAAAAAAACCAAACCAAACAAACAAACAAACCCTTATGGCAAAACCTTCCTCAAAACCAGGAGACAACACATCTGCTCAGACCCTTTCATACACATCGTGGACATCAAGTTGCTGTGGGCGGCTGCATCTCAGACCCACGTTTAGCTCTGATGCTTCTTCAGTTGGGTCGAGTGCGCACAGCCTGCTCCATGCCAAATGCCAGAGCAGAAGCCATTCCCTTAGGCATGTAAACATGCCCCAATTTTTAAAACCCATTATACGAACCAGGTTATAATTGTAAAAGGGAAAAGATTCACATTACAAAGTAATTCACTAAGAGTTCTATTAAATAACACATGCTTGCACTCCATTTAATGTCCAACTTTATTATAAAACAAATATCATGATTTCTTTGGACTACATAATTTACTACATAAACTATGTACTTATGACTGTACATATAGAACATGTTTATTATTTTTACATTACTCCAGATGAAAAAAAAATTTTAATCCCAAGACCTCTAGTTTAGAAGTAAAAGATTTTGAATCTCGTATTTAAACACCAATAAGTTGAAACCTAAGTTCTGTAAGGATGCAATAATTACCTTAATAGCCAAAGTAGCAGAAAAACAAATGTTTAACTGAGCCATCCAACTGTAAACACCCTTGAAATCATGCACACATTATGTCCAACAAGGCCCTCTGTCCCTGCTAGACAAATATCTGACATTTTATCATTCTGCTGAAGGAGTGAACCAAATCCAGCGAGGTCAAATTCAACATAAGTCTGTCAGCCCCACACGCATCAGCCAACAGCAAACAGCGGAAAGGACACAGGGTATATTTTTGTCACCTAAAGTGCCCTGACAAATATTCTAGAAACTTATTCGATATCATCTCAATAATGTAGTTAGCAGGCAACTTCCCTGGGAACTTCCTACCCAACCTTGAAAGAACCCCTGCAAAGGCTGCTCCCCTGACAACAATGCCCAATCTTCGCTAGTCAGACCACATGCATGAACACCAGTTGGCCCTCCCACCCACCGGCGGTCCTCTGCACACTCCGTCCTCTGCCTTGGCACCATCTGCACTGCTAGCTATAAAAAGTGTGGGTTTTCACCTGGTACGCAGCCTATGGTTAACTGTATGCCCAGCAAGAGAGAGATGTGGGTCATGTGACAACTGCCCAAGTAGAGCTCCCCACCGTCTGTGCCTGGAGTGCAAGGACTCACTTGCCTGAGAACAAAGGTGAGAACAGTGCCCACCTTGGCCCCAGGGACCCTGCACAGTACTTACCTGGCCACAGACAGCACACACTCCCAGCATGCACCGCAGAGCTCAATAAGCACCTACACCTGCTGAACAAAAAGACGCATGAAGGTGCATGTGAACAGAACAAGCTGCTGGGACCAGCCCCAAAGATGTCTTGCTCCCTCCAACCAGCATTGTAAATGGGCTCCCCTCCAACTGGTCTCAACTTTCCAACTGAAAAGGTTGCCTTTGAAGAAAACAAAACCAACCTACTAAAATGATTTTTCCTTTCTCTCAAGCTTCAGAAGCAATCATCATCTTGGGAGGCCACTGTAATAGCTGCATTTGACTCTGAAAAGGCTCAGGCTTTGGCCAGAAGCAGGAACTGTTGCCAAATTTGAAGAGAGGAAGGAGGACTGAAGAACCCACAGAGAGGGCATCGGCATTAAAGTTAAGTGTTGAGCATCAACCAATCATCAAGTGAAACAATAGGGGAATGAATTTCATGTCACATTCCTTGGATACAAAGCTAGGGGAAAGTCTAATCTCAAAAAGTGACCATTGAAAAAGGAGAGAAGTGACTAAACAGGATGTCACACAGCTCTTCCAACAGCTGGTTGCTGAATCCACTCTCTCTCCTAGTCTTTGTTCTTCCATTGTGAGGCCAAGATAGCTTTATAAGGGCGGGGAAAGACGAGGAGTGGTCCTTGCCTGTAAAATCCTGTAATTTTATTTAAAAACATATTATTAGACTGTTTTGTGTCCTTAACCTAAGTAAAATTTAACTCAAATTTAAAATAGCACAAAAGTCTAATCCCTCCTGATGAGATTATCCTCTACATCATCGTGTTTACCCGTAACAAGACTCTAGTCAACAGAAAAACTCCTTCACTTGTGATCCAGACCATATAAACCCAGATTCTTACATAAAAAGAATAGGAAGGAAAATTTAAACATCATAGCATTTTACTGCCGAATTTACTAAGTTGTTTTTTCATAATAATATTCAGCACTGGCAAGGGTGTAGTCACCCTCACATCTGTTGTGCAAAGTGTCCTATCCTTTCTGAAAAGCAATTTGGTAATACTTTTGGAGAAACTTCAAAAAGTTCTTATACTCAACAACATCTCTCTTAGAAATCTATGCAAAGGATGTCATCAAAATGTTCAATGTGGTATTATTTATAATAGAGAAAACTTTCATAATAGCCTCAATGTCCCCAAAAAAGTTTTTTTAAATAACAATATAACAATAGAGTAAGATATTATAGTCATCGAAAGTAGTATTTTTGGAGAATATTTAAATTATATGAACATTTTTTTATGATGGAAGGCTGTTTTTAAAAAGTACATAAGTTCTTTACATGATTTTATAAAATCTATTAAACTATTAACAGAGGTCATCTCTAAAGATAGTGGGATCACAGATAATTTTGGTCATTTTTTTTTCTTCTTTGTTTCACATTTTCCTAATGATCTTCAATAAGTATATGATCAGGGATAAAAAGCATTTCAGAGACAGGATCAATGACACTGGTTTCAACCAGACCTGAAAGACTATGGAATAAAAAGTCAAATTTGGAGAGCGTAGGCAAAGCACTGGACTAGCAACATGTACAATGATCCCCATCTCTGTCCCTGATCGACTGTGCTCACACTTGCTCCATAGGAGGTAACAGGAGCGGCTATTCCAGGACAGGTCTCATCCTGGGAGTTGATGGCTATGATGCAGTCTGGGACATACCACATAAAAACATGAATGTTCAGTGCTGTGGAGACAGGGAGGACAGAGCACAGACAAGAATAGGAACTTCCAGAGGCCTGTATCACCTCAACCATAAAGAAGAGTGCTTGTCCAACCCATCCCAGGCAACCGTAAAGATCACATGTAATAAAGGCTCAGAAATTCCCACAAACTGTGGGCACTCTAATAGTTATTTATTCAAGGGACAGCACCATCCCAGTCACTCGGCTGAACTCAGAGGCCGACGAGTTCCCATTCCAGCCCTGCTGATATGGGAAGGTTTGCAAAGACTTGGGTCCTGCCAGACCCAAGTAAATCTGCATCTCCTGGGGACTCACTTTAGGTTCCATAATCTCAAATGCTTAGCTTTGTTGTCCAAGGTGGACAATATTTCACAAGAAGTATACATCTATACGTGTGGTTGATTAATCTATGCCCCCATGGAGCATAATAGAGAATCTCAAAGATATGATTATTTTTTCTTTTTTTTTTTTTTTTTTTTTACCTAAATGTGAGAAGCAAAGGGAGACAAAAATTGTAGCATTCGAGGTACTGGGGCGAGCCAGATCCTTCTGAGTGAATGGACAACTGGGAGGTCCTCATCCAGTCCAGCCTCACACCCAGACCCACAGGCCTCCACTCACCACTCAGAAAACTGGTCCTGATGCTCTATCACCCAGAGAAGACGAACAGAGTGGTTTGCAAGGAACGCTGCAGAATACTACCAGTCAACAACAATACTCCTGTCAATTTTTACTACATCTTTCTTTCAAGGAACTCAAGGCTCAGTGTGACAAAACAAAGCCACCAATGGCCCAATTCTCAAAACTAAGGTTCTTGCCACAGGCAAGATAGGCACAGAGAGTAAAGGTTAGAAATACAAACGGGAAATGGAAATAAGTGATTGTATAAATCGGAGACACGGAAAAGTCAACAAGGCAGAAGGAGCTTGCTGGCTAGATAGAATCACTGGGACCTGTACAAAGACAAAGAGAAATGGCGCTATTCCCTTCCACTTTGCTTGTAAGTGGTACCTGAAGAAGAACTTTTGACCTGGGCACTGCTTCAGGCAGCTCCAGAGTCAAAGACCAGACCCCCAGGGAGAGATTGCCTAAGCTGCTTGGGCTGCTTACTTACAAGGTATGACTGGAAACTTCAGGGCTTCCTATCTCCTGCCTGCAAAATGGGAATGGTAGCAGAACAGGGGCTGCTGTGAGGATTAAATCAGTTAATATGTGTGTAGCCCTAAGAACTGCCTTACACAAAGTCAATAATATACAGGTGTTTAGAACCCCTGCTACTCTTCTCTGACCAAGTGCCCTGGTGGAGTCGGGGGCTGCCCAGATGTTCAACATCCATTCTCGAAGCAGCCTGAATTCAAGCCATGGGCTCTCCACTCTTACCTTCCCAAAACAGTCAGATTTTACTATGGAAATTCCCTCCCCAATTCTATGCAGAGGTTACTACCAGTGGGGCCACTGTCATTAAAAACAATGCCTGGCCCATTTCTGGAGAGTGGTGGCTCTGCACAGGAGTCTACGGACTTACAGAAGGTCCTTGCCACACCTCACAGGGAGGGACAGCTGGCCAAGAATGGGATGGATCCTTTCTGCAAACTAGATGGAATGGTCCCATTTAGGGATCGTGTGGATGAGGACACACAAATGTCGCTCACAGCCACCTGATCTTAACGTCATTCATCATTCTCGAGTAGTCCAGGCTCTGCATCCTGTCTGCAAAAAGAAGAGCAAGTCATTTGGCAGGGGTCCAATTTAGGAGGTGGCTTTGTAATATGAGCAGTGTGTCCGCTAACAACTAGAGCAAGACCATTAAGTTCATTACACCTGTCACTCTGCCAGCTGACTATCCAAATTGCCAGAGATGAAAGTACATTATGCCCAAGGAGTGCCACCCAGCCCCCTCCCAGAGCAGCACACACACTTATCTTAGACAATTTGTTCCTGATGTCTGCACCTGCAGAAAGAACGCAACTGTAAACAGCTTGAAACCTAACCCTGAGAAATCTTAGGGCCTGAGCAGCTAAGGACAAAGTTTAGTTTCATAGGAGCAGGTCCCTGAGAGGAAGACTAAATGTCATGTCCCCTGATGAGGAGGAAGAGGAGGGGCGGCGGTGGGGTGGTGGGGGGGCGGGGTGGGTGGCGGGTAACCAAGCAAAGTGCCACCAAAAGAAACTAGGGACACAGAGCTACTATGTGGATTCTGCTGCCCTGCAGTATTGCCAAAAATAAAAGCTAGAAACATACCCTTTTCATTTCCAAACCAAGTCACAGAATTTAGGCAGTCGGCAGAGGCCTGCCTTGCAGCTGCACAGCCACCAGGATCCCTGAGTGCACAGTGCCGAGCCGCCGGCTGCAGAGTGTGTTTGCAGTGCAAGCGTGCTGCAGACAGCGGCAATTTATTTATCCCTGTCATGTAACATTAGCAATCTGTCTGGAGCTTGGCAAGCACCAACTTGCACTGTCATATAAACTGTCTGACAAACTTAAAGTTTTGTAAATGCTTCTCTTTTCCAGTAGACAATAAAGCATCATTTTTAAGAAGTTATCTCCTTTTCTGTTCCTTTTCTCTCTTCCTCTACAAAAAAAAGAAGGAAGGAAAAGAAAGAAAACCGACAACAAAAGAACCCATGCAAATAGAAACGATCCCTCAGCAGGATTCTTAACCTTGAAAGTCTCAACATTTTTCCAGTGCCAAGTAAATGAGTAAATAAATGGATGGGGGAGGGTGCGGTGTGGCAGGGATCAGTAGGGGAGGTGGGGGGCAGGCAGAGTGTTACAGAACTAAATCTGAAAAATAAAAGTACAGTCATTAAAAATTAATAAAGGGTGCGGACATCAGCTCCCCACCCCCTTCAGCTCATGGGGATTTGAGCCAGACATTCTGCATCCTCATTAAGTGGTGTCTGGCAGGCTGCCGCAGTTTTAGTGGGTTCTGGGAATGCCAATATATTAACCAGAGGACTTTTTGCATACCCTTTAGAGTTTTTATTCTAGAAAAGTCAACCATTTGGCACTGTGTAGCCTTATTTTTGTCCGGGAAAGCTCTCAGTTGCCAATCAAGAGAGAAATTATAACTATGTTCTTCATAATTTCCAAGACCTATCTGGAAAACAAGCTTAATGGAAAGAAAAGTCCTCACAAAAACTGCTGAAAAGGCCAAAGTACCATTTTTGGTGGGAACGCAAAAGAAAAGCAATCCATACTTAAATCACACAGCTATTGAGACAACACATTCATTATTTTCAAGTCCTCCAATGATGGAGGAAAAAAATATTAATTGGCAATATGAACCCAATATTCCTATAGCAATTAACAGCATAGGTGCTTTGTTTTTTCCTTTAGTTACTTAACAATGAAGTGAATAATTCCACACACACTAAAATATCTCCCAAAAAGTGGCAGGTCTCGTGGCTCAGATTTTCAAATAGGCAGAAGAAGCTTTATGTTCCTGTTCTAAAAATTACAATTCACCTTCCATGCACACCCATACTATAGGTCAAGGCGTAATCCTAGACTAACAAATCTCATGTAGGCAGAAAGTCACTTTGACATCAAAAAATAGTGGCTTCTATGAGAGTTTTCTGAAATGTAAAAAGGAAAAAAGAATGGAGGGAGGAAAGGAGAAGAAGGGAAGAAGGGGGAATTGGGGACTACATTGAGATTTTGCCACTGTTCATATAAAATGTGTTAAATATTTCTAAAAATTTTCCAAGTTAACATGGAAGGATCTTCTTTTGTAGCTATCACTCCTTGAGTTTTCTTTCTTTTCTATTAAGTCTTGCCCAAAAGGACAGACTTATCATAGAGACTCCATAAGACTATATTCAAAAGAAAGATGAAAAGAATCATGGCGAAGGCCACCAGAAAGATCTAACCAGTCACAGTTGCAATTGTCCCTGCTCTGAACCCTGAGAGCGCTTGGGTTTTACATGGTGACCCAGAGTAATCATCTCGTGCCCAGACCACAGAGTAACTGCATGCTGGGCTGACGGCATGCTGGGTGAGAGCAAAGGGATCCAGACAGAGCATAGGGGTCTCTACTTGACAGCAGGCCAGAAACTACCATCAGAGAGCAAAAGTTACTCTCTCCTCTATATGTTCCCCTGTCGAACTTGGAGTTGCCCCTCCAGAGGTCCAGATAAAAAACAGGCTGCTCTGCCAGGCTGTTTAGTCAAGTAAGACTACGGCACAGTCCCAAACTGTAAACACCTCTGCATACTGGTTCTTGCTCTCAGTGCGCCAAACAAGAAACTTATTCTTGAACACTGTCAACAGTTGGGGGAAAATAAATATTTGTCTATGCATGTATATACTCTGTTGGGGGTGGGGGTAGGGGTGGGGATTTGAATCTCAAATAATGTGCCAACTGATTGGTACAAAACCCCTGAATAAGCAGATGGCACTGCCTGGGTTCCTCTGTAGGACTAGGGTCATGCAAACTGAGAGAATTTAAGAGACAGCCCTAAAATCCTGCTGGTAAAAGTCTTCTCTATTGTAAATACAAACCTATGCGAACTAAAACCATAGCCAATGAGGGCAAACTCTTCCAAGGGTAACAGCAGAATGTTAAGATATTAGAGAGGTATTTCAAACGAGGGAGGTAGCTACAACTCCATTACAAATAATCCCTTACTGACTTTTACAGTCTGGGCCCAATTCCTAAATGTATGTTCAATGTCAATAGTAATGTGAAGCTCTTAAAAGAATAAAGCTTTCAAAGATCACCATGAATTTACTTCCATGTTTTTAAAAGAGGTGTTTTGCAAGGGCTATCAAATAACATTCGAGGGTTGACAGGAAACCAAATATTTTAATTCAATAAATGTATATGGGTAATTATCCGATTTACTAATTTGTCTATAAATCAAATTCGACATTACGATCCTTTACTGAACTTAAAGAATACGTTCCAAAAGAATTGTGCAGAGTACAAAGACAGGTGTACTGATGACACTATTTTCAATATAAATACTAGAAAATACTAACTGTTCATATGCAAAATACGGACTCCACAGAATCCTTCCAGTAACTCGATACTCAGTCCTGAAGCTCCAGGGGAGATACAAATGAGAGAATACCTTCCTTGGTTAGCCAAACAAGAGGGAAAGACCATTTGGAAGGAAAATTTCCCAGCTCTGGTCCTGGGGAAGGCACCAACCTCCATGCCAGTCACAGGACCCATATATTTTTTTAAAAGCCAAGGCTGCTCACCATCTCTACCGACCTCTACTGCAAGAAACTTAATAATAGTAGCTCTCTACATCAACTCTGTACAGCTTATCTCACCTCACATTCCACAATGCCCAGCATATAGGTCATCGATAAATATCACAATCATAACTTCCATTTAGAAAGTAGCACTTAACTATAAGTGAGGGGGTCCAGAACTGAAAAGTCGACAAAATAATTAGAAAGAAGAGAAGGGGATAGATGGGACACAGATGCAGAGAAAAGAAGAAAATCAAAATTTTCCAATTTAGCTAATTAGAAGACTGAGAAAAGTAAAAAATATTTTCTATTTTATATGGCCACTGACACTCAGCAATCATTCTTATGCCTCGGTAAGACCGAGGAAGCCCTCCTTGCTTTGAAGTTTCTCTCAGTCCTGACGGGCAGCGCGGTGCCCTGACAGCAAACGGGGCAACCAGGGCATTGACCCATGCGCCTTTTCTAGATGCCATCCACCCACCATGCGTTCAAGAAACTCGTCCTCCTGAAATTCTCTGCCTCATTGAGAACCCTCCTCCTTTTCAGAGAGAGAGAGAGAGAGAGAGAGAGAGAGAGAGAGAGAGAGAGAGAGAGAGAGAGAGAGAGAGAGAGAGAGATTGAAAATAAAGCAAATGCCCTCTCCGACAGCACAGCAAATTAACCTGAACAGAAACCACTGTCTTCCAGCAGCTTACTTACAGGGCGCACCCCAACCCCGCCCTGGGCGGGCGGCGCGCCGGGCAGGGGTCCGGGGGAAGCCTCCTCACCTCTGTGCGGGCAGACACCACAACAAAGGCAAGTGCCGAGCCCAGGCTGGGTGCTCGTTGCTTCCTGTTTATTCCACCGTGAGGGTCAAAGAGAAATTCAACACACGCCTGCTTCCTCCCGGGCTCGGAGACCTAACCTAAGTGTAACAGCAGCCGCCCAAGACAATCGACTTCCCAGCCAATGCCGGGAGCGCCAAGCGGCCGCGAGACCGACTTACACGCGACGACCCTGGCAGACTCCGGGCGAGGCATGTCCGAGGGGCTGGCGGGCGCAGGGCGCAGGATGGGGTTCCCGGGGGCACGGAGGCGCGGGGCTGCGGGGCGCTGGTCTCCTGGATGTAAGGTCCAAGGGACGGCCTGCGCCCGCCCTTTTCCTTCTCGCAAACTCTCCAACAAGGTCCTGCACAATCTTCCAGCTTCGTTCTGACCTCCAGTCCCCCGAACCGCAGTGGTTCGCCAAGAGCCCCAAGGGAACCCAAAGCTCAGTTGAGCGGCCACCCCCACGCTCACCCCGGCCTCCCGGCTGTGCAGAATTAAGTCCTGCAACCTAGGGACGACCCAAGCCAAGGCGCCGGGAAATAGAAAACGGGTGGGGGTCGGCAATGTTCCTTCCGTAAAGAAAATCCGCAAAGGCGGTGAGGGCGCGCTTCCCACAGCCAGCCCCGGACCGCCGCCCCGGGACTCCCGCCGCGCACCCGCAGCGCTGCCGCGCAGACCGCGCGCGCTGGTCAGGGTGGGGAGGGCGCCTAGTGCTGGGCCGCTCCCTCCGATCCCTGCCGACGGCGCAGGCTCGCGGACGTCCCGTTCCCGGAGCGTGCTGTCCCTTGTCTCCCCCTCCCCGGGGCCTTGCCGCCCCTAGCCCGGCCTCAGCACAGCGACTACCGCAGACACCTCAGGTCCGCACTCACCTGCGGCCGCCCCTCCCGAGGGGAGGCTGGTACCACCCGCGGTGCGGCTGGCCAGGCCGCCAGGCCCTGCCGGGACGCGGGGCCGCTGCAGCGGGGGACGCGCAGTGGGTCTACGGGGAGCGCGGCGCGCCGAGTCTCTTTAAGAGCTGGAGACCTTACGGGCCTCCCCCGCGCTCCCCGCCCCGCTCTCTTTCCCAGGCGCTCGCAGCCTGTCTGGCGGCGGTGGCGGGGGCTCCTCCCCGGCTCGCAGGAGATCCCCGGCCGGCCGCGGTGGCGCGCGGGGCGGACAGTGCCAGCTGCTCTCGCCTGCCTGTTCTGCCGAGCCGCCCCGCAGCCTCCAAGCGGGGGTACAGTGGGGAGAAGGTGCCGCGGCCGCCGAGGGAGGCGTCCCCCCTCCTGTCGCCGGAGGGGGGAGTGTCCCGCCGCCGCCACCGCCGTCTGTCTCCAGCCGCAACTGCGCTCGAAGAGGCTGAGTCTGTCTCCAACTCGCGGTATCTCCTCCCTCCCCATCCCCCTCCACGGCAGGGACCCGGCGTGAGGCCAGGCTGCTAGCGGCCGCCGCGCAGGCTGCGGTGGGCCGACCCGGACCCCGCGCGCACAGGCCGCACGAGCCTCTGCAGGCTGCGGGCACGAGGCTGGGGGCGTGTGACCGCCGAGGCTGGAGGACCCCGGGGCTCCGTGGAGCCGGCTGGCTGGCTGGCTGGCTGCGCTCACGGCTGCGGTCTCCGGGCGCGCGCCCACCGCCGGCCGGACGGAGAACTCCAAGTGCTGACAGGCTGCAGGCTGGGGCGCCGCGGGGAGCCGGCTGGCGGACTCGAGGTAGGACTGTCTCCGGAGAGCGGGCCTCGGTGTTCAGTGCACCAGTTACCTCGCCAAGCTGCGTGCGCCCAACGGGCAGTGGGCCTTCGGACTGCAGAACACCTAGTGGGACGGACGGATGAATCCTAAGAGAGCCTGCCCCGCGAGGCCACTCCCTTAGGATCCCCACCTTTTATAAAGTCGACGGCCCCAGACTGAAAGGTCGGATGGATTCTTCCCGCTACGACTCTTCCTCCCTGCAGGACCTATATCTCTCCTCCGAAAGCCATTTAAGACTTGAACTCTACTCAAGTACAGACCATGCATTTTGTCCTCCAGAAGGGGTTTCGTTATTGCTATAACATGTGGGCATTTTAACCCAATTTTATTACAGTCACGAAAATTAGACAATTCCCCTCTGCCAAAATATACTAACTTAGAATTTCAGGTAGGATCTAACGGAGGTGCACCTTACTAAAGGGGTAACAATTTTCAACCTGTGCTCCCCAAAAGTTGACCAGAATTCCTGAGAAAAGAAGCTAATGAAATCTATGATTAATTTGTCGGTAACTTTTCAGTTGGTGAAATGTTGGTTTAATTCAGCTTCCTTTAAAGAGCCCCCAGCTTTCTAACTATCTTAGAAATTAAGTAGAATTTGGTCAGTGCTCATATGTAATATAATAACCACCACTTATTGAGAGAAGTGCACCAAGCCCTGTTCTAGGTACAAAGATTGTTTTATTTAATCCTCACAATAACTAGAGCAGCTATGACTTCCCATTTTACAGATGAGAAAGTTGAGGTGATGAAAGATTTATTAATTTGTTCCCAGACCACCAAGAGAGGAGTGTAAAATTCCTAACTGGCTGTATGTAAACCAGGGAGTTGAACCATACTGCCACCTACCTATGGCAACTTTGATATCCAGTTTAGTTCAGCTCAGCCCAGCAACAATGGACAGTATCTGCTCTATCTATGCCAGACACTCTGTGGGCACAGTGGAGAATGCCCAGGTCCCAAGTTAATAGCATGTAGGCTAGTGGGAATCTGGCTATTAGGGTAAACTTTTTTAAATGAACAGCGAGGCGATGAGTGCTTAATACAGGTTATCTGAATTAGACAAGCATATAGTTTATACTTAATGTACATGAATGCATGCCACACTAATAGCAACTCTTATGCTATGGCCTTGGAGAGACTGTGTTCTTGTATTCTTGGGGTGAAGAGAAATGGCTTTTTCATTCTAAACCAGAAACTGCCCAGGGACAGTGAAGAATGAAATGGTTTTTCCAAGACCGTGAAATAATTGGTTCTTCTGTTTCACTTGTGCATAATTTCCTTGTGTATAAGTTAACCCTTTTCAATTAAGAGCTGAATTTTAAAATCTTAACCTCAATTTTACCATTTATGATAAATCTTAATTTATCTTACATTTCTTTTTCTCATTGTCTTTCCTAATTTATAACTAGAAACTGCAAGTCTCTATTTCTATTTCTAGAAAATGGCTGTGGGAGGAATCTCTCCCTGCATTTTCCACTCTGTCCTCCCTGTATTTGTTTTCCATTTCAGCTGTTGCCTCTCACACCCCTCCAAAGACACACACACACACACACACACACACACACACACCTTTCAGCAATGGGAAATTTGGAGGTATATGGTTATAAGTTTGCTCTCTGTAAATTTAACACAATTATATGTCAGCTTTACGCTGACCATTAGTAATCTATCGCATTCACTCCAAGTGCCCAGACTGAAGCCCAGAAGAGCAGGACTTTGCTTTGCTCAGAATAATGGAGAATGTGTATCCCTAGCACACAAAACTGCAGGCTGGGGCTCCGCGGGGAGCCTGCTGGCGGACTCGAGGCTGACACTCACCGAGAGCTCAAGAGATATTTGGAGAATGCATGGAATCAAATAGACAAGTAAATAAGATGACTGAATTGAATGGAAATCAGTTGAAATTGGTTTGAAGGAGTAGGGCATGAGAAAATTCTTTTTCAGTGTAAATCCATTGTCCTTTACCTAGTGTCAGTTATATCCTTACTTCTATGAACCATACTCAGTGCATAGAAGAATGTCAATCACCTGAGGAAACAAAAATAGAGAGGGGGGATATGAGCAAATGTTGGGGAAAAAATCCCAAAGTCCCTGACTGACCGCGAGATAAATGTGAATCAGAGAATATAATTCTGTTGTTTGGATATCATGCATAAAATTTAGATGAAACTTAAGCTATCCAAAATGATCTTTCCTTTTCTTTTTAGCTTTTAATTTAAATAAGAAATGGAGAGAAGGAAGTGAGGAAGAGAAGCTCAAATTGCATGGTTCTGCCAGACATGTGAGAGCCCAAGTCTGGATAAATACATAGGGACCAGAATCTATGGATGAGCTCAGCTCCAGGAGAGAAGGATCTGCTCCATAGATCTTGATGTCATGGGCACATTTTATCATGTTACTTTGCACCATCAGACTGTCTCAGTGTTCAGTCTGTAAACTGGAGATAATTCCTACATCACAGAATCTGTGAAGTTGGCCATATCCCCATCTACATACATATACCCTCTCTGTGATCCACAAACCATCTTCCTTCTATGGATATAGATTTAAAATCACAAGAGACAAGATAGGAAAATGTTTTTATCAGGCAACTTCTGCTTTCAGCCTTGCTGCAATAATATTGAGCAAAACAAAACAAAACCCATAGTATCTGCTCTCTCCTTGAAGAGGAGTAGATAAAGGGGAACAATACAGCAGGAAAAAATGTGAATGATTACCTCAAAGATTATTCATCCAGACACATTTATGTATGTTTGGTATCTATATATCGGCTAACAAAAATGATGGAACAACTCCTGAACAATGACACATTATTTTCAAGTCATTTACAAATATTAAAGTATAGTGAAGTCTTCACAATCTCTCAAGACCACAGCAGTTCACAACTTATGCCTCTTCTGGTGCCCCAAGTTAATCCACACCCCAGCAGAGCATCTCAGGGCTTGATGAATTTCGCCCTGAACTTTGGAGTGCTTGCTCTGCTACAATGACCACCAGCTGAACATAAGGTGGCTACTCCAGCCTCACCCTATTCCATTGCTTTCCGACACACAGACCAGCCAGCTCCTTAAATTATCAATAGGTTAAGTATTTAGAATAGTACCTGGCCCAAAATATACTCAATAAATATTAGCTTCCTTCATTCCTTTTTCTTACCCGCAGGAACAAGCTCTCTTGTGACTTGAACTATGTCAATTTAACAATGCTGATCCTTGCTTCCCAGAATTCCCTTCCCGTGGGGTTCCAGGTTAGGGTTGCCAATAGGGAAAATTGTATGCAATATGGAAGAAGGAAGTCAAGAAGTGACTGGTCCCCTGCATGGGAGTGTGGGGTGCCAGGCACTGTGAAGCCTTGTAGGCATCTCTTGACCCCTTGTCCTGGGTCAGATGGGGGCATGTGCAGCCCTGTGGCAAAAGGCACCAGCCTCTTCCACAGGTTGCCTGTATCATTGAAGTTAGAGGTGAAAAAGATACGATTTGTCAGTCTTTATGGGCTCCGGGTTGTCCCTCTGTGTGTTATCTGTCCTTGATCTTTTCTACTTCATGGCTGGTTTTCCTCCCTATATGCCAGGCCTGCCAGACCCAGACTTGATGGCTTTCCACAAGCTTCTCACTACTGCCTATAATAAATCCTGGTTCCATATCACAGAGGTTCTGCTTTTCTGATAGAAACCTGACTAATACAGAATCATACACCTGTATATCATCTCATCTTAGCTAGAGAACATAACCTCCTCAATCTAGCTGCCTTTAGGGAAAGGTGTTCCATAAAAATGGATAAATCCTTTGAAAGGTATTTTACAAAAGAAAATACTAAATAGCCAATACACAAATGAAAAGGTACTCAACGCATTAGGGAAATGTAAGTTAAACCCATAATGAAATAGTATATCCACTGAAACAGTGAAAATTAAAAAGACTGACAATTCTAAATGTTCACGAGGCTGTGGAACAGCTAGAACTTGCATACTAACCATGTCCACTCCCAGAAGGGCAGGGAAAATGAGTGCAGATGTTGGCCAAAAGCTAAGTACAAGTGTGTTCATACCAGTTTATTCAGTAATATTAAAAAGAAAAAAATTTGGAAACAACCCAAATGTCCATCATTTGGATGAAGAATAAATAAATTGAGGTACAATCATATATAATGGAAGACTATACAGCAGTTTAAAACATTTCAAACAGCAGGCACACACAAAATGGATGAATGTCACAGAAGCTTAATTGAGTGATAGAAGTGCAAAAGAATAAAAATGTATGATTTTATTTATGTGAAGTTCCAAAACAGAAGAAGCTAATTGATGGTGATAGGAGTTAGAATAATGTTTAACTCTGGGTAGGAAAGGCAAAAAAAGAACCTTTGGGGCATGGGGGATAGAAAATGTTCTATATTCTGATCTGGGTGTGGTTACAGGACTGTACACATATATAAAAATTCATTAGCTATACATCTAAAATCAGTATACAATGATATATATTAAAATGGAAAAGTTTTGAGTAGGTAAGAGGACTTTGGCAAGGCGAAGTCACTCAGCAGTAGAGCCACCTCTGTCAAACGTGAAGAGCAGAGAGGAATTATGCCCACCCTACTATCCCCACCAAATACCTCACAAGTCTTCCTCCTGCCATACAGATCTTGATCCATTTCTCCTGAATTAATGACTAGCTGGCGCTGAAGAAGACCTGAGGTTTATATGCCGACAAGACATGCTCGCACCGGCGTGAAGACAGCATGTTACCATTAATAAGGTAATGCCCCTTAGAAGCTGCCCTTGATGTCCTTTAACTGTCTCACATGGAGAGCTGGGGACATATGGTGGGACTCGAGGCCTAGATTCTGGACTTCACTCTCAGGAGCTTCTCTGTTCTGTCCAATTCAGGGCACAAGACTCAAAGACCAGACATTCGGTTTAATTTTATTGAATTATAAGTTGGCTGTCAGATAGCATTGGTTAAATTAAACACTGGAAGTATAAAGTGCTACATGAATATTGGCATACCTCATTTTATTGCACTTCACTTTGTTGCACTTCAAAGATGCTGCTTTTTTTAATGAAAGCAAAACCCTCTACTAGCAAAAAATGTATAACTTGCTCTATTGCAATACTCAATTTATTGAGGTGATCTGGAACAAAACCCATAATATCTCCAAGGAATGCCTGTATGTAGATGGCTATATCAGCATTCCTGATGTATATGTGTATGTATATACTTCGATATGTATATGTGTATTAATATTGCAATTAGGACCACACTCATATCACTCACTCACACACACACACACACACACACACACATACACACACACACCTGAATCTACACATCTCCATACCATCTTTAGTATATTTTTCCTAAAGTGCCATCTCCTTCTTTTTATTGTGTAGAGAGTATAAATCCCAATCTACACTCAAATGTACAATTATTTAGTTCGTTTTCTATAATTCAGTGTAATTTTTGACCCTAAGCTTCCATTCTGCAGAGCTGGTTGGAAACTTAACCACAGTCCTTGGGGATGCCCTCTCAGTATTTGGAAATGCTGGGGCAGGGGCCACACATGTCTCTTCTGTGATGTCTGTTGTCAACATCCTGAGATGCAGTGCAACCTCCCTGGAGATTCTTCTGGGATGTAGGGCCTGGGAGCCCCTGCTCTCGCCCCACAGCTATCTCAGTCTTATCTGCAGAGGAAACCCTTTCCCTCTTCTGCCTGGTTTGTTTAGATTGCATGTCCCCCTCCCCCTGCCAATAATCATTTCTCAAAGGGAAGAGGAAGACTTTTTAAGGGGCTAAGTATGTAGCCCACCCGATGCCAGGCTGTTAAGACACTAAAGAGGCTCCCGGAATGGCCGTTGCCAACTTCCAGAGCCCTAAAACATTTCTACTAAGGGCCGGAGACAGATTCAGACATGCCAAGAAGCAAATGGCTGATGTGGAAAGCAGTATTTAAAAATATCACTATTTCATTGAAGACCCTTGTGATGAAAAGGAGAAAACTGAGTATCAGGAAACCCAGCTCTGCTCTTAGTTAGCTGTGATAAAATGGGCAAATTATTTTACCTCTCTGAGCTACAACATCTCATCTAGAAAAAGAGAAACAGACTAGATGATCTCAAAGACTTCTTAGACTATTCTTGCTTTTATTCAACAAAAACGCATTTATGTTCTACTATGTGCCAGGCTCTGAGCCAGGCCCTAGAACACAGCTGTGAATCACACAAAATCTGCACAATCACTAGGCTCAAATTTTCCACTAAAGTATCTGACAGTCGGCACAGGAAAAAGAACTCCCTTTTATAAAACGGAGGATGTTTTAAGGCTGCCACGGTCCCCACTATCTTCATCCTGCCTTTCCAGGTGAAATTTCTGGTCATGCCCATCTCACCACAGCCTTAAAATTTTCATCCACCAAAAACAGGAAAGCTCAAAAAGCCAAGGGATTTGAGGACTGGTAGAAACTCTGACTATTTCAGCATTTGGGGCAAAACCCTCCATTTAATTTATTTGGCCATTGTAGGAGTGATAATTAATAAAATAATAAAGTAAAATAAAAAATAGAATCAAGGCCGACACTTGATTAGGCCAAAATTGTTAAGCAGGCAACTGATTCTTTGCTAGCAGCCAGCTAATCTCAGTTAAAATGAGAGCCGATAACTCAACACTTCTATAGAATTTTAGAATATTCCAGGAAAGTACCCTGAAGGTTAAACCAGTCTCAGAAGATCTCTCTATTACAGTTCTTGCCAAATGGTTTTCCATCTCTCGAACTCACTGCCTTCCTAGGCAGGTCCTGTGGACTATGCTGAGTTTTTAGAAAACTATCTTGCACTAAGCTGAGACCTGGGTCCTTGCAAGCTTCTTTCCGTCACCCAGCTTCAGTTCTCCCGTGTGTGCTGGCTGCTGTCCTCTTCCACATGCATCCTATCTGGGGGCAGATTTCCTACCACACTTTCCTTCTCCAAGCTGATGGCCATCTTTCTTCCAACCGTTTGTTAGTCACTGTGACCTTGAGTTCCCTTACCATTCTTACCACTTTCCTCTAGACGCTCCTGTCTGATCAGTCCTTTCTTGAGAGTCTGGTGCCCAAAACCCAGTGCAATGTCATGCATGGTTTTCACTAGTTAGATCAGGTTGGTCACTTTCTTGGACACAGAATTTTCATTAGTGCAAACTGATACTTTTAGCAGCCAATCACAAATAGCCCACAAGTAAGCATCTTGGGCAAATGATAAGACACAACTCAAACTGATGCTGAAAGAGAATTTCTTGGCTCAGCTTATCTGTGAATTTCAATAGTTACATATAGCTTTAGGCAGGTCTGAAGCCAGATCTTTAACCAAAGTGTCACATTTTTGTCTGTCTGTTTTTCCGTGCCATGTTACCACTCTGCTACCCACCTTGGTCTGATTCACAGCCAAGTTCTCTCCAGAGGGCACCCATGGCCCCCAGTTGCTCTAGCTTCCCATTCTGCCAACGGTTTAGCACCCTCAATGAAAGAGTGCATCTTTCCCAAGATCCTGGATTATCTGACCTGGACTAACACGTATTCACCCAAGATCCAATCATTATAGCAGGAAGATGGGGTTCTCTCATTAATCGGGGCTGAGTCCTGTGCCCACCCTGCTAAGGGCCAGAAGAAAGTGTTTCTACAACCAAATGAAGGCATAGGAACACTCATTAGGTAAGAACAGTTAATGCTCACTCTAGTCATGTTAGCTGTATTTAAAACTTGGCTGCCCCACACACCCACCCTGGGCATGGAATCAGCACCAAGCCCCCTGCCTGCAGTAACAGCCCTCTCAACATAGATGATGTCACATGCTGCTTTGTAACCTCTTTTGTTTCACTTAACATTATGGTATAAACATTTCCTCAAGTCATCAAGAATTCTTTATAACATTTTAAAATACCGGATACTATTTCATGTATGTACCAAAATTGTCTAAATGTTCTCCTATTGTTAAATATATTATTTTCTTTCTTTTGTGTGTGTGTGCCTATAAAAAATATACACCAATATGAATACCTTTTACATCTTTTTCAGAACTTGATTATTTCTTTAGAGGAGATGCCTCAAAGTTGAATAAATGTGTGAAAGAATATTTCAAAGTTCTTGAACATATTATCAAATTATTTTCTAGAAAGATTATACCAATCTACATTTTTATGGATATAAAGGTAAGTGGTAACTTTAACCTGAAAACAAAACCACAACATATAATAAGATCCTAGCTAGCTCAAAGACTAAAACTCTCAGTATATTATATGCCAGCAGATAGAGGCTAAACATTTTCAGATTTAAATTAGAGGCCCAAGAGCAAGACATTTCTCATACCAGAATACACAGGATAAGATGGTTGGCAAGGTCTGCATTGGCCATCCTGGCATCTCAGCCCATCTCACTCTCCCTACATATCTTACCCATTTTCCCCATGTCTTCAATTTTTAGAAAAAATTCTAAAATCATTCACACTAATTTGCTATAAAACTTAATCCAAGGAGATTAATAAACAGGAGACTAAATTAAATAAATTAACAACTGATTCTAACCTTTCAGACATCGATAAGCTGACTGGAAATGTGTTCTTGGACAAACCTCCTCATGTTCTGGTAATCACATAGTGTGAGCAGCTGCCATTCCAAACCCATCCTAAACTTCATCTTATTCCTATAAATATTCAAGGACAGAGTGAATTGTAGACTAAACTGTTATTTTGATGGCCGATAGTGTATTCTTTAAAGTATATCAAAGTATCAGTGAGAAATCAAAGTAGAGGTTGGGAATTCTGGTAATAGTCTTTGTTGTAAATATGCCAATTAAGTGAAAATAATTCTGTGCCTGCTACCATTTATTGAACACATACAAGTACACAGTTGAAAAGTTGAATCTTTATTTCATCCTTAAAAGCAAACTTTGAGTTTCACACACATTAAATGACATGCCCAAATCTTACAACCACTATATCCTGAGGTCTGACTCCCAAGCTGGTGTCTTACTGACACATCTCCACATCTCGAAATTGACTATACACAGTGGCCACACATCCCGACCTCTCTAAAACTGGGCTATCACTTGTCCCCCTATACATGAAACATAAAGTTATTAAATGAAAGTGTAGTTGAAACTAATAAAATAGTTTTAAATTACTGGTGAAAGCACTATAGATATTTTAATATTGATCATTCACAATGAGCAAAGTATCTAATTTTTAATCATGGGCAGTAACAAGAACATCTCCTGAACAGCATAACGCAGAGTCAAGGCTGCAAATCCAATGTCTCTTCAGAGTTACTTGCCCTCCCTATCCTCGTCTTAGAAGCATAGACAGTGCTCACAATTACAGCACAGTGCGAGGATGTCATTGTCAGAACCCCCTTGAAGACCACCCACAGCAGAGGAGCTGAAGCATCCCTGCCTCCCTTGGGGATTTGTTTTCCACCTCCCTCCTCATCATCTCCTACCCTCAGAACTACCACTGCTATGTACTTTTGCTCAGCTGAGTCAAGGAAGAAAAGTTGGAAGATCAACAATAATATTAAAATTCCCTAAGCTTCATGAATATTTTATCTTTTTATACCCACTCACTCTATCATTTTTTCCATTCAGCAAACTTTGCAGCTGCTTCCTATGAGCAGAGCTCAAACCCTCGATGTCATATTTCATTCAAACTTGATTATTTTAAAAGATATAAATTGAAGATTTCACATAAAATTTCAAATTTCTGCTTCTTCTGAAAAATGGGAAGATCTAGCTATGCAGCTCTACATTCCCAGGCAACAGGGCTGGAGTTGACTGTGGCTGCCTTCCACAGGGTATAGCTGGGAATCCTCATGCAGTCTCCTACCCAGTTTACATGAGGGAGTGATGTGACATGAGGGAGTGATGTGACATGATTCTATTTTTGTTTATTAAGGTTTTAAAAGTTTCACCTGGATGGACCATGGACTTAGTTTGGATGGAAACTCAGGTGGGTATATCCAGAATCCAACTGTTTCTCACCATCCTTGCCACCTTCCTTGTATAGTACAAGCCACCATCCTCTTCTACCTGGACAACTGCAACAGCTTCCTAACTTTTCTGCTTCCCCTTCCCTCACACTATGGTCTCGTCTCATAGGCAACCTGAATAGTATATTTAAAACATGGCAACACTGTACTCCAACACCTTCACTTAGAATCCCATCCAATGTCCTTTCCAGGGTCTACAGAGCCCCTGCCTGCCTCTCTGCCTCACCTCCTACATTCTCATCTCCACCCCTGTGCTCCTGGCGCATAGTGGTGTTAAAAAGAATATAAATAGAGCCACTTTAAAATGGAGTCAGAGCTGCCATCCCAAAAGAACTGCCTTGCACTTCTTATGCCTTAAATGTTTGGAATATGAGAACATTATTTGGGTTTCTGCCTGAATCAGTGCTTCCCAAACAGCTATTCTTTTTTTTTCTTTTTTTCTTTTCTTTCTTTCTTTTTTCTTTTTTTTATAAATGCTTGTTGCCTCTCACTTTGGCTTTTTATTTTCAGGTTAACACTGGCATCCTCCCAATTCCTGATCAAGCTAAGCTTGCTCCTACCCTGTGCCCTGCATTTGCTGTTCCAGTCTTTGGCACTCTCGTATATTAGAGGTCGGCTGGCTGACTTTTTCTCTGTCCCAGCTCTCTGCTCAGGTGTTACCTTGGTCCTCCTGCCAACTGAGATCAGCTAGGATCCCACACATTACTGTCTTCAATCACACCTCTTTTGTTTTATTCTTCACATAGCACCATCCCTAACTGACACTGCATTTGTTTGTTGTCCGTTTCTACACTCTACAAAATCCCCACCATGAGTTTATATGGCTGTGGCCTGTGAACCTTACACCATCCCAGCACATGGGGCTGCACAGTAACCACTGTGGAGGGAATGGCTGATGGAATGCCTATAAAGAGGCTGTCATGTGGGGCCAGGTTCAAGATCATAGGGATGTAGTCAAGGGAGTGGGGTTGAAGTGAAGCAAGGAGTAATATTTGAGAGCTATCCAGGAAAAAAAGCCAACGTACTGTGGAGATGGGCTTCAGTGGGCACAGGGATGCCCTCCAGGTCTCTAACTTGCATAGCCAGATGGGAAATGATACCATTTCATCCTAAGGGTCACTAGGAGAGAACCAGGCTAGAGGAAAAAGCCAGGAGTTTAGGTTTGGACATTGGACACTGTGTGGGAATTACAAGCTATATGGATGCCAGAAGATGAATTTTCTCTGGTCACTCTGAGATTTTTCTGTTCAGAACCATCTTTCTTTATAAGAATCTTTTGCTAGCAGAGGAGTCACACAGAGGAGTGATGCCCAGGACTTTAGCTGGCAGCCTTTTTGGCTTGTGTCAAACAGCAGCTGACAGCAAAAGATGGAGAGCACTAACCACAAGTACTCTTCACAGTCAATGAGCATACAACAGGCAGGCTGCTGAACTCGGAGTAGGATGAGGGCATGGCTCCCAGGGTTGATGCCTATGTCACCACTGGCAACTGGCTGTCCCAATGATACAACTGTGTCCTTCAATAAAGTAGAGCTTTTCTTAAAATCTGGAGGCCTGAATTTTCCGACATAAACCAATTCAAAACCTTTTGTGTCCACTGGAACTTAATGGTTGGGGCAGTGTGATGGTGTTTGGAGAGTGATATAAAAGTAAGGAAGACGAGATTCCCCATATGTCAGGACAGCTTACTGGAGTCATTGACATCTGGCTGCCCAGGAATTGGAGGGGCTCATAGAAAATTTGGCACAGTGGATAGCCCCTCTCACAGTCCTAAAGATCTGTTACTCTAGACTTAGAACCAGATTAAAAGTGAAAGTAAATCATCAGCTCACAAAAACAGGCTTGGGAGCAAGGTAAGTGGCCAGAGTAGATATACATGGCCCACATGAAAGATTTTAATCACAGAAGGAATCACAGGTATGGATTTCAGATCAGCATCCCTAATGAAGCCAAGGATTCTGTAACTAAGGACTTGTCCACAACATAAATAACGAAGTCCTCCTCAATTAAAAGGGAGGAAGAAGAGAGAAGCTGAAAAAAGCTTCACATTTTCAGAAATTGAATTCTTCTAATAGACCACAAAAGAGAGACCAATTACAGGAAAATTTCACTTTAATGGTCATTCTGGTTGAATATTATCTCTGTTGACTATGAATAATTCTGTTTTAGTATGTGTCAGTTAAACCTCTGCTTTTACTGACAAGAGTACCTTCTGCCAATGAACTGTGACTTGAATCTGTGTGATTTGTATAAATGTGTTATAATTAATTGAGCTTTAAAAATTCACTTTGAGGGTCTCAAGGTCTTAGGAATGTCTGTGGGCTTGGGAGAAGGCACCTTCTAAAAAGATGATCAAAGATACTTAACTGACACAAAGCCCCTCTAATTTCATTTTGGAGGAGGCAATTTTTAAAATCATGTGTGTTCAAGAAGGATGAAATTTAATTTTTAAAATATGTTAACATTAGAACAAAATAAAGTATGGCTTAGTAAAGTTGTAGTTGGAGAAACATCAGTATAAACTCACATAATTTAAAGGAATTCCATTTCTGTCACTAACAGGAACAGTGGGCAGTCCCCTAGTTTCCTTAATACCTATCTACAGCCTGTACTTATAGAGAATATCAAGGCCTAGATCTTGGTCACTATTACTCCTCCCCACATACAGGAGTCAGAAATTCTTGGAAAGTCATTGAGTCCATGTTGAGGATGGGGAAAATTAAGATGGGCCCGGGACCTGTTGTGCTTGCCAGAGAATGATTTCTAAAATGTTCGAGGTATTGCTAAATAAAACAGAAAACTCTCACTAGCCAGACTGTGATGTTTTGAGTATCGAAAAGAAAGTACTCATTATAGTCAATTGGAGCATGGTAAAAAGCCATGAGACCATAATATATCTAAAGAAAAGGAGTTTTATTTTTTTAATGCTTTAGTTTAATACATCCAAATTGTCTGAGTCTTACACTCAAATTCTAATCACTTAAGTTGACTATCTCAAATAATACATAAGGATATAAAGACGTAATTAGAGTACATTTTTAAAATAACCATTTTTATATTCTTTGTTAATTTTAAGGTAAAACATATTTAAATTAGGGATGGAATTATCTAAAAAGTAAACTAAGGATGAGCACATCAAATAGTGGCTAAACAAACTTTTATAAACAATTTTGAAAACCAAACTGCTTTACCATGCAATCCAGCAATCATGCTCTCTGATATATATCAATGCACCAAATATTTATAGCAGCTTTATTCACAATCACAAAAACTTGGAAGAAACCAAGATGTCCTTCAGTAAATAAATAAATACATACATGGTGGTACATCCAGACAATAGAATATTATTCAGCAATAAAAAGAGCTATCATCTTGTTAAATGACATGGAGGAGCCCTAAATGCATACTGATAACTGAAAGGAGTGAAACTGAAAAGCGTACATATTGTATGTTTCCAACTATATGACATTATGCAAAAGACAAAACTATGGAGACTGTAAAAAGATCAGAAATTCAGGTGAGAGAGTGATGATTCAGTGGAGCATGGAAGAGTTTTAGGGCAGTGAAACTATTCTGTATGATATGGTAATGGTTGATACATATCATTACACATTTGGCAAAACCCAAAGAATATATAATACTAAGAGAAAACTCTGGTGTAAACAATGGAATTTAGTTAATATCAATTTTGGCTCATCAATTATAACATTAGTGTATCACGCTAATGCAAAAATAATAAAGGAAACCTGGGGAAGAAGTGATAAGGGGATATATTGGAATCCTTTTCACTCAAGTCTTCTACAAACCCAAAACTGCTAAAAATAATAATAATAAATCTTATTAATTAAAATAAAATCACTAATTTCTTTCTATCCAACTCATAAAATGGGCCAACAGGAGACCTTATTAGCAGACACACTAGAAATTAAGAATAGTTTGATCAAAAACACTTATTTATGCATCAAAGGTGCAGCAGACAAAAAACAAAAAGGTCATCAAGGTAATCTCTAAGCTAAACACAGGTGTGTATCCAATAACATCAATAATAGTAATAGGTGTTTTACTTTGTTAGGCTCATCACTTATGTTGTCATATCTGTTGCTTCAATTATCAGATTCAACCCAACACCTACTTAAAAAGTAGTGTGTGGGATAGGAACTGTCTTGGGCTTCCAATTAAGCATGGTAGATTAGCCTCTTGTGTTTATTACTTCCCATTCAAAAGTCCTGCTGAAATGATAATAAAAGAATAAAAAATGTACAAACCCATAGCATCAAAGAAAATGGACCAACTATAAACAGATTTCTATTGATTTTGGAGAGTGAAGCTTAGAAAAGCACCACAGAGGTGGGAAGATACAGAGGTCATAGAGTGAGCCAATTTCCCCCACAGAATCTGGGAAGCATCTGAAATAACAAAAGTGGAAGGGTTGGGGGAAATGTGACCTGGGAACAGAAGTATGTGGAATGATTTGAACTATGGGTTTTCTTCCCCATCCTGAGCAGCCAAAAGACCTCCCTCTTTCAGCTCGCTCCTTAGAGACCACCAGTTATTCTCCAGAAATGTCACACTCTGTACTATATGCACTAGACAAAAGGCACCAAATTAAGCAAGGAGGCATAGTGTTAAAGGCAGAAAAACAAAGTATCCAACTATGCAGCTCTCTGACACTTTCCTCTGCCCTGTTCTCAATCATTCATTCAATAAATATGTATTGATGGAACTTTATATGAGATACTGTTTTAAAGGATTCAACAGTGAATTAGACAGACAAAGTCCCTGACGTTATGGAGTTGTCATTCTAGCAGGAAACATAAGCAATAAACAAAAATATTAAGAAATATATACTAAAAGTGCAGGCGATGCTCGAAGAAAACTGAAGTAAGATAATGGAATAGAATGGTAGGACGTTCTTTTGAAGAAGTGGTTAGGGCTGGATCTCAGAGGAGGTGACACAGAAGCAGAGAGCTGAATAAAGTGAGGGCCCTGCCAGGATGTGGGGACAAGAGTTCCGGGTACAAAGTACAAAGGCTGTGAAACAGGAGCATATATGGCTTGCCCAAGAAGCAGCAATGAAGCCAGTGTGTGCCAGATATGCAGTCATCCAGAGAAAAGTAGGGATGAGAAAGGAAAAGATGACGGAGACCAGATCCTGTAGGGTTTGAAGATTATAATGAGAACCTGAGATTAGATTCCAAGGGAGATGGGAAGTCACTGGAGGAATCAGAGAATATCTGAGGTCCATTATAAAAGGATTGCTCTGGATGCCATGTGGAGAATAGATGAGGGAAGGATGATGGTGGAGGCACCAAAACTGTCAGGTGCTATAGAAGAGCACCAGCACCAGACTGCCCATCACCACCACCAGCACACCAGCAAGAGAGAGGTGTGTCTCCTTAGGTGTCAACAAATGGACTCTAAGAGAAGCTTTACATATTGAAATCAGGGTCTGCTGTAGAAAGGCAATGAACTCCTGGTCACACAACAGTACAGCCCAAAAGGACACTGGACAACAAAGACTGTACACACAGAGCTTCCAATCTCCTTTTCTTCTTCATTTTTCTAATTCAATTACAATATATTCAAACATTTAAGTACAAGAATAATATGACACCTGTATTACCAGCAAAATAAAACAGAAACTATTTTACCTGATTTGCTACATATTTTTCTGTTTCAAGATGGCAGAATAAGTTAATGCTGTCCTTGCCTCTTCCCACAGCTGTGTCAAAATTAAAACTAAATAACAGAACAACCATCATTAAGAACTGCCTGAAGTCTAGCTGAACAGAAGTCCTATAACTAAAGATATACAGATGAAGCCACATCAAGACTGATAGGAAAGGTAGAGTTAGGGAAAGTGCTGGGCCCATACCCATGTATGCCATTAAAAACTGGAAGAAGTTTCTCAGCTTCAGAGGTCCCCCCAAGGAATTAGGGGTCCCCTCCCCACATCAAGCTCCATGGGCCAGGGTTCAAGTGCTAGGGATAGAAGTACCCAGAGCTTCAGCTATAAAAACCAGCAGAGATTGTGACTGAGTGAGACAAAGGGTAGCTGAAGTCCCATATGTTCCTCCTAAAGGGCTCACACATAGATATACTCTCCAAGTTGTCATTCATATATCACACAAGGACACAAGAAAAATATTCCCCAAAATCCTTCTTGAATTATTTTATAATATGTGCTATTCATATATGAATATGTGCTACAGCTGAAAGACAAATATTCAAAAATAAGAAATTTTCAGTATAAGGTTCTTTTAGTAAAATTGAAGAGAAATTAAAAATAAAGAAGGAGAGTATTGGAGAAACATGGCAAAGTGAGAGATGTCCCCAGATCTCTCCCCTTGAAAAAAACAGTAAGCTGAACATCTAAAAGTCATCACAAAACACCAAAATTGCACACCAGCAAGTCTGAGCGTGGGATCTGCGCATAAGAGTCACCACAGGTCAGAACTCCAGGCGTTGGGCAGTGGACTCAGAGAAATAAAGAAGCTGCCTCTCTCAGCCACCAGAGCTCCCTGTAGGATGAGGAGGACGGCAGTAGGTGCGGCGAGTTCCCTAAACCACCCTGCGTGGGACTGCTGTGAGATCCATGGTGGCTAGCAACAGGGTCCAGTCATCAGAGCAGAGAGCAGAAAAGCAGGATGGCAGAGAAACAACAGTTGATTTTTACCAGCCCTGGTTGCAAAACTGAGGCTGAGCCACATTCCCTAATGACCAACCCAGGGAGCCCCAAGAGAATCTGAGCAAACGCTACTGAAACTGTCACTAATACTGACAGGGACTTACACAGAGGATAGTGAGCACGATGAAACATCTATAAGAAAAAAAAAAGGCATTTTTAAAACTATATAAAGCAGGAATCCAAGAGGCTTAAACGCCACCTACTGGGAAAACAAGAAAAGCTCATTCTTTGCAACAGGCTAAAGAGAGGCCTTTATATAATAAATCTTCTTTCTGGAAAAAAAAAAATGCTGAATACACTTCCATTTAATGCCCAGGCAGAGAAATAGCACATTAAACGCCATGAATAACCAAGGTGGCAAGCCATCTCAGAAAGAAAGAGAAAAATCTCCAGAAAATAAGCTTGCAGACATAGAAATATGCAACTTAAATCGCAGCAAATTCAGGATGGTACTTCTGATGAAACTCAGTGAGTTCTGGAACAAGTCATACCAACAATTTCAGGAATTGCAAAAACAGCTAGCTGAGCAGAGCAAGGAGATTGAAATTCTCAAAAAGAACAGAGTAGATCTTCTGGAGATAAAAAAAAATGCACTGCAAGAGTTGAAAAATGAAATAGCAAGCTTGGGAAATAGAGCTGACCAAATGGAGGAAAAGATCAGTAATATTGAAGACAGAAATCTAGAAATAAATTAGAACGAAGAAGAGAGAAACTGAAGAATGAAAAATAATGAAAGAGAAATACAAGAACCAGCTGATACCATCAGGAGAAGAAACATAAGAATAGTAGGCATTATAGAAGATGAGGAAAAGAAGCAGAGACTAGAAAGCATTTTCAGACAAATAGTTGACGAGAATTTCCCAAATCTAAAGAATGAACTGGAGCTTGGAATTCAAGAAGTCAACAGAACACCCAATTATCTCAACCCCAAAGGGCCATAACCAAGACATATTGTATTAAAATTATCAAAAATCAAGGACAAAGGCAAAATTCACAAGGCAGTGAGAGAGAAGAAGACAGTAACTTATAAAGGAAAACCCATTAGATTATCATCTGACTTCTCAGCACAAACCTTACAAGCCAGAAAGGAGTGGAATCAGATATTCAAAATATTAAGTGAAAGGAACTACCAATCTATAATAATGTATTCAGCTAAGCTCTCCTTTAGATATGAAAAAGAAATAAAGATCTTTCCATACATAAAAAAAATTGAGGAAATTGTCCACTACAAGGCCTGCACTACAGAAAATACTGAAAGCGGTCAGCTCACCTACAACAAAATGAAAGAAAAAAAACTATAATTAGAAGTAAGGTGACTATCAGGTAAATAAAAGCAGAGGAGTGCAACCCTTATTAAGAACAGGGCATTATAACCTTAAACAATAAGAAGAGAATTGCTATAGCAACATAGTATGAATGTTCAGTATACGTAGGGACAAATTGAAACAACAATGACTGAAAAGGAGAGAATTCAAAGATTCAAATTCATAAAGGGGAATGGAGATAAGAAACACACAGAAGAAAATGGATGACTGTATATATATAACTATCCTTTTTGTATTCATAATGGTAACCACGCACCAAAGATTTAGAACTGAAGTATATAACATAAACAAGATGGACCAGAAAGAAAACCCACAAAAGCCAACCAAAATAAAGTAACCATAAACACAAGGACAAAGAAGTGAAGAAAACACCAAGCTACCAGAAAGCAAAAGAAAAAAGGGCTATAAGAAAACCTCATATTTCAATAAATATTAATGAACTGAACTCACCAGAAAAAAGGATCAGAGTTGCAGAATGGATCAAAAAACAAGACCCAACTATATGCTGCCTCCAGGAGAAACATCTTAGTTTCAAAGACAAATACGAACTCAAAGTGAAAGGGCGGAAATGATATTTCAAGCAAATGACATTCAGAGAAAAGTGGGAGTAGTGGTACTAATATCGGACAAAATAGACTTCAAAATAAAAAAGGCAAAGAAAGAGACTGAGGGACACTTCATAATGATAAAGGGAATCATGCACCAAGAAGACATAACACTTATTAATATCTATGCTCCCAATCAGGGAGCCCTGAAATATGTAAAGTAATTACTAACAGAACTAAAAGGGAAAAAAGACCAAACAGTATTATAGTAGGGACCTAAATACCACACTGTCGGTTATGGACAGATCATCCAAACAGAAAATCAATAAAGAAATAACATCCTTAACTGACACATTAGACCAACTGGACATAATTGACATCTACAGAGACTTCCATCCCAAAACAGCTGCTTATACATTCTTCTCTAGTGCACATGGAACATTCTCAAGAATTGACCACATACTGGGACACAGAGATAGCCTCAACAAATAGAAGAGGGTCAAAATCATGCCAGCCATATTCTCTGATCATAATGCTTTGAAGCTGGAGGATCAACTGTAAAAAGAAATCAGGAAGAAACACGAATATATGGAAATTAAGCAACATGCTACTAAAGAATGACTGGGTCACAGAAGAAATAAAAAAGAGAGAACAAAGGATACATACAAACTGATGATAACAATAATACAACATATCAACTTTTGGGACATGGCAAAAGCGGTCATAAGAGAAAAGTTCATATCATTATAGGCCTATCTCAAAAAACAAGAATGAGCCCAAATAACCTAATCCTTCATCATAAAAAAATAGATAAGGAAGGACAAATGAAGCCTAAATTCAGAAGAAGAAAAGAAATAATCAAAATTAGAGCAAAATTAAATGAAATTGAAAAAAAAAAACAATAGAAAAAACAAATGCAACAAAAAACTGGTTCTTTGAGAAGTTTAATAAAATTGACAAACCCTTAACTAGACTCACTAAAGAAAAAAGAGAAAGGACACAAAGAAACAAAATCAGGGATAAAAGAGGAGAAATTATGACAGACACCACAGAATTACAAAGGATCACACAACAATACTATGAAAAAGAATATAACACCAAATTTAATAACCTAGAAGAAATAGACCAGTAGTTAGAAAGGTATAACCTTCCTAGACTTATCAAGAAGAACTAAAAATTCTAAATAGACCAATCAGCAGTATGGAAATTGAAACGATCATCAAAAACCTACCAAAAAGTCAAAGTCCAGAAACAGATGGCTTCACTAGTGAATTCTACCAGTCAAAGAAGATGTAATACCTATTCTCCTCAAAGTCAAAGAGGAGGCAATACTTCTCAACTCATTTTATGAAGCCAATATTACTCTGATACCAAAACCTGGCAAAGATAACACACAAAAAAGAAAACTACACACCTATATCTTTTATGAACACAGATGCAAAAATCCTAAATAAGATACTAGTGAACCAAATACAACAACATATTGAAAGGATTCTACACTACAATCAAGTGGGCTTCATCTCAGGGGCTCAGGGATGGTTCAACACATGCAAAGTTGATTAATGTGATACACCACGTAAACAAATTAAAAAATAAGAATCATATGACCATATCAAGAGATGCAGAAAAAGCCTTCAACAAGATACAGCATCATTTATGATCAAAACACTTCACAAAATTGATATAGAAGGAAAGCACCTCAATATATTGGCCATCTATGACAAACCCTTAGCCAACATTATACTTAATGATAAAAAACTAAAAACCTTTCCTCTAAGATCAGAAACAAGGCAATATTGACCACTATTGCCACTGTTATTCAATATAACATTGGAGGTCCTACTGAGTGCAATCATGCAAGAGAAAGATATAAAAGGCATTCAATAGGAAACGAAAAAGTCGAACTGTCACTATTTGTGGATGACATGATTCTCTATATAAGAAGTCCTAAAGACTCCACAAGAACACTACTAGAAACAATAAGCAAATACAGTAAATTTTCTGGATACAAAATCAATGTTCAAAAATCCATAGTGTTCCTATACTCTAATAATGAAGTGTCAGAAAAAGAAGTGGAAAAATAATTTCTTTTGCAATTGCAACAAAAAGAATAAAATACCTAGGAATAAATCTAATGAAACATGTGAAGGACCTATAAAATGAAAACTATAAGACCCTGTTCAAAGAAATAGAAGAAGACACAAAAAATGGAAAGATAGTTCATGTTCTTGGATTGGAAGAATCAACATAGTTAAAATGACCATATTACCTAAAGCATTATACAGATTTAATGCAATCCCCATCAAAATCCCATTGACATTTTTTAAAGAAATAGAACAAAAAATCATCAGATTCATATGGAAGCACAAAAGACGCCGAATTGTCAGGCCATCCTGAGAAAAGAAGAACGAGGCTGGAGGCATCATTCTGCCCAACTTCAAATTATACTACAAAGCAACGGTAAACAAAACAACATGATATTGGCAAAAAATAAACACACAGACCAGTGAAACAGAATAAAGAGTAAATCCATATTTATATGGTCAAATAATTTGTGAGAAAAAAAGCCAAAAACATTTAGTGGAGAAAGGAAAGCCTCTTCAATAATGGTGCTGGGAAACTGGAAAGCCTTAAAGAGAATTTTGTGAATTTGACCTCAAAGCAAGGGAAGTAAAAGCTAAAAAACATGAGCGGGGCTACATTAAACTAAAAAGCTTTCTGCACAGCAATAATAATAATAATAATAATAATAATCAACAAGGTAAAGAGACAATCATCCAAATGGGAAAATATATTTACAAGCAATGCCTTCGATAAGGCCTAATATCCAAAATATACAAAGAACTCATACAACTCAATAACAACAAAAAACACGAATGATCCAATCAAAAAAATGGAAGGAGGATCTGAACAGACACTTCTCCCTAGAGGACATACAAATGGTCAACAGATATTTGAAAACATGCTCAATATCACTAGCTATTAGGGAAATGCAAATCAAAGGCACAATAAGATACCATCTTACACCTGTTAGAATAGCTATAATCAACAGGACAAGTAATAGCAAATGCTGGAGAGGATGCAGAAAAATAAAAACCCTCATACACTGCTAGTGGGGCTGCATATTGGTACAGCCACTATGGAAAACAGTATGGAGTCACTCAAAAAACTAAGAATTGATTTACTATATGATCCAGCAATCCCTCTGCTGGATATTCACTCCGAAGACTTGAAAACCATATCCAAAAAGATATTTAAACACTGATGTTCACAGCAGCATTTTTCACAGTGGTCAATACATGAAAGCAATTGAAGTTTCTTACAATAGATGAGTGGCTAAAAAAGCTGTAGTATATATATAAAATGGAATATTACTCAGCCATAAGAAGAGATGAAATACTGCCATTTGCGACATCATGGATGGACCTTGAGATAATCATGCTAAGGGAAATAAGCAATACAGTAAAAGTTGGAAATCACATGATATCACTTATATGTGAGATATAAACCTAAAAGCAACAAAGAAACAGGACAAACAAACAGAGACTCATGAACATGGATAGACTAGTGGTTACCAGAGGGTAGATGGGAGGGTGCGGTTCACAGAGTGAAAGGGGTCCAATTTGTGGTGACAGAGGAAATTAAACTATGGGAGGTGAACATATAGTGTAAATTTATATGTGCCTTAGTTTTAAAATGTACAGATGAAACTTACTAGATTTCATTAACCAATGTCACCATAAATAGTAAATAAATAATTTTTTTAAAGTAATAAAATGTTCAATGAAACAAAAATATATATATATGTATGTATGTATGTATGTATACATACGTACACATATGTATGTATGTTTGTGTATGTATGTATATGTGTGTATATATATAATTGAGAGGGGGAAAAACGGGGGGTAGATGATAGAGGCTTTGTTCATCCCTCTTGTGACCAAATCAGTGTTGTAACAGAAACTCGGGGCAAACAGCCAGGAAAGTCACCTGGGATCTAGATGAACAAAAGCACTACAACTAGGGAGAGTAAAAATTAATCAACCTGCAATGATAGAAGTAGGAGGGATCAAAGATGTGAAGCTGCCCAGTCCCCAGTTGCTGAGTGGGAGAGAGGCTGTGGCAGCAGCAGCCGGCAGCTGCAGTAAAGCCAGCTCTTGATGGAACGGCAACCCCTTCCTTCAGGTTAGGTACTCTGGCTCCTGGGTCATGTTGGTTTTATCCTTGGCACTTGGGAAGATGGTTTGCTGCGAGACCTGGACTCCAGAACATCACGTTCCGGGCTTAATTAGCCTCCTTATTGACTTCTGGAACCTTCCAAAGGCAGGGTGTCAGGCCCATCAGGAATCCAGGAAAAGAGAAAACATACTTCTGCTGAATATAGAGCAACACGCGTTGCCATTGCAGGAGTGCCAGGGAGCGCTTTCAATACTCAACTGGTGAGGCGAATGTGGATCTTTCATCTGTTAAGCAGGGAAATCCAAAAAGTTTTCCCTCACGGCAGAAGCCTGGGTCATCAGTCAGAGTGTCCTGTATCTGAAGCCTGATTAACCACTGGTCACATGTGCTGTGGAGGCACTTCTTGCTCTCTTCATAGGCCTCAGTTTCCTCTTCTGTAAATCGAGGGCGGATAATAACAGTGTTACCTACCTTATAGAGATGCTGTGCAGTTAGCTGAGCTAATGTAAGTAAGGACCTGTGTCTGGCCCTCGGAGAGTGTCCAGTAACTACAGGTGTAATTTGGAGACATTGTAAGTTCAGTTCCAGACCACTGCTATAAAGAGAATATCGAAATAAAGCAAGTAACATGAATTTTTTGATTTCCCAGTTCATACAAAAGTTATGGTTACACTATACTGTAGTCTATTAAGTGTGCACTGGCATTATGTCTAAAAGAATAATGTAGATACCTTAATTAAAAAATACTTTATTGCTGGGTAGAAAAAAAGTGGCGTAGATGATAGATGCTCTGTTCATCCCTCTGGTGACCAAATCAAAGTTGTGACAAAAACAAGGAGCAAACATCAAGGAAAAATCACCTGGGATCTAGATGACCGAGCCATACAACTAAGCCATAAATCTAAGAAATCACCCTGCAATGGCAGAAGGTAGGATGGGGTGAGGACACGGGTCTCCAGTGGCTGAGATGGAGGCAGCGGCAGCGGCAGAAGCCTGTTAAAGGAGCCGTGTTGACAAGTGGACTTACGTGGTGATGGACCTGCTTGCTCTGAGCACTAGCACCTGCTTGGCTGTGCAGAGAGCACCAGGGACTTGCAGGGGACACTCAGTTGTTGGAGTGAGGGCCCAGGCGAGACTCGTTCTGTACAGAAATGCCTGCGGTATTCATTGTTCCTCTGTTGAGTCCTACCCTCTCCCAGTGTGTGGACTCAGCATTGCCATAGTGGAGACGCCATCAAACTGATAACAGAGGTTGCTCCTCCCAGAGGATTCCCCGAAACTCCACCTCTCCCAATTCGCAGCCCCACCCAAGCCACATCCAGGTGTGTCTTCAGTGAGTCAGGCGCTCCTGGCTGCGTGGTGCCAACACTCACTGGTGGCAGCTGGCCTCGGTTTCTGGTGTGGTTTCTTGAGGCAACTATAAGCACAGCATCTATGGATTGCTTGGTGAATCTTAACAGGTGGCCCCAGAGGGACACAGGCAGGGGCTAAACTTGGCCTGCAGCCGAGCCCCTCTCAGGACTGTGCCACTGGACACCTACTACACAAATCCTCACTAATAAGACCGGGAGACTTAAGAGCTCTGCTTAGTCCATAGAAACAGACACAGAAAGGCAGCCAAAATGGGAAGACAAGAAGCAGAAACCACATGAGAGAACAAAACAGAGATCCAGGAGTAATGGAGTCAAGCAATCTCACAGATGCAGAGTTCAAAACACTGGTTATAAACATGCTCATTGAACTTATGGGAAGTGTAGATGAGTTCAGTGAGAACTTCAACAAAGGGATAAAAAACATACAAATGGAGATGGAAACTAAAAAATACAACCAGTCAGAAATGAAGAACACATTATCTGAGATGAAGAGTATAGTAGATGGAATCAACAGAGTGGATAAAGAAGAGAATCAAACCGCCAATATAGAAAATGGGGAAGCCAAGGACACTCAATCAGAATGGCAAGAAAAAAGAAGCCAAGAGCATAATAATAACAATTTAAGGAGCCCATGGGACACTACAAAATGTAAAAATATCCTTGTCATAGAGGTACCTGAAGGAAAACAAGACGCTGAAGAGCTATTTGAAGAAATAACGTTGGAATACTTTCCTCACCTGGTGAAGGAAATAGACATAAAACCCTAGAAAGCTCAGAAAGTCCTAAAGACCAGGAACCCAAAGAGGCCCATACCGAGACACATCATAATTAAAATGCCAAAGATTAAATAGAAAGAGGGAATCTTAAAAGCAGCAAGAGAAAAGCGGTCAGTTACCCACAGGGGTGCACCCATAAGACTGGCAGCTGATTTCTCAAAAGAAACTATGCAGGACAGAAGGGTAGGGTTTGGCAAAAAAATATTTTTAATGTAATGAAAACCCAGGATCTACAACCAAGAATCCTTTATCCAGCCAGCAAAGCTATCGTTTAGAGTTGAAGGACAGAAAAAAAGCTTCCCAGATGAAAATAAACTAAAAGAATTTATTAACACCAAGCCAATATTACAGGGAATGTTGGAGGAACTTCTTTAAAAAGAAAAAAAACATGTATCAAAAACAAGAATCAAGAATGGTAATAACTACATTCCTATCAACAAGTATCTCACATAGAAAAGAATTAAGTGCTCCAACCAAAAGATAGAGTGGCTGAATGGATAAGAAAACAAGCCCCCTACCTATGCTGTCTACAAGAGACTCACTTCAGATTAAAAGACACACGCAGACTAAAAGGAACGGGATGGAAAAAGATATTGCCTTGGTGGACCTAGAGGGTATTGTGCTGAATGAAATGGGTCGGATAGAGAAAGTCAAATATCTCATGATTTCACATACATGTGGAATCTCAAGAACAAAATCAATGACAACAGTAACAAAAACAGAAATAAACTCATAGATACAGAGAATATTGTGAGGGCTACGAGTACAGGGGTTGGTTGGCAGGGCAGCAAAAAGAGGTGAAGGGATTAAGAAGTACAAAGAGACGTGGAGATGTAGAGTGTCGCATGGGGAAGATGGTTAATACTGTTGTAATGAATATGTAAGGGGGAGGAGGGTTACTAGATTTTGGGGTGATCTCTTTGCAAGTTATGTGGATCTCTGACCGCTATGCTATACAACTGAAACTGGTATATTATTGTATGCCAACTAAAAGTGAAAAAAAACCTTCATGGACTTATACAACGTAAATACGAGCAAGTAATTGTCTATTATATTCAATAAAGATGAAAAAATACTTTATTGCTTAAAAATACTAACCATCATCTGAACCTTTGGCGAGCTGTGGTTTCTTTCCTGGTGGAGGATCTTGCCTCAATGTAGATGAAAATACAATGTCTGCAAAGTGCAATATAGCGAAGCAGAATAAAATGAGGTATGTTTATATTTGCTACTATTGGTTTTAAGTGGACTTGGCATACATTTAAGTGGACTTGGCATACATTTCCCCTAGGATTGAGCAGCTTTGTTTTTAGGCCACGATCAGTGATCCCTCTGTTCCTTAGGTAGTGAGGGCTGCTATGGGCTTGGGAAGAATTGAAAGAGAGTCAGTAGAGCTTTGGAGTCAACCCTGGTCCACAAGTACAGACAAAAGGAACAGCAAGTAGAAGTGAGGCAGCTGGAGAAGTGGCCCTCGCCCTTACCTGGGGCTCCAGGTGTGGCAGCTCATACTACCCCCTAAGGCCCAGAATGTGTTTGGTATTCACAGCAACATGAGGACCAGCCCCAGGCCATTGATAGCCTTAAAACACCCCTTCATGCATAATCACATTACCCACGTCAGCCATCTCTGAGGAAATCTTGGCAAACAAAGGACGAAGGCCTCTACCCAAGTCCTTATCATTTCCTTTAGGATTTGCCACAGCTTGATAAACAAGTTTTAGGTTCTGTTATGTTCCCAGCACTGTTCTTGATGGCTCAGGAATCAAAGAGTGATCTGACCAACCTCTGTCCTCCAAAAGCTCAAACTCCAGGGGATGATATAAGAGGAATACACCTTATATTTCCATGGTGCTTTCATTTCAAAGAACACGTTCACATAAATCTTTTTACTTTAAAAGCCCAGTTCTCCTAGGAAAACAGTTATTCTTAGCTTCCTCTGTACTAATGAGGAACCTAAAGCTAAGATGGACATGCCTCAGGGTCAGACAGCAAAAAAGGCCCAGAAGTCACACCCTTATTCTCTGGCTGCTCTAATCTGTCCCCCTCCCTGATACATCCCAAATAAGAGATGGGTGCCCTTGAAAATCTGGTTGCTTCAAAGCTAAACAGAGATCTACCTGATCCAGTTAACATACTTCCCCAAAGGCTCACCTTATGTCCCAAGAAAGATTATGAGCCAGGTATGATATAAATTACATAAAAGTTGGAATCTATTTTTAAATCTCTTCTGCTCACTTCTTGTGTTTTTAGGAGAAATGTGTGTTTTGTCACCAGATGTCATGCTGAGGTTAGCCATCCCTGCTTCTCCCATGCATGAAGGAGACTGTTCCCACCGTGGTCATCAGGTGCAGGGGTGCTGGACCCAGACCCAGCCAGGACCTGGGAAATCGTGCATGCCATCAAGCAGGACTGGAGTGGAAAGGCTGAGAAAATGTTTAAGATTGTTTTAGTCTAAAACTAAATTTCACAGTTCTTTTAGCTATTAGACATTGTCCCTAAATCTGATGTTAATGGAATTAAATTCTAGGAATCAATTCTAAAGATATATAGGTAAAAATCCATCCAAAATAATTCAGGCACAAGGTTGTTCATTGTAATTATTATTTGTAATTGTAAAAAATGTCCATCGCAGGGGTCTGGCTCAGTACACCGGGGCCCACCCACACAGTGGACAGGTTGGGGTACATAATGCACAGATACAAAGGGAGCAGCAGGGTCTATGGCTAAGTGGATAAAACTGAAATGCAAAACAGTATACACGATATGCTCACTGTGGAAGAAAGGTAGAGAAACTTGAATATGTACAGATAGACCTGCTCATATTTGTAAGAAGGAACATCAAGAGGGTAACCCAAACACTACAGAGGTACAGCACAGAATGAAACTGAGACTTCTCAGAATAGAACATACGAGATAGTTTTGACTTTGGAGCCATGTTAATACCTTACATATTTTTAAAAATCAAAACAATCCTTAAAAATTAAAAATAAACTCAAATGAACTAACCTTGTTGGTGACATGTCCACCCAGAAAAAGAGTTATTTTTAAGAGACTTGAGAACACAGTATTTACACTACACATTCTTATAGATCTCTACAAAGAGATCTTCAACTTCATTCAGTAGTCTTATTGTTCATAGAAATATGAGATTATTATTTTGAAAACCATTATTCATATATACATATATAGTAAACTATTTTATATAGTACATAAAATGTATAACATAAATGTATATTTATGTATTTAAGATGTCTATTAAATATTTAAATTTCAATGTATATACATATATATCAGGATAAATCAAATGTGTAATTAGATTAAGGTTGTTAGCAACCAACGTTTTTAGTAGAAGATAAAAGTAATATTATAATTCAAAAATAAATCAAGGTATTAAAGTCCCTTTGAAGTTAAATTTAAACCAGAAATATTAGCTTGCACATTTCAGCTCTGTCCGCTGAAAATGCTCACAAGCAATTATAACTCATCAGCAGTAACACTTATAGAAAAAATGAATACAGGACACAGCTATAGCTGATATGTACCTACAATTGAGGTATTATTTCAATTTTAATCTTATTTTGTTAATATAATGGAGAAAATAAAAACTTGAAGCTAATATTCAAGAATGGTTAGATCATGTTTACAATACACAAATTGAACTAGATAGTTGAACCATTTGTGATTGTTAGAGATTAGTCAAAGTTTATAATTTGAGCCTCAACATATGTATCTATTTATTTCCCTAAAAAGAGTACTTAGAAATCTCATCAA
Source organism: Rousettus aegyptiacus (assembly GCF_014176215.1). Taxonomy (NCBI): domain Eukaryota; kingdom Metazoa; phylum Chordata; class Mammalia; order Chiroptera; family Pteropodidae; genus Rousettus; species Rousettus aegyptiacus. The sequence continues at coordinate 45,430,122 of NW_023416287.1, forward strand.
TTATAGAAATCTCACAGTTTGCTCAGGGAAAATGACTTCTTGACTTCGGTAGAAAACATGCAACAGGCTTTTCTAATTATGAAAGAAAAATAAGGCCAGAAAATAGATGTAAGAATGAAAATAAAAGAGAAACATCAAGATGGCATAATTAATTAACTAAATAGCTGGAGAAACACTAGCTAATATCATATTCACAAGTAAATTTCAGATGGATTTAAATTTTTATGTAAAAAATAAAAGAAATTTAGGAGACTATATCTGTAACTTGAGATAGGAGAGAACTTCCTAAGCAGAAAAGGAAATCCAGAAACTATAAGGAAAAATCAGATAAATTTCTTTTTATTGTGGTAAAACATACCAATATATATATATAATTTACCATTTTACCATTTTTATGTATACAACTCAGTGACATTAAGTATATTCACACTGTTGTGCAATTATGACCATCATCCATCCCCAGAACTTTTCCATCTTCTCAACAGATGTATTTTCACACATAAATTTGACGTATTGAACAGTATAAAGATATCATAAGCAAAGACAAGAGATAGGCAGTATGTTGGGTAAAAATGTTTATAAAACGATATTTCTAGCACACCAAGTTCTATAAATTGATAAGGAAAGACAATCCAAGAGAAAAGTGGACAAAAGAACATAAACAGACATTTCACGAAATGAAAACTTTAGATGGCTAATAGACATCTGTAAATTGGTTGAGAAAATGCAAATGAAACAATAATAAACTACCTTTTTTAACCCATCAGATTGAAAAATTAAAATTTCATGCATTCCTACATTGCTGATGTGTGTGAATTGCTGGAAACTGGTGTGGGAAATGCAAATTAAAGCAATAATAAGACACCATTTTTTTTTTACTCATCAAATTTACAAAAATTAAGATGAATGAGAAACATCTTTACTTTGCTTTTTGGTGTTTGAACTATTAAAACTTTTGGAGAATGTGATCTAAAAATATCTATTAAAAATTAAAATCCTTTGACCCAACAATCAAGCTTTGGGAGTCTATCCCATAAAAATGAAATTACCAGCATGTATAGATACATCTATATTGAGGAAGTTTATCACAACATTGTTTGCAGCAGCAAAAACCTCCAAATAACCTAATGTCCACTAATAGGGCTGTACACTTTAAGAAGTTAGTTTATCCTATTTCCACAAATAAACATTGATTTAACTTGAAAACTCAATGACTCTCCTACTATTGCTGCATCTGCTGCGAGGATGAAGAGTATTCTCAGCAATCAGACTGCTGACATTCCAGAAAATGTGGACATCACTCAGTTATTGTGAAGGGCCCCAGAGGCACCCTGCGGAGGGACTTTAACCACATCAAGGTAGAACTCAGTTTCTTTGGAAAGGAAAAGAAGCGACTCTAGGATGACAAATGGTGGGGAAATAGAAAGGAACTGGCTGCTGTTCGCACTATTCATAGTCATGTACAGGACACGATTGAGGGTGTTACCCTGGGCGTCAGTTACAACATGAGGTCTGTGTATGCTCACTTCCCCATCAATGTCGTTATTCAGGAGAATGGTTCTCTTGTTGAAATTTGAAATTTCTTGGATGAAAAATATATGTACAGGGTTCAAATGAGGTCAGGTGTTGCTTGTTCAGTATCTCAAGCCCAGAAAGATGAGTTAATTCTTGAAGGAAACAACATTGAACTTGTATAAAAGTGATTCAACAAGCCACAACAGTTAAAAACAGAAAATTTTTGACTGGTATCTATGTTTCTGAAAAAGGAACAGTTCAGCAGGCTGATGAATAAGGTCTAAGTTGTCCAGCTACAGAAACACCAAGATGTCGAATGATTCCTCAGACTTATTGTGATATTTTAAAGATGCAATAGAAGTTATGTGTTAAAAAACACTCAATGGCTTAATACAGTAAAAGTTTATTTGTTGCTCACACAACATGCACAAGGTGAGACTGTAGGAGAGTTGTGCTCATCACGATTACTCAGGAAGCCAGCTTGAGGTTGCCTCTTGGGGTGTGTTCAAAATTCCCCTAGTAGGAGAGCAGGCTGCAAGGACTCACACCAGCAGTACAATGCTTTGGCCTGGAAGTGAGGCTGTTGGTGATACTAAACTTGAAATCATGTTTACCCAGAAGAATAGCAGGATATTTATGAACTATGAAAATCTCTGTTACAAAGGGAATTGTTGAGTAAATTATAGTTGCATCCAAACATGGACTATTATATAGTCTTTAACCAAATCAATTTGATATATGCCTGGAGGGATGCTCATAGTCTAGTAAGTGACTAGCAAGTTGCAAAATAAGATGCATACTATTACCCCACTTTTCTAAAAACATCCCCCAGTGAGCGTCTGCATGTTCAACTGTGTTTGTCCATGTTTGTACAGATGCGCACAAATATGTGGAAGGACACATTGATTATACCAGGTAAATGAAATCGAATAGATGCAGGAGAGATTTTATTAACTTAAAAAATATATATCTTTGGGTAGTTCACCTGTTAACAGAGCATACATTGCTTTTCTAATTTCAAAGGAAAGTAAAGTAGAAATATGAAGAAAGTAAAGTAGAAAGTAAAGAAAAAACCCTAATATTTCTAGTTGAAGATCTTTCGATCCCAAGACCATGGGAATCAACAAAGAGCAAACATTGTTTCACAGTGTGGCTGAGGACACTCTCTAAATAAAGTTGCTGCAGTCATCTCCCATGCTTTTTTGAGGTTGAACTTCCACTCCTAAATTAAGAGAAGAATCTACTCTTCCCTGGTGTTGACTATGGGCTGACTCTGTGACTCCACTGACCACAGAACAGTGCAGAAATGATGCTGGCCAGATCCCTTGACTGGCCTGACAGCTTCCACTTCCTCCCTCTTGAAAGCACCTTGCTGTGAGAAGCCCTAGAGGATAAGATTCCACTTGTGGAGAGAAGTCAGTGGGCCTGAGGTACCAACAGGTAAGCAAATCATCTTGTAACTGAGCCTAGCCCCAGGCATCCTGGCTGACCCCATGGCAGATCAGCACCAACTGTCCAGCTGAGTCTTACCCAAATTCCTGACCCATACATGTGCAAAAATAAGCACAGCACCAACAATCTTAGGTTCTATAGAGAAAAAAAGTCTCATTCTGCCATTGGCTTATATAATTTTTTCCCTTTTTATGTATTTTACTTTTTGTTTTTCTTTAAATCAAAAGTCTGTTTCTATTCACCGAGTCCAATAAGCAATTTACAATAGGAAACAAAGGAAAAGGAATTATATTTTATGTAAGAAGTATTATAGTATTGATTATATATATTTAAAATCTATATCCAGAGACAACAATCTTCTTTTTGCAAAATAAGCTACATTGCCTATTATTTTAGTAGGCAGTACATTGTAATTGCTTTGTTTTTATTATTTTTTTACATGTTTTAAAACTTTGCCAGCAAAGCCTTACTAATACTGCTGACGAGACACTTTTCCTGCTCACTTGGCAAAGTTTGCTCTCCGAATTAAAAAAAAAAGAAAGTTGTGTTCATTCTCTTTCTTTCTCTTTCCTCCCTTTTATTTATTCTCATTCCTCCCTCTTTCTCGTTTCCTCCTACCCATTTCTGCTTTCCCCCACAATCTATCAATCAGAGTTCTTATTTACCGGTCATAGGATTTGATTGTAGCTCTTGCAGGCATGGGGGAATTTATTGGCACATGTTCTCAACGGCAGAATAAGAACTAGGTTTGGAACACAGATGGGGCACTGAGAATGCCCTGGAGGCCTGGGCACAAGGAACCACAGCTGAGGGTATGCAGCAGACCTAACTTGGCTTAGGCATCCCTTTTCTAATGAATTTGACTTCCAGTAGTTTCCACTATCCTTCAGCCACTCACTTGAGCCCTGTGAGTGTATCTAATTGTCTTGCCTAATTTACATGTTTTTTCTTCTATTGAATGGAGTGTGAGGGGAAGATCTCCAGCAAGAAGCGTCATGGAAGATTATCCAAAAAAGAGATGGAGTGGCTGAATGCTGCCAGGATGAGACTAAAATTTTAACTTTATCAAAATTCTTAGAGAAAAGAAGCTACCTAAAAATAGGGATAAACCTTAAGACCTAGCAATCCCATTCTAATATAGACACTAAGAAAAACTCACGCCTGTATGGGAGGAGACAGGTATAAGGATGAACTGCAGTAACATAGCAAGAGTGAAAAACATGGAAACTCTTATATGTCATCAATAAGAATGGATAAATACATTGTGATATATTCACATAGTAGAATACTATTACTACTTAAAATAAGTGAACTAAAACTACCTGTCAACTTGAATATAATCTGATAATGTAATGAATGAAAAAGGTCATATATATACTATGATAGCATTAATGCAAAGTTTAGAAGCATACAAAGAAATATAATATGTATTTGTTTTAGGAATATGTTTATATGCACCATAAATATAAAAACATGGATAGAAACATATAGTCTACGGCCATGCCACCCTGAACGCGCCTGATCTTGTCTGATCTTGGAAGCTAAGCAGGATCGGGCCTGGTTAGTACTTGGATGGGAGAGAGAGAGAAAAGAAACATGTAAATGTTGAGAAACGGTCTCTATTGGTCTTTCTTTTTCAGGTTTTAAAAGTTTTTATTTGCATAGTTTATTTGCATAGTTTAAAAATTGTGCATTTCAATAATTAAATTATTTGAACAACAAAAAAAAATGACATTCTGATTAAACAGCATTTTATAACCTTCAAGATACTTTGGACCACCTTGGTTTTTACTCTTGATTTCACTGTCGTTCCACTCAACTTCTGCTTTCACCAACCCACAAATTCTTTTCCTTTCTTGCCAGCCAGCCAGATAGATGGGAGAGGAAGGTGTGGCCTTCATTGTCAGCAGTTCTTTGATGGGAAAAGGGGCAGCACAGTCATTTAAACTTGATCCAACCTCTTTGCATCCTACAAAGTTAAACAGCTAAAAGACGTAAAATAAGAAGCCAATGCTGGTGGAATGTACAGTGCATATTGATGGTGTATGCCTCATTACCATTCTTCTGCTCGCTTCTCCTGTTCAATTGTTTCTTTTGAAGGCAGTGGATTTTTCTCTTGTGTTTCTGTCTTCTTCAATTTTGGCTCATTGAATTTCTCAATGTCAGCCATATCAGATTTGTCAGATGTGATTGCAAAGGAAGCAGAGAGAGGTGCATGAATGAGTAAGTTGTTCATGCTCAAGAGTGATTGCAAAGTTCTTTGGCCTTTTATATGTCTGCATGTCTTGCAAATGAGTTACTGACTGCCTTTCCTTTCAAACTATCTTTAGAAGGATGTTTCTATAGTCAACGGACTTGGATAACAGAGATAACATCTCTTTTTGGAGCAAAGCCAGCTATGCTTATTACTAAGTATAAAGATTCAAGTTCCTAAACTCAAGGCTCCTTTCCTGTAATACAACCCACTGTGCATGCAAGTGTCATCTGGCCCTCTTTGCATTTGGGCTCAGAATATTGGTGCAAAAATGCTGATACCTCTATTGCTGTGAGTAATAAATTGTCCTTTGTTTCTTATTCTGGAGTCTCATATCTTCTGCATCCAAGAAACAGTAATAGGCTAATTTGTTAGCATACAAATGGGGTGAAATTTCAGGTTCCCCATAGCTGTTGACAACTGCCTTCAGGGTAAAAGTTATTTCTAGGAAGGGAGTATGGGAATAGAATATGAGATGGTAAAAGAGGATTTAACATTTAATTTCTCAAGAAAAATCTCCGAAACAAATATGGCAACATGTTAGTAAGTATAAGTGTTTATTACATTATTCTCTGTATTTTTGATATGTCTAAAACATTTAAATAAAAAAGCAAAATATGCATTTTTACAAAAAAAAACCTCCCAGAGAAATGAGCATGTAATTTTTATTCAACAGTGGCTCCATTCCTCAAGTAAGGTGAGTTTTTTTTTTTTTTATTAATTGTGAGCTACTTATTAACAGAAGAAAACACAAAAAAAATCAAGCAAGGATCAACGGTACACTTGTACACTTAACTGTTTTTATTTTTTCATGTTTATTTAATTTTAAATATAAAATAATCCTTTTGTTACTTATTTTAACCAATGCAATGAACACAAATATTTAATAATAACAAGTAAAATATTCGGTTCCTTTTTATAGTTAAGGGAGAAAGACATCATGAGAAGGAATTCATAAAGGAAACAAAAATGAGGAGAGAAAAAAGGAAATTAGAGAAAGATACAGAGTGAAAGTACATACGTATTTCAAAAAAGAGATAAAAGGAAAAAGATATGTTGACATGGGACTTGCATAACACCTGTGTATACAGAGAATCACACTCTTTCCCTGTTACCTCTTTCTTTGGTCTTTGAGGCACAGCACTGCCCAACTTTTACTCATCTCTTTGTCCATTTCTCTGTCTTCTTGCCAGATCCTCCTTTAGTTGACCTTTAAAGTTTAAGCTCTTCAGGGTTTGTGTATAGGTGCTCTTATCATTTCTTTTTTTAGTATTAATATGAATGCTTTTTAGTTTTTATTATATTAAAAAAATTTTAATTATGATAAAATATACATAGTAAAACATTTACTACCCTATTTTTAACTGTATCATGCTTTTACATTAAGTATATTCACACTGTTGTGTAACCATTATTACCATCCATCTCCAGAACTCCTCATTTTGAAAAACTCAAACTCTGTATCCATCAAAAACTAACTCTTCATTCCTCATACCCCAGCCACTGGCACCCACCATTCTACTTTCTGTCTCTAAATTTGACCACTCTTGGTACCTTATATAAGTGGAATCACACAGTATTTATCCTTTTGTATTAACCTATTTCAGGTAGCATAATGTCCTCGAGGTTTATTCATGTTGTGTAGCGTGTGTTAAGACTGAATAATATTACATTGGGTATATATTCCACATGTTGTTTAGCTATTCATTCATTGATGGGCACTTGGGTGGCTTCTACATTCTGGCTATTGTACTCCATTGATCAATATGTCTCTCTTTACATCAGTATCACACTGTTTTGATTACTGTAGATTTATAATAGGTTCTTACATTTGATGTGTTAATGCTTATAATATTAATTTTGTATATGGTTTGAGATGAGGATTAAAAATTTTCTTTTTGTCAAATCACGATGGTAGCTGGAAACCAGTTATGATAGGAGGACTTCCCTCCAGAAATCAATATAAATCAAAGTGATTTATAGTGATTTGCACCCTAGATTTGCTTGTAAACATTTATCAGAATACAACTATTTCAGTTTCTACATATGTTTTTCCTGGCTTTATTGAAATATAATAGACAATTACTTGCTCGTATTTACGTTGTACAAGTCCATGAAGGTTTTTTTTCACTTATAGTTGGCATACAATAATATACCAGTTTCAGTTGTATAGCATAGCGGTCAGAGATCCACATAACTTGCAAAGAGATCACCCCAAAATCTAGTAACCCTCCTCTCCCTTACATATTCATTACAACAGTATTAACCATCTTCCCCATGCGACACTCTACATCTCCACGTCTCTTTGTACTTCTTAATCCCTTCACCTCTTTTTGCTGCCCTGCCAACCAACCCCTGTACTCGTAGCCCTCACAATATTCTCTGTATCTATGAGTTTATTTCTGTTTTTGTTACTGTTGTCATTGATTTTGTTCTTGAGATTCCACATGTATGTGAAATCATGAGATATTTGACTTTCTCTATCCGACCCATTTCATTCAGCACAATACCCTCTAGGTCCACCAAGGCAATATCTTTTTCCATCCCGTTCCTTTTAGTCTGCGTGTGTCTTTTAATCTGAAGTGAGTCTCTTGTAGACAGCATAGGTAGGGGGCTTGTTTTCTTATCCATTCAGCCACTCTATCTTTTGGTTGGAGCACTTAATTCTTTTCTATGTGAGATACTTGTTGATAGGAATGTAGTTATTACCATTCTTGATTCTTGTTTTTGATACATGTTTTTTTCTTTTTAAAGAAGTTCCTCCAACATTCCCTGTAATATTGGCTTGGTGTTAATAAATTCTTTTAGTTTATTTTCATCTGGGAAGCTTTTTTTCTGTCCTTCAACTCTAAACGATAGCTTTGCTGGCTGGATAAAGGATTCTTGGTTGTAGATCCTGGGTTTTCATTACATTAAAAATATTTTTTTGCCAAACCCTACCCTTCTGTCCTGCATAGTTTCTTTTGAGAAATCAGCTGCCAGTCTTATGGGTGCACCCCTGTGGGTAACTGACCGCTTTTCTCTTGCTGCTTTTAAGATTCCCTCTTTCTATTTAATCTTTGGCATTTTAATTATGATGTGTCTCGGTATGGGCCTCTTTGGGTTCCTGGTCTTTAGGACTTTCTGAGCTTTCTAGGGTTTTATGTCTATTTCCTTCACCAGGTGAGGAAAGTATTCCAACGTTATTTCTTCAAATAGCTCTTCAGCGTCTTGTTTTCCTTCAGGTACCTCTATGACAAGGATATTTTTACATTTTGTAGTGTCCCATGGGCTCCTTAAATTGTTATTATTATGCTCTTGGCTTCTTTTTTCTTGCCATTCTGATTGAGTGTCCTTGGCTTCCCCATTTTCTATATTGGCGGTTTGATTCTCTTCTTTATCCACTCTGTTGATTCCATCTACTATACTCTTCATCTCAGATAATGTGTTCTTCATTTCTGACTGGTTGTATTTTTTAGTTTCCATCTCCATTTGTATGTTTTTTATCCCTTTGTTGAAGTTCTCACTGAACTCATCTACACTTCCCATAAGTTCAATGAGCATGTTTATAACCAGTGTTTTGAACTCTGCATCTGTGAGATTGCTTGACTCCATTACTCCTGGATCTCTGTTTTGTTCTCTCATGTGGTTTCTGCTTCTTGTCTTCCCATTTTGGCTGCCTTTCTGTGTCTGTTTCTATGGACTAAGCAGAGCTCTTAAGTCTCCCGGTCTTATTAGTGAGGATTTGTGTAGTAGGTGTCCAGTGGCACAGTCCTGAGAGGGGCTCGGCTGCAGGCCAAGTTTAGCCCCTGCCTGTGTCCCTCTGGGGCCACCTGTTAAGATTCACCAAGCAATCCATAGATGCTGTGCTTATAGTTGCCTCAAGAAACCACACCAGAAACCGAGGCCAGCTGCCACCAGTGAGTGTTGGCACCACGCAGCCAGGAGCGCCTGACTCACTGAAGACACACCTGGATGTGGCTTGGGTGGGGCTGCGAATTGGGAGAGGTGGAGTTTCGGGGAATCCTCTGGGAGGAGCAACCTCTGTTATCAGTTTGATGGCGTCTCCACTATGGCAATGCTGAGTCCACACACTGGGAGAGGGTAGGACTCAACAGAGGAACAATGAATACCGCAGGCATTTCTGTACAGAATGAGTCTCGCCTGGGCCCTCACTCCAACAACTGAGTGTCCCCTGCAAGTCCCTGGTGCTCTCTGCACAGCCAAGCAGGTGCTAGTGCTCAGAGCAAGCAGGTCCATCACCACGTAAGTCCACTTGTCAACACGGCTCCTTTAACAGGCTTCTGCCGCTGCCGCTGCCTCCATCTCAGCCACTGGAGACCCGTGTCCTCACCCCATCCTACCTTCTGCCATTGCAGGGTGATTTCTTAGATTTATGGCTTAGTTGTATGGCTCGGTCATCTAGATCCCAGGTGATTTTTCCTTGATGTTTGCTCCTTGTTTTTGTCACAACTTTGATTTGGTCACCAGAGGGATGAACAGAGCATCTATCATCTACGCCACTTTTTTTCTACCCAGCAATAAAGTATTTTTTAATTAAGGTATCTACATTATTCTTTTAGACATAATGCCAGTGCACACTTAATAGACTACAGTATAGTGTAACCATAACTTTTGTATGAACTGGGAAATCAAAAAATTCATGTTACTTGCTTTATTTCGATATTCTCTTTATAGCAGTGGTCTGGAACTGAACTTACAATGTCTCCAAATTACACCTGTAGTTACTGGACACTCTCCGAGGGCCAGACACAGGTCCTTACTTACATTAGCTCAGCTAACTGCACAGCATCTCTATAAGGTAGGTAACACTGTTATTATCCGCCCTCGATTTACAGAAGAGGAAACTGAGGCCTATGAAGAGAGCAAGAAGTGCCTCCACAGCACACGTGACCAGTGGTTAATCAGGCTTCAGATACAGGACACTCTGACTGATGACCCAGGCTTCTGCCGTGAGGGAAAACTTTTTGGATTTCCCTGCTTAACAGATGAAAGATCCACATTCGCCTCACCAGTTGAGTATTGAAAGCGCTCCCTGGCACTCCTGCAATGGCAACGCGTGTTGCTCTATATTCAGCAGAAGTATGTTTTCTCTTTTCCTGGATTCCTGATGGGCCTGACACCCTGCCTTTGGAAGGTTCCAGAAGTCAATAAGGAGGCTAATTAAGCCCGGAACGTGATGTTCTGGAGTCCAGGTCTCGCAGCAAACCATCTTCCCAAGTGCCAAGGATAAAACCAACATGACCCAGGAGCCAGAGTACCTAACCTGAAGGAAGGGGTTGCCGTTCCATCAAGAGCTGGCTTTGCTGCTTCTTCTGGCTTCAGGAGAAAGCCTTAGGACAAAAATCTAATCCCTAATGAGAGTGGAAGCACAACCTCAGGTTTGAATCCTAACAAACATTTCTCCCCATCAATCTTTACATCGTTGACCATCATCTTCTTGGGCCACTTGATTGCAAACTATAGGTCATTCACAGTTCTATTTCTACCCTTGCCTCATTTATTAAATTGGTTAATTTCCTCCCATCTCTCATGCCTCACTGACGACTTTCTTTTTCCTGATCCCGAGGTCCTGTGCCTCTAGGTCTGTGTGCTCCTCACTGCCATTGCCCTTCTGTCTTTCCCCCTTCTCCAGAATGCCCAGGATTCCAATCCTACACCAGAGACCCACCCTCAGGAGCAAAGGCTGCTGTGAGTGCATCTGTAAGGCAGCTCTCAACCACCAACTACTTAGGGTCACTTTGGCCTCTGCCTTGGTCATCCCTCCTTCTGGGGACAGCACCGTCCGATTATTTGCCAACTTAGCAGTATGAAGGCTTGGCCCCCTTGCCAGATTCAGGACAACTCTGAGGGCCATCCAAGTAACAGAGGTCTGTATAGGTTGGCTGAGGCACCGTGGAGACTGCATGGCGTTTCAGCTGTTCCTCTGCCCAGTCCTACAATTTTCCTCTCTCTCACATTAACCCTATTTATAGACTGCCTTCTGGAGAACCCACCCAGCCTTTTCTGGACCCTCTTCTTAATCTCTTCTGAAAATAGAGACTCTCCCTCAATCCTGTGTTCTCTCCTGACCTAACATTTCTTGGCCACCTCAGCCAATCCCAGGGTTTACACTGCTTCACTCACACAGTTAACTCTGTAGAGCCACACCTCCTCCCATGGCCTCTTTCCTGACCTAACCTACCATCCAGTCTCCTGAGCCTGTCTTTGCCTGTTTGTTCTCCTAGTACCACACACTTAGCCCCAAATTAAACACCAAATTTATTTCCCACTCACAACTAGCCCACATTTCCACTAGGGTGTCCCTTTCATCCATTTACCTAACCAACTAACATGTATTAAGAAACTTCTATCTGATAATGATAATAAAAATAACTTTTGGAAAGTAAAAGGGCCTAGAGATTAAACTCTATAAAAGCTCTGGAACAAGATTTGATGAGCTTCTGGGTTGGTAGACATGTTGAGACAGTGGAACATACCCCAGTAATACAAGGACAGAATTGGCTGCACTCAGGACAATTCCAGACCTCACCCTATGTACCTCTTCAACTAGCTGTTCACCTATATCTTTTATAATAAACTGGTAAACATAACTAAGTGTTTCTCTGAATTCTGTGAGCCACTTTAGCAAATTAATCAAACCAGAGGAAGGAGTCGTGGCAACCTCTCATTTACCAGTTGATCAGAAGCACAGATGACAACCTGAACTTGTAATTGGCAACTGAAGTCGGAGCAATCTTGTGGGACTGAGTTCTTAACCTATGGGATCTGATGCTATCTCCAAGTATATAGTGTCAGAGTTGACTTAAATTTGTGGGACAACAGGTCAGTGTACTGAAAACTGGAGAATTGATTGGTGGTGTTGGAAAACACATCAGACTCTATAAGCCTTGGTTTTTCACCCAGAAACAATAGTGCCTATCATCTAGGGCTGCTGTGAGTGAGCAGTGGAGACTGGTTGGTATTATCATCTCCTTTTTAAATGACAGCTTTATTGAGATAAAATTCACATACTATACAATTCACCCAATTAAAGTATATGATTCAATGATTTTTACTATATTCACGGAGTTGGACCGCCATTCCCACAATTATTTTTAAAACATTTTTAGCACCCCCAAAAGAAATCCCATGTCATTTGGCTATCACCTTCTCTTCCTCTCCCAGCCCTAGGCAATCACAAATTTACTTTTAGTCTATATGGATTTGCCTATTTTGGAAATTTCACGTAAATGAAATCATACTATTTGTGGTCTATTGTGTCTGATTTCTTTTACTTAGCATACTATTTTTAAAGTTCATCCACACTGTAGCATATATCAGTACTTTATTTCTTTTTATTGCCAAATAATTTTCCACTATATGGACATATCATATTTTGTTTGTTCATTCATCAGTTAATACACATTTGATGTTTCCACTTTTGGGGCATTATGAACAATGCTGTTATGACCACCTGTGTATAAGTTCTTGTGTGGACATGCTTTCATTTTTCTTGAATGTGTATCTAGATGTGGAATTGCTGAGTCATATGGTAACTCTATGTTTAAGTTTTTGAAACTGTCAGACTATTTTCTAAAGTGTCTGCAACATTTTACATTCCCTCTGGAAGTGTATGAGGGTTCTAATCTGTCACCAACACTTATTATGTTCACAGCCATTCTAGTGAGTGTGAAGTGGTATCTTATTGTGACTTTCAGTTGCATTTCCCTGATGGCTAGTATTATTAATGTCTCATATTCTCACATTCAATGCACCTTGCTTAAGTATTTCTTCCTCCCAGCCAATCATTCCCTTTACTGTATTCCCTGATAAACTGTTGAACAGTAATACCTGTGAGTTAACTGTGGCTTATGAATATGTTCATCGCCTTGATTGCTGTGATGGTTTCACAAATATGCACATGTCAAACCTCATCAAAATGTATACGTTAAGTATGTACAGCTAAATATATATCAATCATATCTTAATAAGGTTGTCAAAACCAAGACGCATTCTCACTCCCCTCTAAAAAAGTGGTAATAATCCATTCCAGGTGTCTGGAACAATTATATAGCCTCTTTCTAAAAAACGTTTCTGAACTCTATTTTTGTCTGAGAGCCCTTTTGCCAATGTGTCTTAATATTATAAAGTGTCTCAAAATTCTTTGGGGAATAGGTCTACTGTGAGAGCAGAATGGAAGCTGGACCTCTGAGGGGGTGAAGGGCCAGGAGCGTAGAAGTCATGCCAGCGGGGAAGGGTGCAAGGTGTTTAACACACAGGTTCTCTGTAGTGCCCTCCGACCCAGGAAAGTTCAGGCTGCTCCTCAGAGTTGTTCTACACTGTGGTCCATCAACTTGGGGCCCCTGGAGCAGTTCCCAATCCAAGCTCTGTACATTCAAATAAACCCCATGCTCTTGGAAACAGATAACAAATGGTCTAAATCTGGAAACAAATCTCTGTCCATAACATTTATAAACTATTGGAAATTTTAGTAATATCATTTATATGTCTTTCTATGTGGCTTGATCAAGAGTCTCATACGCTAAAGGTATTAAGAAATGCTAGTTAATAATAAATGCTAAAGAATTATAACATAATAAAGTCAGTATCATTTCACATATTCTAATCAGTGAGATGATTAATAGTTAAACTATAAACAAAGGAGAATACAGAAAACATTTCATGTAGACTCAATTCTCTTGTTCTACTTGAAACCAAATTTATTAAGAAAAAAAGCTTTAAAAGCATGATAAAATTTAAAATATATTTTTGGCAAATAATTTAGGACTCCATGAAAATATGAAAACACAAAATACACAATGATCTGTTCTTTAATAATGAATCACATACTGAATTTGTAAATTAACACCAGTGGTGAAAGATATGCATACACTATAGACCAAAGATAAGATTACCAAAGATCTTGTAGAAATGTGAACATATGGATTTCTGTTATTGAGAAAGTATAACTACACAGTAAATCATAAGTGAATATACATACTAATCATATATGTATTAAATATATATACATAAAAAGCTTTATACAAATTAAAATTATAAAGTTATTTTAAAAGCTAGTTTTAATATAAACCACAAAAACATGTATATCTTTTGATAAGTAATACATTCATTTGAGATTAAGTTTCTGATGTTGAGCATTTAGCAGACAGAAGCAAATTCCCAGTGTGTGTGTGCTTTGTTGTTGTTGTTAACAATAATTGGTAGAATTTATTGAATATTTACTATTGGATTGAACCATATAGAATTGCCATTATTATTTTTTTAATTTATTTATTTTTATGGTGACATTGATTAATGAAATCCGATAAGTTTCAGCTGTACATTTTAACAGTAAGGCACATATATATTTACATTGTGTGTTCAGCTCCCATACATAGATTAAATTGTCATTATTTTTATTGTGGTAAAATACACATAACAAAATTTATCATCTTAACCGTTTTAAAGTGTGTAGTTCAGTGGTATTAAGTATATTCATAATGTTGTGCAACCATCACCACCTTCCATCTCTATAACTCTTTTCTTCTGGTAAAACTATTAAAAATAGCCTCCAATCTCTTTCCCTCACTCTTGGCAACCACAGCTTACTTTTTGTCTCTAGGTATTTGACTATGCTAATTACTTTATATAAGTGGAATCACACAATATTTCTCTTTTCATGACTGGCTTATTTCTTTTTATTTTAAATATTTTTTTCAATTACAGTTGGTGCATAATATTAAATGTTTCAGGTGAAAAACTTGGTGATTACCCATTTCCATAACTTACAGAGTTGATCACTCTGATAAATCTATTACCTGTCTGACACTATACATATTTATTACAATATTATTGACTATATTTCTTATACTATACTTAAACCTCTATGACTATTTTATAGCTATTAATTTGTGCTTCTTAATCCCTACCCCTTTTTTACCCTCCCAGACCCCCTCCCAACTGGCAACCATCAAAATGTTCTCTGTATCTATATATTGGTTACTGTTCTGTTTGTTTATTTTGCTCTTTAGATTCAACATGTAAGTAAATTCATATGGCATTGTCTTTGACTTATGCTCTTCAGGGCAATACCTTCTAGGTCCATCCATGTTGTTATAAGTGACAAGATTTCATTCTTTTTTATGGCTGAGTGATATTCCATTGTTTGTATGTGTGTGTGTGTGTGTGTGTGTATATATATATATATATATATATATATATATATATATATACACATATATATACCACCTCTTCTTTATCCATTCATCTATTGATGGACACCCAGGTTACTTCCATATCTTGGTTGTTGTAAATAATGCTGCAATGAACATATGGATGTACATGTCCCTTTGAAATAATGTTTTGAGTTTCTTCAGATAATTATTCACAAGTAAAATTTTTGGGTCTTTCTTTTTCTCTTGTTATAGTCTTTCTTTTAGTCTATTTTGTCTGGTGTAAGTATTGTTATAACAGCTTTTTTTTCCATTTCCATTTTCATGAAATATGTTTCCATCCCTTTACTTTCGTTCTCTGTGTGTCTTTTGATCTGAAGTGAGTCTCTTGTAGGCAGTATATGTAAAGGGCTTGTGTTCTTAACCATTTACCCACCCTATGTCTTGTGATTAAAACATTTACTCCATTTATATTTAAAGCAATTGTTGATAGATGTGTAGTTATTGCCATTTTACTGTTCATATTTTTATCCTTTTTATCTTCTAATTCTTCTTTAAAAAGTTTAACATTTCTTGTAATACTGGTTTGATGTTGATGAATTCCTTTAGCTTTTCCTTGTCTGAAAAACTCTTTATCTGTCTTTCAATTCTCAATGATAGCTTAGAGTAATCTTGGTTGTTAAGTCCTTGCCTTTCATCATTTTGTGTATTTTGTGCCAATCCCTTTTGCCTGAAAAGTTTCTGTTGAGAAATCAGCTGATAATCTTATGGGAGCTCCCTTGTAGGTAACTATATATTTTTCTCTTGCTGCTTTTAAGTTTCTCTCTTTGTCTTTAAGCTTTGGCATTTTAATTATGTGTCTTAGTTTGGGCCTTTTTGGGTTTGTATGTCTATTTCCTTCACTAGTTTAGGAGTTTTATTTCATTATTTCTTCAAATAGCATTCCAACTCCTTGCTGTCTCTCTTCTACTTCTGGTACTCCTCTGATGCAAATGTTGGTCACGGAAGTCTCTTGGACTCTGTTTTTGCTCTTCTGATTGGGTGTTTTCTGCTACCTTATCTTCTGAATCACTAATTTGATCCTCTGTTTCATCTAATCTACTATTAATTCCTCTAATGTAGTCTTCATTCGATTATTGTTATTTTTCATTTCTGACTAGTTCTTTTTTTATGTTTTCTATCTCTATTTCTGTTTCCTACATCTTTGTTAAAGTTTTCACTGAGTTCACTTACTCTTCCCTTAAGCTCATCAAGTATCCTTACAACCAATGTTTTGAACTCTGGATCTGGTAGATTGCTTGCTTTCATTTTGCTTAGTTCTTTTTCTGGAGGTTTGTTTTGTTCTTTCTTTTGGGACATATTTCTTTGTCTCCCCATTTTCGCTGCCTCCCTGTGTTTGTTTCTATGAATTAAGTAGAGTTGCTATGTCTCCTGGCTTTAGAGTGGCCTTACGTAGTAGGTACCCTGTGGGGCCCAGTAGCATGGCCAGTGCTTCAGATGTGTCCCATGCATGGATTGTGTATGCTCTCTTGTTGTAATTGAGCCTTGGTTGCTGTTGGCTTGTCAGTGGGAGGGATTGACCCTCGAGCTTATTGATGGTGAAGACGTACCAGTGAGGGGCTGACCCCACATATCAAGATCCCCATTTGCTCTTTGGCCCCTTGGCTTTTCTAAGGGCCTCCTGGGAGGGACTCCATTACAGGCCAACTTCAGTCACAGCCTGTGCACTGCCCAGGGCCACTTGGCAAGAGCCACCAAGCAATCCTCAGATGGCCACCAGTCACAGTGAGCTTGGAGGTCCCTAGGAGAGGCTAAGCTGGGAACTGAGGCCAGCTGCCACTAGTGCCTGGCTTTAGGTTGCTCAGCAAGAGGTATGGGGCATGCTGAGAGCAGATTCTGCTTGTTCGGGTTTTGTGAACTTTTGAGAGATTTTAAGAAAGTTCACAGCATGAGCCAAAACAGGCTGTTTGTATATAAAAGTTGTTGGAGGTGGCTTGGATGGGCCTGCAAGCTGAGTGGGGCTGAGTCTCAGGGAATCACAAGAGTGGGGTGACCAGCCCGCTTGATAGAGACTCAGATATGGCACTCACCTGCATCTGTAAGCTGGGTCAGGGAAGGGCTCAACAAAGAAACAATAGCTCTGCCAGCACTTCTGTCTGGAAGGAAGCTGACTTTCCAGCCCTCATCTGAAGCCAGAGAATTCAATTCTTTCTGGTATTGCCCTGACACCTTCTAAGCTGCTGCTGCTACAGCACTGGGGCTGAAAGTAAGTGAGTCCATCAGCAGGTAAATTTGCTTGCAGGCCCTTTAAGAGAAATGTCTGGGACTGCAGCCACCCTCCATCTCATTCAACCACAGTCTCCACTGGTTTTCACAGCCAGAAATTGTGGGACCTCTCTTCCCAGCACTGGAATCTGAATTAGGATGCCTGATGTGGGGCTAGGATCCCTCACTTCTTTGGAGGGACCTCTGCAGCCAAGATATCTCTCCCAATTTTCAACCACCACACGCAGGTGTACTAACAGCCCATTTTGTGTCTCCACCCCTCCTACTGAACTCAAGATGGCCTCTTCTGTGTGTCTCCAGTTGTAGAACTTCTGTTCAGCTAGGCTTCAGGTGACTCCCAATGATGGTTGTTCTGTAGTTTAGTTGTAATTTTGATGTTGTTGTGAGAGGAAGCAAGCACAGTGTTTACCTACTTCACCATCTTAACTAAAAATCTCCCAGTGCGTGTTTTTGAGGCAGGCAGGGCCCTTCTTCCACATACTACCCACTGTATAAAAACCAGTTAACCTCTTTCTCAAGCTTCTTGTGTAATCCTTAAATGGTTCCCCGTATTTGTGGTTTGTTTTCAAAGTTCAGCCTCAAACATCCCCAAGCTACAGTAACACTCTCAATTCAACAATTATACCTGTAAATCTGCTTACACTGCTCAAATATCAAGCACGATTACAGGCTCTGCTACATCTCCCTTTTCACTCATATCACAAAATGTTTTCATGATCACGTTCCCAATATCGAGCAAAGATTTGATCACCTCTTAGTGCAATAATTTATACTGCTTGAAAATGCCTTTTCAAAGTCCATACCATTTACTAATTTTCTGAAAGGCCCTATATTCTTATGAAATGTAATTTATGCTTCTAATATAGACTGAGAAATTGTCTCTTAATATTGACAATTAGTAAAAAAATACCACCTACAGGGGCCTAGGAGCACCCTCAGGGCTTGTGCCCCAGTACTAATATTTTCACCTTGTCACCCTAAGCTAGTTTATTCAGCCTCCCTGAACCTGTTTTTTCATCTATAAAATGTCACGATAAAGTCCATCCTAGTTTTTCACAGAGAAATTTTAATAACCAAATAAAAATTATTTGAGCCAAACTATCTATAAGATATAAAGTGCTATATAATCTGAGATCTGTGGAGATGGAAGATAGGGGGCAGAGGAGAACCAAGCAAGAAAAAAAAGGGGGGGGGAGTCACCATATAAAATAAGAAGCTGGCACATGGGATAAATACATAGGAAAAAATAATAAATGTAACTTTATCCTCACGGGCTTTAGTTGAAACATTTCTTTCAACACAGAGAAAAAGGGAATCATTTACATGAATAATTCGGCTTACTAAGGGCCATGCTGAATCCTAGCCCCAGAGAGGATGACTGACTTTGTAGAAGATGCTTCCAGTGATGGCAGTGGCTCCTCACAGACTAACTCTCCTACAGGCAACAACAATAAACTCTTGACAAAATGTAAAAACTTTAAGGAAGCACTGGAGGGTGACCAAAGCAGGCCGACTCCGAAAAGAGTCCACACTTAGAAGAAGGGAAAGGCAAGGGTTTTTCTGCAGCTTTTAACCCAAAGACTGGCCCCAGTCCATGCGAAGCAGAGCAGCAGGAATTTGGATAGAAAAGCTGTAGGATCACTGGCTTGAAAAAAAACAAAGACCAAAATTTGAGCATCCCAGAAACCTCGGAAAGAAGAAAGCCAGAGAAGTCCTAAATTCTGTGGTTCACTGAATCTTATGGAAGACTCCAGCTATGGCTGGGAGAACTGAGCAGAATTGATCAGTCAGGTCTCTGTTGTCAGATCATAATGAGTTTATAAAATAATATCAACATGGCCTGGTAGCATTTCATGACATCATAATATTATTTATTCTGAAACAAACTGTGCTGGAAGAACTAGTTACTGATAGAAATGGTATTGTTTATAAAGCATGTTCATGTGAACAACCATCACTTTTTATTTCAAGTGAAAGTTTTGGTAACATTTTGCTCTGCAAAACAAAAATTTCTACATTGGTTCCATACAACCAATTCTGAATAAAAGGCAACCATTTTCTTCAGGAGAGAGGCCCTCTGTGGAGGCTGCTGACAGAGGCTTGCTGTCTCAGCTTCCATGGAATAATGGCTCCAGTCTTCCTTAAGTGGACTGTACGCAAAGGCACCACTAGCTTTGCATCCATATCAAAATAAGGACTCTTGGAAAGCTCACAGGCTCAGAGAGCTATGATCACAACCAGCTGGTTTTTCAGCTGATGTTTCTGTACATGGAATCCTTTGTCTCTCCATTTTGGCTGCCTCCCTGTGTCTGTTTCTATGTATTAGGTAGGGTTCCTAAGTGTCCCAGTCTTAGCAGAATGACTTTATGTAGTAGGTGTGCTGTGGGTCCACTTGGCACAGACCTAGAAGGGGTCCAGCTGCAGGCCAAGTTTAGCTGCAGCATGTGCACTTCCGGGACCACCTGGTAAGAGGCACCAAGCCATCCACTTATGCCACCAGTGATGGACTTATAGGTTCCTAGAGGGGTCAAGTCCAAATCTGAGGTCAGCTGCCACTAGTGCAGGGCCTGGGGCTGCTCAGCAAGAGGTGCAGGGCACACCAAGAACAGATGGTGCTTCTTTGGGTTTGTGAGCCTTTAAGAGATTTTATAAAAGTTTACAGTAGGAGCCAAAACAGTCCATTTTTATGGAAAAAATCACTGAAAACGACTTGGGTGGGCCCACAAGTCGGGAGAGGTGAAGTCTCAGGAAAACCCCTGGGTGGAACGACCTGTGTTATCCAGGTTGATGGCGCCTACATCTGCAGGCTAGAAGTGGGGAGGGCTCAACAAAAGAACTATTGGCTAGATGTATTTTAGCCAGCAGGCAGCATGCCTTCTGTCATCCCCTCATACACCAGATACTAAAAGTAATATTCTGATTTCAAGCCCCAACTTGCCACTGGCAATGAGCACTATGAGAATGACTTTGCTGTGGATAAAGGGACTGAAGAGACAGTGCCTCCCCATGAATGAAACTCACATAAATGTGAATTCAAATCCCTTTTCTTTACATGCTAAACCATGTTCTCTTAGTCTACTAGAGTGAAAGTGGTAATATCCTGAAGACAGAATGTCTGGCTCAAGTGGCCTAGAGTCTAATCAATGCCGTTGCCTGTGGCTAACGAGCTCTGTGTCTTCCCTTGGAGGTAATTTTGTACATAGACCAAGAAAGTGTCAGCTTCAGTAAGGCAGGCCATCCTTCAACAGTGGTGCAAGGAGGCTTTGGGTAAGAATGTGAAGTTTTGGGTTCTAGTCTTGGCTCTGCTACTTCATATTGTGCAGTTGGAGTAGATCACTTAATTAGACCCTCAGTTTCTTTATCCAGGAAATGAGAATAATACTTGCTCTTCCTATTTTGTAGATTACTCAAATCAAAAGATCACTTTCTTAGTCAATACTATAAACAGTGCTCAATTGTTCACAGATTTATTACCTTTTAAGTAGTCCTTCATTTTTTTCCTCTAAATATATATTTAGTCCTTTAGCCGTTGAAGAAGAGAACACTGGATTAACTTTCCCAAAATATAATCACTTCTCCCAAAAAAACACACCCTATTTAATGGCACTGAACTGGATACTTAAAAATGATTAAAATGGTAAATTTTATGTTACTTTTATTTACTACACACATACAAAAAGCACTCCCTACTCCCCCATCTCAACCTGACATGTTCCTCTCACTCCTACACACCTGTTAGTGTCTCTCAGTGGCCAGCTGAAGTCTGCGTTTTCATGGTGCCTCCCCTGGCCTATGCCCTGTACATCTGGGCACCTGTCACCTGGTAGCTGTAACAACTAGAGACATTGTGCCACTCCCACAGGATTGCCATCACCAGAATTCAAAGACCATGTTGGCCAATACCGTATGTTGTGTGTCAGCTGGTTAATGTCTCTTTCCACAGTGAGAGAAGTAAGGTGAGGCTCAGTACTTCCATGGACATGACTCCTTAGTAGGTGTCATTTGTCCTTTAGTTCCTCACAGTGAGTTTTTCTCACTGCATCCTCTCGATCTCCATATTCTCTTCTATTGCTGTTATAAGACGTTACCATAAGGGAGTTACTTTAGGAAGACAGAAGAACAGAAAACCTCAGATCTCATTTTCCCACAGAGATACCAACTGAACCAAAATATGTAGTCCAAAAAGCCTTTATGAGAACTCCAGAAACCACTTCAGAAGTCACAGTATCTGAGACAACCTCAAAGGCAAAAATAGCTGAATTAAAATGGGTAAAAAAAAAACAAAAAAAACCAACTTTAATTTCAATCCCAATAGTTCTTCTCTGAAGCAGCACAACTTGCTATGATAGGGAGAAAGCACTCAGCATGCACCTTCTCCCACAAGAGGGAAAGACAAGAGTGGAATATACATCCAACATTCCAGTTTTTCAGAGGGCCTAGTTTCTGGCTTTCCTTACTCAGAACACTGAATGCTTTGAATACCCAGGGGGCTATGGAGAACAAGAGGGCACAGAAGCTTGTTGCATCTCCAGAGATCTTTCACTACCACAGACAGACATCAGAGGGAATAAGATTATGAGCATCTAAAAAAAAAAGAAAGCTGAAAACCTCTGATTGGGAGATTACCATAGAAGCCCAGGGAATACACGTGCCCAGAAAAGGTTTGAGAAGCTCCCAGAGTCTCTAGCTGTGCTGACTGTTGAATGTCTTTCTCTGTACAAAGCCAGTCTATAAAGGCCACAAAAAACAAAACAAAACAACAAAAAACACATGAAGAAACAGGGAAACATGCCCCAAACAAAGGAACAAAATAAATCTCCAGGAACTGATTCTAATAAAACAATCTATTAACTTCCTCACACAAAATTCAAAACAGTGATCTTAAAGAAGTTCAATGTACTACAAAAGAACACAGATGGACAAGTAAACAAAATCAGGGCAATAACGCATGAACAAAATGAGAAAATCAACAGACATAGAAACTAAAAAAAAAGAATAAAACATGGAAGATGGCAGAGTCGAAAACACCAGGAAACTGTCTTCCTGCCTAGGCAACAATTGCATTTACAGAATCTTCTGATTTAACTATTTCGGAACTCTGGAGTCCATTGAAAACTTCAACTTCCAGAGGAAGGCTTGGATAAAAAATTGCAGTTGATTTCAGTCAATTTCAACTCTTAGCATTACAGTAGCTACCCACGTGGCAAGCAGCCAGTGTGTGTTCTTGGAGCAGTTTGTGGATGCCAGTGTGGGCAAAAATGACCTGGTACTCCAACATTAGGGATTTGTGCTCTAATAGTTGTTACTTCTGATGACAGAAGTGGAGATAAAGAAGAAAAGAAGTATTGCGCCTCCCTCCACTGTTGCAAGCCCTCCCCTCACTCAAGTTGACTTCCAGGGGATTTAAAGGGCGGCTTCTTATCCCACCCCTTCATTTTTCTATTTTTCCTAGAAAAAAATTCACCACAAACTTAGCCACTTAATCAAAACAAATGTATTCTCTCACAGTTCCAGAGGTCAGATGTCCTGTTCGGGTCTCATCAGTCTAAAATCAGTGTTGGCTAGCCGCCTTCTTTCCTGGAAGCTTGTTTCCCTACAGAATTCAGTGCTTTGTGGTTGTGTGCCAGAGGTCCCCATTTCCTTCCAGGCTGTCAGCTGAGAGTCATTCCTTGATTCTAGGGGCCACCCACAGTCGTTGGCTCCTAACCCCTTCCTCCAGCTTCAAAGCCAGCACCAGCAGGCTGAGCCCTCTCGTTGCTTTCCTCTGTTCTTCTCCCATGTGGCATCAATCCCTGACCTCCCTGAGAAAGGTTCTCTGCTTTTAAGGACTCAAAGTCCAAAATCTTAATCACATCTGCAAATCCTTTTTTTTTTTTTTTTTTTGCCATCTACTTTCAGGAAACATCACAGAGGACTGGATATCTTGGGGGATCATTATTCTGCCAACTGCCATGTTACTCACATATTACTTTGTAACCCTATATTGTCTGTAAACTGTAGTTATATCTAGAGGTTTGAACACCTTCAAGTTTGATATCTTTGACAAGACTGTTATAGATGTAGACTTCCCATTGTGCCATATGAGGAAGCACAATGTCTCTTTTAATGAGGCTAAGATTAACTAGTGGGTGTTGCTGTTATCCTGATCTATTCACTCCATGTCTGCTGTTCACCTATTTGTTTTAGCAACCATGATGATAATTGTCTTGATCTATTTTTTTAATTAAATTTTGTAAAATTATATTATTTTATCATTTCTTCTTTATTCTGGACTATAAGCAGAAATTCTCTAGAAGAAAAAAAAGAGAACTTTCTCCCATCAACTATTTGATTACTCTGAGCTATAGTCTATAACACAAAGACAGGATAAATGCATGATTCTTCTCTTTAATTTACAAGTTTTCAGAAAAAATGATTGGCTTTTTACCATCACCCAAAGGTAGGTAATGAGTTGTTTTTGTTTGTTTGTTTTAGTATTATTATGAAGTCATGGGTTTAGGCATAATAAATATGTTTCAACCCTTTGTAATTATTCCTTCTAAAATTATTCTTTTTAATGTTCAAACGGTCATGTTTTTGGTGGAAGAAAACCCCTTCAAAATTGGCATCTGCATCTTTCTAATATGACCCCACTATCTGTGATGGCTTCCTTGCTTTCTGGTAGGACATGTTCTGGACATCTCGCACCTCCCACCTGGAGGCAGCGTTTCTCCAAGAAGTTCTGGCTGTTTTTGTCAAAGCTCATCTGGAAGTCGAGGCTACTTCTTGTTCCTGGGTTAACATATTATTTTTCAATGGACAGAGGCAAAAAGTAAATTCTTCTTAAAGAAGCACATCACGAAGTTATTCTGATATTCCCAATCTGAATTTACTATTAAAGAATTTTTACTTAATTTCTTTAATTTTATACATCTTTCTTCTCTTATGCTGAAAATCTTGATTCCTGACAACATAATATAATTAAATATTTGCTTTATCCTACTATGTATAATAGCTT
This sequence comes from Rousettus aegyptiacus, assembly GCF_014176215.1. Taxonomy (NCBI): domain Eukaryota; kingdom Metazoa; phylum Chordata; class Mammalia; order Chiroptera; family Pteropodidae; genus Rousettus; species Rousettus aegyptiacus. The sequence continues at coordinate 45,454,780 of NW_023416287.1, forward strand.
TTGAATAATAACACCAATAACAGTAGCAATCACATAATTAATAATATTGGTATATAATTTTTCACAATGATTACTAAAACATAATTGAATGTTTGCTAAAATGAAAAATACCAATGTTAAGCTTTCTGAGGTTTTAATAGTGGCTTATTTTACACATTCTTATCTATTACATTTATTGTATTTTGGCTTTTGCTTTTGTAAAATATAGGTACATTATACAGTTGAAATCAAGAAAAGGAAATAATTTGAGCAAGATTTACATAAAGAAATCCACAATGGTCAGTGCCAAAAAAAGGAAAGAAACATACGATGAAAATCTACTTCAATTTGGTAACGTTTTAAAATGAGTTTGTATTTTATTAATACATATACAAAAAAATAAAATTAATAAATTTATAATTAAAAAAGAATAAAGATATATTTGCAATGCTTTATATGTTTATCACAATTAAATTATTGAAATCTAAAGTCATTAAAAGTAATTTCTGTATTATCACTTAATAGAATTAGTTTTGTTTGTTTATTTTTATTTTTTATTTTTATGGATTGGTTTTTAAAACTTTAATTTAACATTGATTTATAATTACATAAAATGCATGGTTTTAAAGTCAAATTTATAAAGCAAGGTATGTTCAGAGTAATGTAACTTCTATTTTTGGATAAATACCCAGCGGTGCAATTGCTGGGTCATAAGGTAGTTCTATTTTTAATTTTTTGAGGAATCTCCAAACTGTTTTCCATAGTGGCTGTACCGATTTGCAATTCAAGTAATAATGCACAAGAGTTCTCTTTTCTCTGCATCTTCGCCAATATTTGTTGATTTACCGATGACAGCCATTCTGACATGTGTGAGATGATGTCTCCTTGTGGTTTTAATTTGCATTTCTCTGATGATTAGTGACCTCTAGCCTCTTTTCACGTCCATTGGCCATCTATATGTCCGTTTTGGAGAAATATATATGCAGGTCTTCTGCCTGTTTTTTAATCGAATTGTTTTTTAGTTAGTTAGTTTGTTTTTGTTTTGGCATGAGTTCTTTATAAATATTGGATATTAACCCCTTATCAGCTTGTATCATAGGCAAGTATCTTCTTCCTTTCAGTAAGTGGTCTTTTCATTTAGTTGATAGTTACTTTTGCTGCACAAAAACTTTTTAGTTTGATATACTCCCAGTTGTTTATTTTTTCTTTTGTTTCCCTTGCACAAAAAGATATATCAGAAAGAATATAACTAAGAGCAATGTCAGAGGGTATACTGCCTATGTTTTCTTCTGTAAGTTTAATGATTTCGGGTCTTATATTTTAGTCTTTAATCACTTTCGAGTCTATTCTAGCATGTGGTGTAAGAAGGTGGTCCAATTTCGTTTTTTGCATGTATCTGTTCAGTTTACACAACATCATTTATTGAAGAGACTGTCTTTAGCCCACTGTATATTCTTGCCTTTTTTGTCTTATATTAAATGAGCATATAAGTGTGGATTTATTTCTGGACTCTCTAAGCTGTTCCATTGATCAATGTATCTGTTTTTGTGTCAGTACCATGCTGTTTCGATTACTATAGCCTTATAAGTATAGTTTGGTGTCATGTAGTGTAATATCAAACTTTGTTCTTTTTTCTCAATTGCCATAGCTATTCAGGGTCTTTTATTTTTCCATATAAATTTTTGGATTATTCGTTCTAGTTGTGTGAAAAATGTCATTGGTATTTTGATAGGGATTGCATTGAATTTATAGATTGCTTTGGGTAGTGTAAGGTTCCGCCGCTCAACAGACAGAGTCTGACTCATGATTAACAGGAGTCCTTTATTGAAAGGCAAGCGGTCCAGGGCGAGGTTCTCTGGTCCCGAGGAGAGGGGCCAGAGAAGTCGCACCCAGGCAGGGTCAGGGCAGGATTTTAAGGGTCGCGTCCAGGAAGGGGAAGATTCAAAAAAGACAAAAGCATAGCGTGGGGCTCTTTCATTGGTGCAGCGGTGTGGAGCCACAGCGTGGGGCTCTTTCATTGGTGCAGCCATGTGGCCCCACCGCGTGGGGCTCTTTCATTGGTGCAGCGTAGTCCTGAATGTAGTCCTGGCACCCGCGGATTGGTCCATGGGCATCAGGTGGCTAGCAGGCAGGAGCTAGGGGCGGGGACCTGGCCCTGGGGCCTTTTCCAGGAGCACTGGCCTTACAGGTAGTATGGACATTTTAATGATGTTAATTCTTCCTATCCATGAGCATGGTATGTGCTTCCATTTATTCTTTCTTCAACATATTATAGTTTTCTGTATAATTAATACATGGAATGTATTATAGGTCTTTTACCTCCTTGGCTAAATTTGTTCCTAGGTATTTTATTTTATTTTTTGATGCTGCCGTAAATGGGAGTTTTAATTCTACTTTCTGGTAGTCTGTCATTGGTATAAAAATGCAATTGATTTATGAATATTAAGTTTGAATCCTCCTATTTTACTGAATTCCTTTATTAGTTCTAATAATTTTTTTGGTGAAATCTTTAGGGTTATTTCTATATAATATCATGTCATCTGCAAATAATTATGATTTTACTTGAGATTTTCTAATTCAAATGCCTTTTATTTCCTTTCTTGTCTGAGTGCTGTGGCTAGGACTATGTTGTATAAAAGTGGTGAAAGCGGACACCCTTGTCTCATTCCTGATCTTAAGGAAAGTGCTTTTAGCTTTTCCCCATTGAGTATGATGTAAGCTGTAAGTCCGTCATAATAATATGGTGAGGTATATTTCTTCTATTCCTACTTTGCTGAGAGCTTTTATCATAAATGGATGCTGGATTTTGTCAAACTTTTTTTCTACATCTGTTAATATGGTCATATGATTTTTACCTTTCAATTTGTTAATGTGGTGTATTACATTAGTTGATTTGCATATGTTGAACCAAACTTGCATCCCAGGAATAAATCCAACTTGATCATGGTGTGTTATATTTTCAATGTTTCACTGGATTTGGTTCATTAATATTTTGTTGAGGATTTTAGCATCTATGTTCATCAGGGATATGGGCCTATAATTTTTTTTTTGTACTGTCTTTGTCTGAAATCAGGGTAATGGTGGCCTCATATAATGAGTTTAGAAACCTTCCCTCCTTTTAAATTTTTTGAAATAGTTTGAAAAGAATATATCTTAATTTTTCTTAGACCATTAAGTAAAATTCACCTATGAAGCCATCCGGTTCAGGACTTCTGTTTTTCGGACTTTCTGATTACTGATTTTATTTTGTTAGTGGTAATCAATCAGTTTAGATTTTGTGTTTCTTCTTGGCTCAATCTTGGGAGACTGTATATTTCTAGAAACGTATCCGTTTCTTCCAGATTGTCCAACTTGTTGACATACAATTTCTCACAGTATTTTCTTATAATCCTCTGTATTTCTGTGGAGTCAGTTGTCATTTCTCCTCTTTCATTTCTAATTTTATTTATTTGGGTCCTCTCTCTTTTTGTCTTGATGAGTCTGGTTAAAGGTTTATCCATTTTATTTATCTTTTCAAAGAACCAGCTCTTGGTTTCATTGATCTTTTGTATTATTTTTCTAAAATCTATTTTGTTTATTTCCACTCTAATCTTTATTTTTTCCTTCCTTCTACTCACTTGGGGCTTTCTTTGCTGTTCTTTTTCTAATTTTCTTAAGTATAATGTTAGATTGTTTATTTGAGCTCTTTCTTGCTTCTTAAGATAGGCCTGTATTGCTATGAATTTCCCTCTTAGGACTGTTTTTACTGTGTCTCCTAGATTTTGAGTCATTGTGTTTTATTTTCCTTTGTTTCTAGGTATCTTTTGATTTCTTCCTTGATCTCATTGCTAACCCATTTGTTGTTTAGGAGCATGTTCTTTAGCCTCCAGGCATTTGAATGTTTTTTGGTTTTTCTTTCTTTCTTTCTTTCTTTTTTAAAATTAGTTTTAGGTATACAGCACAATAGTTAGGCATTTATATAATTTTTACAGTGATACCTCCAATTACTCTAGTACCCATCTGGCACTATACATAGCTATTACAATTCCCTATGCTGCACTCTACATTCCCTACATTCCCTATGCTGTACTCTATTCTCATTACTGTTTTGTAACTACTAACTTGTACTTCTTCAACACTTCACCTTTTTCACCTTTCTCTCTCCAACAGGTTTTTCTTATCATTGAGTTCTAATTTTATACCATTGTGATTTTAAAAGATGCTTGGTATAATTTTAGCCTTCTCAAATTTATGTAGACTTGTTTTGTGGCCTAACACATGATCTATCCTCAAAAATGTTCATGTGCTCTTGAAAAGAATGCATATTGTCCTGCTTTGAGGTGAAATACTCTAGAACTATTGTCTATCTGATCTAGTATATCATTTAAGGCTGCTGTTTCTTTGTTGATTTCCTTGTCTGGAAGATCTGTCCGTTAGTATCCATGGGGTGTTAAAGTCCCCACAATGACTGTATTACTGTAGCTCTCTCCCTTTATATCAGTCAATATTCACTTTATATACTTAAGTGATCCTATATTGGGTACATAAATGTCTATTAGCATTATGTCCTCTTGTTGGATTGATCCCTTTATCATTATGTAATGTCTCTCTCTGTCTTTCATTATACCCTTTGTTTTAAAATTTATTTTGTCTGATATAAGTATTGTTATTCCAAGTTTTTTTTTAATTTTCATTTGCATAAAACCTTTTTCCATTCCTTTACTTTCAGTATGCGTATGTCTTTTGATCTGAAGTGGGTTTCTTATAGACAGCATATATATGGATCCTGTTTTCTTATCCATTCAGGTACCCTATGTCTTTTGATTGGGACATTTAATCCATTTATATTTAAAGTGATTATTGACAGGTACATAGTTATTCCCATTTTATTATTCATATTTGTTTTTCCTTGTTCCTTTTTTTTTTTTTTAAAGAAGTCCCTTTAGCATTTCTTGTAATTCTGGCTTGTTAGTGATGAATTCCTTTAAGTTTTTGCTGTCTGGAAAGCTGTTTATTTCACCTTATATTTTAACCAACAGCCTTTCTGGGTAGAATATTCTCGGTTTTAGGTCCTTGCTTTTATTGCTTTGTATATTTCATGTCAATTCCTTATGAGCTGAAAAGTTTCTGCTGAAAAATTAGGTGATATTCTTATGGGAGTACCACTGTAAGTAGTAACTAGATGCCTTTCTCTTGCTGCTTTCAGGATTCTCTGTCTTTAATCTTTGGCATTTTCATTATGATGTGTCTTGGTGTGGGCCTGTTTGGGTTCCTCTTGTTTGAGATCTATCTGCTGCCTGTTACCTGCCTGGGGCTACCAGATTGGAGCTACAAATAGATCTGTGGATGGTTGCTGCCTGTGCTAGACCTGAAGTGTGAGAGACCATGCCGAGAACCAAGGCCAGCTTCCATCAGTACTGGTCCTGGGGCTGCTCAGCTAAATGTTCAGGGCACTCCAAGGCCTGAGGCTGCCTGCCAGCTGCCCATAAGACTCATCAGCTGCAAGTGCCTTTGTGTGGTACAAGAGTTGAGTGTGGATGGGACCCAGTCACCAGAGTAAAGTGAATGGACTTCACTCAGCCAATGCAGATTCAGGTTTGGTGCCAATGCTGAAACTGTGGCCTCTTGCAGAACTCTGAGGTCATAGTGAGGATAGCTACCACCCACCTCGGGCTTGCAGACCCCCGATATTTGTTCAAGAAATACTACAGCTCTGGCCAGGGCTGTTTGCCCACTACTGTGAGCGTCTCAAAAGGTGAATGAACAGAAGCCTGCTGACTTTTGCTAAATGAACCTCCTGCTGAGAAGGCGGTGTGGGGCTGGTTAGCCAGTCACAAATATGCCTCTGGTAATTAGCAAGTTGGCCAGGGTGAGGTCTCAGGGAGACACGAAGTGGAGCAAACTGATTCTCCTGACTAATTTCAATTCAGATTTGGTGCCAGTGCTGACCCTGTGGCTACTTGCAAAAGTCTCAGATAACAATGAGACCAGTTGCCACCCACATAAGCCTACAGAACCCCTGAGACTTGCCCAAGAGATACTGTGGCTTAGGCTGGCACCAGCTGTCCACCACCAAAAGTTTCTCCCAAGGTGCATGAGCAGAGGATGCCATGCCAATTGCTGTGGAATGCACCCCTTCCTGAAAGCACAAAGTAGAGCCCACCACAGGCAATTTTTGCCCCAGGGAGCCACTGTGTAGGGCCAGGCAATCTCAGGAGGCCAATGCAGATTCAGAATTGGTCATGTGGGGGAAGGGTTAAACAAAGGCAAATGCTACCTTCTTGTAGACTACACAGGAGGGTGACCTGACCAAGGGACAACGGTGGCTGATCCTCCAGCCCTCGCCTCTAGGCCACACAACTCAGTCTTTCTCTATATGTCACTTGTGCCTCCTGAGCTGCTGACCCTCCACTAGAGCCCAGGATGACCATCTGTGACTGAGTCTGTGAGCAGGATCTTAAGAACCTCTAGGTTCTTTCTGTCTTACCTAGATAGTCGGAAACCCCACTGATCTTTATAGTCAAATTCTTTAGGGACTCCTCTTCTTAGTACTGAATGCTGGGCTGGGAGCCCTAGTGTGAAGCTGGGTACCCTCGCTCCCTCAGGGAGACCTCTACAGCTAAGTTATCTCTCCTAATGTTCAGCCACCACGTACGGGTGTGGGGCCAGCCTGTTTCATGTCTCTGCCCCTCCTACCAGTCTCAATGTGGCCTGTTCTTTATATCTTCAGTTACAGGTAATACCTTCAGCTAGGCACAGGTGGTTCTCCAAGCTGAGCATTTCATTTACCTACCCTGTCATGCTGACCCACTCTCCTCTTTTGCTCTTTTTTTTATTATGAGTTTTGAGAGGGTTTTTTTTTTTTCGCTCTATTTTTTTTTTTTATGTCAACATTGGTTAACTAAATCTGGTAAGTTTCAGCTATACATTTTAACAGTAAGGAATATACATATTTACCTTATGTGTTCACCTCCCGTAGTTAGATTTCTTTCTGTCACCACATATTTGACCCCTTTTACCCCATCTGCCTCCCCCCGTTCCCCACCCCACCACACTCTAGTAGCCACTAATCCATTGTCCATGTCCATGAGCCTGTTTGCCCTTTTCATTTGTTGCTTTTAGGTTTATATCCCACATATAATTCATATTATGTGGTTTTCAATTTTTTCTGTCTGGCTTATTTTGCTTAGAATGATTATCTTGAGGTCCACCAATGTTGTCGCAAAGGGCAGTATTTGATCTCTTCTTATGGCTGAGTAATATTCCACTGGAAATACATACCACAGCTTCTTTAGCCAATCATCTATTGTAAGATACTTTGGTTGTTTCCATGTCTTGGCCACTGTGAAGAATGCTGCTATGAACATTGGTGTGTAAATACCTTTTAGAATATGAATTTTCAAGACTTTTGGGGTAAATACCCAGTAAAAGGATTGCTGTATCCTATGGTAGATCAATTCTTACATTTTTGAGGAAGCTCCATACTGTTTTCCATACTGGCTGTACCAATTCGCAGACCCACCAGCAATGTATGAGGGTTCCTTTTTCTACACATCTCCTGTAACACTTGTTATTACTTGTTCTGTTGATTATAGCTATTCTAACAGATGTAAGATGGTATCTTATTGTGGTTTTGATTTGCATTTCCCTAATATCCAGCGATGTTGAGCATTTTTTCATATCTTCGTTGGCCATTTGTATGTCTTCTTGAGAAAGTGTCTGTTCAGGTCCTCTGCCCATTTTTTAATTGGACTGTTTGTTTTCTTGTTGTTATTGCATTGTGAGTTCTTTGGATATTTTGGATATTAGGCCTTTATCAGAGGTGTTGCTTGCAAATATATTTTTCCATCCAGATGGTTGTCTCTTTACCTTGTTGACAATTCTTTTTGCTGAGTGGAATCTTTTTAGTTTGATGTAGTCCCATGTGTTTATTTTAGCTGTTCCTTCCCTTGCTTTGAGGTCAAATTCATAAAATCCTCTTCAAGTCCAAGGTCCTTGAATTTAGTTCCTGTGTTTTCTTCTACGCATTTTATTGTTTTGGGTCTTATAGTCAGGTCCTTAATTCATTTTCAGTTTATTTTGGTGTGTGGTGATAGACAATAGTCTAGCTTCACTCTTTTGCAAGTGACTTTGACTTTCCAGTTTTCCCACCACCATTGATTGAAGGTGTTTTCTTTTCTCCACTGTATGTTTTGGGCTATTTTGTCAAAAATTATTTGCCCATATAAACATGGACTTATTTCTGGACTCTCAATTCTGTTCCACTGGTCTGTGTTTGTGTTTTACTAACAATACCATGCCGTTTTGATCATTGTCACTTTGTAGTATAGCTTTAAGTTGGGCAGAGTGATGCCTCCAGCCTCGTTCTTTTTTCTGAGGATGGCTTGGAAATCCGGGGTCTTTTGTGTTTCCATACGAATCTGATGATTTTTTTTGTTCCATTTCTTTAAAAAATGCTGATGGGATTTTGATGGGGATTGCATTAAATCTGTATAATGCTTTAGGTAATATGGTCATTTTAACTATGGTGATTCTTCCAATCCAAGAACATGAAATATCTTTTCATTTCTTTATATCTTCCTCAATTTCTTTTAATGGAGTCTTATAGTTTTCATTTTATAGGTCCTTCACATGTTTCATTAGATTTATTCCTAGGTATTTTATGCTTTTTGTTGCAATTGCAAAAGGAACTAAGTTTTCCGCTTCTTTTTCTGACGCTTCATTGTTAGAGTAAAGGAATGCTATGGATTTTTGAATGTTGATTTTGCATTCAGAAACTTTACTGTATTTGCTTATTGTTTCTAGTAGTGTTCTTGAGGAGTCCTTAGGGTTTTCCATACAGGAACCATGTCATCCACAAACAGTGACAGTTTGACTTCTTCATTTACTATTTGAATGCTTTTTATATCTTTCTCTTGCATGATTGTACTCGCTAGGAACTCCAATGTTATATTGAATAACAGTGGCGATAGTGGACAGCTTGTCTTGTTCCTGATCTTAGAGGGAAGATTTTTAATTTTTCACCATTAAGTATAATGTTGGCTGAGGGTTTGTCATATATGGCCTTCATTATGTTAAGGTACTTTCCTTCTATACCAATTTAAGTGTTTTGATCATATGATTCTTATTTTTAATTTGTTTATGTGGTGTATCACAGTAATCTGGGTTTTTTGAACTATCCCTGTGCCCTTGGGATGAAGCTTACTTGATTGTGTTGTATAATCTTTTCAATATGTTGCTGTATTCGGTTCACTGGTATCTTATTTAGGATTTGTGAATCTTTGTTCATGAGAGATATTGGTCTGTAGTTCTCTTTTTGAGTGTTTTCTCTACCAGGTTTTGGTATCAGGGTAATATTGGCCTTATAAATGAGTTAGGAAGTATTGCTTCCTCTTTGATTTTTTTGGAAGACTTTGAGGAGAATAGGTATTAAATCTTCTTTGAATGTTTGGTAGAATTCACTGGTGAAACCATCTGGTTCTGGACTTTTACTTTTTGTTCCCATTTTCATACTGCTGATCAGTCAATATAGATTATCCAGATCTTCTTGATTCAGTCTAGAGGGTTGTATCTTTCTAAGTACTGGTCCATTTCTTCTAGGTTATTAAATTTGGTGTTATTACTTTTTCATAGTATTCTTGTATGATCCTTTATGTTTCTGTTGTGTCTGTCATAATTTCCCCCCTTTCATCCCTGACTTTGTTTATTTGTATCCTTTCTCTTTTTTCTTTAGTGAGTCTAGCCCGGGACTTGTCAATTTTATTAAATTTCTCAAAGAACCAGCTCTTTGTTGCATTTATTTTTTCTATTGTTTTCAATTTCATTTAATTCTGCTCTAATTTTGATTATTTCATTCCTGCTGACATTGGGCTTCATTTGTTCTTCCTTTTCCAGTTTTTTAAGATAAAGTGTTAGGTTGTTAACTTCAGACTCTTTCTCGTTTTTTGAGACAGGTCTGTAATGATATGAACTTTCCTCTTATGACCATTTTTGCCATGTCCCAAAAATTTTGATATGTTGTACTATCATTATCATTCATTTCTATGTATTTCCTGATCTCTCTTTTCATTTCTTCTCTGTCTCAGTCCTTCTTCAGTAGCATGTTGTTTAATCTCCATGTGTTTATTGTTCTTCTTTCTTTTTACAGTTGATCTCTACCTTCAAAGTATTATGATCAGAGAATATGGTTGGTATGATTTCAACCCTTTATATTTTTTGAGGCTATCTCTGTGTTCCAGTAGGTAATCAATCCTTGAGAATGTTTTATGTGAACTAGAGAATGTATAAGCAGCTGTTTTGGGATGAAAGGCTCTGTAAATGTCTATTATGTCCAGTTAGTCTAACGTGTCAGTTAAGGATGTTATTTCCTTACTGATTTTCTATTTGAATGACCTGTCCATATCTGACATTGGGGTATTTAGGTTCCCTAGTACAAGTGTTTGGGTCTGTTTCTCTCTTTCATTCTGTTAGTAATTATTTTATATATTTTGGGGCTCCCTGATTGGGAACATAGATATTAATAAGTGTTATATCTTCTTGGCACATGATTCCCTTTATCATCATGAAGTGTCCCTTCATATCTTTCTTTACCTTTTTTATTCTGAAGTCTATTTTATCTAATGTTAGTACAACTACTCCCACTTTTCTCGGAATGCCATTTGCTTGAAATATCATTTTCCATCCTTTCGTTTTGAGTCTATATTTGTCTTTGGAACTGAGATGTGTCTCCTCAAGGCAGCATATGGTTGGGTTTTGGTTTTTGACCCATTCTGCAACTCTGTGCCATTTGTATTGGTGAGTTCAATCTATTTACATTTAGGGTGATTATTGAAATATGAGATTTTCCTATAACCATTTTGTGTTTTGCTTTCTGGGATCTTGTTGTTGCCATTGCTTCCTTGTCCTTATGTGTCTATTTTTTGTATTTTGGTTGGCTTTTGTGGGTTTTCCCTCTGGCCCTTCTTGTTTTATGTTATATACTTTGGTTCAAAATCTTTGGCGTTTGGTTACCATTATGAATATGTAGAGAATAGTTTATGTATCTATAAACTATAATATGTATATTAGTTCATTCTTTCTGTGTGTGCCTAATTTCCATTTCCCTTTGTGAATTTAGATCTTTGAATCTTCCCTTTTTCAGTCATTATTGTCTCACTTGGTCCCTATGTATGCTGAACAGTCATTACTATCTTGCTATAGCAAATGTCTTCTTCTTGTTTAAGATTATAATGCCCTGTTCTTAGTAAGAGTTGCACTCCTCTGCTTCTATCTGCCTGCTAGTCGCCTTACTCCTAGTTATGATTTTTTTTTGGTCATTTTCTTTTAGGTGAGCTAACCCCTTTCAGTATTTCCTGTAATATAGCCCTCATAATGGAGAATTCCCTCAATTTATGCATGTCTGAAAAGGTCTTTATTTCTCCTTCATATCTGAAGGAGAGCTTAGCTGGATGCATTATTCTTGGCTGGTAGTTTCTTTTATTTAATACTTCGAATATTTGATTCCACTCCTTTCTGGATTGTAAGGTTTATGCTGAGAATTCGATAATAATTTAATGGGTATTACTTTATAGGTTACTATCTTCTTTTACTTGGCTGCCCTGAGAATTCTTTGTCATTGATTTAGATCATTTTAATACAATGTGTCATGGAGAAGGCCTTTTTGGGTTGAGATCATTGGATGTTTGTTGACTTCCTGAATTTCTTAGATTTTGGAAATTCTTATCAACTATTTTTGTGAAACTGCTTTCTAATTCCTGCTCCTTTTACTCCCCTTCAAGAATGCCCATTATTCTTACATTTCCTCTCCTAATGGTATTAGCTAGTTCTTGTATTTCTCTTTCACCGTTTTTCATTCTCTGGTTTCCCTCTTCTTCCTTCTGATTTATTTCTAGATTTTTATCTTCAATATCACTGATCTTTCCCGAATTTGGTTGACTCTATTTCCCAAGCTTGCTATTTCATTTTTCAACTCTTGCAGTGTGTTCTTCATCTCCAGAAGTTCTATTCGGTTCTTTTTGAGGGTTTCAATCTCCTTGCTAAAGAACTCATTCTGCTCATCTAATTGTTTTTTCAGTTCCTGAAATTGTTGATATGATTCATTTCAGATCTCACTGAGTTTTTTCAGAAGTACCATTCTGAAGTCTCTGTCATTTAAGGCACACATTTCTATGTCCGTAAGCTTATTTTCTGGAGATTTTCCTATTTCTTTCTGAGATGCTTTGTCATCTTGGTTGTTCATGGTGTTTAATGGACTATTTCTCTGCCTGGACATTAATGGAAGTTTGTTCTGCATTTTTTTTTCCAGAAAGAGGATTTATTAAATAAAGATCTCTCTTTAGTCCATTGCAAATAAGGCGTTTTTCTTTTGGTTTCCAGTAGGTGGCGTTTAAGCCTCTTGGATCCTGCCTTTATATAAAGTTTTAATAATGCCCTTTTCTTATTTTATAGATATTCAATCATGCTCGCTACCCTCAGTCTCAGTCCCTGTCAGTGTTAGAGACAGTTAGGTAGCATTTGCTCAGATTCCCCTGGGGTCTACGGTATTCAGTCTTGGAGGATACGGGGGGAGGGGCCCTCCGGATTGGGGGATGGCAGCTGCAGCTCAGCCTCTGTTTTGCAGCCACAGGTGGTAATAATCAACTGTTGTTTCTCTGCCATCCCTACTTCTCTGCTGTTCCCTCTTCTCTACTTTCTGCCCTGATTCCTGGGCATTGCCGCTGGCTGCATGGAGCACACAGCTCTCCCAGGTATGGCTGTTCATGGAACCCACTGCATCCTCTCCTCCTTCAGGGAGCTCCAGATGAGAGAGGGAGCTTCTTTTTCTCCCAGTCCACCACCTGACTCCCAGGTTTCTGACCTGTGGTAGCTCTTATGCACAGATCTCATGCTCTCTGATATGCTAGTGTGCAGTTTGGGTGGGAGTTTTTTGTTGTTTTGTTTTGTTTTTTTTGTTTGTTTGTTTGTTTGAGTTTTAGATCTTCAGCTTATTGTTGTTTCAAGGAGAGATCTGGGGACATCTCTCACTTCACCATGTTTATCACCTGTGGCTTTTTTTCCCCCATTCTCTTAATAATGTCTTTTGTGGAATAAGTGTTTTAAATTTGATAAAGTCCAATTTATCAACTTTTTTTTTAAGGATAATGTTTTTTTATGTTGTATCTAAGAACTCTGCCTATCTCAAGGTCCCAAAGTCTTCTTTCTTCTAGGGTAGAACACAGGCTCACTCACTGCCTAGAAGAATAAACCATGTGTGGGTTAAGACTGGGGGAAGATAGGCTGTCACAAAGCATATGAGCACACTCCTCCTCACCAGAGGTACCTGCAGCCAGCAATGTACAGCAAGGCCCAAGCATCAGTCACAGACTGAGGACTATCTTGTGATGCATTAGGCAGACTTCAGGGGTCCCTCCCCAACCAACTCCCACAAAACAAATGAGTGGAGCCAAAACAGAACAGGCCAATCTAAGGGGGAAGATGCTAATAGAGGGTCCTCCTGAAATGGCTGCACAAGAGCAAGGAATTTGTGAGATGGGGGCCACCCTTCCTGGGGCTCACTGGTTTAAGCATGTTTATTGCATGCTCACCACAGAGGAGATACTATTAATGAAATCTACTTTTCAGATGAGGAAGCTGAGGCATAGAGTGGAAAGGCTCCAAGGTTTGGTCAGATGGGCACTTGAGCCCAGGTAGCCTGGCTACAGTACCCTGTCCTGTCCTCTGTGAGCACACTGCACCACTATGCCTGCGGTTATTGCATAGAGGAGCCACCTGGAGAGACGTAGGGGAGAAACTGAGGATGAAAATGGATTTCGAGGATAGAGAGGGAGAAAAATGAAGAGCAGAGGATGAGAGGCTAAAGGGGAAGACGAAGGAGGCAGACCAGGATTTGATGCATCAATCAAGGTGTGTGGCCTGGGAGAGTGAGGCTGCACATGGTGTGGATGCAGGAGGGGGTATCAATCCTCTCTTCCCCACTAAAGCTTCTGTCCATCAGGAATGAGCTCCACGCTAAACCTCTAACCCTCTACCCAGTTTGAGAAAGAGTGGTGGATGAGCTTCTTCCTTCACATTTAGTATATTGAGCTATACCCCAAACTGCCCCAGCCAGCCTAAGAACCTCTCCAGAACTTAGATCAGCAAAACATTTTTATCCTAGTCTGCATGACATCTGCAGTAAGATTGAATTTTACACTTCTGGCTAAAATATGAAGTAAACAAAGTGTATATCCTTTTATTCCTTCTTTCGAAATTCAAGGTGTGTGTGTCTGTGTGTGGAGGTGTGTTCCATGTTTCTAATTCTAGGATAGGGTGAAAGCGGGTTTTCTCTCGCTCTCCCTCTGTCTACTCCTGTTCCAGATGGACTCTAGCCATTCTCTCCTCTCTCACCTTCGGAGGCTGTTTTGTCCCCTTCATCATTTTAATTATCTCATTCGAGATCCTTCCAGCTTGAACTTGTCTCTTTCCTTGCCCCTGACTTTAGCATTGTGTGGGGAGTGGTCCTCCAAGAGGGCACCTCTGCCTCTCTGCTTTCGGATTCCTGAATCACGGGGATTGTGTGCTGTTCCTTTCTACCAGCGCTGGAGAACCTGCATGACAACAGGCTTCCAAAACGAGTCAGGCCTCCCAGGTCATGTGCAGTGAGATGGTAACAAAAATTCACAAGGTGGATTTGGAGGCAGGAGTTCTTGCAAAAGACTAAGTGGGTTATGATAGTTATTTCTTTTTGCCTTTATATTGTCTCATGTCACATTTCAGAATCCACGAAAAGATGGATAGGAAGAAATATGGAGGGACGTCATTTAATCCTTTCTGCAATAAGACTCAAGACACTTTAAGGCAGAAACTCGGGCCATCCTAAATTGAAAGATCCCCTGGGTTATGGTGAGAGATTCCTGGGGTCCCTCTGAGCATTTTCTAGCACCGAAAGTGGAAGCAAACAGGATTGCTTGAATGTGCTCAGAAGAGGGTACTTCAGTGAGAAAAGCTGCCGCCTCCTTTTTGAGAACTGCTATAAGACTCTAAATGGGACCCCCGTTGCTTTTTGTCTGGAGACCTGAGGGAACATAAAAGCTTATAGAGCTCACAGAGAGTCTGCAGTGTGCTTACATGGCCTCATTGAGTCTGTGTGTGGTTTCAAAGCTCATATGGCTCTAGTCACCAGCAACTTTAGAGATGTCAGCTCTAAAATAAAAAAAGAATAAAGAAACTTTGAGGGACTGCTAAAGGATTGTGATGAAAATGTGAGACTGGGAATTTATCAGCCTTCAATGTGTCCCAAGTTTCCATTTAGGATGTTAGGTGGGGGCGGGGCGGGGGGCACAAGAAAGCACTGTTCTGTGAATACTCTTCAGCGTGGCTTTGTTTTGTGGTCAGGTTTTCTTCTGCCTTCACATTGAACAGCTTCAGAAAGGGAATTAATCTATGTCAAAATGCCTCTACCTGCACCTGAGGCCCTAACTGGCTGACAGATGTGGTGGCCATAGGAGGCCTCCGTCGATCTTCTTTCACAGCAAGTTCAGAGGCAGCTTCAGACCCCAGCCCTGCATTGCAACAGTCCCACTGCCCATCAAAATAGAAAATTCTTCTCTAAAGGAGATGCTATCAGGAAAAGCTTTTATATCAAAAGTTTTGGCACATTTCTGTGACTAATTTTACACCAGAAAAGAGGTTAATTGTTTTTTCCCCATTGCAGGCTGACTGCAGACTTTTTCGTAGTCTTTAACTTTTCCCTTTTCCGATTGACTTCCAAGAGGTCGAGTTTCCTTTTTGATCAAAGAATAGACTAGCAATAGAGTGATGCACTTGAAACTACACAGATCACCTCTTCATACAAGGAGGGGGGCACGTGTGTCCCCAGAACTGTCCAGGCAGTGTAAATCAGGTGCTCTCCGGGGCTGTGTGACCTGTCTGTTCAGACATCACAAGGACTAAATTTAAGCTTTTCACAATGGAAATGTAAATGGTTTCACTGTAAATGGTTATCCAGTGTTCATAACACAAACTGAGCGTTTGAATATTTATTGTGAGTGTGCAGCATTTGTCAGAGAAAATACAAAGATCTCTTACTGCAATTACCTTGTTTCAGCTTTAAAATATTAGCTGTCACTTCTTTCACAGGTCTTGTGAGAAAGGAAAGTTTCTCTTTATTTAACTCTCTTTTCCCTTGAACGCAATTACCACCTCATTCATGGCTCTTTGTGGCCACCTAATCTTACCAATTATGCCAGTGACACACTCACAAAGCAACATGACTGACGTACCTGACAGCTGTGGCTGGGGACAGAACGGCCACAAAGAGGGACGGCCCTTTGTGAGATGAGTCCCACACCACTGGCCTCTGAGGAACACTGTGGGGAAGGGGGAAGGTGCAGATGGGGAGGGGAGGGCACTGGGCCTTGCAACCCCTTCTTAACTGCTTTTGACTTGATAGCCTAGTGGCCCTGAAGAACAAGGGCTCCCAAACACACCTACTTAATTCGTCCACTGTTGCCTCAACATAACACAGCTGTACTTGCATTCCATTTGTCACTGACAACGAAGTAGGAAGGTCTAAGACCCAGCTTGCACAGAGCCTAAGCTTAATCTGCCACTACAGGCCCTCCCTGTGTCTTGCCCCTCCCCAGGCTGGGCGGCAACATACATTACTGCAGCCAAGCACCCAGGTGAACACTTTGCATAGGACCCTGAGTGCAAGGTCCCAGTGTGTATGGTCCCCATTTCGGAAGGAAGCAGATAAACTCAACTGTACTTGTGCTGAGCCCCACAGAGAAGCTCCAATGCTCTGTCTGTTCCCAGCGCCACCCCTGGTGCAGCTGCTGATCCCTGGATTAGCCACTTAGGTGATCAGTTAGTGTCTAGTACATTGGGTTGGTTATGTTCTCTGAGTCTTGATCTTTTCCCCCCACTTTCTTTTTCAGACTACAGAAATAACACATGTTTATTTTTTAAAAATTATCCACCTTCTGTAATGCAACCTGGTTATCAACATGGAACATTATCTCTAAACATTCTCCTATTGCATTTACAATCACCCAGTACAATTCGTAGTAATCTGTCTTATAGAAAAGGATTGCTCTACACATACTGTTTTATGATTGACTTTTTTCTTTATTCTATGTTGGACATTTTTGCATGATTAATGTTTTTAATAACTGATCTTTAATCAATCTTAGAGGTAAGTAGCTTGGGTTTGGGGTATAAGGAAAACAGTTCAAAACCCTCAAAATCAAAGCCCCACCTCTCTAGCAAGAGCTGATGCTACAGCCTGTCCCTCTGAGGGAGCTTCCCATTGCCCTCATCTTTAGCACTCAGGAAACAGTAGCTTATTATTCCTGAAGATGTGCTTACAATTTCGCTTTCCAAAGGCAGGGCAGGTTTGGGGGAGCAGCACTGCAGTTGAATGTGACTGGGAAACCCTTCCAGATGTCTCAAATGCTCTAGAATCTTCTCTCTCACGAAAGGCTCTTCAGGTTTATCAGCCCAGAGGAAACCAAGCCACCCCACTCTCTAAGCCCCATTTTCCTCACTGTGAACACCAAATCAGAACATATTTCATAAGCAAAGCTGACATGGAACATCAAGCTACCTGGTTACTTCTGCTGTCTGAGAGTCCATACACTCAGCCCTGGAGAGAGAAACCTCAGCCTCTGTAGTTCAGCGGAGACACCTGGGAGAATAAGAGATCTTGAATAAAGCTTCTTCAGAAGGAAAAATTGACCTAGAATTTTACTGAGAGATGTCATTTCAAAAGACTTCTGAGAAAGACTACATCATTAGGCAACATTTGGTTGCCCAATAAATTGGCCCAAATACCTTAGTGATATGTTCCATTAAATTTATGAATGTTGACAGAAAAAGTGATGTTCAAATTTTAAAATCTCTTTCAAAAATAATTCATTTATTATGTTTACCATTAAAAATTATTTGTTACAAAAACACTTGAACATGGTAGAAAATTGAGACAATACGGTGCAAAACAAGTCCTTTTAGCTCTGCACAGAAGATCCCGTGGTTCTGCCTGGAGGCAGCCGCTTTTACAGGCACTGCCATCAGAGGGCTCCATGCACACATAAGCAAGGTGATGGTCTTTCCACACAAGGTCTCTGGGAAGATGACATGAGGTTATTCAGTCTGGATCCTAGTTCAGAGTTGACTGTTATTGTAACACAGCAGGAAGGCTGGGTCGGCAGCTACATATTGGCCTAGGTGGCCCAGGGCTTCATCCTCTGTCATGCCATTATCAGAGCGGCCTTTCTGTTCACATATTTGTCAATATTTGGTCACAGATAGCTGCCACTCTCTGGGTCTCATGCAACAGTGTCCAGAGCCTAAAGGGAAGAATGGGTCCTTCCCAAGGGGCTCTATCTTTAGAACCTGGTTTCAGGGGTTGCTAGGAAAGCCAGAATCTGGCACATTTGACCTTTGTTGGAGTCAAGCCTGATAGGAAGTAGATGGGGTGTGGCTACTGGTAGGCCACCCACAGGACCTGCATGGTGGGCTCTGCTCCCAGCATTCAAAGCCATTGTGCAAATTAAACTGCACACCATTTTTCACCTGTTATAATGTAAAAAATAAAATTTTCTACACACTGTTTTGGCTAAGATGTAGAGAAACAGGTGCTCTTCACAAATTGCTGGCAGGACTAAAAGCCTGCACAACTGCTACAGAGAGCAATTTGGAAATATCTATCCAAATCAAAACTGCTCACACCCTTTGACCAGCATATTCCACACTTCTAGTATTTTATTCCAGTATCTTTGAACATATGTGAAATGGCATATACATATAGACAGTCTGAGAAGCACTGTTTCATCATTAAAAGAGACTGAAATAGCCAATATGTCTATCGAATAAAGACTGTTAATAATGGCACAGCTATAGAGGAAAGAGGAAGATAGTGGACTAAGTAAAAGCAGGGTTCACCTCCCTCAGGTCTGCACTGAAATTACAACCAAATTATAAAATAATCAACGTGGAGAAGCACCTGAAGTTCAGCTGATCATAACACAGAAATCTGATAATATAAAGGAGCTATATCACGCTGGTAGGAGGGCAAAGCCACGAATCGAGCTGGACCCGCACCTACGGGTGGTGGAGGATTGCAGGGAGGGAGAGCGAGGCTGCGGAGGCTCCTGTGAATGAGAGGGGTCCTCACCTCATTTGGGGGCCTCCATTCCCAGGGTCCCAACCCAGGGAAGAGGAATTCCTCAAATCTCTGCAAAAATTGCAGGAAATTCTGGCCGTCTGTGTGAGATGGAAGGAGATTGAAACCCTAGACGCCCTTTTAAAGGGCCACACACAGGCTCTCTCGCCTGTGGACACTCACCTGAGTGGGTCAGAGGTTCGCTCGATTCATACTGGAAAAGACTGCATTACCTGGCAGCCATAACAGGCAGCTGCAATTGTGCCATATTCAGGCCCCTCTATGTGGTAATCTACAGAAAACACCAGCTTGGCTGTGCAGACACCTCCCACAGGGCCATTAGGATGCACTGGTCAGAGGAGATCCATCAGACTCACCCAACCTGCAGATTGCTGGGAGCTTTTGTTGCTGAGTGGCTGCCATGCCCTGCACCAATTCAGGGACAAATGTTCCCTGCAGGCAGCCAGCTCTGTGAGTGCTCATTTTGGATACAGTTTCAGGCAGATCACTGCTGTCAGCCTGAACCTGGGCAGATCTCAGGGATCTGTGGGCCAGTCCTGGACAGCAGCTGGTCTTGTCGTGATCTGGCACTTCTGCAGGAACACGCAAAGGGTTACCAAAGTTGCAGCAAGACTGAAGCTGTATTGATCTGACTGCCCTTGTTTGCCTAAGCCCGCGTTCCACCCAACCCACTAATGACCCCAGGTGGTCCACTGACAGACAACCGCCACTGCCCCTTCCCCAGGTCTCTCCCAGTCCACACAGGCAACAAACTGTGGCTAGCACAGTACAGGTATTGCAGGGAAATCAGTTAGCTGCAGGCAGACCCTCTGCTGCCTCTAAGAGCTGCAATATCAGGTGGGCGGAGCACAGGGGTCTGTGAAACTGCCCTAGACAGCAGCTTGTCTCTGTGATCTGTGACTACAGTGGGAATATGGAGACACAGTAGTTGCAGAAAACTGAGGCTGTATGGATCTGACGGCCCTTGACTCCCTGAGATCCTGCCCCATCCAATCCACAAAGCACCCCTGACACATTGATAGGCAGCTGCCCCTGCCCTGGGGTGGTGCGTTCTATGCAGTCAACAGACCTCAGCCAGCAAAGTGAGCCAAGTTCAGGGAATACAGTGATGGGAAGATCACTGCTGCCAGCACGAGATACGGTATTGCTCGGGTAGATCTTGGGGGTTTTGTGAGCCCCTCACAGACGGCAGTAGGTCTCACAGCATTATGTGACTTTGGTGGAAGCCTGCAATCCCAGACCTGGCAGCAAAATCTGATGCTGTATAGGTCTGATGGCACTGTGCCTCACTGAGACAATGGGATATGGGAAACATAAAGAAATCTAAGATGGCTACCCTGTCCTGGAGGAATTTTTCCAACCTCCTCTCCCTGGAACCCGACCTTTCCTGCATGCGCAAAACAAAAGACCGCCAAGTATGTGGAAGTAATCAATGCATAAATCTACCCGTCTGCCTTTGTTCAGGGCTCAGACTTTGGAGAGTGACTCCTCTGAGCCCGCTGGCATAAATAAACCTCCTTTGATTCTTACTTAGTTCTCTGAATGCCACTTGGTACTTCCGGACACACAGGACAAAATCTGCAACAAATGCCCCACCTAACCCACCAAATTACTGTGACATCTCTGCTTTCAGGCAAACCAGTCCGATCCTATACTTTCCTTGAGACATGAATTAAATGGAAAACTACAGCTCTCAGTTCATGTGGCCAACCAAAGCCAGTTCATCCAGGAGAAGCATTCAGTGGCAGGCCACAAACTCATGCCCATGAGTTTCAGTAATTCTTAAACAGAGTCAGGAGTTTGCAGGCCCAAGGTGGACAGCAGCTGGCCTTGCTACAATTGAAAACTTGTACAGGGAACCACAGAAATAGCACTGGCATGTAAACTGACACTGAGGTGGCAGGGAGAAACTTACTCAGTAGATCCAGGAGACTCCCAGGGTCTCTGTACCACCCAATATGCATATCATCCAGAGGCTCTTCTAGTTTCAGAGACTTATGGGCAACTGACAGGCAATGTCAGGCCTTGAGGAGCACTGGTACTTCTGCTAAACTGCTTTAAGTCAGGGACAGGGGATAACTGAACCGTGACCTATGGTGTTCTCTCTTCCACTTACCTTTAGGTCCAGCATAGGCAACAACAATCTGCAGATTGCTTTGTGGCTCCCAGCAGATAGTGATGAGCAATCAAAGACAGTGGTTGACTTTGGCTTTCTGGGGAGCCCCTCCAAAGTGCCACAAACCAACACATCCAGAGGCTGGAACCAGATCATAACAGAGGAACTCCTGACTAGTCCCATAAGTGGTACAAACAAAAGGTGTTTTCAACAAGTATACAAGACTGCTAGGGCAAATCCAACTCAGTGGGATCAGCCCCCACACAGCAACTCTTACCCTGTGGGTGTGGCCAACTTGTACCATTAGCCTGAGCGTTAATCCTATCCACTAATGTACTAACAACGAGGCTTGGCGACAACAGGAGATCACACATAACCCACACAAAGATCACATCCAGAGCCCCCAGCATAGGGAATCAGGGAGAGTGTGCCACTGGGCCACACAGGACTCCTTCCACATAACGCCATCTAGCCAAAGCTGAGAAACAAAACAAATATTCCTAACACATAGAAATGAACACAGAGGCTAATAAAATGAGAAAATAAAGAAACATGTCACAAATGAAACAACAGGAGGAAACTCCAGAAAAAAGCTAAATGGAATGGAGGCAAGCAACCTACCAGAGACAGAGTTCAGAATAATGGTTATAAGGATGCTCGATGAACTTAGGGGGAGAATGGATGAACTCAATGAGAACCTCAGCAGAGAGATAGTAAGCATAAAAAAGACATAGAAATCATAAAAGAGAGCCAGACAGAAATGAAGAATACAGTAACTGAAATGAAGAATACACTAAACAAATTCAACAGTAGATTAGATGAAACAGAAGACTGAATCAGTGAACTGGAAGACAAGGTAGCAGAAAACACCCAATCAGAATAACAAAAAGAAAAAAGAATTAAAAAAATGAGGATAGTTTAAAAGCTCTCTGGTACAACATGAAGGAGAACAATATCTGCATCATAGGATTACTCAAAGGAGAAGAGAGAGAACAAGGGATTGAGAATCTATTTAAAGAAATAATGAAAGAAAACTTCCCTAATGTGGCAAAGAAATTAGATATACAAGTTCAGGAAGCACAGAGTCCCAAACAAGAGGAATTCAAACAGACCCATACCAAGACACATCATAATTAAAATGCCAAAGGTCAAAGAAAAAGAGAGAATCTTAAAAACAGCTAGAGAAAGTCAACTAGTTACTTACAAGGATACTCCCATAAGAATGTCTGCTGAATTTTCAATAAAAATTTTGCAGGTCAGAAGGGACTGTCAAGAAATTTTCAAAGTTATGAAAACAAGACTCCACAAACACAAATACTCTACCCAGCAAGGCTTTTGATTAAAATGGAAGGTGAGATAAAGAGCTTTCCAGACAGGAAAAGCTTAAGGAATTCATCATCAACAAGCCAGTACTACAAGAAATGTTAAAGGGATCTGTTAAAAAAAAGGGGGGGGGGGTAAAAAAGAATACGAAAAAACAAATACAAATAATAAAATGGCAGTAACTATGTACCTATCAATAATTACTTTAAATGTAAATGGATTAAATGCTCTAATCAAAAGACATAGGGTAGCCAAATGGAAAAGAAAACAAGACCCATGCATATGTTGTCTACAAGAGACTCATTTCAGATCAAATGACACTCACAGACTGAAAGGGATGGAAAAAGATATTTCGTGCAAATGGAAATGAAAAAATAAGCTGTGGTAGCAATACTTATATCAGACAAAATAGACTTTAAAACAAATGTTATAATAAGAGAAAGGGTATTACTTAATGATAAAGGGATCAATAAATCAAAAGGACATAACCCTAGTAAACATACACACCTAACAGAGGAGCACCTAGATACATAAAGTAATTATGGGCTGACATAAGAGGAGAGATCAACAGCAATACACTCATAGTAGGAGACTTTAACACCCCATTGACACCAATGGACAAATCTTCCAGACAAATAATCAACAAGTTGACAATGGGCCTAAGAAGCACACTAGACCAGATGGATTTAATAGATATTTTCAGAGCATTTCACCCCAAAGCAGAAAAATATACATTCTTCTCAAGTGCACATGGAATACTTTCCACGATAGATCACATGTTAGGACACAAAACAAGTCTCAATAAATTTAAGAAGATTGAAATCTTATTGACTGCCTTCTCCAATCACAATGGTATGAAACGAGAAATCAACTACAAAAAAAATATGGATTCTGTGGGTTCCAGGCCTGAGCGGTCCAAGGTCTGGTTTGGTCCACGGTCTGGCTGTGATCCAGGCCTGAGACTAGGAATAGGACCCCAGACTTAGAAAATATGTAAACATACTTCAGCCTATTGTAGTACACATGTGTAGTGGAATGCCACTTTTGTGTTCTGCTATGTGAGGAGACATGTGGTCTCCTGGTGAGCAGAAGGAGAGAACAGAAAACGGGAGAAGTGAACACAAGACTGCGTGCCCCATGCAATAGTTTGCATTCCCCAATAGAACTGTATTTCTAGAAACAAAAGTGTGCTCCGCACAATAAAGCTGGTACCTGCCGTTTCATCCTCACATCTGCCTCTTGTGCATTCTTCCAACTGGGCCTCTCACTATCAAACCTTCCCTTCTTGGTCAGCAATACCGCTGACACTGATACTTGGCCGAGCTTTCACGAACCGCTTGGCCCTGACAGACTCCACAGAAATACAAAGGATCCTAAGAAAATACTACCAGCAACTATACGCCAACAAATTGGACAATCTGGAAAAAATGGATACATTCCTAGAAACATACAATCTCCCAAGACTGAGTCAAGAACAAACAGAAAATCTGAAATGACTGACTACCACCAATAAAATAGAATCGGTAATCAAATACCTCCCCAAAACAAAAGTTCTGGACCAGATGGCTTCATAGGTGAATTTTACCAAACATTCAAAAAAGAATTAACACCTGTTATTCTCAAACTATTACAAAAAATTCATGAAGAGGGAAGGCTCCCTAACTCCTTTAAAAGGCCACAATTACCTTGATTCCAAAACCAGACGAAGACATTACAGAAAAAGAACATTGATGCAAAAATTCTCAACAAAATATTAGCAAACCAAATTCAGCAGTACCTTAAAAATATCATACACCATTACCAAGTTGGATTTATTTCTGGGATGCAAGGTTGGTTCAATATCTGAAAATCAACTAATGTGATATACCAAATTAACAAATTGAAAGATAAAAACCATATCGTCATATAAACAGATGCAGAAAATGTGTTCGACAAAATCCAGCATCCATTCATTATAAAAACTTCAGCAAAGTGGCAATAGAAGGAACCTACCTCAACATAATAAATGACAAACCTACAGCTAACATCTACTCAATGGGGAAATGCTAAATGCATTTTCCCCATTTTTACCACTCCTCTTCAACATTGTATTGGAAGTCTTAGCCACAGCAATAAGACGAGAAAGAGAAATAAAAGGCATCCAAATTAGAAAGGAGGAAGTAAAAACTCTTGTTATTTGACAATGACAGGATACTATATAGAAAGAACCCTAAAGTTTCCACCAAAAAAAAAAAAAAAAAACTATTAGAACTGATCAATAAATTTAGTAAAGTAGCAGGTTACAAAATAAATATTCAGAAGTCAGTGGCATTTTTATACACCAACAATCAACTGTCAGAAAGAGAAATTGAGAAAACAATCCCATTTACAATTTCATTGAAAACAATAAAACACCTGGAAATCTAATTAACCAAGAAGGTAAAAGACCTGTGCTCAGAAAATTATGTCATTGAAAAAGGAAATTGAAGAAGATACAAATAAATAGAAGCATATACTGTGCTCGTGAGTAGGAAGAAGAATCAACATCATTAAAGTGGCCAAACTACCCAAAGCAATTTGTAGATTCAGCGCAATTTCTATCAAAAAATTAATAGCATTTTTCAGAGAACTAGAACAAATAAGACCCCAAATAGTCATGCTGATCTTGAAAAAGAAGAAAACAATTGGAGATATCACAGTACCTGTTATCAGACTATACCACAAGGCTATAGTAATCAAAACAGCATGGTACTTGCATAAAAATAAATACATTGATCAATGGAATGGAATAGAGAGCCCAGAAATAAATCCACACCTATACGCTCACTTAATATATGACAAAGGAGGCAAGAATATACAGTGTTGAAAAAGACAGTCTCTTCAATAAATGGTGCTGGGAAAATTGGATAGATATATGCAAAAAGAAAAAAAAGATAAAAAAACTGGACTATCTTCTTACGCCATGTGTTAGAATAAACGCAAAAGGGATTAAAGACTTAAATATAAGACAAAAACCATAAAACGTCTAGAAGAAAACATAGGCAGTAATCGCTCTGATATTACTAATGCTCTGATATATCTTTTCAGATATATCTCCCCAGGCAAGAGAAACAAAAGAAAAAATAAACAAATGGGACTATATCAAACTAAAAAGTTTTGTACAGCAAAGTAAACCATCAACAAAACAAAAAGACGACCAACTGAATGGGAAAAGATATTCACTTATGATACATCTGATAAGAGGTTAATATCCAAAAATATATAAAGAACTCATACAACTAAACAACAACAACAACAAAACCCCACCAACAATCCAATTAAAAAATGGGCAGAAGACCTGAATGAATATTTCTTCAAAGAGTAAATACAGATGGCCAATAGACATATGAAGAGATGGCTAATCATCAGACATGTGCAAATTAAAACCACAATAAAATATCACCTCACACCTGTCAGAATGGCTATCATCAATAAACCAAAGAACAAGTGTTGGCGAGGATGTGGAAAAATGAGAACTCTCATACATTACTGGTGGGATTGCAAATTGGTACAATCGCTATGGAAAACAGTCTGGAGGTGTCTCAGAAAATTCAAAATAGATCTACCTTTTGACCCAGCAATTGCACTTCTGGGTATTTATCCAAAGAAAACCCAAACAATAATTTGTAAGGATCTATGTACCCCTATGTTCATGGTAGCACAATTTACAATAGCCAAGATATGGAAGCAACCTAAATGACCATCAACAGATGACTGGATAGAGAAGTTATGGTTCCTATATACAATGGAATATTACTCAGCCATTAAAAAATGAAATCCTACCATTTGTAACAGCATGGATGTACCTAGAGGTTATTATGCTGAGTGAAATAAGTCAGACAGAGAAAGAGAAATACCATATGATTTTAATTATATGTGGAACCTAAGGAACAAAAAGAACAAACTAATCAAAAACAGACTCACAAATACAGAGGACAATCTGGTGATGGCCAGAGAGGAGAGGAGGTGGGGGGCTGGGAGAAAGAGGTGAAAGGTTAAAGAAGTTCAAATTAGTAGTTGATAGATGGCCAAGGTGATGGGGAGCACAGCATAGGGAATGCAGTGAGCATTAATGTAATGACTAGGTGGAGAGCCAGACGAGAGTAAGAGCAATAAGGGGATTATTTTATAAACTGTATAGATGTCTAACCAATGTACTGTATAGTTGAAACTAATAGTAAAATTATAAAGAAAAATAATGGCTCAGTCAAACAAAGACATACTACATGGTCATTGATAATGATTAGATAGTTTTCCAAGGTATATTTTTAATTAAAAAAAAAAGGCAAATATACTACACCATCATGTGTTTTATATAATTATATAAAATTACATATAACACTTTTAATGCATCAGATACATTGTTCTAAGCACTTTACAAATACTTATTCATTTAATTTTCATGACAAACATAAAATGAATACTATTATTCTTATTGTATAGCTGCGGAAAATGAACCACGAGTCAAATCTGCCTGAGGTCTCAAAACCAGTTAAGTGAGGAAGATGGGTTTTGAATCCCAGTAGCCAAGGTCTCTGTCTGCTCTGTCTGCTCTGTCTCTCTCTGTCTCTCTCTCTCTCCCATGCGTGCGCGTGCGCACACACACACAAAATTTAGACTAGAAACTGGCTTCTGAAGATAGTTGTTCCATGGCTAGTGGATAGGAATGAGAGGGGACTTTATTATAAACCTTTTATATTTATGCCTTGTGTATGAATGACCTATTCAAAAGAATACACATCACAGCAAATTTGGCTGGTGTTCCACACTGTTCATGCCTCCCTGTAATGAAAAAAATACAATTACATCTCCACGCCTTTCTAGGCCACTCATGTGGGACTTGCAGTGTGATATGCTCTGCATGAAATTTGGGTGGAAACAACAGCGGCTAGCTCTAAGACAAGGTCATAACAGTCATGGCATGTGTATCCTCGTCCTCCTACATCTCTGCTCTCAGCACGAGGCAAACATGACCCAATGCCTACTGGCCGAGAGAAGGAGAAACGCAAGAGCTACCTGAATCTGACCCACATGTAGGGGCCTGGCCCAGCCACATTCAGGTGAGATGAACTGCACCCAGTGCCATCTCACCCCCTCATGAGTGAGAGAGACAAGGTATGATTTTAAATCACTGAGACAGGCTATTTGAAAACTGACAAATATACAAGTATTTTAAAAATTAATAAAAATTTTAATTTCCTTCCTATTAATTGCCTTTTGCCCATTTTTCTACTATGGTTTCTTCTTATTAATATCTAAAGCCTCTTTACATAAATATTATAAATTTCTTGCCAGTTTGTCATTGACTATGGTTATGCTTTCCACCCAGAAAATTTTCATTTGTATATGGTTGAATTTATCAGTTTTTCTTATATAACACCCAGTTTTTGTCTAATAATTAGAAATTAATAACTGATATTATTTTCTCATATTTTCTTATGGGAATTTTATGGTTACATTTTTAATGTCTGGTTCATCTGGAAGATATTCTGGGATAATCCATCTTTTCCCCACTTACATGCAAACTTAACATTACTGAATTTCTGTATGTATTTGGATGTTGCTGGAGTCCATTCTGTCTCACTGATCTTTTCATAAACCAGTCTCACCCAGGCTATTTTAATTCCTGTTGTTAGGGTTTGAAGTGGCCGATGAATCATACTACTAGCTTCTTACCACAAGTTTCCACTGACAGATGGAGAATGAAATACGAGCTTCCGTGATGCTGTGCTGCTTCCTAACACTTCCTCTCCTGCATTACACTGGCAGAGCCAGCTGCCTGCGGCCCACTGACCTCATGAAGAAGGGAGGAATGAGAGTCTTGAGACTGATCATTTGGAGAAAGCTCAGAACTATTCCTCCCTGGAGGAGGTGAGTCTTTTCCCACCTCAACCTTTCTCTCCATCATGCCCAGAGACAAATAACTGAAGCCTCATATCTGATACCTGGTAGGACCAGCCTCCCTCGTGACTCCTTTTTAGCATTTTCCTGGTTGTTCATGCATGGCATTGTTCCATATCAACTTTAGAATCACTATTCTACTTAAAAAAAAAAAAAAAAAACTTGTAGGTTTATTATTGGAGAGGCATTAAATATAGAGATCAGTTTAAGGAGAACTGACAGGTGTAGTTATTAGATCTTTTCCCTCAAAAGTAGGTTCTACCATCATGCAAAACACATATTCCCAACAAACCTCCCATTCATTCACACACTAAAATTAGGCTAATGGGGAAAGCGTGTTTTGGGCCAACTACTTAAAATCTAAGCAACTTCATAACTGAAGCAGTAATAACAATTGTTACACCAATCCTCATAAAACTCTAGCACAGTTTAAAAGGACATGTAAAATCTTAATAAAGATATACATTAAATGTAGGATTCATCCTTTAAAAAAAGGAGAAGTTAGATTGATGAAGTTCTCTAAGGTCGAGGCAAGAGCGAAGAAAGGACAGATTGAGAGCCAGCTGCAGGCTCAAACTCAAAACGCAGTTATGCCAGGGACAACAATCATTAGCCTTCCGCTGTGTCTGTGGAGAATTCCCAGTGAGTGGGGCCTGCCTGGGTATAGTGGACCTGCCAGTGTGGGGGCACAAAGCCTTAGTTCTCGGGGGAAATGCTACCCGAGACACGAGCCCTCTGTGTTATGCTGTTGCCACTGCCCTCTCAACCAGCCACACGTGATCTGACTCATGTTACAGAGGTATGGCAACACAGGTGAGTGTCCTCTACTCCAGTCTCCTGTCCCTCAGTGTGACTTTAAAGTTTTCTTCATATATTTTACACATTTATTTACATGTTTGTTCCCAGGTGTTTTATCTTTTCTTTCATTATACTGACTGCCTAGTACTATTTTCTTATATAGATGGCCTACTAAATTTTGTATATCTATTTTGTGCTTAGTCGCATTACTGAATTTTCTCATTATCACTTTTAAAGAAAATTATCTTGCAATTCCATATCAACAATCACATTACCATCTTAAATGCCTCATCTCCTTCCCTTGTCCACCTGCACCAGGGCCATGCCATGTGACAGTCACGGTGTGAGCATTCCTGGCCTGCTCCAGACTCCAGCGTTTCTCCATTTGTACAATTTGGTTTTGGCCAGAGACATGAATACATTATTATGTTAAACAAGTGTCCATCCATTCCTGTTATTATCCAATACCTTGATATTTCTACTGAAATATTAAAACAGAAACCTCAGTAGTGCTGCATCCATTCATTCAAAACATATGAAAATCTACTGAGAGTCAACTGTACTCTATATCTTGAGGCTTCAGAGGCAAACCAGGAACCCTGGTCCTGCCTTGTGGCACTTACCGTTGAATGTATGGAAGATATTCAACAGAAAGTCATTCAACACAGTTTACTCATTAGTTGGATGAGCCACCTTCCCTGAGGACCTGGAAAGCAGGTAGGAATGTAAGGTCCTCCTATGGGGAAAGCGTTACTGTGAAACAGGAGAAGTGTTAGGAGCCACACTTCCAGAGGCTGGACATGCCTGTGGAAGAGCAAGTGAAGGAAAACCAGGCTGAAGAGAAGGTGGGATCAGAGCAAGCCTGGCTCCAGCAGCAGAACAAACTGACCTCTCTGGCTATTTCAATAGACAGTTCCAAAGAAGCTGATGGAGAATCAGCTTCAAAGGTTGAAAATGTAAGCATTATGCCACTAGAGGTGGCCTTCTGTGAAACTATGATGGAACAAAGTCTGGCACTTGGTGCCCTCTCCCACCTCTCAGCAGTCCTATATCCACTCCTCATCTATCAAGAAGACATCCACTGTCAGTCCACTCAAATGACGAGCATTTCATGGCCTGCCTCACAGCTTGTCGGAGATCAAATCTCATGTACAGCAAAGTATAAAAGACTGCATTTCCTCATGCTGATTCTATAGAAGGGCAATTTTGTGGGTCAACTAAAATGTAAGGAGAATCTGATTGAATCAAGTGGCATGGGACTTCCGGCCCCACCTGAAGTCATACCAAGTCAATCACAGAAGTGATATTTCCATCAATGCTGAGTTGAGGTATTAGAAGTAAGTTACTCAAGTAGAAGGGATACATGGGACCATGAACACCAGAAAGCGGGGATTATTGTGGGCCATCTTGAAAACTGCCTATCACATCCACCATGTATGTACCTTACTCTAATATCCTTATTTATAAGCAACTATTTTTTAAACGTCAGACCTGTGAATATTTTAAGAGCTTGTTCTTTGAACCAGGCTAAGTTAATATAGGAAGTGGTATAAAAACACAAAAACAAGTGAACTAACTACTCAATCTTTAAAGTAAATTAAATATTTGTACTGTTCAGTTTTACTACTTTAATGTGTCATTGGCCTGCTAACAATGACAGAAGAAGTAGTGCTATCAAACAAGGTCTGAAATGTGGTCCTGCAGGATTTGGAGATTTGGGAAGAGCTCTAGGGGCAGGGAGTAAGGCAGAGTGATACCATACAGTAGAACTGGCAGGAAGCTGGGCCTGTGGTTGTGGGACTTCACAGCGGCATTTTAAAATTCAATAAAAACCGACTAGCAACCTAAAAAGAAACAACTTGCATAAAATTTGAAAAGCAAAAGTTATTGAACACCAAACGAGTCTGCTGCTGGAGTCTGGTAACCAACAATATGAAACCTGTAGATCTTAACCAGTCTGGGTATCCAGAATATGCAGTGGACAAGACTGTATCTTTAAGACTGTCGTGTTAGTTTTCACTAAATTGAAAAGACATATAAAAAACAATCTTATTTAGGAAGAGGCTGGGGAAATAATTTTTCCCTTTAAAACGAGGTTTTCATCCAACCTCTTTAAGAACCTACCACGCTAAATTAAAAAAGGAGGAAGGCCATTTAAGAAACAAAGTGAACAAGTTGCCATTTAAGAAACAAAGTAAGTTCATATTTATGAGAAACAGCCCAATTTAATTCTACTCAGAGATCTGTGTCCCGTAAAATCTATGTACTGTATATATAATAAAATCATCCCTACCTCAGAGTTTAACTGAAGACTGAAAGCAGATGCCTTCTTATCCAGTCTCATTTTTGGACTAATTAAATCAGTAATGATGCATATCAATTATCACTGAATCCAACAGGTCCTTAGGTCGGGCCTGCTAAATGCCTTGCCTGGCTGACAAGCAGGACTATGTGCCAGATGCATTAACCCAGGCGGGACATACTAATTTGCAATCTTGGGGTTGTTTTACACCAAAGAGAATCAAATTTTTAAAAGAAGACATATGCCAATGTTACGTTTTCTCTGATTATTAGCTTCAGGAACAGTTTCTATTATCTGCATCCAAGTCAGAAAAACCAAGGTTTGGATTCCAGCTCCAACCCTTCTGTTGTGTGACTTTTAGCTAATACTTACCAGACCAAACCTGAGTTTGCTCATCTACACCACGCCATGCCAGAGCAGCCCTGCCCACTCCTGATGTTCAGCCCCATCCCCAACCTAGGATTGATCCACCTGTCTCTCCCCAGATGCTGCCACAGGTATCTGCAGGGGGCAGCAGCAGGAAAGCTTCTGCACCGCCTCTCCTTACCAGAAACAGTCAATTGCCATAAAGCTGTTGGGAATTAAGGGTGGCAGTGTATAAAGAGCACTAAGGACATTACTTGGCACATAGAAAGCACTCAATAACGGTTCGACTATTACTACCTACTGTCTAGAGGAGACTGGTGAAAACAGGTAAGACATCTTTGGGGAATGCCTAGGATGATGTTTACTGGGGGTGGAGAGAAGGGATGATGGGACATTTGGGTCAGGGCATTGAGCACTGCTGGGCAGTTGGTTACATCACACATATGAGGCACTGACCAGGTCTAGAGACCCAGCGGTGACTTGGGGAGAGCAGGTCTATAGTCACACAGACCTTACAATAAGAAGCAGTGATGCTAGCCCTGGGGAACGGCTGGAAATACAGATTAACGTTAGCAGAGAGATGTGACTGCACAGAGACCATAATAAATAAACTGCTTGCAGACTCATATCAAAACCCTCAGTGAGTGGCAAGTAACAGCTAAGCTGCCTCTGGTGGCAGGCTTTAAGGTAGAATCCAACACTTATTTTAGTCTGTGTGTGGCCCACCCATTATTTAATTTACCACTTCCATCTGTGCCTCTCTCACACTGCACGCTTGTCTCAGTCACGATTTTCGTAAGCCCACAAGCTAACCCCAGTCAAAAGGAGTAAAAAAAACCCCAAACATTACCGGAGAGCTTCTTTGAAAACGGGGAAAAGACCCAAAGATGAGCTGCCTGCATTGCTAAAGCTAAGAAGCTCTTTACTATTCGTGAAGAGTTGATCATGTCCACTGCTAAGGACATTTGTCATGAACTTTTAGGAGAGGCTGCAGTTGGAAAGGTGGCACACATTCCTCATTCGGTTAGCACCAAAACTAGATGAATTGATGAAATAGCAGAAGATATTGAGTCACTGTGTTATGTAATCCAGGTTGACGAGTCTGATGTTGACAAAACAATGCTTGTTTCTGTGTGATCAATTTTTCTATTCGCTTTTGTTGTCAACCAACACCATGGCTGCAGCACTATTCAAGTCTTTAAATGATTGATCACATATCAGGGAAACTGAACTGGTCATTTTGGGTGTCTGCCATGACTTTCTGGTTTCTCTACTCGGGTCAAAGAAGTCGCTTCTGAATGTGTCTACGTACTGTGTCATCGATAGAGAAGTGTTGGCTAGCCAAAAAATGTCACCTAAATTTAATGTTTTACAGGATGTGATTAAAATTATCAACCACAGTAAAAGTATATGCCCCTGACTCACATCTGTTCATGCAGCTCTGAGAGGAGATAGGCGCAGAGCACATGTATCCTCTACACACAGAAGTGAGATGGCTTTCTAAAGGTCACTGGCCGGAGTTTGAGTTATGAGAACCACTCCTTAGATTCCTTAAAGAAAAAGTCACTGTTGGCAGTACATTTCAGTGACACAGAATGGGTCGCAAAACTTGTTTGTGTGTGCTATTCAACCTGCTTAATTAACTCAGTTTGTCACTTCAGGGGAGAACGACAACTGTGTTCAAGTTGGTAGATAAAGTGGATGCATTCAAAGCCAAACTGGAATTATGGGATGAAGGGTGAACATTGGAATTTTTGACGTTTCGAACATTAGCAGAGATTCTGAAAGCCAGGGCCTTCTTTTTCTTGGCTGGTGCATGATCACCTATTTCAGCTTTCAGAAGAGTCTGAGCTTTACTTCCCAACCACGAGACCCCCAAACTGGGAAGGAATGGATCCACAACTCTTCTGTGAATAAGCCAGGGGGATTTCTTTGTCTGTGTTCGAAGAGGATCAACTGCTTGAGATCGCAAATGGCGGTGGCCTTAAAAGTGTGTTTGAGACAACTCTGAATCTCTATACATTGTGGATGAAGTTAAGGCAGAATATGCTGAGATTGTCACAAAAGTACTGAAAGCCTGCTTCCATTTCCAACATTCTACCTTTGGGAAGCAGGGCTTTCTGCAGTGACAGCCACCAAAATGAGATTATGGAGTAGACTGTCCATAAGCAACACACTTCGGTGTCACTGTCTCCCATCACCCCCAGATAGGACTGCCTAGTTGCAGCAAAACAAGCTCAGAGCTCCCACTAATTCTGCATTGTGGTGAGTTGCATAATTATTTCATTATATATTACAATGCAGTAATACAAATTAAGTGCACAATAAATATAATGCCCTTAAATCATCCCAAAACCATCCCCCATCCTGGTCTCTGGAAAAACTGTCTTCCATGAAACTGGACCCTGGTGCCAAAAAGGTTGGGGATCACTGAGGTTAAGGACAGAAAGAAGAGAGAATGAATTTCTTAGGGGAAAGGAAACTATGCCATGGAGGAGAAAAATCATGGAACAGACGTAGGAGCTTAAAAATAATTAGCAGAATAAAGCAATATTCTGATTTCTGTAAGACATCATAAAGAAAAGACAAGTTCAGTGAAAATTAACTATTTCTGGATATACCACATTAAAATATATACCATATTTATTCAGAATATCATAATTAATGCGAAAATAGAACCCTCTTCTTCCCTGTAAAAGTTAAGTAC
The DNA here is from genome assembly GCF_014176215.1 of Rousettus aegyptiacus. Taxonomy (NCBI): domain Eukaryota; kingdom Metazoa; phylum Chordata; class Mammalia; order Chiroptera; family Pteropodidae; genus Rousettus; species Rousettus aegyptiacus. The sequence continues at coordinate 45,489,431 of NW_023416287.1, forward strand.
AATACTATAGTTTAAATACATATTTTAGTCAGGTCTTGAATCTTAGCTCCTCAAAACAAAAAATTCTGTTTATATATCTAATTTATCATACAAAACATATACAAAAATATAATTGTAGTGTAGAAAAATGAAGTTACCAAAATATAACTCATGCCATTTACTTTACACAAAATGTATTCTAGTTAAATTTTTTCGAGAGCTTCACCAATTAGTCGAATAGCTACACTCTTGCATTCGTCCGTTTGAATAACAAGCAGAGCTTCAAATTTGCCCACTGACTTTGGTTTGAACTGCACAGGCATGTTGATGTAATGCTGGGCTCTGGAGAGAGAAAGGAAAATATCAGCAGTCTGATACTACCTACCAAGCAAATAGCCTGCCACAGTTAACCACAATGTCTGCAGAGAGCTCAGCAGCTTTTTGTGAAAGAAACTAGTCCAGGTACATTCAACTTAAATTTAGTTGTCATTTCTTTGATGTATGATTTAACATGCAACTGGTACAAAGGAAAGAAACATCTAAATCAAATAGTTCTGTATATATATTCCTGGCTAACCAATTAAAATGGAAAAGGGGAAATCAGAGTTTTGATCTATGGTGTACGCAACTTCATATTCTGTCTACAAAAGCAGGTGCCTATTTACCTAAGAAAAGGTGAGAGCACACCCTACATATCCCATTACTGACTTTGGCAGCATAATGGGAAGAAAATAAACTGATATATCCCATGCTCATCACTAACGGGACTGTATAGTTTTTGCTCCAAAATTCACACAAAACCTCTATTAAAAGTCACCTTGTAAACTTATTTTCAGATGATATTGAGGCAGGTAATGCATGCCCTATGTTTTCATAAAATTAGATCCCAAGAGCTTCAAATATATAACTTTATTCTAGTAGTGAATACATACACTTTATCATTGCCTATCAGCTGTTATCAACTTTCGGTCTTAATCATTTTTTGGTCAAAATTTATAGCTTTTAGACTTCCCTCAGATGGTAAGTACTTCAATCCTTAGTCTCACCTCAGAGATACATGTTTTAAAGTTTAGGAATGAACTGATTGGTATCCTTTTGCTTCCAATGACTAGAAATTTAGAAAATAGTTTATTTTGAAGCTCTTTTCCCAGATATAACTTGATAACATAGGAAAAGATGATATATCTATATATATTTTTAACGATATAAATACATTTTAAGTCTGGGTTATCTTTCCCAAATGCATTAATACCTTATTTTCCCATGTCAAAGCTAATGTGCCTTTAAAAAAAATGGTACCTAGTCTGTGGCACTGACAACTACAATTTTCTCTTTCATGTTAGCATTTCTATACTCAGAATAACGTCGTACATTTTGCCAACTTAAGAGGCTTTATAATTTATGAATTACGAAAAGTCATAAAATATACCAAAATAAATTTCTGGAAGATCTCATTATTAACAAATTTCAGTATGGAATATAAAACTGTTCTATAGTTAACTGAGGAAGTGTTTTTAAAAACGTATTATGATAAACATATATCTGCTTTAGATTTATAGGTACTTTGAATAAAATGGAGTCCAATTTAGAAAGAACCATGCAGTTTAATATAGCTACAGAACACTACTGGTAAGAGGAACATTTTTAAAATGTCCATCTTGTACTGTTATTAAAAACTGCTTTAATCTCTTTCTCTACACACACACACGGGAAAAGGTAATTATAAAGCATGCTGAATCCAATGGAGAGGTCTAGTTCAAAACCTTTTACTAGCTGATGACTATTTTACAGCAAAGACACATTAGAGCAAAAAACACATTAAGAGAGCAGAGAGGCAGCTGTAGAAGTGCACTCTAAACTAGTTCATTTCTTATGTGCCCCCATCAGTATTTAAAGAGCTTATCAGAACCTATGAACTACATAAACCATAATTTTTCTTTTTTAATTTAAAAGAAATACCTTTTCTAAGAAAAAACTAACACATTATTAGTACAGCCAAGGTATCATTATCAAAGAAATTGAAAATAATTTAAGTTGCTTGGTTCCTGTGTGGGGGTGAAAAGTAACAACAGCTCAATGTTACTGTTGTTCCCTGGCTGTGACTTTGTGACAACTGCCTTCCCTCTCAGAAGACCTGGCACAGTCTGCCAGCTCAGGAGCTGGAGTGGGCCAGGATCCGCAGTGCACTGTGTGCAGGGGGACCTGGGCACAGAACAGGGGAAACACAGTAGCTATGACGTCTTGGCAGAGATAAGACTTTAACAAAATAGGTTAACAAAAGGATGCTTTTCAGGGCTAAATGGAAATATAAACAAATCTTTTTAAAAGAAATGAGAAAGGGATGATCAGCTAGAATTCAAAAGAACCTTAACCAAAAACTCAATCGTTTCCCTTTACCTTTTTTATAATCTATCACTAGGTAGGCTAAACATCCCCCCAAGATACATTTATGCTTACCCTCCTCTGCATTAGGTAAAAGCCCTTAACTTCTAGGGGTAAGCTCTCCTGCCTCTTTATGTTTCAGTCAGTTTACACTCCACAGGGCACGTACCAATTTTGTGTGTCACTCTAGAACTTACTGAGAGCAGCCCCATCAGGGCTCACAATGGCCTTGGGAAAGGTGCACATTTATAAGGCAATTATTACCTCATGTACCCTACAGATAACTAAAGTCACATTATTACTTTGAAATGTGCAGTTAATAGTGTCACAGAGCAGAGAATGATCTAATGAATGAAAATGTGATTAATGAAAGGCTGCAAACTGTTTCTCATGATTCTCAGAACAGATATGGCTCCACACACCAAAGCAAGCTAACTATTTCTCTCAACTGGAAATTATAATTCCTGAGTCCTTGTCCAAAGTTAAAGTGTCTAATATTTGGGGCAAATGCAAAAGTACCCAACACTTATAAGAACAGCACCTACTATTTCAGTTTTCTGGTAAAAATTCTCAAGTGAGATACTATAGCCAAGATCTGTTTCTTCTCCAAAGTTGAAAGAAGTCATTCTTATGTATAAAGAAATCAGCTTTTCCACTTTCTTTGATGTAAAATTTAAGCTTATGAATGTGTCATGAGAGAGGTTTTCTATGACCTAGAGCTTTTGCATTTGGTTACACAGATCACAGAGTTAGTGCTTTAAATATATGATTTTCTTACTCTTATTTTTATCAAATTTATACTGAGTTTGTGCTATTTGAGTTGATGCTGGAATTTGTAACATTACATATCTATCCTAAGTTCCATAATGATGGTTGACATGGATGAAAACTTTCTAGAAACTCATCAGGCTCAGAATAATAAGTACCTGCCAGTAAAAAAGTATAAAACTGCCTTTTTTAAAGTTTAACTTCAAAGCATAAGACTTTTAAATATTTTAAAGTAATATGTTAAAGAGTATAAAGCAAACAAAATATCTATTTTAAATGTTAACTTATGTAAACTGACCAAATTTTGCTGAATTTAAAAATATTTCTCATGTTTCTAAGTTCTTTTAGATGCTTTAACATAGTATCTGCATAGAACAGCAGTGCTCTAATTTATGATAGCTTAAAATTTTATGGCACTGGGATGGTAAGTAAACAAATTCAACTCTATAAAAATGTCTATTTTTTAATGGTTAATAATGAACACATTTTATATTTCAAAATTGCATTTTAGAAAACAAGTTGAAGCTACTAAACAAAATGGCACCTCATTTATAAAAACTGAACTTCTCATTTTTTCATCATGTCTATAATACTGAAGTCAAGATGAACATGAAAAGGAGAAGGAGGAAGAAGGTGGTAGCTGCTGCTGCTGCTCTTAAGACAACTATTAAATCCAAATAGGTTCATACAGAAAAAGATGTTACTAGCTTGTTAAAATATTTAGATGATAAAAACTAAAGATGAGTAATATGAAAATAATTTACCATTAATTGCCAAAATTACATTTGATTTTTGGTAATGTCAGTATTCTATGAATTTATAATACTTCAATAACTACTGTATACCACAGAAGGACTGCCACCCCCCAATTCTATATCTCTTTCATTTAATTCATCTTGTTTCTACACTCCATATTACCAATAGATTCTGCTGCTTGCAACACTACTGTAATGGAACAGGTTTAGGGTTTTTCTTTTTAACTGCGAAGGGTCAAGAAGATAACTAATTTGGCTTACAAATTTCAGCTGAAATCGAATTTTTAAAAAATCTGTTAAGAAAATGAAGCAAAGATCCCAACATCAAAAGAGAATTTGAAACCACAATGTATTCAGTGATGAAAGTTAGAAAATGAATGTTTAACTCCAGAAAAGTTTTGACTGCTTCATCCTCTAACCATAAAATGGAAAAGTGACATAAAGCTAAACAATTTAACACTTATTTTAAATAATGATTCTTTACCAAAACTGTAGATGAGTGGAAAGCAAACATTTTTTTAAAAAAAATTATGGTGACATTGGTTAACGAAATCCAAAAAGTTTCAGGTGTACCATTCAACAGTAAGGCATTTATATATTGCATTGTGTGTTCACTGCCCATAGTTAGATTTCTTTTTGTTACTACATATTTGACCCCTTTTACCCCAGGAGATGGGGCAAACACTGTTTTTTAAAATAGTTGGTACTAGGCTGTTCGAGAGAGTTTTAAAAATCTATAAGATTTCTTGGAACTTTTTAAACTTTATTTTTAAAAGATCGTTATTATTATTTTAGATGAGAGATCCTTGAAACAAAAATCTGAAGCCCTTCCAGTATGTTCTGCCAGGTGTATCCTACTTTACATGAACATATTCCACCTGATCTACTTCATGTTTAAAGATACACAACTGTCTAAAGCTGGTTAAGATCAGGGATGTGAACCAGGCAAAGAATAAAAGGGAAACAGAATTAACAATGCAGTTATGTTTCTAAGTTCTTTTAGATGCTATTAATTCAGATAATAACACTATTCAGAATAGCTCATTTATTCAGTATCTATTTGTACTCAGTTACTAAAATGTTACTGCAACTGGGAATTTAAATAATCTATTTTTAAATAAATGGAACTGCTTCTGCAGTTATGCCACTATGTATCTGCAGTACCAACCTGTTACACCATAACACCACTAGTCTTAAATCAATCAGGACAAACTCTCACGAACTTGAAGGGTCCACAGACCACTGTGAGACAAGAACTCAGAGCAGAGAAGCTGGAAAATTTGAGTTTAGTAGTTTTTTAAAACTTAGGCCTTTCTCTTCTACATAGTTGTGGAAAGGATTAAATGGGAAAGCACTGATAGGAAACTGTGATGTTACAGCGAAATCTCTGGAGTTAGTTTTGATGGATCCTCCCAGTAAAATCAACTAAAAGGAAGGCGTTATTATAAAGATACCATTGTCTGCTGCGCGCTTCCTAAGATAGGGCACTAAGGCTCACACATCTCTAATGTACTCTTCATAATAATTCCACACCATCAGGAGCATTATCATCTCCATTTCACCAATTAGGAATCCGAGGCTTAGTGAAATTAAGTCTATGATAACTTTCCAGATATATTCATTATTGAATTTGTAGTTTGCAACCAGGTCAGTTACCTTGGAAGGCAATGAAAGTGCTTACCTTCCAAGTCCGTAAACAACATGTTTTACAGAACATACGATAGGAAAGAAAAGGTAAGAGGTGTAGGCAACAGGCTTCCCCTTTTTCAGGATCCAAAGATAAGTGTAAGTTTCTATACTACAGCACTGTTGGACTTAGTAACTCAGTGAAGACAATCCTAGAATGTTTACCAAGTGGTCCAAGTTTTCACAGAACATAACATGTTTCTGGAATAGTCTCCTAATGCTAAAATGAAAGATCTGATAATAATTAAATGGTTTAATCAAAGATAAAGATAAAATTACTCTTCAGTGTTAAGTCCAATAGAATCCTACTATTAAAATTCTAAATAAGAGAGACAAAATTTGAGATTTCAACTTAAATGACATCATATGGAAGAAGAAAATTAGCAAGGACAACAAGAAAATAAGGTGATGATTTAAAAACAATACAGGGTATTTTAAGAATGACAACTGGAAAATACCATAATGAAAGTAATGAAAGTGTCCCCAAATAATCTGGGGAAACTAATTTTTGTCCAAATTAGTGAAAATTTAAATCCCTGATTCTTAGCATAGTAAAAATAATATTTGAAACAGGAATCATTCTAAAGTTAATCACAAGATAATTAAGGTTCAATGTATTTATATGTGGCTGGCAAAATACCAGGTAACATAAATCATATGTTAAGTCCAAAACACTGCATGAAGTTTGGGTTGCTATACTATACAATATACTAGTGGATAGTCACTAAAAGTTTTCCCTGTAGGCTCCTTATCTCTTTTCCTATTTATGAAGACCCATGTGTATATTGCTCTGTGATGTTCGTGATGAAGATGAGGGGCTGCAATAGAGAGAGACCTCCCAAGTCTTAACTCTCAAGAGAAATCTCGATATCCTGATAATGAAGTTCTGCACTAGGATAATATTTTTATCTATGATAAACTCACCTCAAAGAATATTTTGAATGCTTCACGTAGAAAGGCTCTCGTGGGCTTACAAACTTCAGCTAGAATTTAACATGAAACATTTTATGAAGCTATGCAAGTTAGATATTTGAATATACATTTGCATTTGTAAATTTAAAGTATAGCCACAAAATTAGGTTAAACAATAAATACTCATAAAAATGCAAATAAGGGTATTTTTAATATGAATTTACTCTAATTTTGATGAAAGTTAAGTGTTATCCAGAAATATGTTGGTCTGATGGTACAGAAAATATCAAAGAGAAACAGTTAAAAAATAAAAAATATGAAAACAAGCACTAAATATTTTTGATTTTCAGATAAAGGGACATGGACTTCCTATGATTTTTTCAAATATGGCATTTAAGGCATTTTAAAAAATTAACTCATTATTACAACTTAAAACTATAACATCAGCTTTTAATTATCAGGAAAATGTTTATCAAGTAGTTGACTACATTTACTTTTCCAAAACCCACAGCAGTATTTCCAACTTACCGAGTGTGTAATAAAAGAATTATTTCGCAAATTGACTTTTAATGTCCTTGATTCACCAACTCTAGTTGGCAGAAACCGATATACATCTCCTGAGGCATAAACTCCACGGTGGGTCAAGTCAAGCAATCTGCTTTGGAAATAGGTTTAAAAGTCATCTATTTAAAATCCATAGTAATTTAAACTATATATATTAAATTATGAAGTGTTGCTTAGTGTTTTCTCTCACAATTCAGTTAGAAAATAGTTTCGTAATGGCCATTTGACTAAATTGTACAAAGATAAAATGCTGACAGCAGGAATACTCTTACAAAGGTGCTGGGTTAGCTACCGCTTCTCTCTGTCCCTCTTTCTCATTAAAGTCTGGGTTCTCCACTCACCTCAAATCCAGTTTGGAAAAGGTGGTCCTTTCACCTGAGTTCATTTCACTCTGACTGCTCACAGACCAGTCCACTGATAATCTTCATTTTTACAGGGACGTAGACTACTTTGAGAATATGACACAAGCTCTGGCCTCTTGGTAGCATCTGATAGTAGTGACCACTTCCTCTTGCCTTGGCTTACAGATTCCACACTGCTGACTTTCATTTCTCTGGCCACTTGTCAGTTACCTCTAATGTTGCTGTCCCACAAGACTTGGCCCTGGACATCCCTAACTGCTTACACAATACTCTTTGTAAGAACTCTCATCTCAGTTGATCCAGTGACCTCAAACTTACGTATTCCCAGATTTGTTTCCTAGCTCAGACAGAGCCTCTGGGCAACACACCCAATCACCACACAATTATCTCCTTATGGCTATTTCATAGGTGTCTCCACAAACACAGAATAGAATAAAGTTGTGACCTTACTCTTCAAACCTGATCCTCCACTTGTATTTCTTGACTCAGGGAGATGACATTTACTCTCTCTTTCCTATGCCCCTTTATCCAATCCATTACAGAGTCCTCCTAATTTCCTTCCTATATACTTCAAAAGTGTCCATTTCTCATCATCTTCCTTGACACTGTCTTAGTCCTGGAATGCTTAAGAATAATCTCTGACTTGTTTTACCAAATGTACTCTTGCTTCCTTCTAATTAGTCCATACTATAGCCAGAAAGGTTTTTTTGTCAATACTTGAATCTGATCGTGTCATTCAATGGCTGCCAGTAGCTTTGCAGATAACGCCTGACACACAAGGCTCTGTGTGGTCTGCACTCCACCCACCTCCCTCTCCAGTCTCTCCTCATACCACTCTCCCTCCACCTCTGCGCTCTAAGCCCATAGGCTGCTTTTAATTCCTCAAGAGCCAACAATACCCACCACCCTGGTCACTGACACAGTCCTCTTTACCTACATTATTTCTACTCATTCTCCTCAACTTAAAGGTTCCATTTCAGGGAGGTTCTTCCCAGATACGACAGATCGAGCTCCCTCTGTCATACTTCCCCATGTTTCCCATTGACTTCATTCTTTTCCACAGATTATAATCAAGTCTGTTAACGTGACTGATTGTGATGAGGCTCCTCCCCCATAAGGTGAAGTCCATTGAGGCAAGGACCAGGGCAGTTCTGCTCATGGTCTTATCTCTACTGACCTACATGCAGTGAGCACTTAGAAAGTATGAGATGAGCAGATGAGTAAATAGCAAAGAGTGTTGTGAGAACAGATATTCTTTAAAGGATTCTAATTTCTTATGAAATGTATCATTTACTTCTATTAGAAACAAATGACCACATTTACATTAAATTCGGCAGGTATTTAACATACATTTTTCTTACAAGTACATTCCTCCAGAACTTAGACCTAAATATTAGTTAATTAAGGATTACAAGAAACATTTTCATTAGCTAAAATATTTAAATATTATCATTAAAGCTGTTTAAGTTATGGGTATAAAATATACATTTTTAGAAGCTTTAAGAATCTACTTTTATTTTTTAAAAATGTTTTTGGGAATGTAAAATGGTACAACCACTTTAGGAAAATTATTTGGCAGTTTATTTTAACATTAAACACATGCTTGTCATATGATCCAACAATTCTATTCTTAGGTACTTTTACTCCCCCAAAAGGAAAAAATATGTCCACAAAAATACATGTACAATAATGTTCACAGCACCTTCACTCATATTGGCTCCAAATTAGAAGATACCCAAATGTCAACAAGAAAATGAATAAATAATGATATGTTTGTAGAATGGAATAGTAAACAAACAAAAAGAAAGGAAATAAACTACAGATATACTCAACAACACAAAAGAATCCCCCAAAACAGTATGTTGCGTGAAAGAAGCCAGACAGAAAGAATGCGTATGAATATAAAATTCAATAAAACTAACCCATGGTGATAGATGAGAACAAACCATGGAGTGAGGGTGGGGGTTGACTGCAAAGCAACACAAAAAAACTTTCTGGCGGAGGGAAGAAAAAGTCTCTGTCTCGACTAGAGTGGTAGTAACGCATGTAAACTTATAAAGTCATGGAGCATTTTACTGAATGTAATTATACTTCAATAAAGTACTGGGAAAAATTTATAAGAATGACAAAAAAAACATACCCATGTATGAGAGAAACCTGTGATGCAGCTTGTCTTCGGGGCTTAACTAAATTATCTATTTTAATAAGAGTATTTGTAGAAATGCATGAATTTTCAGGCTCATTTTCTGCTTTGATACTCTGTATTAAAAAAGAAAATCACAAGGTTGAAGAAGAGAATACTCTAGGAAAATATATGGACATTTACCTATTTGAATTCTACTATTTCCTTCATAATTTTTTAAAAGGGGACAATATTTTCAAATTCCCTAAATCGGGAACCCTATACTTTGCATTGTTTAGTTTCTTACACAAGTGCACACACCAACATGTGTGCACACACACAGAATCTTACCTAATCATGTCAGACAGATTTTATATGGGGAAACCCAGACCTCGAACATGCCAGTCAATAAAAATACATGATACAATTAAGATTATAGATGGGGTAAAAGGGATCAAATATGTGTTAACAGAAAGAAATCTAATCATGGGAGGTAAGTACACAGTGTAAATATGTAAATGCCTTACTGTTAAAATGTACAGCTGAAACTTACCTGATTTCGTTAACCAATGCCACCATAAAAATTTAATTAATTAATTAAAAATAATTAAGATTATAGAGCTATACAAAAGAATTAATGAAATTAGAATAATACCAAGGAAATATTCTGCATTTTCAGGTCAGTTTTTCATGTCTGCTTCACTTAGTGTTAATACATACACACAATAATTTACTTAAATTCAATGTAATACTCACTTGTCCAGAGAGTTGAAATCTCAGGGTATGTTTCATGTGAGGTTCTTTAAAGGGGTGACACTCAACATCCCAAAACTGGGCATAATCCCCTTTATCTCTGGGCAAAAATGTGATGGAGACCTACAAAACACATCCAGGATAAATTTAGATGTTGAACTTTACACACATGTAGTTAGATTATCAATTCAAAGTGTTGGTATGAAAAATTAAATGGAAAAATATTTTTGCATTGGCTAGTTTTGCCACTGATTGAAAAAAAATTTAAACAATTCTATTTTGAGTAGGGTTGTTACTATACCAGATCCAAAATACATTTGTTTAGGCTTTATGTAACATATTCCTCAAAACGTAAATTCTTTAAATTGGAAAAAAAAAAGGTTATCAAAAATTTTAGAGCTGTCAATTGTAAGAGCTAAATGAGGAAGGTTCGACTCCAGATACATAGTTCAGTCTTTCACTGCAATGCTTATGGAACCCACTGCTGGTCAAGTGGTAAAGTACTAAGAGGCCAGCACAAAACCACTTAAAGGAGAGGATAGGAAGAACACACAGAAATGTGAGGGAAGGATGGGTGTATAACAGGAAGCAGAAAAGAGAAGCACCACTATGCTACACATTAGTAGCTTTTATGATTAACTTCAGAATGTCAGTCAGAACCAGTAACCCTGACCACATAGCTCAAAGTTATAGATAAAAACTACATGCATAAAACCTGTAAAAAGCTCAATAATGAGAAAACTATTATATTTGCAAATAGTATTTTATAAAGTTTACCAGCGTTAAGAACTTTCTTTATCAGAGAATTTAATGTTAAAAATACTACTAGTCAGGTTAACAATTAATCAATATCTGATTCTAAACTTAACATTAAAACACTTAAGCGACCTAATTTTTATCACTACAGAACATAAAAAACAATGCAGCCAACAATCTGAGAACATGGAGGCAAAGGCAGGATACTGATCAAGGAAATGAGATCAAGATTAGGGAGTTACACTGCTGAAGATGACAAGGACACATGAGAAAATCAAGGAAGAACGAAAACAATCATGTCCTAAGTGGTGAAAATACACAAATTATCTGCAATTATTGGTGGCAGTAGCATGTATTCTACAAATCCCACTTATATCTCCTTTCAACACCAAAAAATAAAGAGGACAGAAAATCCAACATTACTGCATGTTATACAGTAGGAACATAACAGGAACTTTAACATTCATTAGCTTATTTAATTGCACATCAATCAAATTGAACAATGTTTCAAAAACTGTGTACATCTTTTACTTTAAGAATTAGGTTGTAATAAACTATTTTTCCCCCTTCTGAATCACTATTACATAAATCAATAATTGTGCTATTTGGTAACACTCCCCTAAATGGTCCCAGAATGATGCGCCTTGCTTCCCCCTCCCCCACTTAAATTAAGAAACCAGACCTAGAATTCATTTGACAAATGTGATTTGACAACATGGTAAGCAGTTAGTTTGGGCCAAGTTATATACTGATGAACACAACAAAATTCAGGAGGCAACATTTCTATGTTAAGGATTATGTGAAAAAGAGAAGTTCGTGGGAGACAATCTAGACCTGCACCCTCATTATTCTTTACTTATAGCTTTACTGAGATCTAATTCACATATCATACAATTTACCTATTTCAAATGGATTTTAATATCTCCAGAACTGTGCAACCATCACCACGATCTAATTTTAAAATATTTTCAACCATCCATAAAGAAACCCTATACCATTGTCAAGTCCTTTCCCATTCTCCACTACCCTCACGCTCAGATCCAGCAACCATGAAATCTACGTTGTCTCTATAGATTTACCCATTCTAGATACATAAGGTAATTTAAATCATACAATATGTGGTCGTTGGTATCTGGTTTTTTTCACTTAGCATATTCAAGGTTCGTCCATGAGGTAGCATATTCTTGGTAATTCCTTTTTATTGCAAATGAATATTTTATTGTATGAATATTTTGTTTATCCATCCATCAGTTGATGGACATTTGGGTTATTTCACCCTTTTTGGCTATTTTGAATAAGGCTGCTATGAACACTAGTTTTCATCTGGGGGAAAATATACCCAGAAGCAGAATTCCTGAGTCATATAGTAATTTTATGTTTTCCACACTGGTTGTACCATTTTTCATTCCTACTAGCAGTGAGTATATTAGGGTTCTAATTTCTCCAAATCCTCTCTAACACTTGTTATTATGTTTTGTTGTTGTTGTTTAAAAATCATAGTCATCCTAGGGGGTGTGAAGTGATATCTCATTGTGATTTTATTTTGCATTTCCCTGAGGACTAGTAATTCTAAGCATCTTTTCATGTGTTTATCAGCCACCTACATATCTTCTTTGAAGAAATATGTATTCAGATCCTCTACCCATTTTTTAAACTAGTTATTTGTCTTTATTGGGATACAACTTAATTCTTTTGCATGTGGACATCAGTTTCCCCACACTTCTGTTGAAAATATTCTTTTTATTACTGAATTGTTTTGGTACCTTTATTGAAGAAAATCAACTGACCAGAAGTATTATGGTTTATTTTGAGGGTTTCAAGTCTATTCCACATATTCAATATGTCTATGTCAATACCACACAAATTTGATTAAGAAGTATGAATTCTGCCAACTTTGTTCTTTTTCAAGATTGTTTCGGTTATTCTGGGTCCCCTAAAAATCTTTATGAATTTTAGATCAATTTAGGGAGTACTGATGTTTTAATAATGTCAGGTCTTCTGATCTATGAACATGGAATATCTTTCCTGCTTTTTATTATTATTATTTTTTGCAATTTCCCTTCAGATATTGAACTTTAATTGAGCAATGAGCCTGTTTCCTGTTCTATTGCTTTGCTCTATTATGGTCTGGAAGATGAAATAAAATATGCTGGTAGGATTGTGTGCCTTTCCAAAAGTCAGAAATCCTATGGAAGCCTGTTATATAGACACAGTAAAGTGCATGCAGTTTGTGACTACCATCATGGCTCAAAGATTCTTTTACAGTCAGTTATGAGTCCACAATTATATTCTAGAACTTATTATAAGTCTGATCCCTTAAATAAATGAACCAATATTACATAAGTGCTATAGTTTAAACGAGTTTCAGCTACTAGCATGAAAAAGCATATTACCGAGGCCAAATGAATGACTAGTGGCACTAAGAGATTTGACGGGGCTATATCAGGTCTCCAAATTAATTAAAAGCATCATGGTACTAAAGGGATCTGTCACCACTTACCCATGAATATATACTGTTGACTATGACATGAACATTAAGCTGTTCTGACACTAGCAGATTTTTCTAACTATAGCTGGTGGACAAAGCTATTGTCTAGATTAGCACTACTCGAAGCACTGGCAGCCTGAGGCTACATGAAGTGCTTATATCAGAATGTATACCAATCATACCACTAAGCATGGTATTTTGTTTTGCTGATCAGAAAGCAAGACTTTTGGCTGCAGGAAACAGTCCAATGCCTTGCGCTGAAAAGTGCCCCTTCTGTGACAGCCTGGCTATGACCAGCACTGGTCTAGGCGAAACAAACTGCTTTGGATGGAAATAAATGAGACACTCCTGGCTAATCAACACCATGCTCTTACCAGATGGCTGTAAAAAAAGTATCAAAACTCACCTTTTGGATTCCATGGCTTTCCAGTATACCAGAAATAGGAGAACATCTGAATGCTGCATAGGTAGCTCTAAAAATATCTCCACTTTCATCGACTCCCTACAAAGTCACCATTTAAACAATCAAATGACAAAAAAAAAAAAAAAAAAAAGGAAAAAATATATAAGCAACGAGTCAATTTGAAGTAACACTTTCATGGTTATTGAGGACATCCAAACCCAGACAAAGAGAGCTCAATGCCTGTGTGGAGTGGGAATGCTGTTAGACTTGGCTCACACAAGGGCTCATACTGACTCTTGTCCCTATATCAGTAGCCACTTCTCTCTGGCTAGTGATCTTTAGAATGCTGTTCATAATGTCAAAGTGCTGTCTCTTCTGCAAAGAACCTGAAGACTTGCTGAGTGTGCATCTTAACATCCTACGTGATACCAATTCTTTATTTTCAGTAGACCCAGCGTTCTTTTGCACATGCTTTGTTAATATTATGGCTCAAAACTGTTACCATCACACAAAACACATGCTGAAAAGGCCATGTGGTGTTCTAACCAACACACATGACAACACACTCAGTTCAGACAGTGCCCACCAGCAGAGACTATTTGCAATATACAGTAGGTTAATAATACTCAGTGGCAAAGTATGTTCAATTCTGTCTCCTGCACTAGCACTCACTAGTGAAAAACATACAACAGTGATTAGAACATGGGAGGGGAAAATGTATGTGCACATACACAATGTTCTATAATAAAATTCTAATGTATTTTTCAAGATAAAGTTATTTCAGATATAAATCAGGGCTGTAGAAGATAGTATTAAACAGAGTAAGCACATATTTTTACATACATTCTCTAATTTTACTCTCAAACCCACCTTGTGAAAAGAATGGGCATGTATTAGCCCCACCTATAGAGCATATCAAATAAATGAGTTAGTGGAACAAAAAGCCAATAATCTCAACCTATGTTAATAATTTGATTTTTAAAACACCCTGCCTAATGTTTAAACATTAAAACAAATATATTCAAGGCGATTACTACTGACCTTGACATAAGGAGGTGCTAAAGATGACAGATGCCACTTCACTTCTGTGTTACCATGATTCTCAAGTTCCAGACAACTTTCTAAAAGGAACACATGTGTAACAACTCAAACTCTTGGAGAGGTAAGTAAACAAGCAGATTACAGTAATAATAAGTGACAATTATGTGTAATGAGTGTATTTTTTTCCTTATGATGTGATTACTTCATCATAAGGAAAAGAATATAATTATTAGATCCCTAGAAGACCAACAGGATCGACTATTTGCTAACACACTCATATTTGACGGGATCCTATTTTGAATTTCATCAAAGTGCAATGCAAAGCTACTGAAAAGCTTAAGGAAGGAAGCAATGAGGTGACTTGGTGACTTACGTTTTTAAGAAATTAATGGGTGCTGTGGAGAAAAGAGACTGCAAAGGGTCAGGAGGAACCCTGATAGATGTCACTGTAGTAGCTGAATCAGGTCAGTGGGAGGAAAAGCAGTGGGCAGATATAGGACCCGTTTTAAAAATAGACTGCAAAGGACTTCCTAATGCACTGGATGGAAAGAGGGAGGGAAGAGAAATCAACTTCCAGGGATTTGGCTCAACGAAATGGGCAGACAGTGGAGCCACTAACAGACAGATATGGGTGAGGCAGGTTTCATGGGTAAAACAAGAGTTGTTTTTGTGAGATGTCCACATGCAGAAACTGAGCAGGTGCCTGGTGGATAAATCTGGGGCACAGGGAGAGCAGAGGGAAGGAAGGGAACACAGGCCCAGGAAGAACAGGAATCAGCAGTGGAAGCTGAGAAGGAGTGCACGAGGCAGGGAAAACCAGGAGAGCGTCCAAGAAGGAAGCATTTCAAGGAAGAAGAGTGGTCAACAGTGTTGATAAATTAAATTAACAAAGACACATAAAAGAGATGTCAGATTTGGCAAAATGGAGCTTTTCAGTGACCTCAAAAGGAGTGCGGGTTCAGAGCGTGGTAGTGGCAGCAGCTAAATAAACTGAGGAACTGAAGCCAGGGAGTACGATCGTTTCACTAGCAAGAGGTACTGAGAAAGAGGGCAGCTGCGGCAAGGAGAGGAAGGCATTTCTTAAATAGTTGACAGGAGAGCATCAATAACAGGGGAGGAACTGATGACACAGGAATGAGAAAGAGCTGGAAGAAGCTCAAGAAGGCAAGCATAGATGGGCCTAGATCTAAGGCAGAAGGGTTTGTCTGTGGTGGAAACAGAGGCCTTTCATTTAGCCTCATGGCTTTTATATTTTCAACGATGCGTGAAACAAGGTGAAGAGTTGGAAGGAAAGCAGGAGTAAGAGAGGACAGGAGTAGGAAGGAGCTTTGAGAAGAAAGGAGCTGCTAAATAACTGCTGGAGATGGAACAAGGAGGGCTGGGAGAAAGCCTCGTGTTGACCTGAGAGCTGAGCTCATGAATCAGCCAGCATATTCGTAGTTTTCTCCAGAAATGTTATTCTGCTAGGATAGAGACATGGAGTAGGTAGACAACTGGTTTTAACAAGGGCTGGGATTTTGCCAGATATGAATGCAGAGGGGGGGGGGGGCACATGGCAGTTAAGAATGTTTGTGTGGTAGTAATTAGAATGACAGATCCCAGATTTCAAAGAGGGTTGTAAGAGAAGTGGGATATAGGTAGGACAATGGAGAATGAAAAAAATATTAGGGTTAATAACCTGGAAGTTGGAATGAGGTCAGAGAACTGCTATAATTCCTACAGTAACTGAGCTGTTAAGATGGGGGTGATGGCCAAGAAGCAACAGGTCTGAAACTGAGAGCGAAAACATGGTATAGCTATTGGTGAAGACAAAATCCAGGAGCGACCATGAAAGAAAGAAACGTGAGTGGAAGGGAAGACAAAACCAAGGAAAGGCTGGGAACTTAGAGGGCCAGGTGATAAATGGTCCCAAATCCTGTCGAATAGTCTTTTAGACTGAGCTGGGAGGGAGGAACTGAGGGGAAGAGAGGGAGAGAGAGATGGGGGGTGAGGGAAGGGTGGGGAGACAGAGAGAGGGAGAAAGAATGAGAGAGACAGACAGACACTGAGATTCAAAGTCACATCAATAAGCAACAGAGCCAGGCTCTACTCACTTTCCTTTCTTCTTCAGCTACTAACTTATTAGTAATTCTAGTCAAAGATCTAGTGAGAGTTGGGGAGGGATGGTTCTGACCAAGTAAAATCTAAGGCTCCTGGAATACAAAGATTTATCAAACGCTGAGATGTAAAAGTTTACGATTTTTAAGCTCTCCCAAATCCAGCTCATCATTGAAATAACTGTCAATGACTACTTGATTCTGTCCTGCAGTAAAGGGGTAAAATTTTATACCTATCACTAACATGGTTAACTCAATTACACTCAATATGTCAGTAGACATTTTAATTAAATAATCTTGTGACAGGATACCTGAAGTTTCACCAGGCTCTACTGTAGGAAAAGTAACAGTCTTGTTTTTTATCTCAACTTTTGTGGAGGGTGGTTTTGTCATTGGTTTTACCAGATGACTAACTGAAGGCTCAGTTACTCGAGAAGAAATTTCAAATGGACTGGAGGCCGAAGGAGTGAGAAGTTCTTCCTGGGTGAAGTCTTCTCTAATTTGAACTTTCACAATTTTCTGAAATGAGCCAAATAAAAGCATAAGACAGAAATGTAACTACCTTTCTTCTGAAAAAAAAAAAAAAAATCCTATTTTTAAGTCATAATAGGGGAAAGTAATGCAAAACAAATGAAACACTGATAAATTTAGAAATTAAAGTTTATTCAGATCTCAAAGTAAATCTTTGACTTTATGACCTCTACTCAAATGCTTTTTTTTTTCCAAAGTAAATTTGGCAAAAAATAATGGCTTCTAGGCCCCACTCTCCACCCCTGCCTCAACCCAGAACTTTAATCTCTACTAAATGCTCTATTTAAATAAGTCCATTGGAGCTGAAAGAACAGATACTTTTATTCGATTTCTGAAATGTAAGTGCTAAAAAAGGATTATGACACCTAAGCTACAAAAGAAATTTTCAAACAGACAAAAAAAATTAAAAAGTACCTTCTGTCCATTGTCACAGTGTATATAGATCAAACCACTCCATGGGAACATTGAATGTTTTGTGGATAAGGTGGAATTAGGACTCACAAGAATTTGTAGCTTACTCCTTAAAAAAAGAATTTAATAATGAAAACCAAGAATATTCTATACTTTAATACCAACATCCACAAGAGTTATAAACTCTGTTCTATCAAAGACTATTTCCTTATTGCTCAGAAAGAGCAGAGAACAGAGGTGAGCTCTTACACACATCTGATTGTGCATTCACCCCCAACACGGTAGCTAACAAAAAGTTAAGTGGCATAAACCCATGAACCTAAGGGTGAAAATCCTATAAAAACAAACTGTACAGTAGAAATTTCATTTAAAAAGAAATTCAGATACAAATTTCTGGAGCAAAAGACCAAAACTACAAAAGCTCTGAGCCATATAATAATAAAAAATGAAACTGTCACAGTATAAAGAGAATGTAACAGATGAGGAGAAATCTGGAAGAAAAAGGAAGATAAAAAGAAATTAAAAAACAAAAAAAAGATTGTTTCTTTTTTTCCCCCTGGTTACTAAAATTTTCTATGTTCAATGTTCCCTTCGAGAGCTAAAGGATGTCAAAAAAAACTTTAAATTGTGGATGATGTAGTTAGATTTGTGCCTTAAAAGAAATCACCACTTACCAAAAACATTTTGGTATACATGTCAAAATGGCAAAGATTTCTGGTCAATATTGCAGAATAGGTAAATACTGTGCTTGCCTCCTCTAGTGACCACATCAAAATTGCAACTAAACTACAGAACCATCAGTGAGAATTGCCTGAAGTCTAGCTGAACAAAAGTTCTATAACTAAGGGTATGTAGAAGAAGCACATACAGACTGGTAGGAGAGGTGGAGAAACGAAAGGGACTGGCCCAACACTCACAAGTGGTGGTTAAAAATCAGGAGAAAAATCTTAGCTTCAGAGGTCCCCCTTGAAGAGAGACGGGTCCCGGCCCCGCACCAAGCTTCCCAGGCCAGATTTCCAGTGCCGGGGAGAGAAGTCTCCACAACTCTAGCTGTGAAATGCAGCAGAGGTTGTGACTGAGTGAGATAAAGGGTAGCTGTAGTCTCAGGTGTTCCTCTTAAAGGGCCTATGCACAGATTTACTCTCTGACAGACTCACTCGTTGAGCTCCAGCACTGAGGCAACAGCTTGAAAGATACCAGGACATACAGGGAGGAAATGAATTGTCTGGCTTCATGGCAAGGACTAACGGTGAAGCTTTCACCCAGACAGATGTGCTGGCATATGCCATTGTTCCTTTGTTGAGCCCTCTCCCAACCCAGTGTGCAGATGAAGGTGGATAACATATCTGAGGCTCCATCAACCAGGCTAACACTATTCGCCTTGCCCTGGTAATTCTGAGACCCTACCCCACCCAACTTGCGGGCCCATCCAAGCAGCTTTCCAGTGGCTTTGCCATAAAAACAGCCTATCTTGGTTCAGGCTGCAAAATTTCCTAAATCTCTCATCGGTTAACAAACCCCAAACAAGCAGCATCTGCCCTTGGCATGCCCTCTATCTCCTGCAAAGCAGCCCCAAGCCAAGCCCTGGTGGCAGCCAACCTCGATTCATAAGTCAGCCTCCCCCAGGCACTTCCAAGCCCAGCACAAGTGGCAACCACCTGCAGATCACTTAGTACTACACACTAAGTGGTCTCTGGTAGGACACAGGCAGCAGCTCACCCTGGCCTGAAACAAAGGCCCCCCAAACAACATACCCAGTGGCCAGCTTCAGACCACACTAGAGCTCCACCTGACTACCTCCACAAACAACATACCCAAAGAGCAGACTCAGCAGGCACAAGAGCCCTGCAAAAGTGAATCCTGCTTCATTGGGTCAGCCCCTGTACAAGAGCCCCTCTACTGTAAGCACAGCCAGTCTTCACAAACAACCAGCCTGAGGGTTGATCCTTCTCAATGAGATGCCAACAACAACCGAGGCTTAACTACAACAGGAGGGCACACACAATCCACGCAAGGGACACTGGGCCCCACAGGACACCTACTACATAAGGCCACTCTACTAAGACTGAGAGAAATAGCAGCTCTTCCTAATACACACAAACAAACACAGGGAGGCAGCCAAAATGGGGAGACAAATAAACATGTCCCAAATGAAAGAACAGAACAAAGCTCCAGAAAAAGAATGGAACAAAGCTCCAGATAAGAACCAAACAAAATGGAGACAAGCAATGCAGAGTTCAAAACACTGATTACAAGGATGCTCAAAGTTCTCAGAGAGAACTTCAGTAAAGAGATAGAAAACATAAAAAAGACGATAGAAAACATCAAGAAGAACCAGCCAGAAGTGAAGACTAACTGAAGTGAAGAACACATTAGAGGGAATCGACAGTTGATTAGATGAAGCAAAGATATCGAATCAGCGATTTAGAAGATAAGGTAGCAGAAAATAGCCAATCAGAACAGCAACGATAAAAAATAATTTAAAAAAAAAATGAGGGTAGTTCAAGGGGCCGCTTAACATCAAGTGTACCAACTTTTACTGACAATCTATTTCAAGAAATAATGACAGAAAACTTCCCTAACCTAGTGAAGGAAATAGACATACAAGCCCAAGAAATGCAGAGTCCCAAACAAGATGAACCAAAGAGGCCCACACCAAGCTACATAATTAAAATGCCAAAGCTTAAAGACAAAGAGAGAATCTTCAAAGCAGCAAGAGAAAAGAATCTAGTTACCTACAACAGAGCTCCCATAAGACTGTCAACTGATTTCTTAACTGAAACTTTGCAGGACAAAAGGGACTGGTATGAAATATTCAAAATGATGAAAAGTAATGACCTACAAATAAGATGATTCTACCCAGCAAAGCTGACATTTAGAATCAAAGGACAGATTACGAGCTTCCCAGACTAGAAAGAGCTGAGTTCACTACCATCAAACCAAAAGTAAAGGGATGGAAAAAGGTATTTCATGAAAATGGAAATTTAAAAAAGCATAAACCCCTGAACCTAAGGGTGAAACTCTTTATACCAGATAAAATACATTTTAAAACAAAGGCTATATATAACAAGAGACAAAGAAGGATCCACTAATCCCACTTCTGGGTATTTATCTGAAGAACCGCAGAACTACTACTTTGAAGGGACATGTGAAAATATATGTTCATTGCAGCATTATTTACAATAGCCAAGATATGGAGACAACCTGAGTATCCATCAGTCGATGGATGAATGCATCAAGAAGGGGTGGTACATATATACAATAGAATATTACTCAGCCACAAAAAAGAATGAAATCTTGCCATCTGCAACAACATGGATGGACCTAGAGGGTATTGTGCAGAGGGGAGTCAGATAAAGACAAATGCCATAAAATTTTACTTACATAATTAATCTCAAGAACAAAATAAACAAACAAAACAGAAACTCACAGATAGAGAACATCTGGATGGCTGCCAGATGGAAGGGGTAGGAGGGATGGGTAAAAAAGTACACATTGGTAATTACAAAACAGTTATGGGGATGTAAAGTAAAGCATAAGGAATATAGTCAATAATATTGTAATAACTCTGTATGGTATCAAATGGGTACTAGATTTATTGGGGTGACACTTCCTCAGTTATGTAAATGTCTAAGCACTATGTTGTACAACTGAAACTAATGTCAACTGTTACTGAAAAATAAGTTATTTTTTAAAAAATGGCTGAGCAAGATATTTTCTATTGCTACTAGCTAAATACATGGGATAATGTAAAAGTTATTTGTGAACAACCTGCCCTATCATTTCCCTAAATTTTTAACCATTAATTAGCAAATTAGTAAAAATGGTTGACTGCTTTGGTCCTAGGAATGTTTCTCTGGGGTGCCCCTATCTGTACCTGACCTGAGTCTTAGTCAAGTAAACTCTTCTAAAATGCATACTCCATCATTTTGCAAAAGTAAATAAATTTTATGTTGCTCTTCTGCAAAGCTGCTATTCCTAAATATGAAACAGCTTGCAGATGTGAATGTCTTTTGCCTACCCAGATAAAGTTCCTGAAAAGCTGCAGAGCTATGACTTTACCTCCTATTAAGAATTAAGCTGCATATAGAGGGCAGCTGCTTATCAACATCACGCCCCAAAAGACTTCTATCTTAGAATGTTCTTTGCCGAAAACAGCAAGCTAAGTTATGGCTCTGACATATTATGCAGAAAGCTTTGTCTATAAAATATCCTTTAGACAAAATCAGCAGTTAGTAAGCCAGTCAAACTCAAGGTAATGAAAGACAGAGACCACCACCCCTCAACACAGGCCCAAATATCTCCCTTGCTTTGTAATTTTGTAGGCTGAGCAATATATCCGAAAAACATTCAGATGTCTTCCACTCCAGGAACTCTTTCCCATGGCACACGTCTTTTTAGACCGTTTTAGGCTATATAACACAATTGGCTGTGGACAAGGTCTTTATTCCGCTAAGAGGCATGAGTCTTAACTAACTGTAAGTCCTACAGAAACATCCATGGTGCTCTGTACAGTTAGCACACAAAAAAAATCCTGAGTCAAGTGTCATATTATTTAACCCTTAGAAAGTCACCATGCTAGCATCTGAATAACACCCAGAGAAAAGGGAAGGTCATACTTACTCTGGCTCGATAAATCCATGTTGCGGTGTTACCGTAAGACAATGTGCTGGCCAGTACAGCTCAAATTTCAACAACCTAACAGAATTATTTAAAATCTGGAAACGTCCAGTTTTTGCCAGATCACCTATTATATCAGACAAATGTTACTTACATTACTGAAAAAGATAAAGCTATAAACAGTAAAAATAAGTACTAAATAAGTACACCAGTAAACCAGCTTATTTTGCTTTCTCAACTGCCCAACTATAGGAATTTCAAATCCCTGGCAAAGCAAAACCATCTGTTTACTCTTAGAAACTACAAAGGTAGTGAACAAACTTCATTATTGAACAAAGTCAGAGAAAAAAGAAAATCTGGAAATTTTTACCACCCGGTCTTATCTCAGGTACATACATAGGTACCAGAATTGTTCCTACTATATGAACCAACTTTATCAATGTTAACAGTAAAAGAGGCCAAGTGCCAAATGAGTTCTTTGGGGCAGAGGATGTGATGGCAGGAAGGATGCATGGCTCTGCCATAGGGGGAACTGGGAACTTGGACTGAGGATCATGGCCTTGTGTCAGAATGATGCTCTGGTCAAGCCTGAGTTAGGTCTCTAATAAATAAGGAGGACCTGTGAAAGCCATCAGTCACATTTGAATAAAGTCCATGTATATCTCCTAGATGAGCCATGGGTACAGAGTTAAATACATACAGCCCTGAGTTTCAGAGCGCATTCCTGTAGTTTCGTCGTTGTCATACTCACAAGTAGTAGGGGCTACCAAAATCAAGTGTTCAGGTTGAACAGTCCACATTTCTTCAGAAAATGATTTATCTTGAGGTGGGTAAACAGCTCGGGAAAGAGGTAGAGAACTTTGAGGACCTTTAACTGGTAAAACGTCCAAAGAAACATTGCCACCATGTTTCCTAAGACTGTCAGATTCACTACAGAAAGAAAAAAAATGATAAAAGCCAGACTGTGTCAAGTTTTTATATTGTCTTCATAAATCCAAACATTTATATAAAGCTAAAAGTACATTATATACTGTGTATTTTTCATTGAATAAAAGTCCTTCATATTGTGTATTCTTAATGTATTAAAAACACAATATAGGTTAAGTATTATTATATTAATCTTTAATTAGAATACTCAATTTAATTTTTCCTGCCTTGACTTCTGCATGCTACCAGAGATCTCTTAGAAAAATTTACTAGTAAATTATCCTGAATTAAGAATTAAAAGAAAAAAAAAACAATGACTCTCTTAATGTATCTATAACGGCACAATGATAACAAGTATCGTGATGTTAACACCAAAAAACTTTAAAACAAGAGTCTTCTGGAAAAAATACCACGGTAAAAAATGCTAATCGAGTTTAAGCAGCTTTTTTTAAGTGTTGAAACTGTTTTCTAATAAGTCTTAGATTATAAAAAATTATAATCCAAATACATTTTATAATCAGAAAAGCACATGACTTAATTGAAGTTCGGACTGTGCAGTGCCTAAATTCTCCTACCCTGGAGTGGAACATCTTTATTTCAAGTCACCACTCAGCAGAGAAATCCCTCTCTTCACCCTTACCATTGCCCTCTTGTTCCCTCCTTTTTAAAAGCAAACCTCTACTGCCCTAGACTAATAAAGGAGGCACCATTAAAAGTAAAAAATTAGATTATTGGCTTTTTAGCTTCCTAAGAACCGATTCCTCACAACAAGTGATCTTCAAGATAATTTTAAATATATGTAACTATCTTTAACTTGCTTTGATTGAATATCTTAGAAGAAAATTAACATTGTTAGTAGATATAAAAGTGAGCAAGCAGACATGAGCTAGAAGCAGTGAGGTGGTGGGGGTGGGTGAGTGAGTCAGCAGTGAGCTCTTAGTTGGTGGCATTGGGATTTGCAGGGAACTCTCAGTAAATCAGTTGGCAACACTGGGCCCATGTGATAAGACTGGTTAAAAACAGGAGGATTGAGTAAAATGTAAATATATTGAGGATAACAGGGCCAGGATTCTCAGTACTGGAGAAAAAAAGATACAATTAGGGAAAGGAAGAATGGAATGCACTGTACTACGTTAGAATTGGAGGTATCAATGTTAACTCGTGGTTTTAATGTATTTACAGACAGATAATGGACACCCATGGATTTATATATAAATGCATTTACTTCCTAGCTCTGTCCACTGAGGGGGCCTATAAGTAATAACAACTCAAAAGCAATAGCACCTACTACCCTTACTCATATCTTGGTTTCAATATCAGTCTCTATAAAAGGAATGAGGACTTCTAAGAGAAGTCCCAGCTATTTTAGGGCTTGGACAGGAGAAGCGTAAGATGAGCCTTGAATAATCTGTTGTACCTCTGAATAAGGAAGTGCTCAAAGAATGATGTGGGTATACCAATCAAGAAATCAGATTAAGGGACCAAATATGACAGTAAAGGATTAATACTGAACCCATGATTCCACCCTAATATAAGTGAATAAGTACATAAAAGAGGGAAAAGTGAATCTCTTCCTCATAGTAGAAAGACGATTGATAAATGTAGAAAGAAAGATGAAATTAGAAAATCACCATTTGGTAAACAAGATAGTAATAATATGATTCAGGCAACAATCATCACTGGGTGTGAAGAGTTTGACGAGGAACAAGTCATGATCAATTACCTCCCTACAAGACTGTAACTAACTTTATAGTGGGGAAAGGTGGCAGACACTATTTTAACTAAGTGAAAAAAATATTTCTAGTAATGGGGCAAATCAGCTTTGTTTACTGAGAAAACAAACAGCATAATTTCTGGGGTGTTCTGAATCTGTGGAAAAGTTTACAAAGTAACTGGCTTGTACTCTGTAAAAACATCAAGGTCATTGGTAAGAAAAGGGTTAGCAACTGGCCTGCAGCCTATTTTCTCTTGTTTACCATAGAAAGCCGGGGGGGGGGGGGCGGGGGGGGGAATGACTTGGTGAAATCCCCTAGTAATTCTAATGACATCTCCTAGCACACATATTAATGTCTTTATCTACAGAATATTTTTAATAAGACACCCCCCTGGGTATGTCTAGAATTGTCTATGGTAAAGAAATCTGAAATTTATAAATTTATGTAGCATAGATGTTCGTAAAAATATCACATAAGTTATGTAATCATCAAGTATAGCAAGCTTTCATGAATGAATGGCTCCCCCTTCTGTGTAAATGATATACCACATGCACAAATAGCATTAAATTTGAGCCAGAGTGGAGAATTCATGTTGCAATAGGGACCTAGGAAGCACTATTAGCAACCTGGATTTCTTCATGTTGCACTAATTATTAGTAAAGTGATTAAACATGGCAGAGTAAGGGAAGTTCCCAGATCTCTCCCCTTAAGACAATAAGCTGAACATCTAAAACTGAACAAAAAACACCTAAACTGCACATGAGCACATCTGAGCATGGGATCTGCATATGAGAACTACCACAGGTCAGAACCCCGGGTGTCGGGCAATGGACTGGGAGTAATAAAGTTGCCTCTCGCAGCTTCCCGAACTCCCAGCAGGAGATGGGGGACGGGTGAAGGCATGGGAACTTCTCTGAGCAGCCCTGCCTGGGACTGCTGTGAGCTCCCTGCAGCGGGTGACAAGACCCAGTCATCAGGACAGAAGACAGAGAAGTGGTATGGGATCGCAGAGAAACAACAGTTGATTTTTACCACCCCGATTGCAAAACCAAGGCTGAGCCTCAGCTCCTAATTCCCAACCTTGAGGGCCCTGCCCCCCATACCATCCAAGACTGATCACTGCAGAGCCCCAGGGGAATCTGAGCAAACACTGCCAAGACTGTCGCTGACATTGACAGGGGCTGAAAACTGAGGGTAGTGAGCGTGATTAAATATCAACAAAGAAAAATTTTTAAAAGGCATTTATAAGACTTTATATAAAACAGGGATCCAAGAGGCTTAGATGCCACCGACTGGAAACCAAAAGAAAAATGCCTTATTTGTAACAGGCTAGGAACCATTATATAATAAATCTTCTTTCTGGAAAAAAAAAAAAAAAAAAAAGCAGAACAAACTTCCACTGATCCCCAAGTGGAGAAATAGTCCATTAAACACCATGAACAACCAAGGTGACAAGGCATCTCAGAAAGAAAGAGAAAAATCTCCAGAAAATAAGCTTATAGACATGGAAATATGCAACTTAAATGACAGAGAATTCAGGATGGTACTTCTGAAAAAACTCAATGAAATCCGAAACGAATCGTATCAACGATTTCAGGAACTGAAAAAACAACTAGATGATAAGAATGAGTTCTTTAGCAAAAAGATTGAAATTCTCAAAAAAAAAAATCAAATAGACCTTCTGAAGAAAAAAAAACACACATTAAGAGTTGAAAAATGAAATAACATGCTTGAGAAATAGAGTCGACAAAAACAGAGAAAAGAATCAGTGATATTGAAGACAGAAATCTAGAAATAAATCAGAAGGAAGAAAAGAGAAATCAAAGAATGAAAAATAATAAAAGAAAAATACAAGAATTAGCTGATACCATCAGGAGAGGAAACATAAGAATAATGGGAATTCTCAAAGGGGAGGAAAAGGAGCAGGGATTAGAAAGAATTTTCAGACAAATAGTGGACAAGAATTTCCCAAATCTAAGGAATGAGCTGGAGCTTGGAATTCAAGAAGTCAACACAACACTTAATTATCTGAACACAAAGAGGCCCTTCACCAAGACACATTGTACTGAAATTATCAAAAATCAACAACAAAGACAGAATTCTTGGGGCAGCGAGGGAGAAGAAAATGGTAATTTATAAAGGAAAACCCATTACATTATCTTCAGACTTCTCAGGGCAGACCTTTCAAGCCAGAAAGAAATGGAATTGAATATTTAAACTATTAAGTGAAAGGAAGAACAAGCCTAGAACAATGTATCCAGCTAAGCTCTCCTTTAGATATGAAGGAGAAATTAAGACCTTTCCAGACATACAAAAATTGAGGGAATTATCCACTACGAGGCCTGCACTACAAGAAATACTGAATGGAGTCAGCTCACCTAAAACAAAATGACCAAAAAACAAAACAAACAAACAAAAAAAAAAACCATAATTATGAGTAAAGTGACTATTAGGCAAATAGAAACAGAGGAGTGCAACTCTTACTACTAAGAGGGCATTATAAGCTTAAATAATAAGAGAATTGCTATAGCAAGATAGTAATGAACATTAAGCATGCAAATTGAGACAATGACTGAAAAGGGGAGGATTCGAAGATCCAAATTCACATAGGGGAATGGAGATAAGTCATATGCAGAAAATGGACGACTATATATATATATATATATATATATATATATATATATATCCTTTATATATTTGCAATGGTAACCACACACCAGAGATTCAGGACCAAAGTATGTAACATAAAATACAAGAAGAACCAGAAGGAAAACGCACAAAAGCCAACCAAAATAAAACAGAAGCATAAGGAAGCAATGGAAACACCGAGCTACTAGAAAGCAAAAGATAAAATGGCTGTAAGAAGACCTCATATTTCAAGAATCACCCTAAATGTAAATGGATTGAAATCACCAATAAAAAGGTGCAGAGTTGCAGAATGGATCAAAAAACAAAACCCAACCATATGCTGCCTCCAGGAGATACATCTCAGCTCCAAACACAAATACAGACTCAAAGTGAAAGGGTGGAAAACGATATTTCAAGCAAATGGTATTTGGAGAAAAGCGGGAGTAGCAGTACTAATATCAGATGAAATAGACTTCAAAATAAAAAAGGTAAAGAAAGATACTGAGGAACATTTCATAATGATAAAGGGAATCACGCATCAAGAAGATATAACACTTATTAATATCATTTAAGAAATAACACCCTTAAATGATACATCAAACCAACTGAACATAATTGACATTTACAGAGCCTTTCATCCCAACACAGCTGTTTATACTTTTCTCTAGTGCACATGGAACATTCTCAAGGACTGACCACATACTGGGACACAGAGATAGCCTCAACAAATCTCAGAGGGTTGAAATTATATCGACGATATTCTCTGATCGTAATGGTTTGAAACTAGAGATCAACTGCAAAAAGAAAGCAGAAAGATCCACAAATACATGGAGATTAAACAACATACTACTGAAGAATAACTGGGTCACAGAAGAAATAAAGAGAGAGATTGAGAAATACATAGAAATGAAAGATAATGATAGTACAACATATCAAAACTTTTGGGATATGGCAAAAGCGGTCATAAGAGGAAAGTTCAAATCATTACAGACCTACCTGCAAAAATAAGAACCCACCCAAATCAACCTAATGATTCATCTTAAAAAACCAGAAAAGGAAGAACAAATGAAGCCCAATGTCGGCAGAAGGAAAGAAATAATCAAAATTAGAAGAGAAATACATGAAATTGAAAACAAAACAAAAAAAAATAGAAAAAATAACAAAGAGCAACAAAGAGCTGGTCCTTTGATAAGTTTAATAAAATTGACAAGCCCCTTGCTAGATTCGCTAAAGAAAAAAGAGAAAAGACACAAATAAACAAAATCAGGGATGAAAGAGGGGAAATTATGACAGACACTGCAGAAATACAAAGGATCATACAAGAATACTATGAAAAAGTATAGAACACCAAATTTAATAACCTAGAAAAAATGGACCAGTTGTTAGAAAGCGACAACCTTCCTCGAATGAATCAAGAAGAAATGGAAAATCTAAATAGACTGATCAGCAGTATGGAAATGGAAACAATCATCAAAAACCTACCAAAAAGTAAAAGTCCTGATGGCTTCACCAGTGAATTCTACCCAACATTCAAAGAAGATTTAACTCCTATTCTCCTTAAACTCTTCCAAAAAATAAAAGAGGAGGCAATACTTAGTTCCTAACTCATTTTATAAGGCCAATATTAATTATCTTGATACCAAAACCTGGTAGAGATAACACACAAAAAGAAAACTACAGATGAATATCGCTCATTAACACAGATGCAAAAAACCTAAATAAGATACTGGAAAACTGAATACAGCAACATATTAAAAAGATTATACACCACGATCAAGTGGGCTTCATCCCAGAGGCACAGAGATGATTCAACACAGGCAAATTGATTAATGTAATATACCACATAAACAAATTAAAAAATAAGAATCATATGATCATATCAAGAGATGCAGAAAAGCCTTCTAGAAGATACAGCACCTATTTATAATCAGAACACTTAACAAAATCGGTACAGAAAGAAAAAAACCTTAATATAATAAATGACAAGCTCTTAGTGAACATTAAACTTAATGGTGGAAAACTAAAAACCTTCCCTCTAAGATCAGGAACAAGGCAAGGTTATCCAATATCGCCACTGTTATTCATTATAACATTGGAGATCTTAGCGAGTGCAATCAGGCAAGAGAAAGACATAAAAGGCATTCAAATGAGAAATGAAGTCAAACTGTCACTATTTGTGGATGACATGATTCTCTATATAGAAAACCCTAAGGACTTCTCAAGAACACTAGTAGAAACAATAAGCAAATACAGTAAAGTTTCTGGATACAAAATCAGTGTTCAAAAATCCATAGCATTCCTATACTCTAATAATGAAGTGTCAGAAAAAGAAGTGGAAAACTTAATTCCTTTTGCAACTGCAGCAAAGAAATAAAATACCTAGGAATAAACTTAACGAAATATGTGAAGGACCTATATAATGAAAACTATGAGACCCTATTAAAAGTAATCAAAAAAGATAACAAGAAATGGAAAGATATTTTATGTTCTTGGATTGGAAAAATCAACATAGTTAAAATGACCATATTACCTAAACCATTATACAGGTTTAATGCAATCCCCATCAAAATCCCATCGGCATCTTTTAAAGAAATGGATTTAAAAAAACCATCAGATTCGTATGGAAACACAAAAGACCCCAGATTGCCAAGCCATCCTCAGAAAAAAGAACGAGGCTGGAGGCATCATTCTGTCTGACTGGAAACTATACAACAAAGCAACAGTAATCAAAACGGCATGGTATTGGCAGCAAAACTGACACACAGAGCAGTGGAACACAATCAAGAGTCCAGAAGTAAATCTATATTTATATGGGCAAATGATTTTCGACAAAGAAGCCCACCTGCAAAAGAATGAAACTAGACTGTTGTCTATCACTACACACTAAAATTAACTCAACATGGATTAAGGACCTGAATATAAGACCTGACACAATAAAATGCATAGAAGAAAACAAACATAGGAACTAAACTCTAAGACCTTGGACTTAAAGAGGATTTTATGAATTTGACCTCAAAGTAAGGGAAGTAAAAGCTAAAATAAACAAATGAGACTACATCAAACTGAAAAGCTTCTGCTCAGCAAAAGAAACCATCAACAAGGTAAAGAGACAACCACCCAAATGGGAAAACATATTTGCAAGCAACGACTCCAATAAGGGCCTAATATCCAAAATATACAAAGAACTCATACAGCTCAATAACAATAGTAAAACCCAAACAATCCAATTAAAAAATGGGCTGAGGACCTGAACAGACACTTCTCCCTAGGGGACATACAAATAGCCAACAAACATACGAAGAGATGCTCAACATCACTAGCTATTAGGGAAATCCAAATCAAAACCATAATGAGATAACATCTCACACCTGTTAGAATAGCTATAATCAACTGGACAAGTAATAACAAATGGAGAGGATGTGGAGAAAAAGGAACCCTCATACACTGCTGGTGGGACTGTAAATTGGTACAGCCACTATGGAAAACAGTATGGCGGTTCTTCAAAAACTAAGAATTGATCTACCATATGATCCAGCAATCCCTCTACTGGGTATTTACCCCAAAGACTTGAAAACTCATATCCATGAAGATATTTGCACACCAATGTTCATAGCAGCAACATTCACAGTGGCCAGGACATGTAAGAAACTGAAGTGTCCTACGATAAATGCCTGGCT
Source organism: Rousettus aegyptiacus (assembly GCF_014176215.1). Lineage (NCBI taxonomy): Eukaryota > Metazoa > Chordata > Mammalia > Chiroptera > Pteropodidae > Rousettus > Rousettus aegyptiacus. The sequence goes on from NW_023416287.1 coordinate 45,521,007, forward strand.
AAAGAAGCTGTGGTACATATATATAATGGAATATTACTCAGCCATAAGAAGAGATGAAATACGCCATTTGCAACAACATGGATGGACCTTGAGATAATAATACTAAGCAAAATAAGCCAGAGAGAAAAGGTTGAAAATCACATGATATCACATATGTGGGATATAAACCTAAAAGCAACAAAGGAATAGGACAAACAAACAGAGACTCATGGACATGGACAATGGACTAGTGGTTATAAGAGGGGAGGGAGAAAAACATAAAAAAAAAAATGTTAAAAGATAAACAGATAAAAGTATATAAATATAAGAAATAAAAGTAGATTGCCAAAAAAATAAATAAAAGTTTGAAAGAGCTCATGAGTATAAAATCTGACTGCAGAGCTTTTTGAAGGCTATAAGTTCTATTCTGATGGCATGTATCATATTGTTGAATATATTATCAAAATTTTTCTAAAATTAAATTAATTACTTTAGTTTACCACATCGAGTACACTAATATTCAAGGAAGTTTTGAAAGGGCTGGATTTTCTTCCACTTATGTACTTTTTTCTTATTAATAATCATTGATTTTATTGAAATACTTGAATGAACCAAGTATGAAAAAAGTAAAATACAATTAATCTATTTTCCAATTATTATGAAAAATTTTAAATATATACAGAAATTCTAAGAGAAATCTATTTTAATACCTAAAAATGTAAAAAAGTATACTCTAGGTTCTTTCCAAATGTATAAACACTTTAAAAACTTTATATCCTGTTAAAACTCAAGTTATCACCCACCACTCTTTCATATAAATTTTAATATTTCTTTGCTATAAGTTAATTGTTTATGAACTGAAATCTCCTTCGAAATAATTTTCATCTTCTTACCTTATTTTTTAAATGAGTCTGGCATAGCAGAAAGGGTATATTAAATCTTCATATTCTCCATTTATATGTACTGGATGTTAAGCATCAATAATAAAATAAAAGCTTAGATAGCAAAAAATAAAAAAATAATATATTATTTTGCAAAATGCCACTCAGTGTTGGAGTGAGGTTCCAAACTTGTTTTGTCTGGCATCTTAGCTTATGTGGTTCTAATTTGATCCACTGATTAAATGCTATTTGCTATAATAATGATTAAATCACTTGTCCCTTATACACAAGACTTGGAAATAATGATGGGGAACTTATATCTAGAATCAGATTTTGGTCCATATGTCATGAGAATTTTATCCTCTGAGGACGACTAAGGGGTTACATTTATATTTGATGCCGAAACTATGAACTGGTGCTTAACCACAGGAATTGGGCAGGCTTTGGCATTAAGTTTGGAATGGTCCTGGTTTTAGCACTGAAAAATCTAATGTCTAAGAAAAACCATTTGTCCCTAGCTGACCAGCAGAGTTAGTGACCATAAGTTAATGAAAATAGAGAAGTCAGTGGAGAATTGTTTTGCAATAAATTAACCAAAGTTTTGTGTGTAATTTAAAATAAACCTCATGTACAAGTAAAAATAACTAACTAAACTAATTAGTAAAGCTTGATTCTGTGGATCTGATGTGATAATACAGCCCTAGGTATTATCTCAGTAATGAAAGATAAGAAAGACTGAATGCACTGTTCTTTCAAAGAGGTTAAAGAGACCAGCTAACTAAATGCAACATGTGATCTTAGATTAGATTCTGGACCAAATAAGTAAAGAGAAAGTTTCCTGTTTATTTAACTATAAGGACATTATTGGGAAACTGAGGAGAACTGAATGGAATCAGTGGACTAGATGGTAGTAACAACTGTTTCAAAATTAATGTTCTAATTTTGATGGCTAATAGGAGAGCAGCTGTGTTTTTAGGAAATGAAAGGCGAATTGGTCATGATCCGCGCAACTTACCCATAATTGGTTCAGATGAAAAGTTATATAAACATAAAGACTAATAAGGTGAATGTGGTAAGGTGTTAACTGGGGAATGTCAGTGTAAGTTGCATATAGGAGTTCTCTGTACTATTTTAAAACTTTTCTGTAAATCTGAAATTATTTCAACTTAACAAAAAAATAAAGGTGAAATGAACATTTTGAGACAAAAAAATAATAAAGTACAGGAAAAAGATCAGCTATACTATGAATCAAATAATCTTAAAATCTGGTGCCTGAGGTTTTGCTTATTTTACCTTTTAGATTCTTTGGAAGAAGAATGAAGAAATTCTCTGCTAGAAATACAATCTCTGAATTCTCCAATTACTGAAAGTATAATTTTACGCATGTTTCCATAAAAGAGCTGAACATCATTAGGCCGTTGGGGAAGATCATATACTGAAATAGAAAATGTTTGAAATACGTGAATCCACATAATCAAACCACAAAATAACAGGTAAATTTATATATTTTCAACCACAAAATATTCCTTCCTTAGGTTGGGGGTAGGTAATATTTTGATTTTTGATACTACTGACTAGCGTAAAATTATAGACAGTTCAGTATCAATGATCAGCAGTTAAGGCTCTGGCCTTGGATTTGAGCTACAATTTTGCCAATCCTTAGTTCCATAACCTTTGGCAAATTAACTTCTCTAACCTTTAGATTCCTCAAGTAGAACATGGAATAACAATCTATCTCAGGGGTTGCTGAGAACAATAAAATAAGAACATTTTTAAAGATACATGTGGCACAAACATTTATATAAAGCTTACTGTGGGCCAGGCACTGTTCTAATCCCTTTGTATATATTAACCTAATTGTTTTTCACAACTCTTTGAGGTAGGCATTATCTTCTCCATATCAAAGACAAGGAATCTGAAGCACAGAGGTTAAAAGTATATAATTTTAAGTGGTGATCTCACAGACGTTTAACATAAGCAAATTTAGAAACCAGTTAATATTAATTAAATATTGTAGATTAATAATATAGTGCTGGAGTTGAACACCTCTAGATCATTCCTCCTAAATTTATATACAGAAGAAATTTTATAGAACACATCTGTATTCTACATGTAAGTTAGATATTAAGAATTATACTTTTTAAAGGGAAATTTTTAAAAGAACACAATAAGTGTAAGTTGAAATTTATAATACCCAAGACACGTGAATATAAAAATTTAAATCAACTGTGAAAATATCTACCACTATTTACACATTTTGCAAAAGATTATGAATACCAGTAATAGAAATATGCTCAAACAAATGGTATTCAAAATAATTATGCAGAAAGTTCAACTGCAACATTCTCATAGATGATCTACTATACTAACAGAAAACAAAGTGAGATTGTTTTTTCCTTTCACCTGAATGACAAATATACCATCTTTAGGAATCCAAATTCCTTGAGGTAGAATCTGGCGTCCCAAAAATCTCCTAAAGTCTCAATTTGACCCCATCTCAGATGGGTGATTTCAGCAGGTTACTTATGTCTTGGTTGGGTTTATATACATGATCCTTAATACATCTGTTGAATTTTTGTACATGCAGCTCCCTCTCCCTGGAACATCCTTGCTCATTCTGGTCCCCATCTTCTCCACCCTGTCAACTCCTCCTCATTCTCTAAGATTCCTCATTCTAAGTGGGGGTACCTTTCCTCTGTGCTCCCCCAGATTCCTAAACACAGCCCCATTGTAGCATTTTTCACACCATCATCTGTCTTCCTCTGAGCCTATAAGCCCCCAGAGGGCAAGCACTGCATCTTTCATCTCTACAGACTGGTACCCTTGTACTCTCAGTTCATGTCTATTCAATTCATGAATGAAATGCTGCTGAATCATGAAACTGTGCCAAGTTCTGAACCACTAAAAACTCAGGCTACCTACTTTCAAACGTAGTCTTCACTATTGGTGCAATATGTCACTAAGTTAAGTTTATGTTCCAACTACATAGCATAGTTTAGTTTAACTCTTTTATTGGGATCTTTCTTATGAGGAAGAGACAAGATGAAGCTCAGAGGAGCTGAAGTGGTAGAGATGGGTCTTTGAGTTTAACTCTAAATCCAAGGTTCTTTCCATATTCTGCTCCTTCAACACACTGTCAACAAGACTCATTTCATGTCTCCACATTATTTTTAATTAACCCCCACTGCTGCTTTCCTTTTGAGCAGACTCCTAATTACTGAAAAGATCAGACTATTCTATATTACCTCCGCATAGACATAAATATCCTTTTCCTTTATCATTTCACATTTCGGAAGCAATACATATTTCATCCTTTAAAAATTAAAAAACAAAAACAGAAGAAAAAACTATCACCTGAAATTCTACCAACAGAACATAACTATTGTTAATATTTTGGTGTGCATATTCCTGCGATTTCACCTATGTAGCTACATTATTTTTATACCAAAATGAGATCTTACTATGCAAACTTTAAAAACAATTTTTTCTTAATAAATGAAGAGCTTCCCATGTCATTAATATAAAATCTCATCACTGTTTTAATAACTTCAAAATATTACACTGCATAATTAAGCAATTCCCTACTCTTGGGCCTTTATGTTACTTGCAATATAACACAGCCCAAAGAGGGCTAAACGTTTAAGTTAGAGTCACTCCATCACCTATTTCGGATTTTTTCTTTTGCCATTATCGCATCCTCTATAACCATACAATAAGCACAAAAGCACAGAAATCTCAAAATCAGTGTAAGCTTTCAATCATTAAATCTTAAATAGTAATTAATCAGAATTTAATAACAATTATTCATCTGTTCAAAAGTCTACCCACAGAATAAGTGCGATAATATACTAAATATCTAACATTTACATAGCAAAGCTCTCTCATTTTATCTTTACAATATTTCTGTATGTATGAGAAGTTAGATATTATTATTCCCATTTTATAGATAAGGAAACTGAACTTCAGTGACGTCATTTGTCCAAAGTCACATAACAGAACTGTGGCTCAAACTAAGCCTGACATCATATTTAAACTAATACTCTTCCTTCTTATATCACATCACTAGACCTAGATAATACTACAAATGACCCAAGAGATTTAAGACATGTTGAAATTCTTACCTTCAGTTACTAGTAGCTCATCTTGAAACGCTTCGGCAAAATTAATATTCTGCAACACACTATTCTCTGGAAGTATCTGTTTTAGAATCCTTGGTTTATGCAACAGAGCTCTGCCAGAAAAGATTTTTATTCAAAAGTGCTTTTACATATAAAATGACCTTACATTTTTATTAGTGTATTTGGAAAATTCCACTAACAGCATAAAACATTAGTACATAGCTCTCATGTCTTAAATCAAATGTAAATAATTTAAAAGAAGAAAACCTGTTTTGCAAATTGCCTTAAAATTTACACATGGAAGTAAACAATCAATTTCAGTTAAATATTAACATCAGAACAATTTTGTCACACAAATCTCTCAGAAAAAAAATGTGTCAAAAAATAATACACATAAACCAGCAGAAGGGGACATTTAAATTACCATATAACTATGTTATCTGGCCTCTTCTAGAGAATCTTTAAGGTGTGAGAACTGAAATGTAAATTTCTCTGTAATACTCAGATGTTCACAGACAAAAGAAATCTCATTAACCTAAATCTGTATCAAAGAGGAGTTCTAAAACAATACCTCGATTTCTATATCTCAGTAGAAAGGGAAAAAACCCAAACCTGTTCATCTAATTTCTCCAAATGTCAGTTTCTATTTCTAAAATACTTAATTGAAAAACAAAACCAAGTTCAAAGTTGACTGCTCACATTGGGTCTAATATCATGTAGCAATTTATCATTGATCTCTCTCTTTTTAAACATTCCAATAATCCTCGCAAGATTAAAGATAAAATATAATATCTTAAATTATTCATCGGAATAAAACACAGCAGAGTAAAGGTCGGAAGAAGACTAGTATATGCATATACCTCTCTCTTACTTGGAGTTAAAAATTTCCTACTAACAGATGAAACATTGTTAACTTCATACTTATTTTATAGTCAGGTCTTCTAGACTAGGAAACAAAATTTTATAAGAACTTTAAATTCAACATACAAGAATGTTACCTATCTTTAAATCATACCTAAACCTAAATAAATACCTAAATTTGATATTTCATCATACTATGTTTAAACTAGATGTACCAAATTTTCCAGAAGTATGTGTTTTAAGTAGCCAACCAACTTAAACAACCTACACATTTCTAAAATAACACTTGATCCTTTCAAATCACAACTTTCCCAGAAATATTCCAAATAAGTCAGGTGTGTTTAGACAATATACTCGTTCAGTAGTTCTTAAGTCTTTTCTGAAATCAATCTACCATCACTACAAAGATGGTCCTATTATAAAGTCTGAGGCTCCCATGAGTAAAGAAGAGGCACAATATAATGCCTAGAAAAGGGAGCACAATGCAAATATGGATGAGTTTCCTACAGGTATTTTCTTCCTCACATTATGGTAGCTTATTAGCTACACAAATTTTACCAAGATTTTTTCACCTACCAGTTCATTAATCCAAAATCAATTTTTAAGCCTTCATTATTTCTACTGAATAGGTCCTAATACCATCTAAGTAACCTACCTTCGATACTGCTGTCTTAAAATTTCATCTCCACCAAAGAAGTATACAGTTGACAGTTCTGTTGCGGTTTTGTAACTGCCTTCTCTGCCTGATGGGTTATATATTATAGTAACATTCTGATGCAAAAAAAAAAAATCAAATGTGAATATTAAATATTTAATGTAGACATGAATGCATATGTATAGCATTTCCAAGAAGTACTTCTATTCCTATACGCACTTCAAATATGATTTGATTTTTAGCCATAAAATATATAATTATTAACTCAACCTAGAAATGAGTTTATATTTTTAGTGTGGAGACTCATCTACTTACTTCTTGTGTATTTTCCTTGAGCACAAATTTATCTGGAAAAATCATGAATACTTGAGGATCCAGGAAAACTTTTTTCTGAGAATCCTTAAAACCTACTGCTTTAACAAAAGCTGCTCGAGAGCCAGTGTTACGAATAGAAAAAACAATTTTACTTTCTTTGCCAGGTATTAAGTCATTCAAGGTTACCATGTAACTGTCAGATAATTTTTTAACATCTTCCAAAATAAGATTACTCGTTCCTCCATATCCAGACAAAGGTATCTGAAAACACATAATGTACATATATACTCAAAATTATTTTTATGTAAGTGAAAAGCAAAGATTAAATTATGGTCAAAGAAGAAAATACATACATATTTAACACAATTAAAATTATTATTCTTTTTGTACTTTGACTAGAAGTTACCCCACTTCCAGTCCAGCATTATATTAAAGACTCTGTCTTAGAGAAAAACAAATCAAAGAGCTGTAAGACTATTTTCCTTCCAATATTCTAAGAATAATTATTTGTTATAAAAGCCAAGCTTAGATAACAAAGGAATAAAAAGATGAGTACAGCTACAGATATGCTTAAGAAGTGTTTAGGGTGAAATATATGGTTAACTTAACAAGTCCAATCCTGTCTGATCTTGGAAGCTAAGCAAGGTTGGGCCTAGTTAGTGCTTGGATGGGAGGCCACCTAGGAAGACGAGGTGCTGTAGGCATAAAAAAGAAAAATTTAAAAAATAATGGATTGTATAAGCTGACAAGGTTCTTGCAATCTATGAGGTCAACCAAGAGTTGCCTCACCTAAAAGAAAAAAAAAAGAAGAAAAAACAAAAGAAATATAGGATTAAACATACTGATGTTTGTAATTTACTTTGAAATGCATTAAAAAATAGATGAGTTGATGGATGGTTAGATATGTGATAAAAGAAATACAGCAAAACATCAATTATAGCATCTAAGTGGTAAGGTATGTGAGTTTACTGTATAATTATTTGAACTCTCCAGTAATTCTGAATTTTTTAAATGAAATTTTTTTTGGGGGGGTGGGGAGGGGATCTATTTTCATAGGATCCTGTTAACTTTTGGTCTAGCAGAGTCAGAGAGAAGTGTGCCAAGGGATCAAAAAGAAGCCGAGGACTCAAACAACTCTCAGAGGACAGGCACTCTGGTAGCGGAGATACAGACTAGAGGCAGGTTGTAGTTGCTGACTGGTGCTGATGCTCAGCCAAGCTGCTTCCACAGGGCACAGTGCTACCAGGAAACAAGGATTCACAGAATGAACTCTATAAATAGATGTAGGAAAATAGGCACCCTGTTAGAAAACAAACTTTTCATATCCTTTAAAATGCACTCCTTTAAAAATGACCTTTCATTCCTAATTAAAATAAGTTACAAAGAATTCCTTGCAAACTTGAAAACATCAATAGCTTGAGCTGTAATTAATGTAATTAAAATAACATTTCAAAAAATTAAATTTAGGCTTCTCATAAATGGGTATTGGCTTCCCTTTCAGTACAAATAGCATTTTAAAGGGCTTCAGATTTAAGTTCCTACAAATCCCACCTAATTCAGAGTGAACTCTAGTAGTTTCAAGAGCCAAAATGGAGTTTCTAATTTTTCTTTTCTCACAGAAACTTACAAGTAAATTTTACATATGAAACTAGAAAACAACAGAAAAAAATTAGGTTTTAAAAACACTTAATACATGTATGAACCTCGAGATAATCATGCTAAGCGAAATAAGCCAGACTGAAACAGTAGAAAATCACATATATCACTTATATGTGGGATATAAACCTAAAAGCAAAAAAAAGAACAGGACAAACAGAGACTCATGGACATGGACTACAGACTAATGGTTACCAAAGGGTAGTGGGTAGGGGAGTAGGGGGGAGGTAGACAGGGTAAAGGGGGTCAAATATAGAGGGGTAGGAGGAGGATGAAGTGGGTAAAAGGGATCAAATATATGGTAGCTGAAGGAAACTAGACTTTGGGTGGTAATCATGCAATAGAATATGTAGATGTCAAATTATAATGTATACTTGAAAATTACATAATTGTATTAACCAATGTTACCCCAATAAACTTAATAAAAAAAAGTGATTACTGATAAAATAAAAAACACTTAATATATGGATTTCATTAACCAATGTCACCATAAAAAAAAGATGGATAAAAAAAAGAAAAAAGAAACACTTAATATAAGTATTCTTCCTGTATTTTCAAAGCCTCTGAAATCGCAAATAACTACTGAGTAAAAGGTTAAGAAGAATGATAAAATAAAATGAAATCTGACTAATGCTAATAAATCCAAATATTCAACAGGAAAAACTATCACTCTACAGCAGAATTTCTTAACTTCAGCTGTGGACAGTTTGGTCAGATCATTTGTTATGGTGGGGGCCATCCTATACACTGCAGGGTATTTAGCTGCATCCCTGGCTTCCTCCCACTAGATGCCAGTAGCATCTTCTTCCCACCTATAGTTATGACAATGAAACATGTCTCCAAAAATTGCCAAATGTCCCCTGGAGGATAACATGGCCTCTGGTTGAGCATCGCTGTTTTAAAGCACCAGAAAACAGAGAGCTAGTATAAATACCTAGAGCCTGCACAACAGATAAATGTGGGCTCTGTAGTCAGGCAGCCTGAATATAAATCGGCCCTGGACCATGTACTGGTAAGATGCACAACCACAGGTAGGCGTCTCTCTGGACTTCAGTTTCCACATGTGTAGAGCAGAGACAGTGGTATGATCTCAGAAAGTTATTCTGAAGTAAAATGTGATAATCCATGTAATGATTTAGAGTAGTGCCTGACATACATATTTGGCATGCAGTAAATACATTTTTATTATAGTCTCATCATGCTTTATAGTATATGAAACATAGATAATATCATTTGTTCCTCAGAACCACGCCAAGAAGCTGGGGTAGCAATTAACTGCATTTCAAATAAGGGAATGAAGCATGTGTAAGTGAAGTTACTGATCAAGGGTGACTGTGAGAAACAGAGGCAGATCTGTTCCTGATTCTCTCGGGAGTGCTCTTCTACCCCTCTACTTGGTTACTTATCTCCACAAAGATGTATCAAAGTTCATGGTCTAAGTCTTCTTATGAGATAAGAATCATATTCTGTGCACATCAGGTTCCATTCCACCCACCTCTGAGAGAAGACAGGTAGCATCTACTTAAGTAGAACTCCCACTAGGATTCTGGTTTATCTTAAGAGGGCATCAACCAGAATTTCTGCTTGGTTAACTGTCAAATTAAAGGTTCTGCCCTAAACCACCCGGGAATTGTTTGCTTTCCACAGATTCCTGCTTAGGAATAACCTCGGAATCTTGGTTAGCAAACCTGAAACTCATAAAAATATATTCAGGATAGTATGAAAGATAAAACACTTGATCCTTACCTGTAACCCAACATCAGAGTATGTAATACTCTGGCATTGTGTCCTGGGCTCATGTATCAAGATATCAGTGCTATTTCACTCACCATTGCCCACAGGGGCAACTGAACAGCTCCAGGGAGAATATGTCAATTTCAGCATCAAATAAAGCTAGATTTGTCATAAATATCTATTTTAAAAAATAAATCTTTTAAAAAAATATTGTTAATCTTTATCTCATTCCTTCTTTGACACTAGGAAATGAACCAAAATTTTACTCCCAGACCCACTGCCAAACAACTCTGCAGTCTGGGTTTCATTTTCCTTTTCTCGATGATCTATCTCTTTTATCTATTAGTGCTCTGAATGTATCTAAAGAAATTATTTGAAATGCTTTTTTAAAATTATGGTAGGAAGAAACAAAATATAAAAACTCTTGCCTTTGTATTCTGAAACAGTCTAGCAAATGGTGTCAATAAATGTTTTCAACTGAATGAATAAAATTTAATTGGAAAGACAGTACCTTAAGCAGTTTGATTTGAATTTACCAAAATATGTGTTCCTGTAAAGTTAGGTACATTTCAAAATTCTCAAACTGAAATGAACTTAAAATTTTTAGATGTTATTACTTAGAGGAGTACCATGGTGCTGCTTTTATAATATGACAATACTACAAAATATGGAACTACTCCCTAACTTGTCTGTAAATCTCGGCAATCATGTATTTTGACTTATAAAAAGCAGCACATATATAATTTACCAATATTAAATCAATAATTATAACATGTCATAAACTCCATGGGAGGAAATAAAACAATAAAATTATCTTACCGTAAACTTAATGCCTGGTTGTGATCGAATTCCAAGTTGCTTAATTTCTAGTTTAGCTAACATACAAGATAATCGAGTAGGTGCAAATAATACAGAGATGTTAATGTCTTCCTTTGGACGAATTCTGATCTCACAGTTATTGGTCAGTCGTTCTTCTGAACCAAAAGTGTGCTGAAGCTACAATTTAAAAACAACTGCTGCATTAAACAAAGCTGTAGCACAAATACAACATGCCAATAACAAACTCTTTAAAGAAAACACAAAATGGTCTGCATATGCAAGTGTTCTAGATCCAAAGAGAACATAGAACAAAAGCAAGCACTCTACACACCTGAAAGCAGTCCTGATCTTGTCCTCTAATAAGCAGTCGTAAGTGTTGGGCTGTAGATGTAGAATTATTTCTTAAAGCTAGTCTCTGAAGCCTAAAAATGATTATAGATTTTAAATGTGGTTTTCTTCCATGGATATTGCTACAACTATAAAAACAAAGCCAATTAACACCAGTTGCAATGTTCAGAGAAGGCTGATTGCACATGCCATTTTAGCAGCCTGGAATTGTCTCTTCACAGACCTAGAACTCTACATTTCTGAAAACATATGCTGAAGATTGATAACAGAGAAACTTTATGGTTTAATTTCTCATCATAGTTCCTTAGATGTCCCTATTATTTATACTCTATGTATAGGTATTATCTGTCTTATAAAATATCAATGAAAATCCAGATTAACCTTACTTTGACAAAATTACAATGCAAGTAGAATGAACACATGAATAGCAGCTGGCTGGTAGTAAGAAAATCTTTCAATCTTTGAATGTATATAAATTGTCTGCTCATTGGAGAATAAATCATGAGTAAACCTCTGTTTTTCTCAAATTTTGAAGACTAGCAGTTAAATTATTTATGCTGTGGTCTATGCCCTGTCCCCTTTGCGTTCAAAGGGAAGGTTGCTGAGCTTTACCTCAGAATAAAATCTAAGACCTTTTGCTATCAGCACACCTGAGAAAAATCTTCTAAGGTAAACTGGCTGGAAAAGACTAACCTGAAAAACAATCATTAAAAAAAACTTTAATTTTTATTTATTTTTTATTTGTAAAGAAGTGTTATCATTTCAAATAGCAGAGCTATTTGGACCTAGTTTCTAGTTTTCAAAAAGAACTATGCAAAATACAAAGTATTAACACCTTAATTATATAAAGATCCCAAATTAATAAGAAAACAATACTAAAAGCCTAACCAACAAATACTTTAAGTATGTTAGCAGACTTATAAGAAACCAGAATTACTAAATACATGGAAAAATACAGAACTTCAAAAATCTAAAAATATCAAGTTGAAATAACACTTTAGACAACTTTACCCATACAAAACATAATTTTCATTTATCATTCCTACCTGCAACTGAGGCACAACTCATTAACTCAATGAGAATACTGCCCCCAAATTTTAATTTTTTCCTCCATACGCTGGAAGAAGAGCTCACTTTAAATCTCCCTTTTGCAACAACCACCTTCAAGTCAGGCAGGAAGCAGGCAAGTACTGCACAGGAAGAGCACTCAGTAGGGCGGCTTTGTGCAACATCATCTCCCAGCAGTTTCTGCGTCCCCTCCTAGCACCTACTGAGTCACAGCCTCTGTCTGCCTCCTGGCACATTTCACAGGGGGTGAGAAAACAGGAAGATTCCTTTTTAAGCAGACAGTACACCTCTTTATCATAGGTAGGCACTGCATGAAATATTTCCATTTAATGCGTTGGAATTGTTTCTCTCTCTCTCTCTCTTTCTCTCTTTTAGCCACCATGTGGAGTACCATCAACTAAGGTAGAGCTGTTCTCACAGGACTGGCAAGCTCCTCCAGGCCGAGTTAAGACTCTAACCAACTCCTGTAAATAGGGTACATGAAAGGCTTTTCAGGTCAGTTTTCTGCACTGGCATGGGACTTACTCATGCACCTGTGAGATTAGAAGGAAGTCCATGAATATGAGGAAGTGAAGTTAAGGACAGCCTGAAGGCCCTTCGCACAGTTAAGAGCTAGGGAAAAATGCCACTGACGAGTCCAAAATTAAGTACAAAACAGTGCCTTTGTTTTCAACTTAAATTAATTTCTGATTTTAAAAAGTTTTAGCACATGTCACTTTTGTTTTAGATGAGTTCTAAGTGCAATTCAGGATGGTATGGCATCTGAGGAGCAGCTGGATTTTAGCACAGCTATCTCTCACATATTAATAATTTATCACAAATTTTCTCACAAGGCAGAGAATTCTGTCACTAACACAAGAATGATGATGAATTTTTATTATTATCATTATTTACACCTACACCTGGTCTTCCTAGGTGGTCTCCCATCCAAGTACTAACCAGGCTTGACCCTGTTTAGCTTCCGAGATCAGACATCGGGCCTGTTCAGGGTGACATGGCCGTAGACCATGGCTTCTCTGAGGCACGAACCCAGGACCTTCTAGGTGTAAAGCAGACGTGCTAACTGCTACACTATGGAACCATGTCTGATGATGGATCTTACTGAGCATCTTCTGCCTCTGGCATATTAGACAAGAGCAGTTGTAGGGTAAGTGCTATGATTAACTAGGGCAAACAGAAGATAACTTTCCTCTTTTTAATTTAGACATTAATGGCTAACCTAAATTATTCTGGCCATCTTCCACAACACAACTAAAGGCCTCAATCAACTATTTGTACATGTGTTGGAGCAGACCACAAATTAATGTTTTGAGGAAAATTTTCGCAGAGAGACACTGTTCAGGTTCAACTGTACAAAACCAGAAAAACCTTCTCTATAGGCACATGTCCTTGTCTAGTCCTTCCCTTCAACATAAATGTCAATCCTGATGCCATCTTAACTGACTGTAAAAAGCATACGATATATATAACCAACCACACAGGAATTACTGAAGAGGGTGTAGTACCTCATGCTCGCTGCCACTCAGGATTTTTCAAAAGTTTAGCTGACAAGAAATCTTTATGGAGAGCCGATTAAAGAACATGCAGTCTATGCATTCTTCTAGGTGCCTCAGGTATCTCAAAATCAAACTTTTATGTGTCTCAGCACCCAGAGAATAACATCGTTGGGTGTTCAGGTTTGATGCATCCAGTCCAGAATGGAGCACCTCAGAGGGCAAGCATCCTGATGGAGTACTTACTGTGAAGTTGTTTTTCTTTGAAGTTCATTATATTACATGAATTTCTCTTTAAAGTGACCCCTGGAAAAAACATCTCTCTACAGTCTGGAGCAGGAATGGCTTTACTCTCACATAGTTACTGCTTTGTGCTTAAATTCTGAATGCTGTAACTCATTTAATGATGATGGGAGCAGTGTCAGAACCAAGCCTAAGACACATGTCAAGGCAAGTGCACAAGGTCTCCCAGCAAGGCTTCTGGTACCACCTTTATGATAACTGCGTCTCATTTCCCATACAAGTCTTTTCTCACTTGTTCTTATCTTTCTGTGTCTTTCTGAAAGCTGCTTTTGGAACAAGACAAGGTATAGATGACTACATGAGTAGTTATGCAGGTGTATGAACTCTATGCAAAGTAAGGAGGTTCAATTTGGTCTTTTTTTGTGCTGACAAAAACTGTAATTTTAAAGAATTTCTTGCAGAGATTCAGCCAGAAGTTTCTTATCTTTATTTCTCAGGTACCATAGAAATGTATACATAAAATTTTAGGACAAACACATAAATGCAAAATATGAAAGATTAAATAAACATTTAGGTTTAAAAATTACTTAAGTTGTTAATTATAAGTTTTTACTGATTTGCGGTTGGTAAAAAAATTCAGCTACGTTGCTAAGCTTATGAAGGGGAAAAATATTACTATAGGTACTATATATTATATGCCAATTAATTTTATTAATTCAGTTACCCATAATGTATAATTGAAATAAATATAAAAATTAGATTTATAATTTGAATTAACCTGTGACAAAACATACCTGCTCTATTAGAGACCTCTTATACTCCCTACTTTATGGTACAAAGTATTTAGCAACTAGTTTGTAAACTCCTTCAACTGAATGCCATGTCTCTCATTATTTTTTCTTCCTACTTTTTCATAGTCCTTTCCAGAGAAGTAACAAAGATACTCTGCCTAGATTTGGAAATCAGCAGAGAATTCACTAAAAGCTTAGGAAAACTGAAAACTGTATTTTTTGGATCGCATTTAAAGATAGGTAAAAATGTTAATTAAAATTTTTGAACTCATGATAGGAAGATTAAGGAATATAAGACCGTTTTATTCAATTCTAAAAACATTAACATGGTCATAACACAGCAGAAAATAACAAAAGGTGATGACAGCAAAATCTTAGCATTCAGAGGCTGCTATGTGCATACTTACTGTGTTCTACCGAGAGGGACACCTCCCCAAGCCAGAAACTGCTTATTGGATAAAATCGATGGAATATATGAGCAACAAGATCCAGATGGTGGAGGTTCATTTGCTGAAGAAACTACTTCACCTTTCAACATCACTTCATATTGAGGTCCAAATGGCTGCACAAATATTTTCAAGATCCTAACAAAGAAAACCATCTAAGTTGGACATCCAGAATTCAATTCTTTTGGAAACTATTTGCTATATTCTTCCTTTGTCCAAAAGACTGTGCTGGGTGCTGAGGATACAATCATATTCTCATCCTTGGAGCTTAAATTCCAGAGACTACAGACAAGGAAAGAGACTGTCATAATACCATCTACACAGTGGGAGAGAAGTTCATGCGGCAACAAGAACACTACTGAATACTATTAATGAGAAATTTGGGAGAAGTTGAGGAAAGCTTCCAAGATGAAGTAGTTAACCAAGTGAAGTTGAGGGCAAGTACTCCAGCCAGAAATACTCATATATGTGCCGGCCAGCTCTTTTCTGCTAAGGTCACAGTAGAAGACCGAGCACTCTAAGGTGTTCTGTAACCCAGGCAGTAGATAGGCCGTGTGTGTCTCAGGACAGAGTGCTTCCATGCTAGATTTATCAAACAAGATCAAATACTAATGACAATGGTGTTTTGACCATCGTATGGTGATATTCATCCATTTATCACTTGGGTGTGAAAAAGTTGCAGGCCCAGAGAAAGGGTGGGGAAAAGTATCTTAAACTAATAACCAACAGCTGGCGTCCTTGGAGAAAGAAAAAAGTTAACTGGGAACATCAAGACTGACATTGTATTATTTACTTTTGTTAGAATATACTAGAAAATAGTGATTTCTTAATATCTAATCAGCTGGTTTAAAAGCAGATTTTAACAAACAAAAGAAGGAAATCTGAGGCTAAATGAAAGAGGTTAAATAGAGCTGTATCATCTGTTAGTAAAGGTAAAACATGTACTCTTATCACCCAGGCTGTGTGCTGAAATACGTCTTAATAAGTGGCTGTTTTGAGGAGTAAAAACTTGCATCATAAAAAATTTTACATTACCTTTCCTCACAGGCTTTGGGATCTTTTGGAGTAAATGAAATGATAACTTCATGTTCTTCTCCAGGTTTCAGGAATAAAGTCTCTGGATCCACTGAAAACTGACTTCCTTGATTGGGGATCTAAATATTTATATAATTATATTAAATGCCGACTTAAGAAATCTCAATTGCTATGACAGGTTGTTTTTCCTATTCTCCTCATCTATCACTTTCCCCTTCCTCTTCCATAACAAACTTTACCTTCCACAATCCTTAATTCCTGGTCACTAATACCAACCACACCTTCTTACCCACATGTCTCAGAAATAATGTCTATTATGTGGATCACTCTCCTCTAATTCTACCAAGCCATAGGAGAACAAATTAATTTTTCAGGAACTAATGGAGAACTTGGTTCTTACATGTGAGACATCTGCTATTAAAATTCTTCATTATCCATTTTATATTAGCGTAACATTCAGCTCTTAAAGCACTTGCACAGATTCTTCCAACTGATCCCCATGGCACTCTGACAAGGTGGGTGGCACAGTAACCTTCAGAACATGAGGAGGTGTTCATAGCTTCACAGAATGAAATACTATGTTAGAGCACTGACACAAATTCTTACCTTGATATCTAAGTAAACATCAATATTCCCAGCATTTTTCAAAGGTAATTGCTGCTTTGTTAAGGAAGCCACACTGGCAAACAAATGCATAGTCTAAAGACAGGGTAAAACAGACATTTATAAAAACTGCCACAATTAGAATGAAATCAAAATAATGGCGAAACAATGGCAAAGAGAAGAGTTTAGAGTACCTGTAAATCTTTTGGAGCGTGTATCCTAGCTATTCCTGTTCTTGCTCGAAGACTAATACTTTTAATGACTGATGTAGGGTTTGGGCTATCAACTTCTATATCAACTCTTGCCAAGAATTCTTCTGCTGAGTCTAGAATCTCTATAAAAGTTCATTCTGTTAGTTTAGATACCAGAGTGATTTAATTCTAAACTCCATGAGTGGTCAAACACCGCCCTCAGGAGTCCAAGAAATCTTAAGCAAGATAATTTTCTAAAGAACAAAGAGGAAAGAGAGGAAAAGGAAAAAAAATAAAATCCCATTGGTAGAAATAATACAATCAATTAGCAGAAAAAAAAATCCCAAAAGGTTTTCAGTGGTACTTGCTTGAGTTACTTACAATTACATGGATTTGACCCAAAATAGCATGCTCTCTGCCCCATTTTTAAAATAACATAAAATATTTAACAAATTACTCAAAATATTCATATTTACTGAAAGAAAACACACCTTAACTTTATAATTTATTAAGGTACAGAGTAAAGCAATTCCCAGAAAATGTAACCATATACCTGAAGAAGTGATCTGTTTCTTTGGACTATGGAAAAGAACCCAAATTATCAGAAATTCTGGATCCTGTAAAAAAGAAAATTAAATGTATAGTGGTACTAAGATTAAAATCTTAATGAAAGAAAAATAGTTTGGAAACTTAACTTCCTCTTTAATTCTAATTCAGTTTTTCAATCCATCCAGCTTACCTGACCATGGTAACTGGCAGGCATCATGTGATTGATCACAGAAGGAGCTGCCAGCTGAGCAACCATATCAGCATAAGGAGCAGCTTTCATAGAAGCATGGACTGGTTCCTTGGAAAAAGTGAAGCAGTGCCAGGCTATGGCATTCTGTTCAGAAATAGAAGAATCAGTTTCAGTAAAGCCAATAGGGTAAGGTTGGTACAGTGTTAAATTTGTTGACAGAATCCTTAATACAAAATTTACTTTCATCAGAAAAATTAACCAAGAATGATATTAATGGTGTCTAGAATTCAAAAAAAACAGTGTCCTCTGTAAATGGTTTCTTACTGTGCATTAGTACTTACAGCATTAATAATAAGTCTGATTGGCACGGTGGCATGTGTCTTGTTTATCAATTTTAATGGGAGAGCTTTCCAGCCTCCATAAGTCAAGTCACCAAAATCAAGAACATCTTTCTTTTCTGTTTCTACCTAATTATGAAAAAAAGGACTGATTTGTAAAAAGCAATATATTAATAAATATCACAGCTTATGTTCACATCTCTGCCCTTTCAGCCACAAACAGTCAGCATTAAAGGTAAACTTACCTAAGTTTCCCCAGGCTACAATTGTTATTTCTAAAAAAAAAAAAAGTTACATTCTTTTTTTCTTTTGAGGTAGTCTACATACTCAAGTATGCTGCAGAATAAAGCAACACCTTAGCTGCTGTTACTCTGAAAAACTACTGGATCTGAAGACAAACTGACAATTTTATGAAATATATAAACCTCCCTTCAATGAGTTCTATTATTATAATATTGATTTCTCAATTTCCTTCAAACATGTTAGCTTTTTCAGATTTAGTCCTAACTTCTGACAATACTGAAAATGTTTAAAATTATATCAAAATAGATATATCATAAGTTTAAAATGAGTGCCTATCATTGCGACAGACTGACTTCTTTAAACAATAGAGACCAAATAGTGCCCTCACACCCAGACATATAGAAATGTTGGACAATATTTAACACACACATACATTTTTTGAGTCTAGTCAAACCAAATTAAAGGGTAATGAGAAGCAGACTGGTTATTTGGAGCTAACTTCCTACAATGGCTCCGGAAGGTTTGAGGATGACTTACCCCCAATGTAGCTGAGCTTCTGTACCCTCCTGTGAATGAAAGATAGGATCCTGAGCTTGTTGTGGGCAGGGCAAAGGTGGAGTGGAATTTAGCTCCCTAAAGGTGTAGAAATTCAAACAAGTGCCCTCTTTATGAAAACTGGAAATGCTATTTATATGTCCCAGGCGACTACAGGGAAGTTGTCCAGGGATGGGTGGGCACTGAAAGATTATTTATAAAAAGTAAAACCCTAAGGCTATGCCACACCAGGTATGAAAGCTCAAAGCTAAAAAAAAAAAAAAAAAAAAAAATCACTGAAACCTTCAGCGACCCTCGCATTTAAGCAAAGTGCTCTCCAGGGACATTTTGAAAAACCAGGACACAAAGGATTTCTATAGCAAAAATCAGGTTCAATGATTGTGCACTTACATAAAAAAATTTTTTAATTATTAAAAAGTTAGATTTTAGAACTATACAGATGTCTAACCATTGTACTGTATACTTGAAACTAATTTAAATAAATTTTAAAAATTTTAAAAAATTAGAAAAAAATCAGGAAAACTAACTAGCAGAAGAATTAGTACCTGAAGAACTAGAAATAATCTGAAATAAATGATAAAATAAGTACATTTTAAATACAGATAAGAGAATAGGGTCCATTAAGAAAGGGTAAATTTAAGATTCAAGAAGCAATAGTGAGCAAATAAGTATAAATAACTTGAGCTGTTAAAAAAAATTAACAATGGGGTTTTAAAACTATTTGTAACTAATATTTTGTTAAAGATAATATAGAAGGAAAGAAGGATGAAAAAAAAATTTAATCCATTCAGTGAGAGTCAGGAAAGGTTGAAAAAAAATCCATAAAATTGAGACATTATAACAAAATAGAGGTCAAAGACTGAAAAATAAAAAGATGAAAATAGATATACTAGGAAATTATTAAATGAAAGAAAAGATGACATGCAATATTAACACTGGTCAAAATAGACTTTGTGACAATCAAAATAGAGAACCATCACCTAAAAAGGAACCATTTCATTTAGAAGATAAAATGCTCCTAAGCCTAAAGACATGTAACAGAATATCCAAGACAAAAATCAAAAGATTCTAAGTAATTGAAAAATCCACAATCACCTCTTCAGAGGTCAAAAGACTAATAAGAAAATAGAAATATTAGTATTAATACAAAAGACTGGAGCTACAGAAGTAACAAATGAGAGCTAAAAGGCATGTAAAAGAACTCTGTACTTAAGAGTCATTCTTTTTAAGCACACAACAGTAGCAACACCTGAACACACACTACAAAATTCCTCCAACCCAATTCTGACCATAAAGTTGGGGAGATGTGGGGGGAAGATAGCTGAAATACTCTCAACGCATTTGGAAACTATCAATGTATTTAAAATACATAACAATTCAATTTCCCAAAAAGAAGTTCTAAAAAGACTTTTTGGCCAACTTGAATATATAAATCTTTAGCAATGTGGATGAAATACCTGACTATATTCATGTATATGTAACAGAATATTTTTAAAACAATATGAATTTTAAATTTTGAAATGCTGCTGTGTCCGCTTTCTATTCAAATCAGCAGTTCAGCAACCATTAATTGAGACTCTACTATGTGCCAAGCATTGTTCTGGAAGTGAACAAAAGAGATGCACACTTTCTGCTCCTGAAGTGACTTACGGTGCTAGTATGGCAAAGAGGACAGTAACAATAAACAGGTAAATATTTAGTATGTCAAGTGCTTAAAAGTGCTAAACAAAGTAAAGCAGCCTACAGGAAGTGGGAGGGTGAAGATGATACGTTAGGTGGGGATTGTCATTCTATGAAGTGTTCAGGTCACATCTGAGCAGATAACTAAAGAAAGTTGCAGAGTAAGGCCACAATGATCTGTGAGAAGAGTATTCTAGTCAGAAAACAATTATATTCAAACTCTAATGAAGATCACCAATCCTCGTTACTTCATCATTTGTGACACTTTCTGAGCTGTCTTCATGCATTCAGAAAGCCTTAGTCTTCATGTACATCCAAACTGATACCATAACGCTCTTTGAATCTATATGTAATGTTGTCATTGAAAGTTATTCCAAGTTGAAACCCTCATTCATGAAACATAGGACAGTTTTTTTTTATTTATGCCCTACACTTAACCCCACATGACCCCTTACCAGATTGTTTCTTAAACTAATATTTAAAGAATATTAAATATTCTTTAATATTTACACCCATCATTTACATACAACTTGGAATAATCATGAATCTGGTTAAATTTCTTAATCTCCTTATTTTTAAAACAATTATGTGACTTTTCAGAACATCCCAAACTAACACTCACTCACGTAATGGCAGGCTAACACATTACCCTCAAGGAGTTAACATGAATCAACTCCTCTTTCCTTTCAGAGGGATACTTTTTTTGGAGGAGGAAAAGCAAACCTTGTTTTGTATCTGGAATACAGTCTTAACTATGTTATATTTAAAATTTCAGCCCAACAAAACAAAACAAAACAGACAAACATACAAAAAAACAGTTGAAAAGAAGAGCCAAGGAATGGGAGAAAATAATCAGAGTAATTATTAGCAAAGCTTTATACTCCAGAATATAAGAAACAGCTACAAAAATAGGTAAAGACATTCAAAACAGAAAAATGGGCAAGATATATGAACGGGCAGGTATTTCAGAGAATAGGAAACCAGAATGGCTAACAAACATAAAAAATTGCTTGACTTCTTTAGTATTAAAGTATGCAAACTTAAAACAATTATTTCACATCCAAGAAGTAAACAAACGATTTAAAATTTAACAACAAATGCTAGCATTAATAGAAACTCTCATATATTTCTTTTGGGAACATAAATTAGTAATTTGGTAGTATCTAGCCAAAATAAAAGTACATATATTATAAACTATGATGTTTGCTGTAGGTACCTGGGAGATCCTTTATCAAGTTAAAAAAATAATCTAACAGGTTTTACAGACGTGGTCTCTATAAAATTTCTGCACTATCTGTCATGGGGAATTACTGTTCCCTAGTCAAATCCTGCTGGTCCTACAGGGCCCAATTACTCCTCTAAGTTCCACACCTCCAAGGAGACTTTCACCGGACGGGCTAACACTGAACCATTCCTTTTAGTGGTGGTTCTCAAACCTGCCTGTTAAGTTGGACTCAAAGCCCAGACCACACCTCAGAAACAATTAAATCACAATCTCTGCAGGGTAGACACAGACATCAGTATGTTTTGAAGGTTGTCAGGTGATTCCAATGAGAAGACAAGTTTGGGAAACTACCTTACACTGCTGCCTTACACTTTTAAATATCACTTATGTGAGCCACTTAAAATATGACAACTTCAAATATTGCTTAGTTGTGATTTTTCATGTCTGCTGCAAAAGTGTAAGCTATTTAAGGGTGGGTTTAGAAGCCTAGTACAGTGGAATGTATTAAAATGCAGAAAATTAATGACATTGGTTCTTAGGTGGAGGTAATTTGGTAAGGTCTGGGGACATTTTTGGTTGTCACAACTAGGGGAAAGGAAGTACTACTGACACCTAATGGGCAGAGACCAGAAATGCTGCTATAAACATCCTTCCCTGCATAAGACAGCCCTCCCACCTCTCGAAGAGAATTATCCAGCCGGAATTGTCAACAGGGCCAAAGTTGAAAAACTTAGCCCTAGAGAATGGCAAGCATCACATAGCTGAAAAAAGTACATAAAATGGCACTTAGGCAAAAAGAAAAAGATCATTAAGAGTTCATAATATGAATTTCTACAACTCTATTTCTTCCTCCATGCCCTTGAAAACAAAATTTCAGAACTAAGTTTCTAAGAATTCCCTCTGGGAAAAGGTAAGGAAATGCAGTGTACTGTGAAAAGAAAACTCTGAATGATTCTCATCAGCTTCCTTGGGAGGCTACCTCTCATTCCCTGCCTCTCATTCCCCACAGCCCACCTCTAAACAGAACCACAGTTATGGCTTTGTAGAATGAAACAACAAAGTAATTTTAGGAGCTCCACAACACCTGTTAAGTGTGGTTAAACAAATGTTAGGTTAATTCACATAATAGGAATCAACTAATTTGTAATTATCACAAAGAGCTATTCTGCTTTTCCTTCCCCATCTGTCCCTCTCACATTCCCAATCTTGTTCAATATGTTCTGATTTTATTCACAATCAATTAAGACACATTTTGTACAGCTGTGGTTGTGAACTAATGTTACATTTTGTAATTACCTGGTGAGATTTAAAAATTACTGATACCTAGCCATGCCCCCTCGCCCCCACTCCAATTCCGATTTAGTTGGTCTGGGTGGGACTCAGGCATTGGGGTGCATTTAAAATCTCAGTTGTATGTCAATGTGCAGCCAAGGCTGAGAGCCATTGTCCTAAAGAGACATATAATCCAGTGACTGCTTCATTATCCCAAGTAGGCCAGACCTAATTTCTTTTACTTCCAGAAAATGGGTAACTGTAGAAGAGAAACTTTTTCAGCTAGCAAATAATCTTCAAATATAGAGAAGAAAGAATATGAACATGGCGTTTTCCTAAATGACCATCAAATAACAAAAATCAGTTGGAAAATACGGTTTAATGTTATAGTTTGTTTTATAAACATCTTAACAAGTATATCTGTTTCTGTAAAACAAATAATTTTAAATGTGTGATAAGAAGATATTAAGAACCAATATTTAGGTGGTACATAACTCTGTGGCATACTTATCCACAAACTCATTTTTCCAAAATATTATTTCTAATATTAAACAACCTTCATTAAGATGTCACACATAACGACAACCTGCTTATAAAAAGTTATTACCTCAATCACAGGAGTCTCGG
Source organism: Rousettus aegyptiacus (assembly GCF_014176215.1). Taxonomy (NCBI): domain Eukaryota; kingdom Metazoa; phylum Chordata; class Mammalia; order Chiroptera; family Pteropodidae; genus Rousettus; species Rousettus aegyptiacus. The sequence continues at coordinate 45,544,922 of NW_023416287.1, forward strand.
CAATAGCAGTGAGAAAGACTCTGCTTGCCATGGCTTCTGCTTGGACTACGGTCTCAGCATCTGCTATAAATGGCCAAGAAGCAACACTGAATACACATCTGAAAAGCCCAGGATTGGATGGTATGAAAAGTACTTTTATTTCTTCTGTGGCATGAGGTCTTATGATGACTTTATTCTTGAAAACTAAACAAGGATATGCCGAAAGATCCACCTTAAGAAAAAAAAAAAAAGCTACATGGTTTGTTAAAGTATGCCTTTACATTGAAAATCAAGGAAATCAACTAGTTTAAGGGCCCTTTTCCTAGCCACTCAAACTATCTAATCTGTACATTTATTACCTCTTCAAAAATATCCAAGTTTTATAACTCATTATCTGTAAGGTATAATTAGTCAAAATTATGAAGACTTAAGAAGATAGGTTAAATTTATGGCCCCACTCCATTTTAAAGCAAACACAGTTATTGATATCCTCACTTTACTTGAAAAGGGCACTAAAAATGGCGGCACTTCACAGCCCTATATAACTAACCCTAGGACCTAGTTTCTGGTATAATGCGGGGGGAGTTCTAGTGATCTCTTAATAGTCCTCATCAGGCTTCCAAGCCTATGATTATGATTCACTACAACCCTCCCTCCTCACTGTAAATGGAATCTCTTTCTACTCCCACTTTCAAAGATAACACTATTTCCTAGATATCCCTGAGAATGCCTTCTATCTCACCTCCTTCCACCCTCAACCCTTTTCTCCAAACAGCTGCTTTTCATCTATCCTCAGGATCTGAAAACATAGGGGCAAAGCTAGAAAAAGAGGAGAGACAGTCTTATTTTACCAGGTGATAGCTATAATTAGGAGGTAACAGGAAAGAGTAAACTTATTCACCATGGTGCTCTGCGAGTAGCAGGTGCAAAATCAAGACATTCCAAAATAGCAGTTGCTGTCCATATTATACTCAATTACATTCAAATGGTCATTGTAATTATGAATGGAGATTTAGATTCTAGAACTTTAGCAGATGTTATCATGTGAGAGACCCTTACTATAAGAGTTAATGTTAAAACTGTATTTCCAGGTATTTCAAATATCATGTAATAACAAGATTAGATAAATTAGACAAAGACTACTTACTGAATGCAGGTGTAGGCCCTAGAGTAACTTGTTTGTTTTTTGATGGCAGTAACTTATATTCAATAACATTTAACAAAACTGAAAAGTAGAGACCAGAAACTCAAGAGATTTCAGTGGTTTAAATAATAGCATTCAAAGGACATCTACATGGCTTTATAAATAACAATGAAATATAATAACAGGCAAAAAATGCGAAATACATTCAGATTAGACATTCACCTCTTAGACTAGAAATATTACAACAAAAGAGAGACCAAGAGAAAAATACTATTCCAATGATTCTGCACAAGGTATGAAGGGGGGGCACACTCCCCAGTAAAAAGGAAGTACTAGAGAAAGGAAAAATACAGCATTAATCATAATACGATTGCTAAGTCAAAAGAGAAAGATACAGAAAGCTTACCTTTTCATCGTTAATGCTAACACTGAGCACTCTGATGCTGACCTGCAGCCAGCGAGCAGTTGGATTAAGTACACTAAGGTGGGTTTGTGAAGCAATGCCAACACAACAAGCATGAGGAAACTTCAGTTCCTCAGGTACTCTTACATTCCCTGGGTAAAGATAAAGCATAGTCAAAATGAGAGTTATATCAAACACCTGATTAAGTGCACAATTGGTTAAATGGAAATTTTTATAAAAGACTACCTGTTTATACCCAAGAGACATGGTACAAAGTGCCCCAGATCGTTAGGCATCCTTGACATTATACGCAGGCTAGCCAACAATTTTTTCCTGCTGAATCCAGCAAAGGCATAAGCACAATTAAAATGATTAAACCCACAATTTATAGCTAATCAATCCTTAGATGTTATTACCTATTTGTAATTTCCTTTTTTTCTCCACAAATGTAAGCCCACTGCCTAACCTAGTAACAAACGACAGAGGCCATATCTTGGATTTTTAATATGACCAACCTTTTTGCCATCCTTAAACAGTTACTCTGGAATTTCCTGGAAAAGAGAGGACAGAGAAGAAGGTAGCACTCCAGTGGCTGTGTATATTGTCAGGAAAAGCAAAGCAACCAGCTCTGCTTTGCACAGTTGACTGTCAGTGAGAATCAGGAGGCAGTTTAGCCACTACAGATAAGGGTGGAAGGGTGCTCTCTCTCACTACCACATTAACACACACACCCCGCCTGCCACCGCAAAGACTTAAAAGCCAGAAGGTGGACTCACTCTAAACTGGGTGTTTCCTAGTTGAAAGAATAACAGAAATCCAAGTGCAGAGTACAAGAGAGACAGAAAGACAAGTTATCAGGAGTTTCACCTGCGTAAGTTTTCATGTTGTTCTAAGGCCACTTCAGGAATCCTCGCCCCAACATATGTCCAAATTCAGGACAAATAAAAAATCTTATGAGAAATTCAGACCAATCAATATCTACTTGAAACAAAACCAGTCTTATGGTCTCCTTTGAGAAAATTCAATTTTTAAATAATAGCAAGCAATGACAGGCAATAACAGAGAAAAAGCATCTTACCAAATTCTGACATCATTCCTGAATCCCATGGTTCAATTCCACAATTTGCACCAACAGATTGCACAGGAAAAGGTTTTGCTGTAGTTAGAAGATTCTGATGTAACACATTAAAATATGGGTTATAAAGAGAAGAGGAACCCATCAATCCAGAGCTGATATTTTGTCCTAGACAAATGTCCATGGCCACGGAGCTCTGAACATTGTCTCCTATGATAGCAGGATAAGGACAGCTTCCTGAGAGCCCACAGATTGTGGTACTATCAGCACAGCACTGAGGCAAAGCAACATTTCCAGCTGCAGGCAGTGTTCCCAGATACTGCTGGGCAAAGGAAGCTGTGGTAAAAGAATGCTGAGACGAAAGTACAGGAACTGCAGTGGGCACGCTCTGCCTCTCAGGTACAGAGCCACGAGCCATGGAGCTGGGAACAGGAACACACTGGTCTTCAGAGGCCGTCTGATGAGGAGCCTGGCCACTCAATGTACTGTCTGTAGTTGATGTATCTTTGAAAGTTACTCTCTCACTTTCATTTACAGAAGCCTGGTGTGAAATAAGGTGGCGTGGCATTGCTGACACAGCTGGGTGGCTGATATGGGACTTGCTCAGATGAGCCAGGCTGATCTTGTCCAATTTACCTGGGTCTGAGGTCAAACCTACCGCAGTGGTTTCTGACAGATCTCCACTTTGGGAAGAAAGATCTTTACTCAATCTAAGATCAGGTTTTACATCTTCAGGTGTATTACTCAGAGATGTAGTTTCAGTCACTTTTTCTGTATCTGAGCTTTTCTGGATAATACATGATGATGCTCCTTTTCCTCTACTTTGAAATGGACCCTTTTCTCTCAACTTTCCCTCAGCCTGTTCTTCTGATGGAATTGGACTGGCTCGAATAATTGTGGTACTCAACTCGCTGGTGATATCACTCTGAGTGTGACAAAAAATGTTTAGAAATAATCCATAGATTATTACAAATTCAAATCATGCTGATATACTCTCAAATAATAAACAGATCTATATGACATTCTGGGGGGGGGGACTCGCTTACATAAAGAAAAGCAGCTTTGTAGCTGGGTAGTATAGGGTTAAAAGTTAGAAAAATTTGCAGTTTTATAGAAATAATTATGAAGAGACTAAATAGGAAGTATATACCAGTTGTATCTCTGAAAAACTTTACACAAAGGACAAGAGATAAGTAATTTTGTACAAATTTAAGGGATTCCCCCCCCTCTAAACAATACAATAAAAATTTAAGTAAATTAATAACAAAAAAATGAAAGGTGAGCAAGCTTTCAAATGGCATCGACATGAGGTTAGGGATCAACAAAAGCTAGCTTGAGGGCTCTCCCACCCCCATTATTTATCTAGACTGCTGTTATGTTTGAAGATGCTAATTTTTGAGCACCAAGTCTTTTCCGATGTCTAAATTTCTGTGGTTATGTTTTCTTAAACATGAAGTAATAGCTCTAGTCGATGTTCATATACTCATTCCTTTATAATGTACCACCTTTTCAGATGCCCTTAACCCTCACTAATTACTCTTGGTACTTGGTTTGAAAATTTCTCCTGGACAAAAGTTTCAGAAACAAAGACACTGTGAAACAAACTTTTAGTAATCAATCAGAAAGCAATCAGTAAAAATAAATAACAGTCAGTACATATTCAGCGGTAACTTCTTGGTGCCAAGCCTTGTCCCCATACCACTATCCCTCCTTACATATGAACAACAGGCTTGGGAAGATCGTATCTGAGTGAAAGTAGTAGAGGAGAAGCCATCTCCACAATTCAGCTCTTAACCACTATAAAGACCAAACATCTAACAGCATCAACAAAAAGACAGCTTTCAACGAAATGGATACACTACTGGTTTGTCCAACACGTCCTATGTTTAGTAACTTTAGTGGATATATTTATCAATAGCTTGGCAGAAGAAGCCTAGATTGCATATTCACAAAGCCACATTCAGCTTGTTAAAAATACTGAACACTGTCACATTCACAAAACACACACGCAGACAGGAATAAAATTCTCCCACCTAAATCTCTCTGCTCTCTCTGCTTCTCTCCCCCTTCCCTGTCAGTACCTTAGTCCAAGCCTGCACCGTCTCTCACCCGACTGACTACAGTAGCTTCATGTCAACCTTCCTGGTTCTCGTCTTGCCCCCTGCAATGCCACCTACAAACTGCTACTGCAATGAGCTTGAAAGCATCAACACGATCATGTCAGTATCCTCCCAAATTTTACATCCGAGACTCTTCATAGTTTGGCCTCTCCTTCTTTCCCCAAGTACAGGATTTGCTACAGTCATTCCAAACTTCTAGGGGTCCCTCAAATGCAGTGTGTATTTTACAATTCCATCCCCCATTTGCCTTCCTCCATTTGTCTGCTTCCTCTTTAAGTCCAAGTAATTCTGAAAAATATGGCTTCAATATATTACCTATCACTCCCACTGACACCCCAGTCAGAGTTTTAATTACCTCCTTCTGAATCCCCACAGTAAATGTCTCAGTGCATTATAGTCTGTCTTGCAAGTGTCCACAATCAGACTGAGAGCTTTGAGGGCACACACTAAAATATTTGTACCTCTAGTGCCTATGAAGCATGAGCAGGTATTTGATACACACACAATACACCCCCCCCCCACACACACACACACTTATTTTAAAGGTAAAATGACAACAGAAAGTATACAGGCTGGAACTTCAGTCTGAGTCCTACATCAATAATACTTTAGAGGCCAAAGCCTTAGTAAAGAAACAATGAAAGTGCTGCTCACCTTGTGGTCCTCAGGGCCATAACCTAAGGCTGCGGTGGGACAGGTGCTCCCTTGTTCAGACACATAAGTCAGCCTGCTCAAACCAGCCTGTGGACACATCAACTGAGACAACCCACTCTCACTGGGGGACTTCTGATGATGAGCTGCTGAGCCAAAAGTCTCTAAAGCACACCTGAAAGAGAGAGAACACCTGTGATTGGAGTTGTCCAGTCTGTTACTTAACATTTCTACACTAGCAAAAACCAATCCTGCTTTGCCTACAATCTTGTTAATTTAAAGTCTCTGCTCTAGCTGCTATATGTAATAACCACGAATTCATTTTTTTTACACTTAACTGTCTAAAATTGTGAATTATATTCCTATTGAGTAAAGTATCTGGTAATCTACTATAAAAGAAAAACATGGCATTTTCATTAACAAATTCCACATACAATTTTAGTAGCTATTCATATAATAAAAATTTCCTAAATATATCTGATATAGAGCAATGAGCAGAGCATTAAAATGTTTCTGTCCTCAAAGGGTAACGATGAAAAAAAGAATCATGTAGATAAGTGCAAAAAATGAAAACAGTCTTATACTGCTAATATAAAGTGGTACAACTTTTGGCTGGGCAACTAAACAATGCATATCGACTCAGATATTCTATACCTACAAATTTATCCTAAGAAAAAAAATTAACACTAATTATAAAGATTTTGCTAAAAGAATTTGTCATCATAGAATACCACTGATGATAATGTAGGGAATCTTAAATGTTATATTAGGAAGAACTAGGCTATGGAAATTACAGCACAAACACAATAAAACAGTATGAAGCCACTTTAAGTTATGCTGCTGAATACAACCTTTGACTCAGAAAGATGTTCATAGTATATTAAGAAAAAAAAAATTAGAAAGCAATAGTGAGAGCCCACATCTACTTACTACACACAGCATATCATGTTAGTCGATACCCATTGTAGGGCCTGCCCAGATCAATTCAAAGAGAAGAAAAACAGGCTGCAACTCTTGAGAAGTGGCAAAGTCACACTAGGTAAGAAATACTGTCCCAGCAGCCACCTCTGGAAATAGTCGCTGAACAATGACATTTAGTTTCAATTCAGCTCTTAATCTGACTGAATTTTATCCTATTGTTTTTGCACAAAATTCAAAATCCTCAGCTGGGCAGTGAACACGAAAGAAAACTCTATTTTAAATTTGGGTTTTAGAAAGCCTCAAATCAAGACAGTACTGACAAAATACTAGTTAGTGAATTCCTAATAAATGGAGACAAAATACCAACCAAACTGCTTTAGGCCTACTTTAGCTGCTGTATGACATACACTTGCATGGGTTCTTGTAGGCACATGCACACATATTCACACAGACACGACGTTACTGTGTGAGAAGGTTGCAGGTTACTAGGGTGACTTGATCTATTATTAGTCTGGCTCCTTTGGTTGAAAAGAACAAATGCATTTAGGTTATATTACCTCAGGTAATGAGGAGTGAACTGTAAGAACACATGGAAATAAAAGGAGAAGAATTTCATTCGAGATGTCAAATTTCGAAGGAATCCAAAAATTGCCAAGGTGCCGACTGCGGAGAAACTCAAAAGGCAGTTCTGGAATAAGAAGCTCTAAATCAGCTCAATGAATCTGTCAGAAACCAGCTAGAAGCTAGAAGACCAGCTAGCAGGAATGCTAATGAACAGCTAAAATTACCAGATAAAGTATACTCAGCAAAAAAAATGTTGCAGTGAACAGATGAAAATTCTGTCCAACATTTCACCGAGAATAAAAAAAAAAAAAAAAAAAAAGGGAATATGAGGTGGTGGAAACCAGAAAAAAAAAAGTAGAATAAAAATATCAAATCTATTTTACCATGATAAAAAAGTACGATGATTTCAATAAAATGAATACAAAATTAAAGTCTATGTTGACAGCAACGAAAAGCATAGTTTATGCTACACAAAATCAGTGATGCAGAGGATAAACATATGAATAGCTATCCCATAATACAGAATCAATGTATAAAGATTAGGATAAATAAAATAGTCATGGATGACCAGAGAAGGGAGTTATCACTTAATGGGCATCAGTGTACTAAAAAGGAGGAAGGAGTAAGTGGAACACAGGTAATACACATAATATAAAATAAAACTTTTCTCAGTTGAATAAAGAACTGTGTATGCAGAGGTTATCATAATCCAAGAAAATCAATTAAAAGAGACCGACACATTCATTTAGGGCTGATCAGGGAAAGAGAAAGCAATAGTAGGAACATGTAAAATGGCAGCTTAGACAAAAATGTATACTATGCAACAAGAGAATGATAAACAGAATGTGGCACATCCATGCAATAGAGTACTATACAGCAATAAACACAAGGAGCTACTGACACATGCAACAACAGAACGAATCTCAGAAACACATTCTGGAAGAAACCAGACACAAAAAAATGTACTCTAGTTAGGTACTATGTAACGATGTTTCATTGAATGATGCACTGCATATACCATGGTGGTCCCATACGATTATAATGAAGCTGAAAAATTCCTATCTCCCACTGACATCATTGCCATCATAACATCATAGCTCAACACAGTACTCACGTTTGTGGTGATGCAGGTGTAAACACACCTGTGTTGCCAGTAATATAAAAATATAGCACATACAATTATGTATAGTACCCAATACTTGACAATGATTATGTTCTGGTTTATGTATTTACTATACTATACTTTTTATTGTTATTTTAGAGTACACTCTTTCTACTTATTAAAGTCTGCTATAAAACAGCATGCCATGTTACACGGGCAGCAGCCTCACACATCTCTTGTGCTCGATTTGGTCTCTTGTTGTTTTGTACAATAACATGCTGTGCACACTTGTAGCCTTGGAGCAACAGGCTGTCCCATGTAGCCTATGTGTATAGTAGGCTGTACCATTTAAGTTTATGTAATTGCTCCCTGGGCTCCTACCTTACAGATTATGAAAAAATTAATTTGTTGTTTTAAGCCACCCAGTTTATAGTACTTTGTTATGGCAGCTATGAGAAAATATTAGAGCTGGGAATCAAAGAAGAACATTTAAAAGCCTGCAAAATAAGTATCCAAAGTATATTTATTAACGGTACAAAGATAAACACTTAGATAATTTTATAGGCAAATATTAATGGTGATAGAAAGGAGAAAATCATTGGATGGCATCAATGATGACAAGTCAAAGTCAGATGATCTTCAAATTTGATTGGGCTGAATGATTTCCAGTAGCCTTTAAAATATAAAATTAACTGTTAAATAAGAGGTGGCTGTGTATATGAAAAACTATTTCAAAATGTGGTGTTGAGGACTCATTGAAACAGGAAAGAATTAAGCTTTCCATAGATATTTGGCTCTAGTTCATCCATACCATTTCAAGTGGACAGGCAAAACTTCAACGACAGCTTGAGAAATAGTTAATAGGTAACACTGAAATCACATGTAATTTCAATTTGTTCCAAAATACTGAACATTTTTAACCATTTCACTGTTAGGTAAAATTTCTGTTTATTAAAATCTCTCAATCTAGAAACATATAAAAGAGCTTTTATAAAGCATAAAAAAACTTGATAAATGAATAAAATAAACTTCCTATAGGCAAAAAAAAAAAAAAAAAAAGGTAGGTAAAATAAAATTTCTAAAAACTAGGAACCATAACTCATACCACAAATAAAGGACTACTTGTTCTTCCCAATACATCAAAGGCTCCTAGAAATGGAGACAAAAAAAAGACTAACAGTCCTTGAAAAAAAAAAAGGCAACAAAGATGACTACATATCTCACAGAGAAGGAAAAGATGCTCATAAAAAATATGAATTAAAGCTATAGTGAAATACTGTTTTTCACTTATTAACAATCAAAAAACTTGATGTTAGTGAGGCTGTGGGAAAACCGACCCTCTCCTAAACTGTTAGTGGAAAATTAACACCTCTACGAAAGAATTCTACTAATTTAAATATAAACATCAATGCATATATACTCTTTGACTGAACAATCTCATTTCCAGAAATTTATCCTATATATTTTCACATGTTCAAAGTGACTAAAATACAAATGAGACTATAATACCTTGTATAGCAAAACTTAAGTGTGTAAAAATCTCTATATTGAGCATTAAAAGGGATGATACTAAGAACACATTCATATTTACTTACATATGCATAAAGAAATTCTAGAAGAATACCCAAGAAACTAATAACAGCAGCTCCCTGGTGAAGGGACTGGGGAACTAGGAAGAAGAGACACAGTGTGATGGGGGGAAATATGCACAGGCAGACGTGTGCATCTATATGTGAATACACATATATACATTTGATAAATTTACACTGTTCAAAAGTTATACATACATACACACATATACCTATATAGCTGTATAATTTTTGAATGTTAAAGTCTTTCTGAAAAAATAATATTAAAAAGTTCTTGTAACTTGAGGATTAAGTTAGTTTACACCTACCCTGATGAATTTGTTTCAAAACCTGTGATATAGGACTCTTGAAAAAGCATTTATCAACTCCTCTTCCCTGTTACATATTATTAACCATCTTCTCCATGCTACACTCTACATCTTCATGTTTATTCTGCAACTATTCATTTGTACCTCTTAATCTCTTTGCCGTTTTTTTGTCTCCCCCCAAACCCTTCCCATCTAGTATCCCTCTAAATATTCTACTATGAGTTTATTTCCCCTTTTATTTTGTTCTTTAGATTCCACGGGTATGTGAAATCATGCGATATTTATCTTTCTCTATCTGATCCATTTCATTCAGCACAATACCCTCTAGGTCCATCAAGGCAGTATCTTTTTCCATCTCCTTCCTTTTAGTCTGTGTCTTTTAATCTGAAGTGAGTCTCTTGTAGGCAGCATATGTAGGAGTCTTGATTTCTCAACCATTCAGCCACTCTATCTTTTGTTGGAGCACTTAATTCTTTTCCATTTGAGCTACTTGTTGACAGGAATGTAGTTGTTACTATTCTTTATCCCTGTTGATATATGTTTTCTCTTCTTAAAGAAGTCCCTCCAACATTGCCTGCAATGCTGGCTTGGTGATAAATTCCTTTAGCTTATTTTTGTCTGGGAAGCAAGATCTTTATCTGTCCTTCAATTCTAAATGATAGCTTTGCTGGTTGGATAAAGAATTCTTGATTGTAGATCCTGGGTTTTCATCACAGCAAATATTTGTTCACCAAGCCCTTTTGCAGTTTCTTTTGAGAAATCAGCTGCCAGTCAGTCTTATGGGTGTTCCCTTATAGGTAACTGCTTTTCTATTGTTGTTGTTAAGATTCTCTTTGTTTTTAACCTTTAGCGTTTTAATTATGATGTGTCTCGATGTGGGACTCTTTGGATTCCTGGTTTTTGGGACTTGAGCTTCCTGGGATTGTATGTCTATTTCCTTCACCAAGTTAGGGAAGTTTTCCATCATTATTTCTTCAAATAGCTCTTCAACATCTTGTTTTCCTTCAGGTACCGCTATGACATGGATATTTTTTACCTTTAATAGTATCCCATAGACTCCTTAAATTGTTATAGTCTTGGCTTCTTTTTTCTTGCCATTCTGATTGTCCGTGGCTTTCCTGTCCTCTGTATAGGTCATTTAATACTCTTCTTTATTCACTTTCTTTATTCCATTTAATACAGTTCTCATCTCAGATGTGTTCTTCATTTCTGACTGGTTCTCTTTTATAATTTTCATTTCCATTTTTATCTTTATCTCTCTGAATTTTGCACTGAATTCATCTACACTTCCCATAAGTTCATTGAGCATCTTTATCACCAGTGTTTTGAACTCTGCATCTGTTAGATTGCTCAACTCCATTAATTCTGGATCTCTGTTTTATTCTCTCATATGGTTTCTGCTTCTTTGTCTTCCCCTTGTGGCTGACTTTCTGTGTCTGTTTCTATGGACTAAGCAGAGTTCCTAAGTCTCCCAGTCTTATTAGTGTGGATTTGTAAAGTAGGTGTCCAGTGACATAGTCCTGGGTTCAGCTGCAGGGGTTCAAATTTAGCCCAAGCCTCTGCCCCTCCGGGACCTTTTAAGATTCAGTAAGCAATCCACAGATCCTGTGCTTATAGTTGTCTCAAAAGGCCACACCAGAAACCAAGGCCACCTGCCTCCAGTGTGAGCCTAGGCACTGCTCAGCAAGGAACACCTGACTCACTGAGTATATATCTGGATGTGGCTTGGGTGGGGCCACGAGCTGGGAGAGGCAGAGTTTTGTGGAATCCTCTGGCCGGAGCAACCTGTTATTCAGTTTGATTATGTCTCCCCTATGGGTGCTGAGTTCCCAAACTGGTAGGGGGGAGGGCTCAACAGAAGAACAATGGATACCACCAGCACATCTGTATAGAGCGAGTTTCGCCTCGGTCCTCATTCCAACAACTCAGTGTCCCCTGTAAGTCCCTGGTGCCCCCTGCGCAGCCAAACCGGCATTGGTGCTCCAAGCGAGCAGGTCCATCACTGTGAAAGTCCACTCACAGACACAGCCCTTTAGGAGGCGTCTGCTGCTAACACAGCCTCTGTCCCACTCAGCCCCTCGGGACCAGGCAGCCTCGCATCCTTACCTCATCCCACCTTCTGCCGCTGCAAGGTGATTTTTTGGATTTCTCCCAAGTTGTATGGCTTGTTCAACTAGATCCCAGATGATTTTTCTTTGCTGTTTGCTCCTTGATTTTGTCATAACTTTGATTTGGTTGCCAGACGGATGAACAGAGCCTCTAACACCTATGCCATTTTACAACATTACTAATTTTTTTAAAACACAGAGAATCATTACAAGTGGGAAAAAAAAAAGAATAAAAATTTGCACAGAAAAAAATGGCGTGAATGAAATTCACAAAAGATGAACCTATAGATAATAATTTTTCCCATCTTTCCTATACTGAGCATGCATTTGGTTAAAAAAAAAAAAAAAAAAAAAAAAAAAGTACCTACCCAGATAAACTTGTTCCGGAAATTTCACTAGGAGAAGAATGACTCAGCGGAGAAGTGGAAGGTCTGAAGCTATCCTGGTCATCGTATGAACCCCGTGTACCATGCTCAGGAGAAGGATTTTTCAAATCTATCAGAAAGATATTATTTTCTAATAAGAATGGGGGGAAAAGAAAAAGTCTGCAAAATTTTGTGAATGCTATCAATTACTCTGACACTTACCAACATTTTTAGGTGAGATTAAGGAATATTTTCCAAAACTCACATGCTTTTCACTGCTAGTTTCACTAATATATTCATTTTCCCTCTGATTTTCTCTATTACTTTGCATTTCTTCGCATTCTTCTGCCAGCCAAAGGGATGCTATTCTGGGGGTCTTTACTAATGAATAACTATTAGATGTTGGAATGAATATTGAGGTAGCTTTTTCACTGTTTCCAATATCTGGAAATTTGTTGTCAATGGAATATGTCTTCACATCAACTACTGCACTCTCAGTCTCTCTTATATTTGTAAGAACTGAATTTGAAGTGTTTATTGATCTTAATGATTCCTGGCTTTCATTCTCTTCATTTTCACCATAGCAAATAGCTGCTGTATTTTCTTCTGATTCCCTTACACATCTAGTAGTAGTGCCTAAGTCCACTGTATGGATGTCTTCTGTAGTCCGTTCTTTTGGCAAATACAAATCCCAAATAGACACATCAGCTCTTGAAAAGTTTTGCAGTCCAGCTTCGCGTCTACTGACTTCGGTTTTTTTAAGATATTTCTCCATATCGAACGTGCTAGATCCATTACTTTTTTCTAAATCATTAGGTAAGAAATGAGACATATTGGAACAGTCCTTTTGTTTATCATCTTCCTGAAAAGTATTCTCTCTGGTTTTATTTGAAAGTGCCTTGATCATGGCAGCAAACTGGGAAGGATCAGTACTAACTGAAGCATTTTCAATAGCTGAAGCAATGGTGCTTATCCTAAGTACAGAATCACCACCATCAGGTAGCTTGCCTTTGCATCTTTGGGGCTTGCTGTTCATGAAGAAAGTGTCCTAGAAATAAGAAAATTTACATCAGATAAATTTACTTCAGGTCCATGGCAGGTATATATTAATCTTTATAAGTACAACATAAGATTTAACAGCAGCAAGAATATCCTAATGAAATAAGGCAGCTGTTATAAGGTTTAATTGTAGAGTACTGGATTATTTATATAATCAGATTATCAACTGTTAAAAAAAATTCTTCAGGAGTTACAAGAGATAGTAAAACTGAATCAGAGAATAATGTAAAATCAAAATATTAAAATGAGATTGAGAAGTCACTGCCCCATTGTGATTGCCAAGTTAGTTCTTGGTAATTTCATTCAATCGTTAGATTTATAAGCAAGACATAAATAGAAAGCATGGGTAAAAAACCGAAATGGAACAAAGTAATGCAAGTCAACTCGCTGAAAGCAATTAGAACTGGACAGCATATCCACAGACATTCCTTAGAAGGTACTAGGGAGCTAAAAGAAAATGAGTAAAAGTTGGGACCAAAACTCAAGAGAAGAATCCCAGAGAGGTGAGCTCATTAATGGGGATCTGAGGCATGAAGAAGAGGCAGCTGATAAAAAACTTCAAGAAGCTACTCAAAATTGTTCTTAGAGGTATAAGAGTATAAAAACCTCAGTTCGGAGTCTACCGCTAATGGCAGGGGGTGGCCCTGGTAAAAAAATCATGCGTTAGAATGAGATTATAAAGGACTATATACCCTATGAGTAAAGGTTAACCAAAATTAGACTATCCTTCATAAGGACTGAGGTACAGCTCCAATTACCTCGATCCCAGAAACTGGATTAAAATGATCTGAGATTGCTAGAGTTCTTTGCTTCCTTTCAGAAGCAAACACAAATCCTGTCTGGAAGATATCACCTCAAGGCTTCAAATTATTTCAACAATTTTTACTATAAAAGTCCACCCCTCAATCAATGAATGACACATGATGTTACAAGAAAATGTGGCCCAAATCCAAAAGAAACAGACCATGGGAGATCTAGAAAATAGAGTCATCAGAATCCAAAACACATGTAAATCTAAAATCTATAACATAAACATCTCAAATATAAAAACTAACATAAGATAGAAAACATAATTAAGGAAATAAAAGAGACTCTAGCAAAGGACTAGAAATAATAAAGAACTAAATGTAAATTCTGTAATTGAAAAGTACACTAACAAATTAAGAACCCAATGGATACGCTTATCCACAAATTGGACACAACTGAAAAAAGAATCAGAGTTGGAAGAGAAGTCTGAAAAAAATATCCAGAATGAACCATGAAAGAGAATGTTAACGAAAAATATACAAATGAACCGAAAGAACATATCAGAAAAAAGAGACACTTAGAAAGTCCAACAAACTTGTAACTGAACTCTCAAAAGAGGAGAGAAAATGGAACTAAAGTTGTATTTGAAGAGATTTTGGCTGAGAATTTTCTAAAACTTTTTGAGTCAACAATGCAAGAGTTAAGAAGACCTACGAACCCAAGCCACATAAAACAAAAGATACCTAAGCACATTGTAGTAAAATGAATAAAACCAAATTTGTTTAAAGCAGTCAGAGATAAGATACATTAGTCTTAATGAGATTAACAATAAGTTTGACAGCAATCTTTTACAATGAAATGATGTAAAATAATATATTCAAACGGCTAAGTGTGTCTAAGCTGAAAATCTATATCAAACACCAATAAACATCAAGAACGAAGGCGAAAATTTTTTAGAAGACAAAAACAGAGAACTCATTATAAGCAGACCCTTACTAAAAGAAATTGTAAGGATATCCTTCAAGCAAAAGAAAATTAATCTCAGATGGGAGGTCAGAGATGCACAGTGGTTGAAATAATAGTAATCATCACCACCATCATCACCATAATGTTACTGAGTTTAAATAATTAAAACATAAAACAACAGTAGCTTATAAGTCGAATAAAATCAAATGCTTTATGATCCTATAATGTCAAGAGGTAAAAAAATTTAAAAAAATAACCCCCTCCTACAAAAAATTTTTTATTAAACATTATTAAGCAAAGGAGACATGCTGTAATTTCTTGAGTATAACCAGTCTAAAATAACAGGAAAACGTATAATTACCAAATGAGTAGAGTGGGGAAATTGGAATAATATAATGTACTTAATCCAAAAAATAGCGCGCGCACACACACACACATACAAAGTCTAGATGAAACAGAAAAAAAGTGAATAAAGAGAGCAGATTCAGATCTCCATATTAAATATAAGTAAAAAGAAAGATTGTGGAACTGGTTGAAAAATAAAATCCAACTCTTTGTTCTTATAAGAGAAACATCTAAGATAAGATGATAAAGGTTGAAAGTAATATAATAAAAAAAGGTATAACATGCAAACACTATCTAAAGATAGCTGTTGTTAACTATATATATTACTATCAAACTAGACTTAAGGCATAGGCATAGAGACAAAGGGAATCACGTACAATGATAAAAGAAAGGTTCCATTCCTCCGAAAAAGGGAACGATCCTAATTTGTATGTATCTAAAAATACAGCCTCAAAATTTTTCTCAATTTTATTGAGAACTAATTGACATACATCACTGTGAAAGTTTAAGGTGTACAGCATGATGGTTTTGTTTATATATATTGTGAAATGATTATAATAGGTTCAGTTAACATTTATCGTCTCATATAGATACAATAAAAGGAAAACTTCCTCCTTGTGATAAAAACTCAGGTTCCACTTTCTTAACAACATTCCTATAGTCACGTGTTACTTAACAAAGGGTCCACATTCTGAGAAATATATCATTAGGTAATTTGGTCATGTGTGAACATCAGAGAGTACTTAGAGTACTTTTCACAAACCTAGATGTATAGCCTATCGTTCCTAGGCTACAGACCCATACAGCATGTTACTATACTGAATACAGCAGGCAACTAAAACATAATGAATGGTAAGCACTTGTATATCTAAACATGGAAAAGGTACAGTAGAAATACAGTATAAAGGATAAAAAATGGTACACATGTGTAGGGCATTTACCACGAATGGCGCCTGCAGGACAAGTTGCTTTGTGTTAAGACCTTAATGCACACTACTATAAACTTTACAAACAACGTATACTTATGCTACACCAAATTCAGAAAAAATTATCTTTAATAATAATAAAAGCTTACTGTAACAGGTTTACTTTATAAACTTAATTTTTTAAACTTTTCAACTCTTTTGTAGTAACACTTAGCTTGAATCACACATTATATAGCTGTACAAAATATTTTCTTTATATCCTTATTCCATAAGCTTTTTTTCTATTTTTAAATTAAAAATTTTTTTTTCTTTTAAACTTTTCTGTTAAAAACAACAGATAAATATATGTTAGCCTAGGCCTACACAGGGTTAGGATTCAGGATCATCAATATCACTGTCTTCCACCTCCACATTTTGCCCCATGGAAGGTGTTCAGAAGCAATAATACCCATGGAACTGCCATCTATGTTAAGAATGTCTTCTTCTGGAATACCTCCTGAAGGACCTGCCTGAGGCTCTTGAGGAGGTATCACTCACTCTTTTTCAAAATATACCTATGGTGGTTGCTTTGTTTTTCTTTCCATCACAGATTTGCTTGTAAGCAGATAAAGCACCATGAACATTCCTCTCTATTAATGAAAACCTTTTTGTTTTGGGGTCCATGTTTACAACATTTTTAACCCTTTTCTCATTTAGAAAAATATGTGCAGCTCATGTACGAATACAGCTATGTTTTCTAGGCTATGACATTTTCAGCGAGTGAACTACTAAATACAGAATGCTATAAATAGAATGATATAATTTGTTTCCAAAGACCATCAATATACTAGAGCGATGCAAAAATAACAAAAGCAAGATACTTCATGGCAAGTTTTGGGGGTAAGGTTAGGGCTGTAATCCACAAGTTATCTCAGGGCAAACAAGAAAAGGGTTCCGGAGCTTGTTGAAGTCTGCGAAAGCTCCTGCTAAACCCTTCACTGTTAATTTTCTTGAGCGTTCTTTTTCTTCTCCTGCAGTTTCCTTTTCTCTTGCCTCTTCTTCAGCTATGCACTCCTGTTTCACCTGGAACAACTCCTCATTAGTCAGTTATTCAGGAACCACGACTAGGAGCTCCACAAAGTCATTCTCATCCACACCCAGGTTAAAGTTGTTTGCCATCTCAACAACAGCCTCACTGATTTTTGCAACCTCCTAATCCTTGGAAAACCCATGAATGAACTTTGTGTCTTCTTTCAAATGCCATTCATAGACTTCTTAGTGACATCACATCAAGCCCAAGCAAGATTCTTGATGCAGTCCCAGGTGTTGCAATCCTTCCAGAATTGCATTAGTGTCTTCCTCAGTTGCAGCAATAGCCTGGAAAAGGGTCCACCTCAGGTAGTAGGCCTTAAAAGCTGCTGTAACTCCTCAACTCATTGGTTGGATCAAAGAGGTGGTGTCTTGGATATTGGGATGAAGAACATCAGTAAGAGGATGTCTGGGAGAACTGTCAATAATAAGCAAAATCTTGAAAGGCATGTCATTCTCCGAACAGTTCTTCTCTATTCTACTGGCACAGCAATTCAGAAAGGGATCTTGGAAGAGGAGATGTGTCATCCATGATTTCTTGATTCTGCAGTTCACCGGCAATATGTGCTTATTGACATGCTTGAAGGCCCTGGGGTTCTCACTGTGCCAGATCACGGTTTCAATTTGTAGCCTGCAACACTGACCCTGTCCTTAAAAGCCCTGAAAACTGGAATTGACTTGGCCTCCTTATGGATCAAGTCTTTTTAGGCATCTGTTTCCAGAATATGAAGGTCCCACCCATACTGAATATTTGCTCCAGCAAGTAATTTTACTCCACAATCTGCTTATCTAGAATTTCAAAAAATTCTTCAGCTGTCTTCTCATCAGCACTGGCAGACTCACCACACACTCTCAGATTATGTAATGAATGATTTTTATCGTTTAACCACCTGGAGCTAGCAGTAATTTCAACATTGTAGTTGAGTCCAGCTTTTCCTTCAACACTGCATTTCATTTTTGCTATGATCGTCATAGTACAGAGAGGGATATGCTTCTGTGTCTGGTCTTTAACCCAGATAATGAGAAGTTTCACCATGTCTGATATATGCACTTCTTAAATTTTTGTTGGTTTCACTGCCTTAAATGAAGCAGATCCTTTAACAGCTTCCATCACTTTGTTCTTGTTCTTTAAGATCGTAGCCTTGGTGGAATGGAACATGCCTGACTGGTGAGCAATAACCATTACTGATTTTTTACCTTTGTAGTCCTCAGTAACTTTTAATTTTGTTTCTAGGTCAGTCACGAGCCACAACATAAGATTAAATCAAGCACAAGAGAAAATGATGGGTAAACATGAGCTGTGTGAGGCTGCTGTTGGCTTAACACGACACGTTGGTTTATATATATATATATACATATATATGTGTGTGTGTATATATATATATAAAGACTACACTCTAAAATAATGATAAATAGTAAATACAAAAACCAGTAACAGTCATTTACCATTATCAATTTTTATGTACTACACACAATTGTATCTGCTATACTTTTATACAACTGGCATTAAACAATACATTTGTTTACACAAGCATCACCATAAACATGTGAGTAATGTGTTGTACTACAATGTTATGACAGCTATGATTTCACTAGGTGACAGGAATTTTTAGCTTCATTATAATCTTATGGGACCTTAATCTTCGGCAGTCCTTTGTTGACCAAAACATCTTTATGCGATGCATAACTGCATATCATACAGCAGTATCAACTATTCTCATCATGTTGCACATTACAACCAGTACTTATTTTTATTTGTAATTACACCCTTATGTCTTATTTATTTTGTAACTGAAAATTTGTACCTCTTAACTCCCTTCACCCATTTCATTCACCCCATAAATACCTCCCCCTCTGTCAACTTCCAGTTTGTCCTCTGTATCTATGAGTTTTGCTTAGCCTTAAAAATTTTTAAAGAAATACTGGCAGACTCATGATAAATAATAGACAAATCCACATAAGTCACTGAAAGAACAAGCTGAAAGAATAATTAACTGAAAGAATAATTCTAAGAACACAGTTTGATCATGATTTAATAAATTTTACCTAAATGAAATATACAGAAGAGGGCAACCAACAATTGGGCCAATAGCATTTCTTTCAAGTGCACAGAGAACATTTTCAAAAACTGAACAAATGTTGAAATATATATCATGTCTCAACACATTTCAAAGGACTACAACCAAAAACTCTTTGACTATAGTACGACTGGCTTACAATCAGTATTTTAAAATCTCTAAATGTTTGAAAACTAAGCAATACACTTTAGAAAACAGATGGGTCAGAGAAATTAAAAAATACATCGAATGAAATAATAAAAATATATAAAAACATATGGGAGGAAAAAAAAGGAGATGCAAAAATATCCCTGCTTTCAGGGAAATGTACCATCAGATGCATATATAAAAAAAGCAAAAAGGCTAAACAAACAAACAAACAAACAAACAAACAAACAAGCTAAGCAGTAATCTCAAGAACTTAGAAAACCAAATTAAGTCCATAGGACGTAGGGCAGAAATAAAGACCAAAAAATATGAACTAGAAAAGAGAATGTAAAATTTTAAAAATAAAATTGAAAAATACTTGGCAAGACTGGTCAAGGAAAAGAGATAAGCAAAATAGCTAATATTAGAAATAACAAGTAGGACATCTCTTAAGAACCTAACATTTAAATAAC
This sequence comes from Rousettus aegyptiacus, assembly GCF_014176215.1. NCBI lineage: Eukaryota > Metazoa > Chordata > Mammalia > Chiroptera > Pteropodidae > Rousettus > Rousettus aegyptiacus. The sequence goes on from NW_023416287.1 coordinate 45,565,039, forward strand.
ATATTATTAGAGGATATTATGGTCAATGCTATAGTGATATATTTTCGGATTGAGATAAAAGATTACAACTTCCAGAAAACAACTTACTAAACTACAAAAAAAATTGATACATCAGAATAGCCCTATAACTAATAAGAAATTGAATCTATTAAAAATTATTAGTTTTTAATACTTTTAATTTCAGACGCAGATGTTTTTGCCCATGTTTTCTACCAGAATCTAAAGAAAAGTTACACCATCTTACAAACTTCCAGAAAATGGGAAAAAATCACCAGCAAAATCTTCATACCAAACCAAGATTATAAAAGCATTCATTTCACTCATAAACACAGAAGAAAAATTCTACACAATTAGCAAACTGAATCCAATGATCTATAAATAGGGCAACACATCATGACACAAGTGAAGTTTAGTCCAAGTACAAAACAGTTTAACATTCAAAAAGCATTCATTTATTTATTTATTTATTTATTTATTTATTTATTTATCTATCTATCTATCTACCTACCTATCTACTTATAATTTATTTTTATTATAGTGACATTGGTTAACGAAATCCAGTAAGTTTCAGGTGTACAATTCAACAGTAAGGTGCGCGTGTGTATACATGTGTATATATTTGATATAATTTATTACATTACCAAAGAGAAAGCTCATGATCGCCTTCACAGATGCAAAAGAGCATTTGACAAGATTCAGTCTCTGAAAACAAACTACACTTTAACACCCCATTGACACCAATGGACAACAGATCTTCCAGGCAAATAACCAACAAGGAAACAACGGGCCTAAAAGACACACTAGACCAAATGGATTTAATATTTTCAGAGCATTTCACCTCAAAGCAGCAAAATACACATTCTTCTCAAGGGCACGTGGAACATTTTCCAGAATAGACCACGTTAGGACACAAAACAATCCTCAATAAATTTAAGAAGACTGAAATCATATCAACCATCCTCTCTGATCATAATGGTATAAAACTAGAAATCAGTTATCAAAAAAAAAAAAAAAAACCTGGAAAATACACAAACACATGGAGGCTAAACAATATGCTATTAAACAATGAATGGGTTATCAATGTGATCAAGGAAGAAATCAAAAGATTACTTAGAAATAAATAAAAATAAAACACAACAACTCACAATCTATGGGACAGAGCAAAAGCAGTCCTAAGAGGGAAATTCACAGCATTTAGGCCTACCTCAAGAAACGAGAAAAAGTTCAAACAAACACTAACTTTACACTTAAAAGAATTAGAAAAAGAACAACAAACAAAGCCTAAAGTGAGTAGAAGGAAGGAAATAATACAGATCAGAGTAGAAATAAACAAAATAGAGTCTAGAAAAACAATACAAAAGATTAATGAAACCCAAGAGCTTGTTCTTTGAAAGGATAAACAAAACTGACAGACCCTTAACCAGTCTCATCAAGGAAAAAAAGAGAAAAGACTCAAATAAAATCGGAAATAAAGAGGAGAAATAACTACGGACTCCACAGAAATACAAAGGATCCTAAGAAAATACTATGAACAATTATACGCCAAAAAATTAGACAATCTGGAAGAAATGGATACATTCCTAGAAACATACAATCTCCCAAGACTGAGTCAAGAACAAACAGAAAATATGAAATGACCACCACCAATGAAATAGAATCAGTAATCAAAAACCTCCCCAAAACAAAAGTCCTGGACCAGATGGCTTCATAAGTGAATTTTACCAAACATTCAAAGAAGAATTAATACTTGTTCTTCTCAAACTATTCCAAAAAATTCATGAAAGGGAAGACTCCCTAACTCCTTTCATGAGGACACCATGACCTTGATTCCAAAACCAGACAAAGACATTACAGAAAAAACTACAGGCCAATATATCTTATGAACATTTATGCAAAAATCCTCAACAAAATATTAGCAAACCGAATTCAGTAATACATTAAAAATATCAATCACCATGATCAAGTTGGATTTATTCCTGGGTTGTAAAGTTGGTACAATATCCGCAAATCAATTAATATGATACACCACATTAACAAATCAAAAGATAAAAAACATATGATCATATCAACAGATGCGGAAAAAGTGTTCAACAAAATCTAGCATCCATTCATTATTAAAACTCTCAGCAAAGTGGGAATAGAGGGAATTTACCTCAACATAATAAAGGCCATATATGACAAACCTACAGCTAACATATACTCAGTGGCGAATGACTGAAAGCGTTTTCCTTAAGATCAGAAATAAGACAACATTCTCTATTTTCACCACTCCTCCTCAACACTGTATTGGAAGTCTTAGCCACAGCAATAAGACAAGAAAGAGAAATAAATGGTATCTGAACTGGAAAGGAAGAAGTAAAACTCTTGTTATTTGTTGATGACATATACAATACATAGAGAACTCTAAAGATTCAACCAAAAAACTGTTAGAACTGATCAATGAATTCAGTAAAGTAGCAGGACAGAAAATAAATATTCAGAAGTCAGTGGCATTTTTACACACAAACAATGAACTGTCAGAAAGAGAAATTGAGAAAACAATCCCGTTTACAATTTCATTGAAAACAATAAAACATCTGGAAATCTAATTAACCAAGAAGGCAAAAGACCTGTTCTCAGAAAATTATGTCATTGAAAAAAGAAATTGAAGAAGATACAAATAAATAGAAGCATATACCATGCTCATGAGTAGGAATAATCAACATCATTAAAGTGGCCAAACTACCCAAAACAATCTGTAGATTCAGTGCAATTCCTATCAAAAAAACTAATGGTGTTTTTCGGAGAACTAGAACAAATAATCCTAAAACTAACAGGGACCCATAAAAGACCCTGAAGAGTCAGGGTAATCTTGAAAAAGAAGAAAACAATTGGAGATATTACACTACTTGTTATCAGACTATACTACAAGGCTACAGTAATCAAAACAGCATAGTACTTGCATAAAAATAAATATATTGATCAACGGAACAGAATAGAGGGCCCAGAAATAAATCCACACCAATATGCTCACTTAATATATGACAAAGGCGGCAAGAATATAGTGTTGTAAAGACAGTCTCTTCAATAAATGGTGCTGGGAAAATTGGATAGATACATGCAAAAAGAAAAAAAAGATAAAAAAACTGGACTATCTTCTTACACCATATGTTAGAATAAACACAAAAGGGAGTAAAGACTTAAATGTAAGACAAAAACCATAAACCGTCTAGAAGAAAACATAGGCAGTAATCGCTCTGATATTACTAACGGTAATTTCTTTTCAGATATATCTCCCCAGGCAAGAGAAACAAAAGAAAAAATAAACAAATGGGACTATATCAAACTAAAAAGTTTTGTACAGCAAAGTAAACCATCAACAAAACAAAGACGACCAACCGAATGGGAAAAGATATTCACTTATGATACATCTGATAAGAGGTTAATATCCAAAAACATATAAAGAACTCATACAACTAAACAACAACAACAACAACAAAACCCCACCAACAATCCAATTAAAAAAAGGGCAGAAGACCTGAATGAATATTTCTTCAAAGAGTAAATACAGATGGCCAATAGACATATGAAGAGATGACTAATCATCAGACAAATTAAAACACAATAAGATATCACCTCACACCTGTCAGAATGGCTATCATCAATAAACCAAAGAACAAGTGTTGACGAGGATGTGGAAAAAAGAGAACTCTCATACATTACTGGTGGGATTGCAAATTGGTACAATCGCTATGGAAAACAGTCTGGAGGTGTCTCAGAAAATTCAAAATAGATCTACCTTTTGACCCAGCAATTGCACTTCTGGGTATTTATCCAAAGAAAACCCAAACAATAATTTGTAAGGATCTATGTACCCCTATGTTCATGGCAGCACAATTTACAATAGCCAAGATATGGAAGCAACCTAAATGACCATCAACAGATGACTGGATAGAGAAGTTATGGTTCCTATATACAATGGAATATTACTCAGCCATTAAAAAAATGAAATCCTACCATTTGTAACAGCATGGATGTACCTAGAGGTTATTATGCTGAGTGAAATAAGTCAGACAGAGAAAGAAAAATACCATATGATTTTAATTATATGCGGAACCTAAGGAACAAAAAGAACAAACTAATCAAAAACAGACTCACAAATACAGAGGACAATCTGGTGATGGCCAGAGAGGAGAGGAGGTGGGGGGCTGGGAGAAAGAGGTGAAAGGTTAAAGAAGTTCAAATTAGTAGTTGATAGATGGCCAAGGTGATGGGGAGCACAGCACAGGGAATGCAGTGAGCATTAATGTAATGACTAGGTGGAGAGCCAGACGAGAGTAAGAGCAATAAGGGGATTATTTTATAAACTGTATAGATGTCTAACCAATGTACTGTATAGTTGAAACTAATAGTAAAATTATAAAGAAAAATAATGGCTCAGCCAAACAAAGACATACTATGTGGTCATTGATAATGTGATTTTAGCTTTTCTTCATGAAAGGCTTGCAATACCTCTGTTTTGCCTTTATTGGCAGTTAATGTCACATCATTTTCATCCACTTGTGAAATACTCTCCAGTTCTTCAGCCTGAAGTGTAATTGATCCTTCACTTAGTTGTGCCTTGGATTGTTCTTTTAAGTCTCCTGTAGAAAATACATAATATTCCATTTATCTATACATTATTTCACAGAAACAATCTGTTGGACAAGGATCACGCAATATTAATTGCCAAGGAAGAAATCTTTTTTAACCAAATATCAGTCATCTTTAAAATGTGTAGTCACTAGGACAAAGGACCATATCATTGTTAATTTGGCTTAACTCCGCAAAAATGGGACTTTTAAGAAGATTGGATTTTAGTTTATCTCCTGCAAATACTGACAAACTAGCTCAATATTTTCAACTTTAAACATTTCACAAATATACAATAAGCTGAATTTAAAAGCTACTTTACAATAATAGAAACTCAACTAATTATATATATAGCCTCTTTATCCCAACTCCCCTATTGGTATACAGGCTCTTTGAGATTGTATCTTATACAATTTTATATAATATGTAGTACTAAGCGTTGCTTCACTATTGTATCATTGTATGTTAACCAAAAAAGTTTGATTTTAAATATTTATCACAAATATTTATCATACTCACGACTATCCAAATCTCAAAATAAATCTCTAAGTCTACCTAAATAGTATATATAATAGTTATAATTCGTCAACTCAAATATTTAAATAGGACAAGGTTAACGGCCCATTTGAATAAATTATTTTCATTTACTTTGGTTTTTACAAACATATTTAGGTAGATTCTGTCTGACTTGTTTCCACTTCAGACTGAAAAGGCAATTTGGGGTTAGGTAAAAATCAAATCTGTAACTAATTCTGAAAAAATTCTAAGTGATTTGTTTATATGTTTTCACTCATAAAGAACAGAATCACACAATTACTTAATTTACAGGTTTTTTTTTTTTTTTTTTAAAAAGGGGTTACTAAACTCTTTTATGTAATCCATTACCTGAAAATAGATCATGGTTAGGATGAGCCATTTCTTTTCCCAAATTACTTCTTGATAAATCAGATTTTCTTATTAAAGCAACAGGTTCTTTCTTCTCTGGTGATCTAATAAAATAACCAAATGATGGCTACAAAATAAACATGTTAATTATTTCCTTAAGTTTCAACAGCTTCAAAAAATTCTATATTATTTTATGTTAATATTGGTAACCTAGCTAAATGATTTCAACAAAATAATTTTTTTCCATTGAAACAAATTACTAGAGATGAACTTTAAGTCCTAATAGAACCTTTTATTTCCTTATTGCTAAGTTATTTTTAATAATTGGACCTAAATACTGTCAAGTTAGTTACCATTATTAAGAAATTCAAATTTAAACCAATAAATGACACTCTGTTCTATCAGTAATTATTATTGAGCAGCTACTGTGTGTCAGGCACTGCTAATAAACATCAGTGACCTATCAGTCATAAAAACATAAAATTTCCTACCTTCTTGGAACTTACAGTATTAAGGGTATTTTATTTTATATTTTACACAATAAATACATCCTCGAAAATTTGTATTAAGATTAGGTATCCTCCTACTGGCTTGGATGAAAGTTTCAGAAAGGTTTATTATGTTCACGGAGCTTGCTAAAGGTTAGGGAACTCCCACTTGTCTTTCTAACAGAACTTTCACATGATAGACCTAAAATGTGAATTCATTAAATGCACTCATTTTTCAATTTATCTTCACTTGAGAATTTTTTTCCCTTGATCCAGCAACTTGAATGTAACTAACATTTCATAACTAATACCAAAATAGAAATTCTAAATGATAGATCTATTTTTCTATGATCCAGTGCTTTGTTCATCTGTTTAGTAAGGAATCTAGTTACTCTTCGACTTCTCTCATAATGGCAAAAATCCCCATAGGTACTGGCAGAAAAATCTGCCTCTTCATTTATTTTCATTTTTTAATTCAATGCATAGATGGGACCCACAGCTCAGTTTCAAATTTAAGCTCTATAAATCAACTGTGAGTTCTAACACCATAGCTATTATTTTAAATGATACTCTTAGTGAAATCGGTTTTAATAAACACTCCATCCACTAACCCTAACTCCCTATACAGAATATATCAACAATTCCTTTGACTACCTCCAAAGGAGATCTTCAGTTCTTAAATGTTTCTGTTTCGATACTATCATCCCAAATCCCAACCTTCATCACACCTCTTGCCATGTACTAAGCCTGTCTGCTTCTACTTCTCCTCTGTGGGTTCACTGATCTTTTCCACCCAGGCTCCTGACATATACAGTAGCATTCTGTCAACTTAGAGATGGGCCACAGCACTACAATAAAGTTGTTCCCTGCCTCCAAGCACTTCTTCCCAGTTAATTTGAGATGACCCAAGTCCTGCAAAAAACCATTCATGAGCTGGTCCTTGTCTAATTCTACCATTTAAACTATCCTACCCTCCCCCACTCACCCACATTAGCTCTATTTGCCTGCTTTCTGTAACTTCAATATGCCACTCCAGTTCCTACCTCCTACTTTCATATATATGGTCTCTGTTTATTGGCAACAGCCTTCTTCTCGATCTTTTGGAGGCTGCCTCCTTCTCTCTCATTATTTAGGTCTCTGTTCAATGCTATCTCCTCAAATGCGACCCTGACCAGCATAGCTAAAGCAGCACTGTGTCCTCATTCTTCACGAAAATTATCACTATTGCTTGCATTTTAAATTTCTTACATGTACCATATCTTATTAAACCAATAAGATGGTTTATATTTCAAAATATGTTTTGACACAACAGGTTAAAAAAATTAATCTTTAAATTCTTCCCACCAACCAATTACATAACAAAATCAGTTAACAGGTACTGAATAATTACTGCATGTTAAGATTAATGCTAAATGCTTTTTATGCACCATCCCACTTAATTCTTATAAAATCCTATAAAATAGCTTTCCATTTTAGAAGTCATGGAAGAGTAAGTCAATTGTTCCATGTCACGGAACTAGTTAAAAGGCAGAACTAGGACTGGAGTCAGGGTCTGACTTACTACTAAATCTAAGCTTTTTATCACTATTCTATTGTGTCCCTATTCTGTCTCTGCTTTAAAGATACTATGCTCTGGCTATGCCATCGTAATATTCAAAATATAAGGGCTGGTCAATTTAACCACTTCTAGCACATACCATACTTACTCTTTTCACATTGTAACTACCACCGAGGCAACCAAGAGCTTCAGATCTTTGAGCAAAGAACTCTCCTAAAGATAGACGTAAATAACTGGCATCATCTTTGTCCAGATCTGATGTGCTAAGTGACTTCCTCAACAAGTTGTAATTAATTGAAGTTCCCCAGGATGTATCCCCTAGTGCAACTGAAGTGTTCTGTGCATCTATATTTTCTTCCTAGGAAGAAAGTTATTGTTTCATTTTATTTCCCCAACAAGTCTTCTTTCTGTTCTTTTCATATACAAAAATAAATTTAACAAAGAAATTTTAAGCATTTTAACTTTTTTTAATTGGACAAATTCATGCTTAAGGAGCTCACACAGATAATAAAGTCCAGAAGAAGAGAAATTCATTTTTCATACTTGAGTTGTAATATGCATTGTTTTAATATATTGCTTAATCGAACACTAATTTTCATTAATATAAATCTTTACAAAGGAGTACATCTTCAATAAAAACAAATACATTACCTCATTTTAAAACATGGTTAAAAACTATGAAAATATCTTTAACAACTGTTAAGGTAATTTTAAGTGAATTAAACATTTTAATATGCCAGTTATTTTTCAATTAATTCAGAGTGTGAAGGAAAAAACAGAAATTATCTTAAATGTGAGAAACAAGATATAATTCTATACTAACTTTATATCTAGTCAGAAAGAAATGAAAAATTTGCCTACATTGAAATACATACAGAAAAATGTTTAAACTTTGGTTAATGCCAATAAAATACAAACCTGGATAAATTGGTGCTCTTTGTTAAATTCTTCTTCATCTTGTGCAATCAAATCCAATGCCTCAGCTTAAAAAAGAATAGATTTGTAAAATTATACTAATGCTAACTAAATACTAGCATATACATAAAACTAAAAGCTAGTGAGGACAATGAAATACTAAAGAAATAAAAATGTTTAAAGTCCGTGAAAGCTTCTATCACATGAGTGACATATCTGTATCAAGTACATAAGTCTGTGGTTCTCAAACTTTGGGTAATGAACACCTTACTGTGAATGATTTCATCAGTTACTAATGTGCCCTAACTTACTAAATAGGCTTTACAATGTAAGCTTTTTGTTTTTAAAGGATTCACATTCATTTCAGCTTTGAAGATTTGGCATATGTGAGTTAATAAGGTACTCTTGCCCATGAAAACAGGTGGGATTTCATCAGGAACCATCAGACTGACAAGCCATTCTACAAACTCATCATGAAGATGCCTGCTGGGGTGCCCAACCACCTGTTTGCCCAGGACAGTCCCAGTTTTTGAAAGTAAAAGTCTAACATCCCAGCAAACCCCACAGCCTAGGAAAACAGACACAAGTGGTCATCCAGTTATCTGTCCTCAAAGGTCCTATAAGCACCTCAGTTCACCTCAGGGAAATGAATGGGTCCAGATACCTTCACTCTCTAAGCCAAGGTCACAGACTAAAATGCCTCAGTGGCTAGTGGCCAATGAGCAAAGACAGCCAGGTATAACACTAAAGGGAGGGGTGAGACAGTGGCAAAATAAAAAGCGTATGATCTTGTTCAAGGCATTAAAATTAACAAGAATTTTAAACATATTGGCTAACTCAGAAAAGTCTGCAGCTAGACTCAAGATTGCCTGTCTGTTACCCACTCTGGGCCTTTATCTGGTACTTCAGGATAGTAGCAGAAAGTGGAAGAGTGAATAGCAACCCAGAAGGGACAGTCCACTTGTAGACCAAATACGAGAGCTATACCCTACTCTCATTAGTTCATCAAGGGCTAATGAGATCCAAACTGCCCTTTAGGAAACCCTCACAGTCCAAACATTAACATCTTGAGACAAAATGAGAATAGATACAGGAGCATATTTCCAGTCAGGAAAAGTAGAGCGCCAAAAAGTGAGTTCTGGATTGTTACTTGTAAGGATAGTGCTGGTTCTTTACTCTGGGAATACATCATTTCTTACATAAACACATTCTAACCTAGAAGTCTATGAGTAGACACAAAGAGAACCATGAAGCTCCCGAAATCACATGCAAAATATTATCTTCCACACAAAGTTTTCTATGAAGATTCTCTGTGGGGTCCCATAATTCAAAGTAAGTTATAAAACCACTGCCCTAAAATGTGAAAGTATCAACCAGCCATATCTAGCAGCCAAGAGAAGGGAAGTAGGAAATTAGCCTATAAGAAGGTAACCCAGAAAACCTAATTTATTTCAGGTGAGTTAAATATCACATTTTAAAATTTTTACATAACAGCTCCAAATGTTACAGTAAGTACTTTTCATCCTGTGAACTTTTAAGAGATTCTTCAGATAAAAATCTATAGGAACTTTGTATGTTCATCAGAAATGTCATAAATTATGAGAAAGCAGAACTTCATTTTTTATGAGCCTATGCACAATTAATTTGCTAAATCGAATAGTCTTTTCAAATGTCACCTGAATGTTTTAATTGTTAAATTTTCAAACGGCCCTTATGTACCACTCCCCTACTCCCCAGCCCCTGCCCAGTGTTTAAATTCTAGGCCATCGGCAGAACTAATGTAGTACCACAGATATATAGAACTTTCAGAGAGGGTAGAAATGGGGAAAAGGAGTAGTATCTAGTAAGTTTTCTGAATAAAGTTTAAGTAGGTTAAGTTTTCATTTACAATGATTTTGACACTATAAAAATTATGTTCTTGGTCCAATCTTATTCTGTATATCTCCTCTTTCATTTTCAAAATTCCCTTCCCACTTCCTATAAAAAGGCTCCCATTTCATTCCTGCTCCCCCAGCCCTAATGTCCCTTGATCTAGTTCTTCCTTTCCTTCCATCAAACTTAATAGTTTTCCATATTCATTTTCTCCATTTCCTTACCACCCATGCTATCATCCCATGAAGATGGCTTCACTAAAGTCCTCCATTACCTATTTATTTTTCCTTTAATAGTAATATGTCCATATAATATAAAATTCAGAAGGTATATGTATGTATATTATGCTTCAACAAAGACTTTTTAGAAGTTAACTAAATGACATAAAAGGAAATACAAAACTGAAAAGTCTCATGTAAGTCCATTCATGTAAGTCCATCTGAAGAATAAACTCCCAGGAGAACAACCTGGTTACAGGGTGTGTGCATTTGTAATTTTGCTAGATGCTGCAGGACTGCCATACCTAGAGGCTGTGTCTATAATGCACTAGAATATCTATTTCCCTCACACTCTTACCTAAATAGTTTTATTACCAAACTTTTAGATAACTGCTAATGAAATAACTGAAAAACAGAGCAGTTTTACTCTGCATTTCTTTCCGTAAGTAAGAATGAACCTTTTTTTCTGTATATTTAACAACTTTTTTTCTCCTATAAATTGTCTGTTTACATACTGTGCCCAATTCTATACTGAGTAGTTGGTCTTTTTGTTTATGAGGACCATTTACATATTAGGGCAATGGGTCCTTAATCTGTACTATAAACTGGAAATATTTTTTCTCGGTTTGAAGACTAATTTTTAAAATCTTTTTACCAAAGCGTAATATACTTACGAGAAGTGTATATAAGTATAAAACTCAATTAATTTTCACAATCTGAACAAATGTGTGTAGTCACATCAACACCCTAGATCAAGAAACAGAAGACTGCCAGCACTCAAAAGGCCCCTCGAGCTTCCTCCCTGTCCTTCCCATCACGACATGCCCATCCAAGGGTAACTGCTACCCTTGTTTCTTACTCCATAGAGCAGGGTATGTTTGAACTGTTGAAGAGCACAATTAGATAGTATGTATTCTCAGTAAGCCTTATTTCATTCAACATATTTGCAGAATTCACTCATGCAGCTACAAGTGGCTATCATTCTTATTACTACATAGCATTTGAATATATGAGTAAATACAATCGATCCCATTGTTAATAAGAATTTTGTGCCTATGGTCATGCTACCCTGAACAATCCCGATCCTGTCTGATCTCAGAAGCTAAGCAGGGTTGGGCCTGGTTAGTACTTGGATGGGAGACCACCTAGTAAGATCAGGTGCTGTAGGTGTAAAAAATAAGGGATTGTAAGCTGACAAGGTCCTTGGGGCTATTACATATAGTGCTGCTATAAACATTTTAGTATATGTCATTTGGTGAACATATATACCCCATAAAGTGGGTATATACTTGGTCAGAAAGGTTTACCTTAATAAATACTGTCAAACAGATTTCCAAAATGGTGGATCAATTTACACTTATACCAGCAACACATGATATCAGTATCTGCTGTCCAGTCTATACCCTTTTTGTCCTTTCTAAATTAAGATATCATTGGGCAAGTTCTAACTGTAACTTAACCTCTAATTTGACTCATATTTCAAACTACTGAATATCTCAACCTCAAACCACAATCATCCAAAATTCTACAATTGCTTCTGATTTTCCCCATCTCAGTTAATGGTACCAGCATTTTCCCAAATAACTCAGACCACAAACCTCAATCTTTCCTTTCTATCATCTCCTGAAATCCAGTCACTAAATCCTAACCATTGTAATTCCATATCTTTTGTGAGCTACTTTCTTTTCATTCCCACTGTGACATCTAGATTTCTCCATCATCCTAAGGAATCTTCCATTTAACTGATTATTGCTCCCAGGAGACATGCAAAACGAGTTGGACAAGCATGTCTTCAGTGGTTCTCTACTGCTTACTAAACAGGCCTCAACTCTTTGGCAGGGTAGTCAAAACTCTATCCATTCCCAGGCCCTACTGTACCTCTCCAACTTCATCTCTTCATCCCATACTGCTCTTCCCCACTTCCCACATCTTGCCATAAATGCCAACCACATTAAACTATTAACCATTTTCAAGACATGCCCATGCTTTCTCATCTCAATCTGTTTCAATGGGTTTTCTATACATTTGGAATTTCTCATGTTCCCAAATATTTACCTATTAAAACTCTACTTCAAAAGCCACTTATTTGAAATCCTTCTGCTTTCCACTCAGGCAAAAATTATTTATCCTCTAAACTCCAAAGCACTTGGTTTGTGTTTCTTATGATGCTACCTATTGTTTTGTATTCCTGTCTTATCCCTGTAGCTAATAGAAAATTTCTTAAGGGCTGAAAAAATGCCCTATTTATCTGTGCATTTCCATATCATTAGGCATTTACAAAGAGTTTAGTATAAGCTACAGAATAACTTCTTCCAGCATCTTTTTTTACTAAAAACAAACTGGCTTGACAGTCCACTGTATGCTTTCCTCATCCCAGGTTGAGAGGTGCTCAGAGACCAGAGGTTTCAGCAACACAGCAACATCTCCACAGACTAAGACAAAATGCCATGCATTCTACAGCCCTACTCCAGTTTTGCTTTCACTGTTAGAGATTCTGCTAATGAGCATACCTAAATGATGTTCCTAATGTGCTCATTCTTTGCGATTTAATTTATCTTTTTCATCACTTTTCTGCCATCATTTCATTTTTTAGCTTTTACTCCAAAATGAATTGGCTTTTGTAACTGCTCATTTATTAGAAATATTTCTTTTGTTCAAGACAGATTTTACAAAAAGAAAGCAAAGCCTAAGGGAAAATAAAGCCCACTTCTGCAATATAAAGGTTGAAGTAAGAGAGTGTTGGTCTGACCCACTATCCTTGCATGAGGAAAAGGCTCAGTTCACTCTGCAATGATTAACACGGACTAATTCAAGCCTTTGTTCTTATAAAAACAAGTGAAGAGCTAAGTGTTATATATTCTAGAAGGAATTTGATGTGGCCAAGCAATATATACAGAGTAATCTCAGAAGAACATCAGAAACAACGAAAATGGTACAATAAAGTAGTTTATACACTTACAACCAGATCTGAAATCTTCATTCATCTCATCAGTTAGAGACATATTTAAATCTTGTTCTTCATTAAAAGATGTATAAAAGGCAAGGTCAGTGACCCACCTACCTTCTTCATTTTGATAGACCACACTCTGTGGTAGATCAGTTTCTAAAAAATAAAATAAATGACATATGCAACAATTTTATTTAGTTGACTTATCTTAGTTATCAACAGTACTGAAATATGCCAAAAACTAGTTAAAAAAAATGAAAATCTATTTCCCAAAGAAAAGCATCTCTATGATGGTGGATAAGCCAACTTTAATTATAGTAAAAGTCTATAATGGAGAATGAGAGGGGGAAAAAAAAAAAGACTTAGAAAAGTATTTTTCCACCAGATCTGTGACTAAATATAGCATTTTAAAATTCATAAAGCACTTAAATATTTTACTATGAAAGATTAGGCAAATTTCACTTAGCAATAAATTTTATTTAAAATGTATGCCCCATTTATTGCTTTACTTTCATTAAAAAAAAAAAAAAAAAAAGCCCACTTACGGTCTTTACTCTTTTCAATGTCCTCATAACATTCACATGTTCGTCTTTCACTAGTTGGTGACTGAAGAGTATTAGTGGAATTAATTTCATCGTCACTAATGGATTTCAAAGATGCTATGTTTGTATTTTTTTGATTGGACACTTCAGGAGTCTCAATATCTAAACATCTATTCCTGGACAGAACTATTTCTGAATCTGATGCTAAATGCTTATTTTGATGAGGAGACATTGCCTCCAGCTTTAAAGGATCTGTCAAGTCAAAATCACTTTTATTGGCATTTGTGTCATGAAAATAATCAGGATTAAATTTCGCATGAGTAGCTCTGATAGTCTTCACCAGAACATCTTCTCTTGTACGTTCCTTTAAAAACCAATAAGAGAGCAACAGTAAGTTTTGTTTTTCATAATTCATTCCAAAATGTTATGGGAAAAAATTATGTAGTTGACATAAAATGCTCATTATATAAAAGAACAGACTATACAGTATATACTACATTCTCCCAGACTATGTAAGAATCAATGTTGAGCAATTTACAAAAACCAAAATTCATAATGTGGTCATGGCAAACATACATCAACAGATTTCAGGTCCCAACATCTTTATTACATTACAGGATGTTAGAAATGTCAACTTAACTTTTATAATTACCACTAAAAGTCTCTAAAAGATAGTAAGCTCATTACTGTGACCAGCCTCATAAAATTAATATGAATAGTAGCCCTTGAAAACACAGATATTTCAATATGAGCAAAAAAGCAAATATTCCAAATTTCTAGGAGGAGTCTAATGACAATTGCATCACACATAGTGAATTAAGTCAGTGCCTCAACCAAGCTCTCCAACATACTTTCCCAAATGCACTTTTTATTCGTTCCTAGAATAACTGCAGAAAATGGGCTCAAGTGCTTACAGTACTTTAAGTGCAAATAGAGCCTGTTAACAGCAGTCTTTTCTGTTATAAAATTTATGACAAAACAATTCTCATGGCCAAAGTTTTTAAAGTTAGAGTACTAAAAGGAGGTAGTTCTATATAACAGAAAAGATGCTGACTTTGAAATAAAGTCACTGGGTTATTTTGTTATATAAAAAATAAACTTACATCTCTACCTTTTATCAAAATAAATTCCAGATAGCTTAAAGATTTAGATGTAAAAGTACTAGGCGAAGATACAGATGGGTAGTTTTGTATTCTTCAGGAGAAAACATCTTCTAAGTGTTAACACTAAGTGTTAAACCATGCCTCCCAAAAAAGATATGCCTGAGTGTTAACCCCAGTTATCTGCAAATGGTCACCTTTTCCGGAAATGGTCTTTGCAGATGTAATTAAGGGTGTTGAGATGAAATCATTAAGAATTTAGGGTGGGCCTTAAACCCAATGAGCAGTATACAGCTGACCCTTGAACAACACAAGTTTGAACTGCACAGGTCCACTTATATGTGGATTTTTTTTTTTTCAAAAATATACCGTCGGCACTCCACAGCACTGGGTTTCATATCCGTAAATTCAACTAGCCACAGACCAAAACAGTATTTTTGACTTGTGGTTGTGAACTCGTAGATGCAAAGGGCCAACTATATAAACTGCTCTGCACCATTTTACACAAGGGACTTGAGCATCTGTGGATTTGGGTTCTATGTGCAGGCCCTGGAATCAATTGCTTGCAGATACCAATGAACATAGTGAAGTTTTGGGGGAGTCAAAAGTGATACAAGGATTTTCAATGCACAAGGGGTTGGCACCCTAACCCTTGCATTGCTCAAGGGTCAACTTTACTTATAAGAGAAAGGAGAGAACACTTCAGAGGGATAAAGAGACACGGAAGGAAAGATCATGTGAAGACAAAGGCAGACAATGGAGTACTGCTGCCGCAAGTTAAAGAACACCAGGTCAACACCCTGATTTCAGACTCTGGCCTCTAAAACTATGAGAGAATAAATTTGTTGTTTTAAGCTGGCAAAACTTTGGTGATTTGTTCTGGCAGCCCTGTAAAACGAATACAAACACTAAAGCCTAAAATGCACAAGGATCACCAGAGGGAAGACCATATGAAAACACAAGAAGATGGTCACTTATAAGCCAACGAAAGAAGCTTACGGAGAAACCAACCCTGTGAAATCTTCATCGTGGACTTCTCCAGAAAATTAATTTCTGTTTTTTGAGCCAAATACATAAATGCATAAAGATCAAAATACCACTTTAATATTAAAAGCTTATAAAAACAAGTTAAAATATGACTATCCCAATTTTAAAAAGACAAAGGGGACTAAAAAATATTATTGAAAACTAGGTAACTATTTTCATACATACTAACACAGAATAAAAAGAACTGTCCTCAGTAAAGTGACTTACACAATCTTGAATAAAGACTGCAATCAGAACCTTCAGCACGGCCCCGGTGGAGCAGAGAGGAACTCTGGGTGGAGTACATGTAACGCATTAACTTACTATTACCTAGGAAATGCTGCTAAGGATGTCTTCAACAAAGATATAGGTTTGGCATGGTCAAAACAGATCTGAGAACCAAGTCATGTAGTGGATTGGAATTTTATATTTCTGGTCATGCTTATACTGAGGGAAAACATCAGGCAACCTAGAGACCAAACACAAGGTCTGAAATTATGGACTTACCTTCCCCTCCAAAAATGGAACACAGACAATATTCCGGGAACAGAAGTCTCTTTGGAGAATAAGTTGGCTAAGGGTTTAAACTAACCTTGATACCGTATTTGATTGAACTCAGGAAAGAAGAGTGGGAAATTGAAGGACTCCTATAAACAGGACTGTTTCAGTTTTGGTAGTAATGTTGATATAGATTTTTCTGGACCAATCATCTATGGCTGGGCTATGTTAGCCTTTGAAGTAATGGCTTTGCTGGCTATAAGATGAGTTTTGACACAGCCAAATCCAAACTGTCACAGAATAATTACAAGGCTGCAGACTTCCAGCTGCATACTCATGTGAACAATGGTACTGGATTTGGAGGGTATACGTATCAAAAGATTAATGAGAATACTGAAACATCAACAAACCTTGTTTGGACAGCACGCAGTAACAACACCCATTTTGGTATCACTGCTAAATACAAACTGGCTTGCAAAACTTCTCTATCTGCTAAAATAAATAATGCCAGCCTGATTGGACTGGGTAATGCTCAGACAGGAGTAAAACTGACCCTATGAGCTTTAGTCGATGGGAAGAACTTCAATGCAGGTCACAAAGTTGGGTTAAAATCTGAACTAGAAGCTTAATGTGGTTTTGAATAAAACATCAGAATTGTCCCTGGAAGTGAAGAGACATGAACCCATTATGTTTTTGCCTTAAAATTCTTCTCTGAAATTTCAAAAGTGTAAACTTTTTATTCTTCCAAAGAATTGTAATCTTCCACATACTGAAGTCTAAAAGATCGTGAGTCCACCCTAAGGGAGGTGCTTAAAGGCATTCCTGAAAGCTGTCATATTTGTGCCACATTTCAGTTCTGCAGCACTATTTTAAATGTGTTCTTCAACTGCTCCTTCAGTTTGTACATCACGTCCTGCCATGTCCCACACCACTTTTTCATAACCTTTTAATATACTGGTATCTGTGTTGCAGTGGAATCTTTGGTTCTGTATCCGAGTAAAATAAAATAAATCCATCACATTTGAATATACTTTAAAAAGCAATCAGGTGATGACAGTCTAAGAAATCATCAAATTCTTTAACGAAGTGCATTTGAACCCTTTAAATGATTAAGTGAGGAGCCAATGGGATGAAACTACCACCTTTGGGATTATGACTGCATACCTCTAGGTCAGCAACCCACTTAAGTGGTACAACGTGCAGCAGCATGGGACCTTGGATAGTTGTTCCCTTTCCCCACACCCGATGCACCATTCATGATAAACTTAGTGCTAAACCATTTGTAGATGACCTACTTCTGGGTCAAGGTTTTCTATGTAGCAGAGTAGCTGCCTTGCTGTGATCTACTAAAAGAGAGCCCTAGACAGAAGGGTTTGTAACAAATATTAACAACAAAAAGAGGGATGCAGCTTCTCTGATAGTTTTTAAACCTAAACATGAAATAGGTCTTTGTTTACACTTTTAAAGTTTAACTCTCAGCAAAACTTAGAGTTAGAAAATATGAGAAGGAAAAAAATAAAGCAATCCAAAGGTCCCTTAGAAGGTAGAGTTTTTAGAGCAGGTAATGAAAGTACAGTTGACACTTGAACAAAACATGGACTGGGGAAGCTGAACTCTGTGCAGTAAAAAATTCCCATATAACTTCTGATACTGCCAGAACTAAGTCCCTTGGTATATGCAGGTGACCTTGGCCCTAGGACCCCTGTGGATAACAAACTCCACAGCTGCTTAACTCTCTTACATGAAATGGAATAGAGCAATGCATACAGTCGGCCCTCTGAATCCACGGATTCCCAACAGCAGATCGAAAATATTGTTTTCAACCTGAGATTTGATGAGTCCATGAATGCAAAACAGAGGGATACAGGGGGGCAACTGAATATTTTTTGGGGGGGTTGGAAACTGCATGTATGTGGACCCACATAGTTCAAACATCTGTTGTTCAGGGATCAACACATTCCCATCTTAAGAGAATCTAAGGGATATAATGTGGCAAAAAAGCACCCCAGTAATAATGTGCTGAAATCATATCAAATGACAGCTAAGAAGTATGTCTCATAATAACTTAGGGAAAACACAATCCTTCACAAAAATCTAAAAACTGATTTTAACATGTGCCATAATCATAGGTACCACTAAGAAAGAAAATATTAAACTGTGAAATATCAGTATTTTAAGAGACATGTTGATTTAAAAAGTGTTTAAATATGTATCTTAGAATCTATGAAAAATAACAGAACTTCAAAATACACAAAAAGGAAAACCCAAGGGAGATAAAAGCAAGATTGAATAGTGCAATAAAAATTTCAAAAATGCTGAAAACAATGTAAAATAAATATTAAATGAAGTATATACATAAAAATAAATCAAGAATATTAATAATTACACTAAGTGTTAAAGGACTGACTAGCTCATTAAAAAACAGACAACCAGAAACATGGCGTAATGAGAGATATCCCTAAATCTCTCCCTATGAAATAACAATAAACTGAACATCTAAAACTGAACAAAAAACATCCAAACTGCACACCAGCACGTCTGAGCGTAAGATCTGCGCATAAGAGCTACCAAAGGTCAGAACCCTGGGTGTCAAGTGGACCAGGAGAAAAAAAGAAGCTGCCTCTCGCTGAAGCAGGAGGTCCCTGCCGGAGGAGGGGGAGGGGAGAAGGTGCAGCGAGTTCCCTAAACAGCCGTGCCTGGGAGTGCAGAAGATGGCAGTGCCCACCCATGAGGGCAGAAAGCAGAGAAGTGGGGAAGGCAGAGAAAAAAGTTGATTGTTACCATCTGTGGGCACAAACACAAGGCTGTGCTTGCAGCCCCTACACCCAACCTGGTGGGCCTCTCCCCACCGTATCTTCTAAGACCAAACACAGTGGACACCAGGGGAATCTGGGCAAACACTACCGAAACTGTCACTAACACTGACAGGGATGAGACTGAGGAAAGCAAGTATGATTAAATATCAATAAGAAAAAAAAAGGGATGATTAAGATGTTATATAAAGCAGGGATCCAAGAGGCTTAGACGTCACCTACTGGAAACCAAAAGAAAAGCACCTTCTTTGAAGCAGACTAAAGAGAAACCTATATTTAATAAATCTTTCTGGAAAAAAAGCTGAACACATTTCCATTAACTCCCAGGTGAAAAAAATAGTCCATTAAACACCATGAACAACCAAGGTGACAAGGCATCTCAGAAAGAGGAAAATCTCCAGAAAATAAGCTTACAGACATAGACGTATATGACTTAAATGACAGAGAATTCAGGATGGTACTTCTGAAAAAACTCAGTGAGTTCCGAAATGAGTTATATCAACAATTTCAGGAATTGTAAAAACAGCTAGATGAGCACAGAAAAGAGATTGAAACCCTCAAAAAGAACCAAATAGAACTTCTGGAGCTAAAGAACCACTGGAAGAGCTGAAAAATGAAATAGCAAGATTGGGAAATAGAGTTGATCAAATGGAAGAAAGGATCAGTGATATCAAAGACAAAAATCTAGAAATAGATCAGAAGGAAGAAAGAAAATGAAGAATGAAAAATAATAAAAGAGAAATACAAGAAGTAGCTGATACCATCAGGAGAGGAAACATAAGAATAATGGGCATTATCAAACGCAAGGAAAAGGAGCAGGGATTAGAAAGCATTTTCAGACAAAGAGTAGACGAGGATTTCTAAGGAATGAGCTGGAGCTTGGTATTCAAGAAGTCAACAGAACACCAAATTATCTGAACTCAAAGAAGCCTTCACCAAGACACATTGTATTAAAATTATCAAAATTCATCAATAAAAATAGAAATCTCAGGGTAGCCAGGGAGACAAAACAGTAACTTATAAGGGAAAATCCATTAGATTATCATCGGACTTCTCAGCTCAGACCTTACAAGCTAGAAAGGAATGGAATCAATATTTAAACTATTAAATGAAATGAACAACCAACCTAGAATAATGAATCCAGCTAAACTCTCCTTTAGATATGAAGGAGAAATTAAGACCTTTCCAGACATATAAAAATTGAGGGAAATCTCCACTACAAGGCCTGTACTATACAGGAAATACTGAAAGGGGTCAGCTCATCCAAAACAAAATGAAAAAAAAAACAAAAAAACATAAATAGAAGTAAAGTGACTAAGAGGCAAATAAAAGCAGAGGACTGCAACCCTTACTAGGAACAGGGCATTATAAGCTTAAGTAATAATAAGTGGAATGTTATAACGAGATAGTAATGAACATTCAGCATACATAAGGACAAATTGAGACAACAATGACTGAAAAGGGGAGAATTCAAAGACCCAAATTTGCAAAGGGGAATGGAAATAAGGAACTCGCAGAAGAAAATGAAAGACTGTGTGTGTGTGTGTGTGTGTGTGTGTGTGTGTGTGTGTACACACTATCCTTTACATGTTCATAATGCAACCACACAGAAGATACAGAAGTTAAGTATATAACATAAAACAAGAAGAACCAGAGGCAAAACCCACAAAGCCAACCAAAATAAAGAAACACAAGGACAAGGAAGTAATGGAAACACTGAGCTACCAGAAAGCAGAAGATAAAATAGCTATAAGAAGACCTTATATTTCAATAATCACCCTAAATGGAAATGGACTGAATTCATGAATAAAAAGGCACAGAGTTGCAGAATGGATCAAAAAGCAAAACCCAAGCATATGCTGCCTCCAGGAGACACATCTCAGTTCCAAACACAAATACAGACTGAAAGTGAAAGGGTGGAAAATGATATTTCAAATGGCATTCAGAGAAAAGATGGAGTAGTTGTACTAATATCACATGAAATAGACTTCAAAATAAAAGAGGTAAAGAAAGATACTGGGGACACTTCAGAATGATAAAGGGAATGAGGCACCAAGAAGATGTAACACTTACTAATGTCTATGTTTCTAATCAGGGAGCCCCGAAATATGTAAAACAATTAGTAACAGAACTAAAGAGAGAAACAGACCAAAACGCTATCATAGTAGGGTACCTAAATACTCCACTGTCAGATATGGACACATCATCCAAACAGAAAAACAATAAGGAAATAACATCGTTAAATGACACATTAGACCAACTGGACATAATTGACATTTATAGAGACTTCCATCCCAAAACAGCTGCTTATACATTCTTCTCTAGTGCACATGGAATATTCTCAAGAATTGACCACACACTTGGACACAGAGATAGCCTCAACGAATAGAAGAGGGTCAAAATCATGCCAGCCATATTCTCTGATCATAATGCTTTGAAGCTGGAGATCAACTGTAAAAAGAAATCAGGAAGAACCACAAACACATGGAAATTAAACGACATGCTACTAAAGAATGACTGGGTCACAGAAGAAATAAAAAGAAATCAAGAGATACACAGAAACAAATGATAATGATAGTACAACATATCAAAACTTTTCAAACACGGCGAAAGTGGTCTTAAGAGGAAAGTTCATATCATTACAGGCCTACCTCCAAAAACAAGAACGAGCCCAAATAAACAACCTAACGCTTCATCTTAAAAAATTAGAAAAGGAAGAACAAATGAAGCCTAAAGTCAGAAGGAAAGAAATAATTAAAATTAGAGCAGAAATAAATGATACTGAAAACAAAAAAATGACGGAAAAAAATAAATGTAACAAAGAGCTGGTTCCTTGAGAAGGTGAATAAAATTGGCAAACCCCTGGCTAGACTCACTAAAGAAAAAAGAGAAAGACACAAATAAACAAAATCAGGGATGAAAGAGGGGAAATTATAACTGATATCACAGAAATACAAAGGATCATACAAGAATACTATGAAAAGTATATAACACCAAATATAATAACACAGAAGAAAGTGACCAGTACTTAGAAAAATACAACCTTCCTAGACTGAATCAAGGAGAACTGGAAAATCTAAACAGACCAATCAGCAGTATGAAAATAGAAATAATCATCAAAAAACCTACCAAAAATAGAAATAATCATCAAAAAACCTACCGAAAAGGAAAAGCCCAGGACCAGATGGCTTAAACCATAAATTTTACCAAACATTCAAAGAAGATTTAATACCTATTCTCCTCAAACTCTTCTTAAAACTCGAAGAGGAGGCAATACTTCCCAACTCATTTCATGAGTCTAATATTGCTCTGATACCAAAACCTGGTATGGATAACATACACACACAGAAAAACTATAGACCAGTATCTCTCATGACCACATGTGCAAAAATCCTAAATAAGATAACAGTGAACCATATACAGCAACATATTAAAAAGATTATACACCACGATCAAGTGGGCTTCATTCCAGAGGCACAGGGATGGTTCAACATAATGCTCATCGATTAATATGATATACCGCATAAACAAATTAAAAAATAAGAATCATGTGATCATTTCAATATGCAGAAGAAGTCTTCGACAAGATACAGCATTCGTTGATGATCAAAACACTTCACAAAATCAGTATAGAAGGAAAGTACTTTAACTTAATAAAGGCCACATATGACAAATCCTATGCCAACATTAGACTTCATAGTTAAAAAACTAAAAACCTTCCCTCTAAGATCAGGGACAAGGCAAGGCTGTCCACTGTTGCCACTGTTTTTCAATATAACATTGGAAGTCCTAGCAAGTGCAATCAGACAAGAGAAAGATATAAAAGGCATCCAAATAGGAAACAAAGAAGTCAAAATGTCACTATTTGCGGATGACATGATTCTCCATATAGAAAACCCTAAGGCTTCCACAAGAACACTACTAGAAACAATAGCAAATACAATAAAGTTTCTGGATGCAAAATCAATGTTCAAAAATCCATAGCATTTCTTTACTCTAACAATGAAGTGTCAGAAAAAGAAGTGGAAAAAATAATTTCATTTTCAATTGCAACAAAAAGAATAACTACCTAGGAATAAATTTAATGAAATATGTGAAGGACCTATATAATGAAAACTACAAGACCTTATTAAAAGAAATCGAAAAAGACACATAGAAATGGAAAGATATTCCGTGTCCTTGGATCGGAAGAATCAACATAGTTCAAATGACCACATTACCTAAAGCATTATACAGATTTAATGCGATCCCTATCAAAATCCCATCAGCATTTTTTATAGAACTAGAACAAAAAATCATCAGATTTTTATGGAAGCATAAAAGACCCTAGATTGCCAAAGCCATCCTGAGAAAAAAGAATGAGACTGGCGGCATCACTCTGCCCGACTTCAAATTATACTACAAAGCGACAATAATCAAAACGGCATTGTACTGGCAGCAAAACAGACACGGACCAGTAGAATAGAATCAAGAGTCCAGAAGTTAAGTCCATATTTATATGGACAAATAATTTTCGACAAAAAAGCCAAAAACATACAGTGCAGAAGCCATTTCAATTAATGGTGCTGGTAAAACTGGAAGACCACTTGCAAAAGAATGAAACTAGACTGTTGTCTATCACCACACACCAAAATTAACTCAACATGGATTAAGGACCTGAATATAAGACCTGACACAATAAAATGCATAGAAGAAAACAAACATAGGAACTAAACTCAAAGACCTTGGACTTAAAGAGGATTTTATGAATTTGACTTCAAAGGAAAGGAATTAAAAGCTAAAATAAACAAATGGGACTACATAAAACTAAAAAGTTTCTGCTCAGTAAAAGAAACCATCAACAAGGTAAAGAGACAACCACCCAAATGGGAAAATATATTTGCAAGCAACATCTGCGATAAGGGTCTAATATCCAAAATATACAAAGAACTCATACGACTCAATAACAACAAAAAAACAAACAATTCAATCAAAAAATGGGCAGAGGATATGAACAGACACTTCTCCCCAGAGGACATACAAATGGCCAAAAAATATATGAAAAGATGCTCAACACTGCTAGCTATTAGGGAAAAGCAAATGAAAACCACAATGAGATACCATCTCACACCTGTTAGAATAGCTATAATCAACAGGAAAAGTAATAAATGCTGGAGAGGATGTGGAGAAATAGAAATCCTCATACACTGCTGGTGGGACTGCAAATTGGTACTGCCACGAGGGAAAACAGTATGGAGGTTCCTCAAAAAACTAAGAATTGATCTACTATATGATCCAGCAATCCCACTACTGGGTATTTACCCCAAAGACATGAAAACTCATATCCAAAAAGATATTTGCACACTGATGTTCATAGCAGCATTATTCACAGTGGCCAGGACATGGAAGCAATCAAAATGTCCTTTGAGAGATTACTGGCTAAAGAAGCTGTGGTACATATATACAATGGAATATTACTCAGCCATAAGAAGAGATGAAATTCTGCCTTTTGTGATAACATGGATGGACCTCAAGATAGTCATACTAAGCAAAATAAGCCAGACATAAAAAGTTGAAAATCATATGATATCACTTATATGTGGGATATAAACCTAAAAGCAAAGTAACAGGACAAACAAGCAGAGACTTATGGACAAGGACTATAGACTAGTGGTTACCAGAGAGTAGGGGGAGCGGGAGGAGAGGAGAGGTAGATGGGGCAAAGGGGGTGAAATATAGTGGGCTGGGGGAGGGTGAAGTGGGTAAAGGGGATCAAATATACGGTAGCTGAAGGAAATTGGACTTTAGGTGGTAAACACACAGTAGAATATACAGATGTCAAATGATAATATACACCTGAAAATAATATAATTGTATTAACTAACGTTATCCCGATAAACTTAATGAAAAAATAAATATTTAAAAAATTAAAAATAAACAAAAGCAAACAGAACAAACTGAGACACGTGGACAGGGACAACAGGCTAGCAGTTACCAGAAGGTAAGGCAGGGGGAATGGGGAAGGTCAATAGGGTAAAAGGGGTCAAATATGTCATGACAGAAAGAAATCTAACGATGAGAGGTGAACACACAATGCAAATGTTAAATTGTTCAATGTCATGCTTTAATGTTAAATTGTACACCTCAAACTGACCGGATTTCATTAACCAATGTCACTATAAAAAAATAAATTTAAAAGATAAAATAAATACAAAAACTGAATAACAGACTACCAGATTACACTAGAAGAAAATAAAACCTACATGCTGTTTATAAAGAAATCCTCTAAATAAATGATAAAGAAATATTAAAAAGGAAAAAATGGAAAAGATAAAATTATATACAAAGTAAAGAAAAGACTAGGGTTTCAATATAGTGTCATACAAAGGGGAATTTAAGGTTAAAAGCACTAAACAAGATAAAAATAAAGATACTATTACCAAAAAATATAATCTTATAAATAAGGTTATAACAGCCATAATCTTGTATGCATTAACCATAGCAGAGAAGTACATAAAGAGAAAACTCCTGAAGGTGCAAAATTAATTTGCTAAAAATTCAACAAAAATTGTAGACTTCAATTTTTTCTAGAATACATCTAGTAGATAAAAGTGATCACAGAGAAATTTAATAGTGCAATAGCCTGAAGTAATAGCTATTTAAAACTAAACATTCCCTAGGAAAGCATCTAGCTTTCATTTTTCATATGTCCATGAAACATATATATTAATATGTTTTATCCAAAACATTCAGAAATTTTAGATTTTTCAGACTAAATTCTCATTATAATCCTATAAAGTTAGAAATAAAAAGTAAGGTAATGAAGAGTGAGGTCGGGGAAGATGGCAGAAAATAATGGGATTCTGTCTTTCTACCTAGGCAAGTGTATTGTACTCAGAAATCTTAAGTAACTATTTTGGAACTCTGGAGTCTATTTCAACACTTACAGTTACCACGGAAAACCTTTTCTCTAGTAAAGTACAGTAATGTGACAGGATAAAAAAAAGATATTCCATGCAAACAGTAACCAAAAGAGAGCTGGGGTGGCTATGATAGCATCAGATAAAATGGACTTTATATCGAAAAAAATTACAAGATACAAAAGAAGGACATTATACCTTAATAAAGAGTTCGATAATTATAAACACTTATGCACCTAAAAACAGACTCTCAAAACACATGAGATAAAAAGTAACAGAACTAAAAGGAGAAACAGTCAGTTCTACAATGCTAGTTGGAGAGTTCAATACTTCACATTCAATTACGGACAGAATAAGCAGTCAGAAGGAAATAAAGGACCTGAATGACAAAATTAGCCAATCAGACCTAAGAGACATAACAACAGAATATACATGTTTCTCGAGGGTACATGGGACTTTCTCAAGGACAGACCATATGATAAGCCAAAAAACAAGTCTCAATAATTATATAAAAAGATAGATATCATACAAAGTATCTTCCACAACCATAACAGTAGGAAGTTAGAAATCAGTAAGAAAAAAAGGAAAATCCATAAAAATGTACAAATAATACACTTTTAAACAACCAATGGGTCAGAGAAAAATTACAAAAGAAATTAGAAAATACTTAGATAAATGAAAACTGAAACACAACATACCAAAACCTACTGAACGCAGTGAAAGTACTGCTTCTCAGGGAATTTTACAGCTGTCAATGCCTATATTAAAAACAAGAAAGATCACAAATCAATAATCTAACTTTACGCTTTAAGAAATATAGAAGAGGAAACTAAACCCAGAGCTAGCAAAGGAAGGAAATAATAAAGATTGCATTGGAAATAAACAAAATAGAGAATAGAAAAATAAGAGAAAAATCGATGAAACCAAAAGTTGGTTCTTTCGAGATCAACAAAAGTGACAAAAATTAGCTAGCAAAGAGGAGATGCAAATAATTACAATCAGAGGACAAGTGGGGCCATTATAACAACCTTACAGAGATAAAAAGGATTATAAGACTACATACACAATTGTAGGCCAACAAATTAGATAACCTAGAAGAAAAGGACTAATTTCTTAAATACCCAAATCACCTAAACTAACTAAAAAGAAACAGAATCTCAACAGAACAAGTAAACATTAAATCAGTAATCAAACACCTCCCAACAAAGAAAACTCCTGGACCAGATGGCTTCACCAGTGAATTCTACCAAATGTTTAAAGAATTAACACTAACCTTTCTGAAAATCTTTTTTAAAAAATAGAAGAGGAAGGAACACTTCCCTAACACTGTTTAAGGTCACAATTACTGTTACCAAAGCCAGAAAAAAGATATCATGAGAAAATTACAAACCAATATTCCCTATGATATAGATGAAAAAAAATCCTTAAAATTTAGCAAATCAAATAGCAAAGGAATGTGATTTATGAATATGATTATTCACCAGAACCAAGTGAGAGGTAACCAAGAATGCAGAGGTGGTTCAACATAAGTTATCAATGGTGGCAGAAGGAAATTTAACTTTGGGTGGTGAACACACAATGCAATACACATATGATGTATTAACTGAAATGTACACTTGAAACCTACATGTTTTTATTAACCAATGTCACCCCCAATAAATTTAAAATAAATAAAATGATGTAGTACACATTAATAGAAAAGGGAAAAATATATATATATAATCATCTTAAATGATGCAAAAACTGCATCTGACAAAATCCAACACCCTTTCTTAATAAAAACTCTGAGAAAACTAGAACAGAGGAAAAATTCCCAAACCAGATAAAAGCATTTTTTTTCAAAACCCACACCTAACATCATACTAAACTAACCTCATGGTGAACCCAAGTGTCTCTGATGGATGAATGGATAAGCAAAACGAAATATTACTCAGCTAAAACGAAATTCTGAAACATGTATAACATGGATGAACTTTAAGGATATTATGCTAAGTGAAATAAGCCAATCACTAAAAGGCAAATACTGTAGGATTCCAACTATATGAGGTTACCCATCGTAGTCAAATTCATTAAGACAGAAAATAGAATGGCAGTTGCCAACACGCTGGGGGGAACAGAGAAATAGCAATTTATTTAATGGGTAGAGTTTCGGTTTTGCAAGAGTTCTGAAGAATGGTTGCACAATGGGAAGATTCTTACCACTACCGAACTGCATAATTAAAGGTGGTTAACATAGTAAATTCTTATACATATTTTACCACAATTAAAATTAATATATTTAAAACATGAAAAATAGACACAGAATAAAGCAAAAAAGCAAGCATTATTTTTAAAAAAGCAAGCATTATTTTAATAAATATCAGGAAAGTGGATATCAGTGGGAAAATTAATCCACATGCAAAGCTTACACCATTGTTCATAAAACTGTAATATTAATGCCAGAGCAGGGAAAAGCAATTTCTGACCACAGAAATAGGGCAGAGAGAACAATGATGGGTTCTAGGTAAGTGAAAAATGTTTAGGGAATAAGAGGTAATAAAAGACATAGTTAGAAGAAAACCAAAATGGGAAAATTGTGAAGGAGACAAAAATTTTATGATCCTAATTATATATAAAGAATTTATAGAAATATGAAATTTATACCTAAAATCCCCAATTTTTTCCCCCGTTTTTCCTCTTTTCAGGTAAGAAGACGTTTTCACACCAGAAGGCACCAGGGCTCCTGCAACTCCCACTATTTACATTACTTTGGTGGGGAAAAAACAATTTCTTATATACAGCAACATTACAACAAAAAGGTAATCTAGTAGCTTGCATTACTGAGTTTCTTAGATGCCATTCACTAAGAAAAATGGGCTGCAGACCTTGCCAAATCAAGGACACAATATTGTTACCCTCATAGTAACACAAACCACATGACCTTAAAATATGGGAAAAATAAGAAATTTCATAAAATAATGTAACATTTTTTATGACTGACCTACAGGTAGGGATTTTCCCCCATCCAAGCAATAAAGCTTTGATGAATGTGTTTACCCCACACTGTTCTGACCCTTGGCTGCCAGAGGCCAGTCCTCACAGTCCCTCCACACTTACTGCCTTCCTTCAACCATTGCTGAGGGCCTCAGGACTTCACCTTCAGAGAGCCTGGATGCTCCTACAGATCCTGGCTATTTTATGGATTACTTTTTTAGGAAAAGAACTAAAATGGATCATCAGAAATTATGTTTTTACTTACACAGAAAAATTTCCAAACTTTAGAAAACTTTTAGAATGTAACCTAGTCAAAGCCTGATGACTTCCTTCAATAGAGAATGATGAGCTTCAAAACCCAGGATGCCACCTTACTTTATAGTTATCTAAGTTTTTCTTTTATTTTCTGACTAAGTTCATGAAAGGAGATTATATTTGTATGGCCTACTACACTAAGCACCATATCTATTACTGCAAAGGTACTGATAATTCTTTTTGTTGAAATACCTGACTGACCAAGATGCCTAGCAATTTGTGAGTACTAAACAATATTAAAACTATTGTTTTTAATGAAAAATAGTTACTAACTTAAAAAAAGCTACTATAACAAAATTTAACGGTTCTTACCTCGAAATTAAATGGCTACAGATATACATTTATAAAATTTATAAAATTCATCAACTATCACATTTTGACAAAATCAAAAAGATTAATAGATGCCATCTTCCTTTTATTTCCTGATTTGCTACCTCTAATCAGCTGACGGCTAGATGTCTGTTAACTAAATACATTAGAATTATAACTATATTCTTAGGTATACATATGACCAACATCTGTCCTAGGAAGAAAATCCACTGACTGTGAACACCTGTTCTGGTTACCTGATGGGAGGGGCTTTTTGCTGTAATTTTAGGTTTACTGGCTCCTGTGATGAGTAACAATTCTTGAAGCTGCTAAACATACAACTTAAGGACAAGTAAAATATTTCTATATAGAATAAAGCAGTATATTGTAAAAAACAATCACTATAATAGCAATTCAGACAAATTAATGTACTCTAGAGTTACTGAAAAGTAACTAACGTCTTGACCTGTGACTGGAAAGACTATAATCTTAATTAGGAAAGGAGGGGAGAAAAAAAGTAGGAACAGGGATTTGTAGAATACATAAAATAATATTATACATGGGCTCAGATTATAAAGCATTTAAAGGATTACTTATTTTAAAGAGACACAGAATACACACACAGAAGAATAAAAAAATACACACACACACACACACCACTGTAACAAGATTAACCTGGTGTTGACAAATAACAGAATGATAAAAATACTGTAGACAGGACAAGAAATCAGACATGTATTAGTAAGTATCTTGAACAAGAATAAGTCTAAGTACAGTCCTGAGAATCTACTGACAGGATTTAGGTCTTCTGAGCTTCATCACCTTTAAAATAACAACCTCGTTATCACTCGCTACTTTATAATTCACTCAAAGGATTACTCTGAGGATAAAACTGTCTCTATATACAAGAACACACACTGCCTCTAAATTAAAAACCATCATATAATCCTAGGCATACACTGCTTTTTAAAAGGAGATAAGAGTCAGAGGATAAGCATAGGAATAATGGAGTGCCATTAAAAAATAGAAAAAAAAATGAAACAATTAAAAATGAACATGCTTGAGCAAGGTTAAAGCTGATCTGTTTTTTTATTTAAGGTGTCAACACTGAGCTGAAGAACTTTTCAAATGAATGATCTAAATGCAAGTCATTAAATATTTAAGAAAATGTATACAATTATATGTTAAATACAATCTTAGTGATATCAAAGATACGTATATACAAACACACAGGATTTTTTTTGTTTTCTACATTTTTCTCGAAGTCAACAATTGTTGCTTTGAAAACTGCCATCATACAAAAAACTATCTTAAAAACTATCTTTTTATAGAAAAGTTAAAGAAAATGCATATAAACTTACACTTCCGCAATGTAGAACAGTACCCTTCGAACTTTCTGCCCTTTCTTTCTCTTTTTTAATTTTCCAGGCACTAGAGGAAAATGGTAACGCACCATCTATATATCTTCTACTATCTCTAGTACCTACAGAATTACCTAAAATATAAGAAAAATGATAGAGCAATGTCAAAGTTTCAGTAATCTAATGTAATAACTGCTTCTTGCTATTCAAATTATTTTATGCAAACCTAATTATTCAGTATTCATGACAAATACACCAATTTGCATACAAGAGATAATAATCATCAGTACGAGGCAACAGTAAATACGACGAACTGCTACTATTCAGAGCACTCATTTCTAATTCTCAAATGTCTGATCAGAGCACAATCATTTGTAATATACAATCAAATACAGATAACAGTATTTCTAATAATATCAATGTACTCAGGTATTATTAAAAGCTGTTTTGAAACATTTTAGGCTTTTTCATGATTTGAGGGGATAGAAGGGTTAATACATGTTAAATTATAAAAATAATTTTAAAAAAATGCAAAATTAAATAGAATTTAAAAACAAAGGAATCATATTGCAATACATACTGGTCCCAGGTAGACAAACAACATGGTCTTCCTCAGACTCTCTGTGGATTGTTTCAGAATTTCCCAAAGAGTGTGGGCCATGGGAAATCAGACAGTTGTTATTTTCTGACTGAGATTTATAGTTTACATTATAGTTTTCATTTGCCTGTCAAAAGAATATCTTAGCTTTATTAATTTTTTTTAAGTTAAAAACAAACATTTTGAGAGGGAAAACATGGAGAGCAGAGAAAGTCTTCAGTACAGAAGGATGCCAAGTAGTTAATGCAGAAGGAACTTGACAAATCACCATTGTAACCACCAATGTGATCGTTATTTCTGGAAGGCCTCAGCAACGATACTAAACTTAGTTCATGAAAGGTTGCTGGAGAATCAGATGTTCACAGGACCTTGATGTATCATCCCACAGATGACTTACTGATAACAAAAGGGTAAAGAAAGGCACCTTGCAATGAGATATCTGGCTGACACCATGTTAACCAAGATAATCAAACACACCATCACCAATAATAGGACAAATAGACTTATATGTCTCCAGACATGATGCAACGAGAAGTACACAACATCACCTACATTTAATCTGTTCATGAGAAAAATGTTTAGACTGAATTCTTGACCAAATGTTTAATCTGGCAGGAGGAGGAAAACTGATCAGCTATATCTAGCTTATGGGTCATTTTACAAAACAGGCCTAGATTTTACAAAAGGTTTAATGACATAAAAAAAAACTACTCCAAACTGAAAGAATAAAGAGACATGACAACCAAATTCAAGTGTAATTCTTGATTAAATCATGAGCCAAGAACAATAAAAGGACATTTTGGAGACAATTGGGTAAATCTGAATATGGACTGCATATTAATATAAATTACTATGTCAAAGTTAGATAAAAGAAATGTGATTATGTAGGAAAATGTCCTTATTCACAGGAGATAAATACTTAAATATTAAGAGTAAAATGTCAAAATCCGCAATTCACTTTCAAATGACTCAGGAATGAAGTACTCACAGAGGGACAAAGAAAATGCAAAGATGGCAATATGCTGACAACTGGTTATTCTGGATGAAGGGTATACAGATGTTCACTATACTATTCTTTTAATTTTTCTGTAGGTAAGGGAAAGGGGAAGCAGGAAAGGTGTTTCCCATCATTTTATATCAGGGAAAAATAGAGTCCCAAGAAAGCCAAAAGCTTAAGTTTTATGTTACTATCCAATGAGACCAGTAATTTTTGTAATGTCAAATTTCTGAAAAACCGTAACAACTGGAACTTACCTGACCAAGATCACTTGTAGGTAACTTAAAATCTTTTTCTGGAGGTTCCTGTCCTTCTAGGTCTTCATATATCATTCCTGGAATTGCCAGTTGCTCAAAATAAGCCTCCAAATGATCATCATAAAACTCTTCATCATCAATATCATCATCTATTGGTAAATAGAAAAAATAATGGAACAGGCTTTAAAGCGGTGACTGAACTATAATCAAAGGTTGATAAAACATATGAGTCATGCAATTTTGTTTTAACATATGACATGAGAAAAATAATTCAGTGTATAAATCATTATGAGTATTCCAATACAAATTAAGTATTTGTATTGGAAATTAAAAGATTCTTTGATAGGACAGGACAAAAATAAATCCTGTCATACATGGTAAGTTAGGATATAAGAAACATGGCATCAAAGATAGTGGAAAAAATGGCAGATTATTCAGAACATGGAGTGGCAAATGGCTAACTTTCAAAAAAAGGGATAGATAAATCCACCATAAAAGTAAAAATAAATTCTAGCTGAATTAGTAGTGTAAAACGAAACTTCAAATATCTGATCTTGAGAAAGAAGAAACTAAGGAAAAATGATACAACAAAGTTGAACACTGATAATTATGATTAAAAAATATTCAACCTCCAAAATCAAAAAGTTACAAAAAATGAACAACACTAGCAGTGGTTTTTAATGTTTTGACACTCAGCCCAGCAGGGGCAAGCAAGATAAAACTAGAACTCTCAATCACTAGCAATGGTATTATAAGTTATCGTTGCCTTTTCAAGAGGATAATTTTGCTATCGATATTAAAACCTTTAAAAATGCTCATAACTTTTGACTTAGCTATTTTGCCTCTAAGAATCTAGCCTACTAAAACAAAGATCTATACAAATTCAAATCAATAATTCTTTATCCATAATTCCACCATTGAAAAATGTCTAAAACCTCTGGCAGCAAAACCTGTTCTAAATTTATTTATATTGATCCCACTCAGCCCAAGAGCATTGCCTTCAAAGCCATGGAAAATCTGCTACCTGGCTACTTTTCTGGGTTTGTTCCCCAATTCAGCCTCCTATAGGGGCTGTAAATATGCAACATAAAACCAAATCATGATCTATTTTCAAATCATGGTCTATACGCCACACAATACACTACCAATAAAGAACTCAGCTGAAACTGTTTGTTTCCTGAAATGCACTTCTCTTCCTTTATCTATGTTAAGGCCTAAGACAGGTCTTTTCAAGAAAGAAAACGAATTGTATCCTCTTTCAATAAAGCTGCACATATCTTCCTCATTCAGAATTTTTCACCCTCCTATGATTCCTGCACAATTTGTTCTGTTAAGATATACTTAATACAGCTGAAGGTTTAGCTATACATCTCTTTTCTCACTTAGCAGGTCTTTTAGGGAGCAGAGGCTAAATATTTCATTGTCCCCCCAATTTCTTAACATAGTGCTTTATTCTGAGTGGAACCTAGAGTGACTACTTTGTACCCTTACGATACTAAACTAAGGGATGAACATAATCATATTAGGATACATAGAAATAAGTTTTAAAAATTCTATCACTTAACAGAATTGGCCATTTGAGTGCTGGAAGGTAGGAGGTAAAGAAACAATAAGCTGGCGTATGAACTACTACAACCAAAAACAGGAAGTCGTGGAGTGGCAAGGTAAGGAAGGGCTAGGAAAACACAAGTTATTTACAGTACCAGAAGAATCTTCCAAGCTTGTCAGTGACATAAGTTTCTCATTTTCTAGTAAACTAGTATGGCTTAAGTCATTGTTTAAATTCTTGTCTTCAAAATGTTTTCCAGCATCAGGAACAAAAATCTATGAGAAACATAATGCATGTAAGAGAAGAACAATCACTGCTTTGCAGACCACAGCACAATGCTGCAGAAAGGACTGACAATGTGCTCCATGTGTGTAATTCACAATTTAGGCAATGAAGGGCTAGTTGTTTTACATGTGTCATTAACTTTCTTCCTCTCTTGATGTCACCTCCCTCCCCTGACCCACCCAATGAGACGTCCTTAAAATTTAAGGTCTCAGATTGTACACACACTTGAAAGTCCTAGCAATGTAGATGGTATACCAATACATAACTGAATTTGAGCAACACAAAGCTTGTGGTAGGAAATGAAGATAACAGCAAAGTTGAGCTTGGCACCTCCATCGGAACAATTGGTTTCTCTGCTCCTCAACCCAGAACCATATAACCCTAAGAACGCACAGCAGTCTGCTAAGGACACTTGGGCCCAGGACACATTTCCTTTTAAATGTTGATCTTATATCAAACAATATCATCTTAAGAATTAGACTGCAAAATGCACACTAATTTTTAAGATAAAAACATGAGCTCTCAATGCAATTACACACTT
Organism: Rousettus aegyptiacus; assembly: GCF_014176215.1. NCBI lineage: Eukaryota > Metazoa > Chordata > Mammalia > Chiroptera > Pteropodidae > Rousettus > Rousettus aegyptiacus. The sequence goes on from NW_023416287.1 coordinate 45,600,596, forward strand.
GTAGAGGGCAGTGCTAAGTTATTCTCATAAAGATCTAATGCATCAGAGTCTAATGTTGTGGAATATAAGCCCTGTGCATTAAAATTTTTCCTAATAAAAAGCTGGGGGAAAATCTGTATGACAAAGAATATGTAAAACACCTCTGCCTTTTTGGTCAGAAATGCTGAGAACTCCATTCATTCTGCCATGTTTGGTGCCTTATACATGGGCCAACTGGGCTAGAGATCCTGGAAAACATGTCTAGTCTGCTAAAGTGGTGTAGCTCTTACAGTTTAGATGCTGAGATCTGCCAAAACATACTTCTTTCACTGTTTTGACTACCAAGACAGTCAAAGCCAAATTAAAAGTCAAATGCAGTGGTAACTGGCTCTGGTCTAGGCTTTTTAATATTTATTTTCCTTCTGCTCTCATCCTCTTTTTCTCTAGTATCTCATGTTTCTATACTTGTTCTGTTACTTTCCAGTTTTATGGTCCCTCTCCTTTATAATCAATGATTTCTAATATTTTTCAGAAGTCAATTCTTCAATTGTCCTAAGAAAATAAATTACCTATCAAAGGGAAGAATTGTTCTCTCTCTTTAGAAACTACTTCTCTAAAGAGTTGAAGAAATCATGCTTTCAAACTCAATTTCAATTTGACCATATCTGAACTTCGTATAAAAAGCACCTCTCACACTTGAAAGTTATTAGTGGTTATACCCAAGAGGCAAGTTTATGGAGCAGGGGTCAACAAACATTTTCTGTAAAGGACCAGATAGTAAATATTTCAGGGTTTGCCAGCATAGCCTCTGTCACAACTTCTCGACTCAGCTGTTATAGCTCTATACACAACGTAGAAACAAATAAGCATGGCTGTGTTCCAATATAACTTTACAAAAGCAGGCAGCAGACTGGATTTGGACAATGAGCTATAGTTTGCCAACTCCTAGCATAGGGAAATAACTCTTAAATGCTTTTGTAACCATTTTATAAAAATAATCTTATAAGTTCTTATGAAAGTAAAACAAAAATCGCATCTCCTTTTTATAAGTTTGAAAAGTATTTAGTTTATATGTTTTAAACAAGTCTTATAAATATGAGATTATAGGCCTAAAATACCAGTTCACTGTTTATGCTACACAAACTGTTTATCTGCTCAGCATCCGTTCCTCTGAAGAGCCCATATCTTTTTATTTCATGTAGTCCTGGTGGTGGTGTCAGTCATATTCCTCTATCTGTACGTGTACTGACACAGATGCACATATACACACATACACACACACAAAGTAAACATAAGATGCAACTCATAAATCAGTGTTTTATCCCAACTCATCCCTTGGCTCAGTGATTTGCATAGCAGAGGACATATGACCCAAGTGAGCTCATTAAACTTACTCTCCCTTTTTTTTCAACTTACCCCAAGAAAACTATGCTCTTCTTTTTTGGTCACAAATGTTAACGAGTATAGGCTTGGGTTGCTTACAAATGAAAATAGCTTCTCTATCATTCAACAAATTACTGAATATGTGCCAACTATGTGCCACTAAATGAAACAAAGAGAAACCCTTACCTTGACAGAGCCAACATTCTAGAGGCAGCCAGCACAGAGAGCAACAAAGCAGAGGGGGGCGCCAGTTCTTCTTGACAGAAGCGGCCCGGGAACAGACAGCCCCTGGACCAGCATTGCTCTCAACTTCCTACTTACTTGAACCAGTGTATCTTATTTTTACTATTTATAAGTAGAAGATGTCTAGTAAATATCGGTACTACTTAGCACCTCACTTACATATGTGAACTAGGAAATCTCACTCTAATAACTCTAAATATTGATAACAAATATATCAAAGATTACCTTATTCTCATTATTCATCCATGATTGTAAATAAAAATCAACAGGTGAGTCTGTTTAAGAAAACAAAAACAAAAACTGAGACCAAGTTATTTTATCTAAATACTCAATAATATCTAAAAATAGCAAATCAATGAACTAAAACCTTTTCCCTTTGAACAGAACACACCACTTTTAAATGATGCTCTGGAACTCATCAGTGGTCAGTTAAATTTAAAAACTGTTGGAGTGGGTAAGCATAAAAAATGACACACATGCCAGAAACACTTGAATATGAATACAATCAAAACTTTAAAGCTAGCTTCTGCTTGACAGAGGATATTGAGAAGAGAGAAACAAGAAAAATAATACCATGAGTAAACAAACAGACAAATCCAAACAGTAGGACGATCACAGGGTGACTGACCTGGCCTATCTCAATAAGGCACTGACTTAAGAGATACAATAAATGTGTCAGAACATAACCTTTCTTAGACCCAAAATCAAGCAAACCAGCTGAGATAAGTAGTAACTTAATATGGACTAGACTACTACTATTAGCGGTCTTAATAGCACTTAGTAGTTATGTAAGAAAATGTCCATATTTTCAGAGATGCATACTGAAATATGCAGGAACAAAATGATGCCTGGAATTTTTAAAAAACATAAAAATTTATTAAAAATGAGAAGAGATGGAGCAACTATGACAAAATCTTATACTAACTGAAACTGTGGGATAGGCGTATATGGGGAGTTTTTTTTTTAACTCACACAAAATTTATATATCATTAAATCACCCTCTTAAAGTGTAAAAGTCTGTGGCTTTTAATATAGTCACAAGATTCTGCAACCTTATTCACTTTCTAGTTCCAAAATATTGTCATTACTTCAGAAAAGAACATTGTACCCATTAGCAGTCACTCCCTATTCTCCCCTCCCCCCAAAGCCCTATCAACCACTAATCTACATTCTGCTTCTATTCTTTTGCCTATTAAGTATCTATACATTTACCTATGGATAAACAGAATCATACAGCATGTGGCCTTTTTTGTGTCTGTCTCCTTTCGCTTAACATGTTTTCAAGGTTCATCCATATCAAAGCATATCAATACTTCATCCCTTTTTATGGCTGAATACTACTCCGTTATATGGACATACATTACATTTGTTTATACATTTACCAGTTGACAGAGATTTAAGTTGTTTCCACTTTTTAGCTATTCTGACTAATGCTGCCCTGAACATTCATGTGCAAGTTTTTTTATGGACATATGTTTTCATTTCTCTTAAGTATACACTTATAACTGGAATTGCTGAATCACATGGTAATGCTATGTTCAACATTTGAAAGAACTATCAAACTATTTTCACAGTTGTACCATTTCATTAACCCACCAGCAATAGATGAGGATTTCAATTTCTCCATATCCTCGCCAATACTTGCTATTTTCTATCTTTTTGCTTATAGCTATTCTAGTACGTGTGAAGTAGTATCTCTCGGTTGATTTGCATTTCCCTGAGGACTAAAGATGTTGAGCATCTTTTCATGTGTTTACTGGCCATTTGTACAACTTCTTTAGAGAAATGTTTATTAAAATCCTTTGCCCATTTACATGTAGTAAAGGGTTATCTTTTTTGTTATTGAGTTGTAGGATTTTACATACTCTTAATGCTAGTATCATATACAAGATTTTCAAATATTTTCTCCCATCTTTTGGTTGCCTTTTTGCTATCGTGACAGTGTCTTTTGAAGCACAAAAGTTTTCAATCTTCGTGGAGTCCAATTTCTTTCATTCTCTTATTGCTTGTGAGTGTAGGGAGTTAATGCTATTCCACATTCATACATATTTTTTTCATCAAGAGAAATACAAACATCCCTTAAATTTTTTAACTTAAACATATAAATGTGCATTAATTCATCAATCTTATAATATGGACTCAAGTATGGCCTTTTGAGTATTGAACCACAGTATGGAGTTCCATGTTATCTTTGCTACATAAGCTTATATTATACAGTTTTCAATTTCTAGTCTTGATTTCTTTGGAGAATATAAAGTATTTAAAGCAATCTGACAGAAGTTTGTAAATTTATTATTTTAAAAATTTCCCCTCATTTTTGTAGTTTCTTCCCCACATCTAATTTGATAGCAATTTTTCATACTACTCGAAAGTGTTCGACTTGATTTTCTTAGGAAAAATAATTTAAGAATTTATAATTCTTATAAAAAGAAATTTAGGAACAAAAATGACTTAATAAGAATATAAATTAACTGGTAGAGAGAAATGTGAAAGGTATATTAGAAATAGTTTCCTCATCTTGAACATACAGTGTGCTGTGGAAAAATTTCGGCTTAATCTGGAAAGAAAATTAAGAGACTTATAAAGAGACATTTTCCTATAAAGGTATTATAAACATGATATTAATAGCTCAATGCCAAACCTAAGCATTTTCAGTTGACAGTATCACAGCTTAAGATCAATACCAGTCCAAAGACAGAGAAATGAGAAAGGAAATTAAAATATATACATTAAGAAATAATTTCTTATACTTCAGTACCTTGCACATGTTGTTCCAGTGGTAAAATCCTAACACAAGGATCTTGGCTCTGAATGGATTCTACAGTTGTAGCTTCCTTCTCTTCTGTTTTTGCTAGATTCCTGGGAAAAGCTGATTCTCTGAGGACGGCATCTGACAAATGTTGGCTTTCTATATGGATCTTTTTCCTAGAGACAGATCTTTTTTCATTAGGAAACAGAATGATGATGGAATGTTAATTACATAGGGTAAATCTCTAAAATATCCATTAATCGGTTATGTATTTTATCTCTCAAAAAGAAAAAAGTGGATACAGTGAAAAGAAATATTTCTGGTAATAGCCAGAAATTACAACTGGTAACATCCTAAGGACTGCACAATTATTTTGGATCCAGTGATGGACAGTCCACCAAAATCAAATACATTATCATACTGCTACTGTGCCTCTCAACTGATGGTTTTTTCCCCCAAATGACTATCTCTGAATCTACCACTTCTAGAGAAAAAGTCAGTTTTCCAAATAGGATAGACTTAAAGGATACTTGTATATTTGCCACACAGCTAATTGTCTGAATTGCTAGATGCTATAAAAGTTTTCCTGTTAGCCCTTGCTACTGTTCTTGTCCCTATCTTTCTATCTACCTCTGTTGTTATATATGGATGAAAATGTTTTTCCTTAAAAGCAATTTTCCTCCCAAACTACTTGATCTATTGCAAGTCACTGAGCCATTTCACCAGCAAGAGGCGTAGGCGATTGAACTGCAGGAAAAAAAGACTCTGAATGCAAATTTATCATTTGACAAACTGACACCTAGAGCCAAGCTCAGATATAGACAGTATGGATGAAAAGAAATTAGCCTTTCCATAACTTACAAATTCTAACCCTTTGTGCCTAAGGCTACTCCCAAAAACTAATTTACTTTCCAGCTTCTCCGGCTCTTTACTGGGGATGTAATACATAAAAAGCCATTAACTTAATCCAAAGGTGCATTCACAGGTAAGTATACAAAAGTTTACACCAAATAGAAGCTGAGTAAAAGAGAGGATAGGAGTAGGTGGAAAGGCTATAAATGGATACAAAGTCATGTGGTAGAGAAGAAAAAAGAAAAAGGGGAGGAGGGGCAAGATGGTGACATGAAATAAAGAACAAGTCAGGACATTCAGGTTCATTTTCAAATTTTAAAGCTCTCACCTAAAAAAAGCATATAAAGTGATCATTAGAACTTCAAGATAACAGACAGTTAAGGGCACTCTAAAATAACCATCGCCACCCAAAATCTACTTCCTCAAACCTATAGGTATCCCTTTTTATTAGGCCATCAGTATTTCTCAAATTAAGTCACAGGCTTCAAGTAAAAATATCAAAGCAACTTCCAGGAGTCCATTTAAATACCAGTAGGCCACCTATAAAAGTAAAGCAATCTGGATAGGAGCCACCAGTCCTAGCACAAGCTTACCGCAGACTCTAGAATCTGAAAAGCAGATAGGTGAAGCAGGAGAAAAGAAAGATGGTCCAGAATGAGAACACAAGGGCCCAGAAGCAAATCTGCCCAGAAGAACCATGGTAACGTTTCCTGACAGTAGTTGAAAGAAAGGCAGGAGACTAGAGCAGGACAAAGGGGCTGACTGAGAGTCTGTCAACCATGCCAGGCAGTACTCCACTCCTGCTCCCCAACCCATAAAAACTAAACAGCAGTGTCAACATGTCACTAAACACCTGGGAATAAGGCTCTTCTCCAGATGAGTCATAGGAAATATCCATGCAGAATGAAGCTATGGTTGTAACAGCAGCCCAGAATAAAGCATGAATTTAAGACATACTCCCCCACCCCAGCCTGCTCACCATAAAGTGAAGCTCACTAGGAGCACTGCCCCACTCACAAAGAAGTCTAATGGAAATGAGACCTAAACACCCAACAGCTGAGGACGTCCACACTAGCAACCTAGAAGTAGCCACAAATCAGACAGTGTGAAAAAGAACAGCTAAAGAGATAAAAAGATGAACAAACTACAACCCAGAGACAAGGAATAATTAATAGAAGTTTTAAAAAATCTCAATTAGAGCACTCAGAAACATTCAAGTGGCTATTTCATACATCCACGAAAAGGAGCCATTATAAAAACCAAAAGACCAGAAAAAAGAGCTCTCAAAATTATGATTGTCAAATAATTTAACATAAAGATGAAAAAAAATTAGGAACTTATTTTTTTTTGCACTGAAAAAGAAAAAATAAGAATAAACAATGAAAACAGATCAACCCAAGCAGTCCAAAATAGTAGCTCCAGAAAAAGGAAGAAAAACAGAAAAATGCCAAAACAATAATTATCTAGAACTAAAGCACAGAAATCTCTGGGTTGATGACAATTAGAATTTAGTGAATGGAAGGAGAGGAAATCCCATCCACCAGGCGCTCTGGGAGGATTGTAAGTTTCCAGAGGGGAAAAAAAGAGTTCAAATACAAAGAATCAAGTACCAAATCGACATCCAAGTTTCTCACACAAAGAAGCAATCCCTTCAAAATTCTGCGAAAATTATTTCATCTTTAAATTCTATACTCATCTAAAATATTACTTCCAAAGTTAGAATAAGGACATTTAAAACACATAAATTCTGTCCTCTCCCAGAAAGGGTAATGAAAGCCATCCCTAACAAGGGGACTAAGCGCATGACTCTACAGGCTGTGGACCCTCCATCACAGTAGTCACAGGAAGCCCTTGCACTCAGACTAAACCCAGGTCTTCAGATTACTCAACAGAGGTAAGGGCTAGCCCCAAAACACTCCGCCCCACCACCCCAACAGAAGTCAAGAGTGAAGCCAGCAGGTTTCCTATCGTCTGTTAACATGGGTCAACAAGACCACTTCCGCATACCTCTGCACTTCTATCAGAGCGTCAAGACGTTACTTCCAATATTTCCCTCCCCTCTCCCCACATCTACTATCTTATCACCAACATCAGTTCACGGAGACTAACTTCATGATGTTCTCTGTCCCTGTTTTATTCAGTCCCTAGAAGTTCAGGACTCCTTACTGCTAACATCCTAAGCTCCATAAGACTGCACATCCCCTCTCTTTCCTTCCCAACAAACCAACCCTTCCACGGTACCTCACAGTGCAGAATCAGTAAAATCTTGCTATTCCTGCACCCCTTTTCTAACATTCTTTTCACCTCATTGTTTTAATGAAAGCCTGGATGTCCTGTAAGGACTTTACTCTCTTTAAGCTTTGTCAAATGGGGATAGGACTGTTGTCTCTCCCACAACATTAGTATCACTGGGCGATAAAATACATATTACTTCCAGGTCACTCTCCCTAAATCCTCCCAAACTGGAACCACCTACTAAACCCTGTCATCCACCCTAGTACCACAACTCTATAATCTTTTGACCCCCTCAAGCCTCCAATCCATTCCCACTACTACATTTCGCTCTCCCTCATCCTTTTGATATTCTTTCCTCTTTCTTAACCTAAATCCCATGACCAGTTATCATACACCTCAACTCCCTTGTCCCTCACCGTGTTCATCAAAATATAATCCCAGTTAATTCCAAGTCTCCATTTATACCTTGCCAGCACACCTACAGCTGCATGTGGTTGGAGAAAACATTACAATCGAACTGAGCAGTCTCACACTCAATTCATGACCATAACCCTCAAGTGTCTGACAATCCCACTGTTCCCCTTGTCCATTTACTTTCCGACATTCCCATAGGATTATTTACATCTCTTTTCAAATCATCAATTCCTCCTTCTCCCCTCTCACCAAGCTGATAGCCAGGTTTTCCTCCCATTTCACTGAGAAACCTGACGCACTGAGAAGACAACTTCCACAGACTCTTACCATGATATGTACCCACATTTTCTGCCTCCTCATCTGTTAATACAGAGAAACTCTCTATGGTCCAATCCCTCTATAAAGTCATTCCCTACAATGGACACAGATCCTAACCTCTTATTTACACAAAGATATTGCAACAGTAAGTCTCTTCTACATAATCAAATTTTCCCTTCAAGATCATTCTCATTACCATCTAAGCATGCAGTAACTCATCCCATTACAAAAAGAGAAACCTGTCTTGACCCACCACCCCTACCAGCTATCACAGTCCTGTTTCTCTGCTCCCTTTTGCAGCAGAACTCAAGGTGTCTGCTCTCACTGACTCCAATACCACTCTCTATTCTCTTAAATTCACTCTCTTGGGCCACTATGCCTCCCCGCACTTCCACCAAAACTACCTGTCAGGGTTACCAATGGTGATTTCTTAGACCTCATTTATTTGACACAACTAAATCACTCTCTTTTATAAATGTTCTTCACATGACTTCCGAGACAGTTTTTCTACTTCTGAAGACTAATTCTTAGTCACTAGGTCTCTTCCTTCTCTCCCCAACTTTTAATATTACAGAACCTAAACATCAAGCCTTAATGCTTTTCTCTTCTCCAACTATCTCACTCACTTGATAATCAAACTTCCTAAGTGATCTTCCTGCTTTTAGTCTTCCTCCCAACAGTCTATTCTCAGCGAAGTAGCCAGAGTGAGACTTTTAAAACACAACTCACATGGAACCCAATGGTTTCCCATTTCAAAGTGAAAGTCTTTGCTTGCCACTGCAGCCTCTTTCCTGCCCTTTGAATATACTGGGTGTGTTCCTACCTTAATGCATTTACGCTGGCTGCACTCTCCACCTGAAATCCTCTTCCTCCTAATGTCAACGTGCCCTCCTTTAATGCCCTCCTTCAAGCCTTTATTCTCATCTTAAACCTCCTCAATGAGACTCGCTCACAATGACCATTCCCTTCAGCCTCCCTAATAATCGTACTTACCATGTTCTCTTTTTCTAGCACTTTTCCCTTCTAATATGCAATAAAATTGGTATAATTTAATTTTTATTTTGTTTTGTTTAATGTCTGTTTTTTCTACTGCTATATTCTAGAAAAACCTGGCACATAATAGGCAATCAAATATACACACTGAATGAATGAATATACAAAGAGTTAACTAACATTTTTGACATAAAGTGCTTATATCTAAACATTATCGAGAGCCAATTCACAACAGAAATAAAAAATAATGAAGAAACATTAAAGAATGTTCAATCCATAAATACTCAATTATGAATTCAAACAGAACACTTAAGACTGCCTGTATTTCCACCATTTAGATAATCAAATAACTACCATGTACACTGTGGTTTACAGACTTCCAGACTTGTATATGCATTTATGCATGTGTATAAATTTTTTTACTTCTATAATCAAAGATTAAAAACTAATATCAGCAAATGCTGGGGAGAGCTCAAGAGAAGGAGGCATTCTCAGGTATATTTTCTAGTGAAAGTGTAAACTGATACAAATCATCTAAAAAGCAAGGTGGTAACTTTTCTTAAAAGTAATTTTTAATTTTTCAAATACAGCTAACATAAAGTATTTTATGTTTCAGGAGTAGGACATGGTGATTACACATTTGTATAACTTACAGTGATCACCCTAATAAACTCAGTACCCAAATGATACTCTACGTAGCTATTATAATACTACTGATTATATTCCCCATGCTATACCCTACATCTCCATGATTATTTTGTAACTACCAATTTATACCTCTTTATACCCCTCCCCTCATTCACTCATCCCACTCCCAATCTGGTAACCATGAAAATGCTCTCTGTATCTATGAGCCTGTTTGTTTTGTCTGCTCATTTATCCTGTTCTCTAGATTCCAAATATAAGTGAAATTACATGACATTTGTATATCTGTCTTACTCTCTTCAGCACAATACCCTCCAGCAGGTCCACTCATATTGTTGCAAATGGCAAGATTTAGTTCTTTTATATTGCTGAGTAATATTCCATTGGTTGTATGTACCACCTTATTTTTATCTGTTCATCCACTGATGAGACAACCAGGTTGCTTCCATATCTTGGTGATAAATAGCGTTGCAATGAACATATGGATTTACACGTCCCTTCAAAGGAGTATTTTGTTTTTATTCAGATAAATACCCAGAACTAAGATTATTAAGTCCCTTTTTATCTCATTTTAAAGTATGTCTGATATGAGTATTGCTACCCAGTTTTTTGTTTTTTTCCACTTCTATTTTCATGAGATATCTCTTTCCATCCCTTTACTTTCAGCCTGTCTCTTTCAATCTGAAGTCTCTTATAGGCAACATATATAAGCATTTTTTTCTTATCAAGATGCTTTATGTCTTTTGATTGTAGCATTTAACCCATTTACACTTAAAGTAAATGTATAGTTCCTGCCATTATTCATATTTTTGATTTTTTTCTTCTTTTTAAAGAAGTCTCTAACATTTCTTGCAATACTGGTTTGGTGGTGATGAACTAATCCTTTAGCTTTTTCTTGTCTGGGAAGTTCTTTATCTGTCCTTTGATTCTAAATGATAGCTTTGCTGGGTAATCTTGGTTGTTGGTCCTTGTTTTTTTCCCCTCAGTTAGAAACATTTTATTTAAATGTGCCAAATAAAAAGCCACATTTTCAGACCATAGGATGGTTTTTTTAGTATATGTGCTGCCAAAGCGAGCACCACAGGATATTAATACAACTTATATTATCTTACACTATGAATTTATAGAATAATAATCCAGATTCATTTGATTAGATGGTTGAAATACCGTTCCTAGGTTAGTTCACAAACATCACAAATCCCTTATAATAATGTTGAAAAAAATCTTCCCCTAGAAGGTGAACTTGAGAACTTCGGTCTACTCTTTCAGGACTTGCATTTCTTCACAGACTTCCTGATGAGGAACTACTGCTCTTGGTCACTAAAGAGACTTGGATCTTGATCTTGACTTCAACCAGGATTGGAAACACCTCCATATTTTTTATAAAACCAGACCTAGACATCTGAATGAAGCTGACTGTATGAGAGACAAAGATCTTAATCATCAAGAAAATGCTGATCCTAACCTCCTTCCCCTGCTCCTACTTCATAAGTGAGAGTATTGCCTAAATCTAAATCTCGATTACGATCTAGAAAGTGAGTTGCTTCTTCGCTGGCTATAGCAGTGACAATCATAAGCATAATGTCTCTTTTCACCATACTTATAGCATTTATCATTGGGATTAAAGGGATGTCAGGCAGAGGTCTATCGAAATAAGAACTCCAAAGCTTGCCTGTTGATAGTTCAACCCTTGCCTAGGAGCCACAAATCACTTTGCCATCCAGGCCTTGCACTGCATCTTCTACATTTCTAGGGTCTTCAAATTTTGCAAAGGCAAAACCTGGAGGATTTCTTGCAATCCACACAGTTCTAGGAGACCATAATAACTGATAGGCCCTTCTAACTCTGCTTTGCCAGCACCAGTTCCCAAGTTATCAAGATAAGCCATGGCTTCTCTGCTGTACTGCCCGTACCAAGACATTGATGTGCTAACAGCAACCAAGGCTCAACGACAACTGGAGGGTACCCACAACCCACACAAGGGATACACTTGGAGCCCTTGGCTCAGTTGAGCAAGAAGCCTGCACAACTGGGCCTTGCAGGACACCTACTACATACGGCCACTCTGCTAAGACCAGGAGACACAGCAGCTCTTCCTAATAAATACAAACACAGGGAGGCATCCAAAATGAGGACACAAACATATCTCGAATGAAAGAACAGAACAAAGCTCCAGAAAAAGAACTAAATAAAATGGGACAAGCAATCTACCGGATGCAGAGTTCAGAACACTCGTTATAAGGGCGCTCAATGATTTCAGTGAGAACTTCAACAAAGAGTTAGGAAATTTAATATAAAAATGGAGATAGAAAACAAAAAAGAACCAGTCAGAAATAAAGACTACAATAACTAAAAAGAACACATTAGAGGAAATCAAAAGATTCAGTGAAGCAGAGGACTGAATCAGCAATTTGGAAGATAAGGTAGTAGAAAATACTCAATAAGAACAGCAATAATAAAAAAGAATCAAGAAAATGAGGACAGTTTAAGGGGCCTCTGGGAAAACATCAAGCATCCCAACATTTGCATCACAGAGGTACCAGGAGGAGTAGAGAGAGAGCAAGAAATTAAAAAGCTATTTGAAGAAATAATGATAGAAAACTTCCCCAACTTGAAGGAAACACACAACCCCAGAATGTTCAGAACCCCAAACAAGATGAACCCAAAATGGCCTATACCAAGACACATCATAGTTAAAATGTCGAAGGTTAAATTCAAAGAGAGAATCGTAAACGCAGCAAGAGGAAAGCCATTAGTTACATACAAAGGAATGCTCATAAGACTGGCAGCTGATTTCTCAAAAGAAACTATATAGGATAAGAACCGCTTGGCACAAAATATTCAAAGTGATGAAAACCCAGGACCTACAAACCAAGATTACTTTACCCAGCAAAGTTATCATTTAGAATATAAGGACAGATGAAGAGCTTCCCAGAAAAAAAAAAAAAAAGCCAGTATTACAGAAAATGGAAGTACTACTCTAAGAAGAAAAAAATATGTATCAAAAGCCTAAATGAAGAATGGCAATAACCACATGTCCATCAACAAGTACTTCAATGAAAAAGAATTAAATGCTCCAGTCAAAAAATAGGGTGGCTGAATGGATAAGAAAACAAGACCCTTACATACACTGCCTACAAGAAGCTCACTTCAGATTAAAAGACACACACATACTAAAAGTAAGGGGATGGAAAAAGATATTGCATAATGGACCTAGAGGGTAGTGTGCTGAATGGAGTAAGTCCAAGGAAGACAAATGCCATATGATTGCATGGATGTGTGGAATCTAAAGAACAAAATAAGCAAACAGAAACAAATTCATAAATAGAGAACATTTTGAAGGCTACCAGATTGAGGGGGGAGGGGTTTGGGGAGTCAATGGAAAAGGGGGAAGGGATTAAGAAGTACAAATTGGTAGTTAAAAAATAGTCATGGAGATAGAAATTACAGTGTATAGAGCCAATAATATTGTAATAACAATGTATGGTGTCAGAGGGGCACTAGATTTATTAAGGTGACCACTTTCTGAGTTACACAAGTATCTAATCAGTTATACACCTGAAACTAACATAGTATTATATGCAAACTATAACTGAAAAATAAAAAATTATTTTAAAAAGTGAATAAAGACTAAGAACACTGAAAATATTTATGGGCCAAGTAGACTAATAAAATGAAATAACAAGTCAAATTTAGAAACTCCTCTAATTTGAAGGAAAGATCCCAAAATACATGACTATAGTTTTTGTCCCTGCTATACAATAAGTGGCTAGAATCTAAGAAATACTTTAGGAGTTATGAAAAAGTGACTTTATTTCTTCATACAAATTAAAATCCAGCAAATTATTCTTTAAAAACCAAGACTAGTTGATTTGTGTATCAAATGGCAGCATTTAAAAAAATGTACATATATAACAGACAACTGAAAAACGGCTAGTAATCATTTGCTATGAGGGGCAAGGTGACAGGAAACATTACCATATAAAATGCAAAATAAATAAGAAAGCACAGTCATTGCTATTTAAAGAAATGAATTGCAATTTCTAAACTAGTACGTAAAAATTTGAGAGTAAAGGAATACTATATTACGCAACACTATCATAACCTCAAAAAACTGGAATTAATTTTTTTAGACATGTTTATCATAGAAAAAGGGGAAAAAATAAAACTTCCTTTGATGGCTGTGTTTTTTTCTCTTGAAGGCAACATGTCAGAAATACCAATGCCTTTAACCAAAAACCTTAAATTGTACACTATACAATCTACAAGGAGGTCATGCATCATCATGTATGTTGAAAATTAACCCTGTGGGGAAGTTTTAAAATTTCATAAGAAATAATTACAAAAAAAAAAAAAAAAAAAAAAAGGCTCTGGGATTTCAGACTACAGAAAACTTATAATACAGAATGAGAAGTTGTGCTTGCTATAGTCTTTTATATTTTATGAATCACATGTGCAATGTCATTTCTAATAGCTGTTGAAAAAACTGAATATAAAGAAAACTTAAAGATTTTCATGATTAGACTTAATCAGAGACAAAATCATGTTTTCATTTTCTGCAAGACTGAGTGTGACTCACTTTTAACAAAGTGAAAGCAAAATGGAGGTACAAACTTACTCATCACTCTGGAAGCTAAGCTGTAACTTCTTTCTTGGTTCAGCTTCACTCTGGCTACTGAGAGATGACTCAGACGGAACTGAAAACTTCCCTTCTACTAAATAAGATGCCTGAATATCAGAATACCTACACACACACAAACACACACCAAAAAAAATCTGTTTAGTTGTTAATAATTATGAATATTTAAAATTCACTATGACATAGAATTGGATGACTGTGAAGCCAAACACCAGGTGGTAAAACAAATAGAGCCCTAGTGTTCAAAACTATCATCCTATGTGCAGAGCAGTGAAATAGATCAGCAATGGGGTTTGTATGTGTTAAACAAGAGTCACGGTAACCCTACAGGGTTAACCTAACCCCTTCATTCCAAATATTAGGTTGGGAGGACAAATAAGTGGTTAGATATTTAAGCATATGCAAACTGTACACATATTTAGAGACATAATTCAAATTACCAGCCACCAATAAGACAGAACTATACAAAGCCAAAACAAAGGACAGAAAAAATTAGATCAAAAGATCACTGGTACCCAATCCCAAACCTACCCACCCAAAACTGATAAGGAAATGGAATAGAGAAATAGACAGTAAGTTTTATCTTTTTCCATATTAATCTTACATATATGGCCAGATAAAGTAAAAGCTCAAGCTTGAGTGAGAAATTTTACAAAGTCAGTATGTTATAGGCTTTATGGATCTAAAAAAAATCATTTGTTCAAGCAATTTTTACCTGTTATCTGTGCTATATCCATTTCTAGCAAGTGTTGATACAGCAACAGGCAAGCCAAGATTTGAAGAAATCATGTCATTTTCCAAAATCCCACTATTACCAAGTAATGAATTGGTTAAAAAGCTCGGAAATGACTCTTCAGCTATACCTTGAAGATCTTCCATCTCACTGCAACAATAAATTTTTATAAATCAAATATTATAAAACTTTTAAAAATGATTAGCAGTTTAAGATCATAAATCTTAGAAAACTAATAAATCTTAGGAAAAATTATATTTTTGGACCAGCACTAAGAGGGGATATTATTAGCAAGCATCCTGAGGCAATGAAAATCTCAAAATACTTTGCTACTTTAGAGCTGAGAATATAAAAATCAAACTATCTTCTTGCAATTAACATAATAGTGAAACACAACACGGCTTTATTTACTCTTAGATTGCTGTAGGAAAGAACACGAATTACCACAAACTGACCCAGTAAGGAAGCAAGGAAGACACAAAACTGATGATTTTAGGATGTAGTTATGTTTACTAGTTGTGTGCTTATTCTAACCTAGAATAGAAAAAAAAAAAAAATTAGCAAAATCCAGCCCCTAATTTCAGAGATTATTATTAAGGATGAGTTAATGTTCTAAAAAGTGGGTGCATTCAAAGAAAAATTTTAAGTTACATGAAGTATATTTGGCACATGGACAAGGCAAAAATGGCAAAAGTGGTATACAAAAGACTAAGTCTGGTCAAAAATATTTCAGAGTGCTTATCATGAAAGGACTGTGCAGAATTCAGTAAAGAAAACCATTACATTAGGAAAGTCTCAATAAATGAGAGGGTATTTGTTCTATACTTTGAAGATGAGGGAGCTTTTATTTATTTTTATTTTTTATTTTTTTATTGGCTAAAATGAAAATTTATTTTCTCATAGTTCTGGATGTTAGAAGTCGAAGATAAAGGTTCCAGCACAGTTGGTTTCCAGTGAGAGTTTTCTTCCTAGCTTGTAGATGTCTGCCTTCTTATCATGTCCTTACAAGGTGAGGAACAAAAGAGAGAGTGAGGGAGGCTTTTAAAGATGACATAAACATAAGCAAAGGTGAAAGAAAAGATTTCTTGCATATCGAATTCCTTAACTCGTATATCCCCATTTTACAAATGAAGAAATAAACTCACAGACTAAATTAAATTTACCCAAGGTTGTACAATTATTAAGATTTGAACCCAGATCTAATTCCAAAATCCACTCTAAGTACTAAGTATGTAGTGGCAATAGCAAGTGAATCAATGTATTTTGGCAATGGGTGTATAAAATAACGTGGCGAATAAAACCATGGAGCCAGATCCTGAAAGTCTGAGTGGTGTATTACGAAGTTGGGACTGTATTCTGCAGCCCATGAACCTACAAACAAAGGGACAAGGCTTAAAGCCTGGAAGGATACTTAAAGAGCTATCACAATTTTAAGATGGACAATAATGAAGGACTAATTTACTCTATAAAGCAGAAAAGGTTTTAGGACAACTAGAGAACCTATAAAATTTATTTGATTATGGATGAAGTATCCATGTTCCTTTCAAAAAGCCCACTTCTCCACTTTGCACTTAATCCCAACCCCTCTCACCAATGCAATGATAATCACTCTAGCAACTGGCCCTTCTCTTAAGCATGTCACATCTTCTCTCTGTGCAGTCATTCCTACCTGCATGCTGTTAGTTCTCCTATTTTTTTAAAAAAAGACTTCCTCTATCTCATATTCTGCTATCCCTTGCAGCTCCTGCTACCATAGCTATGGTGTGTGCTCCCCTCAGCACACACCCTCCCAAAAGGAAGCACTGCTGGCCATCCAGTTCCGCTCCTGTCATCCCTAACCCACTCCAAGCTGGTTTTGACCCCACCACCCCACCAAAAGGCTTGTCAGCATCACCACTGATACCCCTGTTGCCAAACTCCATAATCCTATAGTCAATTTTCAGTCCTCGTTTCCTTTAACCTAACAGTATGGGATTCATATGCCCTCATAGAAATAAACTTTCTTCACTTGGTCTCCAAGACACAACTGCCTGGGTTCTCCAACTTTACCAGCTGCTGCTTTTCCTTCTCCTTGGCTGGTTCCTCCTTATCTCCTAGACCTCAAGGCTAGATCTCGTGACTGTCCTCGAAGTTTCAAATACCATATGAAATTATATCTCCAACCTGGGCCTTTCACCAGAATCTCAGATATTCAAACTACTTACTTGACATTTTCACTTAGATATCTAACAGGCACCTAAACCTGAATCTTGATTCCATTTCATTCCAAGCCCCTCAAGAAAAGCCTGCTCTTCAATCTTCCCCAGAAGAGAAAATGAGAACTCCATTCTCTTGTTGCTCAGACCAAAAATCCTTAATCATCACTGAGTCTCCTCTCCCCCACCTCTCCCTCCCTCCCTCCCTCCCTCTCCCTCCCTCCCTCCTTCCCTCCCCCCTCTCTCTCTCTCACACACACACACACACACACACACACACACACACACCCACCCTATATGCAATCCCTAAGCAAACCCCAATGGCTGTACCATAACAACATAACCAGAACCTGCCATTACTTAGTACTTCCACTTCATCAAGCCACCACCTCCTCTCCTGCATGGATACTCACTGTAATAGCCTTCTATCTCCATGCCTCCACTCTTCCTTAGTCTATTCTCCACACTCTAAAGTTATCCCTGTAAGATAGATCAAATATCACTCCTCAGCTCAAAGCCCTCCACTGGCTCCACACCTCATTCAGAGTAATGTCAGTTTTTATAATGGCCAACAGGGACTAAATAATCTCTCACTTTGTTTCCTACCACTCTTCTCCCTTGATCGTTCCATACCAGCCATTCTAACCTTGCCATTGTCACCAAAACACACTAAAGCGCCTGCATCAGAGCCTTTGCCCTTGCTTTTACCTCAGCCCAGCACTGATGCCCCAAATAGCCTCACAACTTGTGCTTTCACTTCTTTCAGATCTTTTTGTAAATGTCCACTGACCTGTCAGGTCTTCCCTCAGAGACCTACACAGTGTAGCATGGCAGTCCAATCTCTTTGCCCTATCTTTTTTTTTTTTTTTCTGTAGTATCTGGCATGCTATATAATTCACCTGTTTGACTATTTTTTCCCCCATATTAGAATGTAAGGTCCATGAGGGCAGGGACTTGGCCTGTTTTACCACTGAATTCCTACCTAGAGCAGTGCCTTGCACAGAGTAGACCCTCAATAAATTTGCTGAATGAATTAATGTTTTCAAACTATGTCAATACACAGCAAATTTATGACCAACTATCACATAAGGACTCTCCTCTCAGATCATGCTCTAGCATTTCTGTCTCTTCAATTTCTAGTTCCTCTTCTTCATTTCTAAAAATATATTCAAAAGTCTTCCATTTTAGGATGGAGAAAGTGGAAAACTTGTTCCCATCCTTCATTTGCAATTCCTACCACCACCTCTCACCTTCCCTTCACAGCTAAGTGTCTTAGAATAATCCAAAATTAATACTTCTACACCTAACCCTCTGTCCACTCTGTATGAGAGTCATACCCGAGATTCTGACCTGGAATCTGACCTGCAATTTCTATCTTACACACCAGGAATCTCAAACTTGAATGCCTAAGGCATAAATACTACCAGATATCAGAACTCTAACGACTGAAATCAACTGAAAATAGGCCCCCTTGAACCTATTTAAATTCAGTAAAAAACAACACTGCCAAAAAAATCTACTAGTGGAGTCCATTCCTAAGGGTGAAACATGTCCAAAATACACCCTTAGTCATCCCACATCTTTCTGTCTCCCCTACTACCACCCTGCCCTACCCAACCAGTCTATTTGCTTCTCCTCTTTCTACTCCACAATCAATTCCTCACTCAGCAGTCAAAGGGACCACTAAACATAAACCAGGTACCATACTTTTACTGAAAATTTCAGTCAGCCACATCATCTTCCACCCCACTTGGGCTCATTCGCCATATTCTCGCTTTTCTGTTCCTATAACATCCAAGCCCATCATGACCTCCGAGTCTAGAATACTCTTCTAGATTTATGCTCAAATGTAGCCCCACAGTATGTCAGATTCATTGTAATTTTTTCCAGCACTTATCATTGTCTATTTATTTTTTTATTTTTCTTCTTATACTAAAAAGATTGCTCCATAAGAGCAGGGGCCTTGCCTCTCTGTCCATCACTTTCCTAATACCTATAACAATGCCTAGTACATAGTAGGTACTCAAATATTTGTAAAATGAATAAATGATTGACAGTAGGTAGCCTCATCTTTGACTATCAGTTTCTTGAGGACATGTCTATCTTGTTCACCCATATATTCCTAGTACCTGATACACAGCTGAAATATGAGTAGAAAAAAAAATAAGCTGAAATAATTTATGTCCCTTAGCTATCTAGTTGACATATAGCATCTACTCTATTATCAAGTAATGTGCTACATATTCTATATACATTTCTCTAATCTCTGCACCAAATTTGCAAGGTAGCCATTACCGCTGAAGAAACTGAGGCCAAGAAAAGGATTTGAGACCTTTCCAGGCCACGCAGTACAAGAGGGAGCAGAGGATTCACACCCAGGCACGCCTGGCCCCAGAGTATCCTTTCTTCTGTACTAACGCCATCTCCTTCATCTTTAAATCACCTTCAGCCCAGACCTCTATCATGAAGTCTACATTCATATTTCCAAATGGCTCTTTGACATCTACCTTACCCATGACTGCCTCCCAAGTAGTGCAAAGCCAACAGATACAAACTTAAACTCATTACCTTTCCCCCACGCAGTTATCTTTAGTTTTGATTTATATTATCCATATTCTCTTGCTATACAAGCCAGACACCTGGGACCATCTGATCCCTCTTGCTCTATTAGTTACCAAATTTTAATGCTTCTAATTCCAAATGTACCTTTGGAGCTGAGACCGACTTCTGTATTCCCAACACCTGCAGCCCATCACTTTTTAATCTAAACTACTGCACAAGCCTTCCAATTAGCCTCCACATGTCTAGTCTTGTAATTACTAAACTATTTATTTACAGGTCTATAAACCACATTAAAATATATACCAAACTCTTTAAGGGTTAGTCTTATTTAGAAGAAGTCAAATCTAAGAAAACTTAGATATTATGCAAAGATAATTTATGCAACAATCATTATCAAACATAACCCACAAAAGACACTCTACTGGCACTGGGAATGCAAAAACAAGGCATCTCCCCTCAGGTTGCTGACAATCACTATCAATTATAATACACAGGTTAAGTGCTCAGATAGAGCTTTGCAATGGCAATACAACTCCATGGAAGATTCCCCAAGATGTAATCTAATATCTAGTATCTCATTTTCAGAAAGGATTACACTTGTTCTGCACCATCCATACACATACCACATTCCTATAACTTTCCCAGAAGGGAAAATTTGCTAACTTTCCTCTATACTGCATTATCCACTCCTCTTCCATCACCTAGAGAGAAGAAGATATGTTATCTTTCCTTTTACTGTATTTGAACTAAGTAACCACCTCTGGGATTTCTCCTACTACTCCCTCAAAGCAGTGATCTAAAAATATTGCATTTGAGTTTACTACTATTCAATTGCCTTAGTTACATTTCTGAATATATAACATTTACTGTAGTCATTAATTGGAGGTCTACATGTACAAATGAACACACTTAAAAGTACATGCCATCGAAATGAGCCATAGTCAAGATTCCCCAATATTCATCATTTACTCTTGGCATTTTAAGGCATATCTTATAATTAGGTAGTCATTTAGTATACTACTTTTCAAAGCTTACCGCAAACTTTGCCAACAAAACTGAAATTCGGAGAAAAAGTTAATCTTGGAGCAGTAAAAATTTCAGTCGAATAACCTCAAAATGGTAACAAATAAAAATACTATCATAAAAACAGCTGTCCTCCAAACAACGGCCTCGAAAGGGACCTCATGTTTTACTAAACAAAGTCTGAAATTAAGAGAAAGCAAAAGCAGAGTGATATTAAACATTCTTATTTCACGTTTTGTTTTTTTAAAGAAATCAGATACAAGGAATTTAGGAAAGGTATTAGGAGTAAATGTGAACGACGCCTAGAAGAAACCAAAACTAGTGAACAATGGCATTGGCAGATCCCTCTGTAGTTAGTTAACAATGTGATTTCCTGGGGCAGAGTTTCAAAGAGGAGAACCAGAATTGCTCACAACGACCACCAGATGCACACACCGCGAGGATTAGTCAACTTCCCACGCTTGGCCAAGAGCCTGGGGCATAAGAGCACAATTTAACTTACTAAGTAGGATTCGGCGTGGCGGCCGGACCGGTGCGAAGAGCTGGAGCGGGAGCTGCGGCGCGACCCCAGCTCGCGTTTCGCTAACCACCAGCCCGGCCCCTGTCCAACCTGCACTGCCCCGCCGGCGCGGCAGCCGAAACGCCCGCCAAGTGGATTCGCCTGGCTCCCACAGAACCGTACACCAAGACACGAAGAGACCCTCCTCACTGAGCCCAGCACACAACCAAAGGTCCGAGCCCGAGTCGCGGCGGAGCTGTAAAGGCGCGTGCCCGTAGCATCCGCACCCGCGGCCGCCCTAACCGACCGCACCGCGCACCGCCCACATTTACGGCAGTTTGCGGCACGAGCCGAAGGCCGGGGACGGCTTTGAATTGGACGGCGCGAGGGACGGGGCAGGCAGGAGAGCGATGATTGGGTGAGAGCGGCGCACCTCGGGTTTGAAGCGAGGAACCGGCGCTCCGCAGGTCCAGGGGAGGATCTCGGCACTGCCTGAGACTCTTCGGAGGCCTTCTCGCTACAGCCGAACCCAAGGCGCCGCGTGGAAAGCCTTGGCCAACTTGAAAATAATGTTTACCTTGAATATGGGGCTCCAGAGCATCGTCACTCGCCATCTAAATACACGAAGAAATACTTCCGGTGAACAAATCGCGTGGTACTACCGCCAAGTTCCGTGTTGTTGCCGCTTTCTTGTCCTTACATGAGCAGATGCAGATCTTTTTTATTACTGTTTGGCAGATATTGAAATGCGTTGTAATTTACCTTATGTTACACAGTGCTAATAAGCTCCAATTAGGAAATCATTCCTCGGTATCCAAGCTTCATGGTAGGTAATTAGCTACACCTAATCGCCTTAATGAAGGAAGATTGGTTTGGTGTGGACAGGGATGAGTCGATAAGACAATTCATCCCTAGTTAACGTCCTACGTTTCCTATCCGCAGCAGAAATCCTATCACTCACAGCTGCTCAGCACAGGCCTTAACTACTACTTTACTGAAACCATATAGGTGATAAGTTTCACACCTTTCACTCTCCTTTATCTCGAAACTTCTTATATAGTGTCTCAGGGAAAAGAATCTCTCTTCTCCAAAGCTAACTCTTTTAACTTCATTCATTCAACTATTATTCAATGTTTAAGATGCATGGTGCACCTGGGAGGAGAGAAAAGAAAAAACAAAAAGTCCTACTCCTAATTTTAGCCTGATGGGGAAAACATCTGTTTATTTGATCACTCTCTCCTCTAAAATACTGCTCAACTATCATTCCTGGATACCCACTGGTTCCTTCCTTTAGAAAGGCTGCATATCTCTATCCAAAAAAAAAAAAAAAAAAAAAAAAACACCCTTTTTTGATTATGTTCTATCATCAGAAGACCATTCTGCCTCTACCCTTAATTGTCTCCACTTTCACACCTTGTCTCTCATTTCATGTTATCAGCTTGGTCCTGAGTACTTGTCTGTATCAGGTCTGTCTTCCTGTCAAACTCAGTCATGTTTCCACAGTTCTCTGGACATCTCTTCTTGAAACCTTCCAGTCTTGCAAAGTGTAATTACTCCTGTTCTGCCTTTGTCCACACTCAATGAACAAAGTGGAGAAAACTCAAGATTTTCTAAATCCTGAAAAATAAACCAAATACTTGGCTCTAACTGAAAGGATGCTATTTGAATATAATTAGCAACCCTTGTTTCACAGGGTATTTTAACTCCTCTATCTATACCATGGCCACATTATAAGAGGTGAATTGCTGGAATGTGTCTGATGTTCCAGACTGTCATTCCACCCTGTATCTCTTGTATCCAACTCAATAAATCTCCTTCCTCCATAAAAAAAAATCAAGTGAACAAAGCTCTCTCCACCACACCCAGCAACCCGGCAGGACTTTAGGGAAAGTGATCTACAATCCAAAGTATCTGTAGGCAGGAGAGCCTAGACTCTGATGCCAGACTGCCTAGATCTCAATCCCGACTCCCTCCCTAGCTGTGCAGCCTTGGACAAATGACTTTAACTTCCCAGTTTCCTAATCTGTAAAATGAGGATAATTTGATAATTTGCTGTCAGAATTAAACCAGTTAATTTGAATAAGGTATATAGAAAAGCACTGGCACATGGAAGTATTCAATATTAGCTATTATCTAATCTTACTCACCAATTTAAAAGGAATAGAACTCTCTCGAAATCTCCTTAGACACTGAGTAGAGCTTGCAGAAGCCCCATGACCAATGGTGCCTTCCAGGGAATTAGAAATGATGCATATCCAGTTAAGAAAAAGCAGACATCTCCCATAGTTCCCCTTTACCAACTGCTTTAAGTGGTAACACTTCAGCTGCAACTATTCAAAGCCTTCTACAATGTAACCACAAAGTATGATTCCAGATTAATCTCTCACTAGCCCACCCAATGAACCTTACTCTTTCATCAGACTAATCCTTCATTTTGTTGCCTGAACACACACTTGTCTATCAACTCTAAACCATCACCCTAAACTCTTGTCCTGTTTCAATAACTCTACCTATTGAAATCTCACATCCCTTTCAGCTCAAACAAATCACTTCATTTTATGCCTACTATACTGTTTCAACCTTAAGTCAAATTCTCATTACCTTTTGTAAATTCTGTAAATACCTTCTCACACTGTGTGCAGACGACCTATTTTTACATGTCCCAATGTTTAGTACACAGAAGATGCTCAATATTCACAAAATTGGAGTGAGACTCTGTCTGAATTCATTATCCCATTCTAACCCCAGGCATCTCTATGACTGAAATCTCAAAGACGTAAATTCTTAATTTTGAGCTAGATTTGGCCCTTAGTTAGACCCATTGCTGTGAACCTAAACAAGTCTACAAATCTAAAAGTCCTTTAACAGAAGGAAGACCTGTTGAGAATTATTTAGAAAGGATTATTTTTCTTACATTGGAAAGCTAAAGTGCTAACTTTACAGAAAAAACATTTTAATGATTAGACACAAAAAAACTCAAATATACCTTAAAGTTAATACAATGTATCTTATCAGCAGTTTATCCTTTGCATGTTAAGAAGCTCTAGAGGCATGACACTATTCATAGGAAAGGAGTCTTTGAAAATTAGATTATAAATTATATGGTTATAACAATTATCTGATAGACACATTTGAAATGCTGCTCAAATTACATCTTTCTCTAGCCCCAAATAAAGTCAAAATCCTTGACAATTCCTGAAAACACTAAACCGAAGAGAATATTACTAGTTCCATGGTTTTACTCATTTTACCATTATTTCCAAGTATATTATTTTCAAATTTTAAAAGTATCATTTTAGAAAGTAATCTAATGTTATCAATTAGAATGAAAGTCGACATCTGTCAGTTCTACATTTTAGTCTACATATTGACTTTCTACCTTTTAAATGTCATACCCATTCCCTATTTTTTGACTGTTTAGATTTTTTTTTTAGCAACATATTTAAAGAGATACAAGCTTTACCAACAATCAAACAATATATTCTGTTTTTTATAAGGCAACGTATTCATATATTTTAAAATATATTTTATTAAATAATCTACTTGGAGAATAATTACAAAAGCTTTAAACAGTTATTTCAAGTAGTGAAAACAATTCTTACAAAAAAAAAAAAAAAAAGACCAAATACTCCATATTATGTTTTGCTGCTTTATACACAGGAATGATTTATTTTACGAACTTGTCAATTTCAACATTAGCCTGTAAAATTAAAAACATTTCTTAATATATCTCCAAGGCAGAGTGAACTTTATAATGATATGCTTTCATATTAACCAGTATGACAAACCATAAGAAACTTAACACCATGGTAACAGTTCAAAATAAAATTTACAGAACAGGCACTTTGAAGGTCCTGGGTATAACTCTCACAGTTAATGTTACATGTACATATCTTATTTCCTCAAAGGTTACCAACCAATAAAGAAAATGTTCCTTTGATGCAGAAGCACAAACACATTTAGGTTCCAAACACTGTGTTGTGGTTGTAATACATGCAAGACAGGCCCTAAATCAGAAAAATCTTCTGAAAGAAAATGAAGAAAAACAAAAAGCCACGAATGAAAGCATCTACAAAGCACTGGAATGAGGCCTTTAAGTGTTAAGTCAGTTTTAAACCCCTTCATTCTCAGGTAAGGGATTAAGAGGCCGAGAGAGAGATCGTCTGCGAGGGTGAGGATACTGGAGGTTGGCAGTGTCAGCATCGCAAGAGTGCTCTACCAGAGGAGAAGGAAGAGGAGGAGGAGGAGGAGGAGGAAGGAGCTGGGCGTAACTGGACCATCTCGATCCAGCCCGTGGGGAATCCAGAGGGGGAAAGAAATACCTGAAACAATGAAGACAGAAACAAAACACCAAAACAAAACAACAGATAACAAAAAAGAAAAAAAATAACAGAAGAAAAAGAGAAAAGTAGTAAATACAAAGAAAACCAAAGAGGAGAAAACACATGCTGGGGAAAAAAAAAAAAAAAAGCTTTAGTATATTCATGCCAAAACTAACAACATAATAGCAAAAATCAAGACCCTTACTCAAATAAAGCTTGCTTAAGCATAAAAACTTGAAAGAAAAAAATACAATCTGTTAAACTTAAAATGTTTAAAAAGTTATCAGTATGTTACAAAAAGACATTAATTTTATAATTTAAGACATTTTTCTAACCTCTCCAAAACATTTGGTAGTTCTGTAAATTTATAAATCTAATGAGCTTTTTCTTTATTCTAAGCAATGCTCATTTGTAGCAGCAGCAGGCATACATTTTTTAGTGCAAACATGATACTAAGAACCAATTCAAATATGCTTTTACATAGCATGGCCAGATAGTGCAACATGCTTTTGAAGAAATACAGTCTGAATATTCTTAGCTGTTTTCCTGCAAAACCTTAGAACAGTACAAAATTTTGATAACTAAAAAGGCTCAAAGAATATGTCCTATTGTTATTCTACCTTTTTATAACTTACCCATAATACTTATGCATTTTAGTAAAGATTTAAAGCTTTGTTATCGAGGTCAGAGTTCTACAGGTTATGAACTAAATGAAGCAGCCAACTAAAGAAAATCCTGAGACATGGAATGTGGAAGTGAATGTGTATGCAAAATTTCAGCAAAATTTTAACTGCTTCTCTTATAGTAGGTTTCCAAATTTTGACCTGAAGGAAATCTTAAGCCATGGAATCACGTCACAAAAATATACGAGCACATATTAGAAATGTATATCTCCCAAAGGTATTTTCATTTTACTACCAAATTATAAATGAAGCAATACCAAATATTTAATTTGGCTACAAACTGTACAATTTAATATTACTACTACTTCCCTCACTTGTTACTTTACTACTTCTTTCCATTACTAATACTTTTAAAATATTACAAATGACAGAGTTGTACTGAATATCATCTATAAACCAATTCTACAAAAGGTAAACTAGCACTCAAAACAATCTTTTTGAAAAATATTTAATCTTCAAATTAAAATTATAAAAATTCATCGTTTTAGCCTTACTGTTTTAGAAAACAAAAGAAATAAGCCTATATTCTCCAAATAGAATAAAGTATTTTCCCTCCTCCCAACTACTTATAAGGATGGTAACAATTCTTTTAATCTTAAAACCCAGGTAAATTTCAGGAACATTTCAAAAAAATTGTTTTGGTGACAATGTCTCAACAAAAAGCCTCTCCATTTATATTTTCAAAGGTTTCAAATAGTGTCAATAGACTGGCTAGTACAAAAAAATGATATACATTGTATTTTTAAAGGCCTTTGGATTGCGTTTAGTAGTAAGCAGGCTGGTGGTGTATCTTGGGAGAGGTCAAATGGCGCTGGGGAAGGGGAAAAGGAGCTCGCTCTCCATTCCTGTGTGCATGCAACAAGCAGCAAAACAGCAAAGTTACTCCAGTTAGCTGGTACTCAGCTGTGCTTTCTGTTAAAGGACATAATACAAATGGAGAAGGGAAAATGCATCACAGATCTAACACACATGGTTACTGGCACAAAATAAGAATACAGATCAAAACTTCAAAGCTCTTTAGAAAATATGCAGTACAGGCAACAGCCAAAAAATATATGTTTTTTTAAATAGTAGTATCTTTTGCTTCATGGAATCATCTCTATAATCTGGTATCTTCTATGGTAACCTGAAATAGTTTTCATGCAAATATTTAAACCTCAAAATCAAATAACAGGACTTCTTTATAAAAATATAACAATAGAAAGACAGTTGAAAAAATTTAAATACAATTTTTTTATTTAAGACGACAATAAGATAACCACAGGACAATTAAGGTTGTGCTTTGAAGTTTCTTGATCGTATTCCAAATTACTCCCAAAGGTCTGCTAAAATAATTTTATTTAACAAATTCACATATTTAAAATTTGAATATGAAATCAAAAGCATGACTTTTTAGAGTACATTAAACATTAAGATAAATAAGAATTTAAAATGTTAAAATTTCTAAAAATCAAGAACTCAGAATTTACTATTTCTTCTTATAATCTCCATTAAAGTTTTAAACAAAAAAAAAATTTAACTTATTCTCTTCTACAAAACCTTAACTAATGTATTTTATTTTAAATTTCAGTTTAACCCCATTCAAAGGTTACGATGCCAGCACTAACAACACATTAATAATATGAAACTAAAATCCTTAATATTATCTCATATTTCTTCATCTCGCACATCAAAAGCAAAATCTTAAAATTATAAACATTTCTGATCACTAAATTTCAGAATATAATTTAGTTTGTTTAATGGCCTTATAATCTACCTGTAAATATTATGACTAAGTAAGGCAAACACAGAACTAACAAAGTGAATGTGAATTGAAAACATTTTCTAGTGTCATAATTATGGGTGGAATTTCTTCATTCGATCTTAAAATCCATTAAATAACACAACTTTATTATGGCTACCAGAATGATTTAAAAAGGACGATAATTTCTAGTTGTCCCATAAATCAGCCTACCTGCCAAGAGAAGATCCATTTGATGAATTTTGAAGATTTGGGATATTTGAACCCAGGGAAGGATTTAAGTTTCCCTGCTGAGAACTCCCACTGACAGGGCTCCCATTACCTTTCAAAATACCAGTACACTTCCAATTGTCCATATAATTAGCTGAAAGGAAAATGGTCAAATACATTAACACGACTAATACCTATACTCAAGGGCACTAATCTATGTTCATATACTTAAACTACAATTAAAGAAACGTGACCTATAAGGCTACATTTCTTCAAGACCTATAAGGCTACATTTCTTTCAAAATAAATGCTAAAGACATTCATACATATATTATATGTGCATATATATATATTTTAATTTTAACGATTATTTTTTAAAGTCTGAAAAGAATTACTAATTTAAAAAACAAAGCTTTCACCATCCATTTCCCTTCCTTATAAGATATATATTAAGGAATTCAATTCTCTAAGCTGTGGCATTATACTGTTCATATCAAAATAAATTGTCTCCATTATAATGAAATTCAATTACTTGTATATGTAGAGTAATAGAGTTGTCTTCTTGGTTATGTAAGTCATGTGGGTACTTAATGTCCTCAGAGAGGGATATACGTAACAAAACCTTTGGGTTTGAGTGGCTTATCCAACAAGGCCTAATTCTTTGAATGCAGAATTAATCACTGGAGACACTGAGCCCAGGAAACCCAAGTTATGGAACCTACTAGGGTTGAGCTGGGTGGTTCACTAAAGCCCAGAGGCAGGAAAGAGCAGCGAAGCCCACGAAATCAAGTTACACTGAATGGAGATCTGGGGCAGCTGCTAACAGCCTAAAACTGACCATGGTATTCCACCAAACTGCATTGTGGGAAACAATAACTGCTTAAGGTAAATAAACTAATCTATAATTTTGAATCCTAAGTATGGGATACAACAACTATAGAGCGCAAACCAAGGACATCTCTAGCAGGTGGATAAACATCTGTGCAATATAGCAAACAGTTATCTTAAAGATACTGCATATTCTGTTAGTTTTAGTTTTAAAAGTTGCTTTGTTCAACATGGGAACTTGAAAAAAACAACTCAACTGATAATTAACTGCTGTGAAATAGGTAAAATGATGAAAGTTCAAAATAACAAAATAAATATAAGATATAATTTTGAAGTAACTGTGGAAAGATCATCTTTTTCAAAATACCTAGTTTACATTTGATTGAAAATTCTAAAGCAGCAATATAAGGCAATAATCCTCCACTAAAGTCTTACCTTTCCACAATCTTACACAGCCATCATCACCTGAAGATGCTAGCACTGTTCCTGTTATATTCCAACTCACTCGCCAGACCTGAGAATTATGATTATCAAACTGAGCCACTATATGGATTTCAAATTTTGTTGGCCCACCAGAGGAAGTAAGTTCTTTCCTGTTAAAAAAATTTTCCTGAAAAATTCTGTGAAAAGCTTCACACACACACACACACACACACACACACACACACCCTCTCCCCCCGCCCATTGAAACAAAAAACATATATATAAATGGTCTCACCTACTTATTATTTCAAAGTAATATGCATATCCATACCACCACCACCACCCCCATTAGCTCATTGGGCCACATCATGTTCATTTGACTCCCCGGTACCTGACATGATCCCACCACTGAACAAAAGATAATCAGTGACTTTCATAGAAGAAAGCTACAAGAGGATTTTATTCCCCCAAAGCTAAGGAATAAAATAGATAATTTATTTATTTAAAAAAAAAAAAAAAAGTAGGAAGGAAAGAAAAAAAGGAAAGAAAAGAACTAAAACTCACAATTCCAAAATTAAAACTAAAAAGGTTTTTCACAAGAATGTCTCAGTGCTAATTTAATTTTCCCTTAGAGTGTCACTTCTCATTCATTCGAACATGTATAGAGTACCAATTATATTCAGATATAATTCACTGTTAGTATAAGTCTACATAAAACACAATTAAGAAAACATGAATTTCTCTTTACTCAATTCCTCATGCCCAATAGTCACATATTTATAAATGAAATGTTCATTAACGAACCCATTCTTCAAATCAATTGCTTCTTCTACATTCTCCTCCACAAATGAAAATAATCAAGAGTTAAGAACACTTTCTAATTAATAATTGTTTCGAAAACTCACCTCACAGGCTTTAATGTAAAAATTCTTACATCTTTGGTTGCTATGGCCAGAATATGGTAAGACCTTCCCAGGTTTGGAGCAAATGCGATATCATGGACAGGATCTGTAACTGTCATGAGGGTTTCAGCTTTTGCATATTTCCTAACGAAAAAAAAAATTTACATTAAAAATTGCAGAAATAAAAAATTTTTAAATCCACATGTTGAGGTACTTCAACTTTTTTTATACTGCTCACCTGAAGTAGTGTTTACCTCTGCAGTATGCAGTATATCGAAATCCTAACCTCTGAAACTGACCTAATTTGGAAAAAGGATCTTTTCAGATATAATAGAGACCTCAAAATGAGAACATCCCCTGGATTTTCGGTAGGCCCTAAATCCAATGTTGAGTGTCCTTATAAAAGACAACAGGAGAAACAGAGACACAGAAAAGAAGGTCATAAAAAGACAGAAGTAGAGACTGGAATTAGCTGCCATACACCAAGGAACTCCTGGAGCCACCAGAAGCTTGAAGAGACAAGACAGAAGAAGCACAGTCCTAACAATACCCTGATTTCAGATTTCTGGCCTCTAGCATGGTGAGAATAAATTTGTTTTAAGCCACCAATTTGCAGTGATTTGTTACCATAGCCCTAGAAAACCTATATAAGCAGCCAGGTTCCTTCTGCTGATTTTTTAAGTTTAGCTCAAAACACTTTGACAAAAACTAAATTAGAGTGAGATCTTTATTTATTAGCCATAACATCTTTAAGAAAAGGGTAATTAAATTTCCTGAGTATCTGAGTGTGAATAAAAAAGCAGGAACAGAGCTTTTTAGTGGTCATAAAGTAATTTATACCAAAGTCTACTTTCATCATTACAATTCTATTTTTATATCTGCAAACGGAGAATAAGAAGACAATTGAGATAGCAAATCAGAGTTTTCCATTATGTCTTTCTATATCTTCAAGTAACTATTTGGACAGAAATGAAGCACTGAGTGTTGGAGAGGGGGTTAGAGAGATGTTCCTATCTCACCTTTCCACCACCCTCCTCTGACATGCTAGTGTTCCACACATTCTCTACTTGGCCTTCCTTTCATCCCTACATTCTTTCTGAAGTATCTTTCTGAAGCTAGTATGCACTTCAAGGCTCCCTTCTTGCCCTCTTCTCACCCTATACATCACCTTGAACAATCTCATCTACACCCTGCTTCTACTCTGTGGTCTTGACTCCTCTATTCGACCTTAGACTAGTCATTTTACCTTGCTGGTCTTACTTTCTTCATTTGTAAAATAGTGCTAATATAAAAGCTACCCAACCTACTCATGATTGTTAACATTCAAATTTCATAATATATGTGAAAATGCCCTGAAACCTACATAAATGCAGGGTACTTGTATCATTATCTAGTTACCAATACAAATAATATCCAATATTGGTTAATTTGACCAATAATTTCTGTGTATTAAAAGGTATCACTACTTTCAAAAAGATCAATTAGTTATAACTAATGCTTCATAGTCTACTATCACATATCTTCTTTGCAACATGTTCAATCTGTTAAACTACTTACTTCAAAGAATCAGACCAAACAAAATCCAAAATAGGTGAACTCAAAAAGGTCTAATAACTTCCTAATCCCTCCCCACCACACACACACACACACACACACACACACACACACTCTCTCTCTCTCTCTTACCTACCCAATGCCACTTCCCATCATTCTAGACTCAGAAAATGCCAGACGCGTGCTACCTGACTCCCTTCCAGCTAAAGCATGGGTAAGTGACTCAATTCCAGCAAGAAGGACCTAATGAAAAAGACTGCAAAGATGTATCTAGAAAAGTTTCTCTTCCTAATACAAAAAGATTCATAAAAGGAAATGCCCTTCTTTATATTTGCATGTGAAACCTGAAACTCTTGGATCCTAAGAAGGAGCTGTTGCCAACACACTGGATGACAGCAAAAAAAAAAAAAAAAAAAAGGAAAATACAAAGGCCCTTAACAACATCACTGAGCAACTGAGACACTTAACTAATCCCAGAACTTCTCTGGGCTCTGTGTTATATGAAATAGTACAGGGGATCCAGCCCCTAATCTAGATTTATTCTCCCAGCTACTCGAATACAGCTTTGGATTATTTTTATCACTGGATTCTTTTAAGTATTTAGGTACTTTATATCTGCCCTGTATTTTCTTCAGAACTAAATGCAAGTTCTTTATCCCTTCACTTGAATATTATTGATGAAGTACTTTTTATTCTCCTACATTGTTTTAGAAATGGTCCAACTTTTAAGTTTTAGATTTATGGCTCATTATTCACTCTATTCAGCTAATGCTGAAAGAAATTAACAATACTAGCTCTTCATGAAGCCACTTTAAAATGTGCTGGTAATGTGGTTCATAGCTTTGGTATCTTAAAAATAGTTCTAGAAGAAGGTTTCTATATTCTAGAAATGTGCTGGCCAATATAGTAGCCACTAGCCACATGTGTCTATTTAAAATTAAATTGCTAAAAATTAACAAATTCAGTTTCTCGGTTGCAGTAGCCACATTTCAAGTTCCAATAACTGCATGTGGCTAATGGTCACTGCATTAGATGTGCCAATATGGACCATTTCCATCACGGTAAGTTCTACTGGACAGCACCACTGCAGACAGAGCCTCTCTGAAAAATTCAAGAATCTAGGAAGGTAGAAGGCAAATATAAGTACCCCCTAAAAACCCAAGTAGTAACATTCTAAATTACAGAGCCTATGAGAATTATAATAGTTCTCTTCTATTTCAGACTTCATCCAGTATCTGACAACTAGACCCAAGAATTTTGTCCAGCACATGTGGAGCCCACCTAGTCACCTGATAGGTGCTCTTCTCTCCCCTAAGACTCAGAGTATACCTCCGACACAATGCTTATGGCTCTGAGGTGTTAACAGATATCTTAACATGACCAAAATTAAATTTTCCCATGCTAATACACTCTACCCAAATCTACCGTGTTTCCAGTGTTCCTTATCTCAAGAAATTACACATTATCCATTAATTATTAAGCCAGACCCTTGGAAATCATCTTGATGGCTCTCCTCTTCTTCTTCACTTCCCAAATCCAATCAATCACCAAGACCCTACTGATACCACTTCTTAAATCATTCTCAAACTGTCTACTTCTCTTCATCCCCACTATCACTACCCTATTCTGAAGCCAGTATAATCTCCCAGCTGACTATTATAACAGCATTCTAGTCCTGAATCTATTCATGTTTCCTTCCAAAATACTTTCCACACCTCTGGAAGAATTAAACTATCATTTGTCTCTGTTATTCCCCAACTTAAATATCTTTTAATAGCTTCATATTACTCTTAAGGAAAAACCTAAACATTGAACACTAAGTCTTGCAGATATAAACTTTGTATATTTCTTACCACACTTCCTTTTGCCTGTTATGTTCCAACCGCAGTAAGAAATATATTGGCTCTCTCTTGTGCATGAACCTCATGCAGTTTTCTCCATCTGGAAATGTTTTTACCCTCCTTGTCTGGCTAAATTCTACTCATCCTTTAGGTCTTCTTTTAGGTGATCCTTCCTAGCTCCCCGGCCCCCAGGTGTAAGCTGTTAACATCCCAATTCTCCCAGTTTATAAAATTTATCACCATTTTCACTTTTTTGTATTTGTTTTTCTCACAAAATAGTACATATCAGGAAATCAACTACCTTGTCATCTATATTGTTCAATTTTATTATCACAGCCTATTACAAAATGTGGCATGTCATAGAAAAATCAGATAATATGTAATGAATAATACATAATTAAGTTAAATAAAGCAATAACATTTTTAAAAATTAAATGCAATTTGGAGCAATTTTAAAACCAAAGCGGTACTGACCTGGTGTTTTCATTATATTCAAAAATCTGAACCTTGGCCATTGCATTTGGACTACTATCATCACTTCCTACAGCTATCATGGGAGAATGAGCACGAGAGCTAGAAATAAAGAGTAAAAAATGCTTTACATAATGATTAAATTAATACACATTTAATTCAGAGAATAAAAAAAAATACTAGCATTAAGCAGGTAAACAATCCACAAGTCAGCAGGACTCTAGTGTGATTAAATCCCTGCCATACATCCAAGAGAGCAACACCTTGGGAGGGTGCATCCTTGAGAATGTTTAACATGGAGACTGAAGATACCACATTTTCTTATAGCGAAGAAAGAAAGTAGCTTTTTTCACAAAAGATTTTTTTTTAAATAAACAACCCACCTATAAGGCCTTCAAATTTTTCTTCTTGAAAGATTTGATCATTAACACTGGAATGAAAAAGTAACCCTACGGTGACCAAACTCAGGACAGAAAAGATTTTAAGTGCTTTGCACAAAAAAAAAAAAAAGAGAGAGAGAGAGAGAGAGAAAGAGAGAGAGAGAGAGAGAGAGAGCGCCTGATGAAAGAAAGAAAAGTAGAAAAAGGACACTCCCTACATGCCATTCTCTTCTTTAGACTCATTTTTAAAAAGCAAAAAATAAGCAATAAGATGAACTCTACTGAACTCTAGGTTAAATGATGTTTTTTGTTTCTATGCCTACTTACCTAGATATTGATTTCCTTTGCCTCCCTCATATAGATTAAGAAATATCTCTGATTATGACACCCTTGTTTAAGTTTTGACCTTCTTGGTGCTGGGATCTGCCAACTTGAAAATAAAGTATGGTAATGAAAAAAGAACTGGTTTAGTTCTTTATTACTAAAGCTTCTGATAATGAATCAAGTCGCTGTGGGAGTTCAGAATGAGGCACCCCAAGATGCATCTCTGTGGTATGCAGACTGTTTTGAGCTAAAGGCAACTTTAGCATCTGGCCTAAGAGAAACTTCTTCCCCAGCTACCTAGAAGAATTTGAATTGTAAGAGATAACTTCTTTTGATCTATCTATAGGCAGGGCAAATTTTTATTTACTATTTACTTCTTATTATCCTGCAATGATACTTTTAAGTACCCAAGGCACCTACCTCATCCCTACCTCAGGATGTCTTATATACTCATGTTTCCTTTTCTATCTTTGAATCTCTTGTACATGTGGAGTCTCTGACTTGCTCATGTGTGTGAGGTCCCCATACATATGTATGTAATAAATTTGGTTTTCTTTTGCTAATCTGTCTCATGTCTATTTAATTATTAGACCAGTCAGAAGAGTCTTGAGGATAGAGGAAAGTTTGTTCCTCCCCTATGTCACCTAGTATAAAAAAAATCTCAAGTAAACTGCAAAGTACTATAATAATAAAATAAAATTTCAAGTTCTTTATAACAATTCTTGGTCATTCAAAAAGATGTAATTCCACAGCAGTTTCTATATCACACAAACTCTCTTTTTTAATGTTCTACAAATATAACTTTCTAACAATGCTAAATATTTGAGAGGATCGGAGTACACTGATGGTAACATATTCTAAATTACTGAAAATATCTTTTAAAACATGTCAAAATCAAATCATAAAACATCTAGGTAACAACTGAATTGAGGATTACCTCATTTGTACATCCAGAAATAAGATGTTCACATTTAGACCATTTTCCAAATGACTCAAACCTAAACAGTGAGAAAAACCATTCAATTCTCTTTATATTTAGTAAACAGCACCTGCATTTCCTTCCCCTAAGGTTCCATGGAAATGATGAAAGAATACCACCACAACAGTGCTAGAAATCAGAGTATATCTTCAGAAATCAAGAAATTTGGAAGAATTACAAGAAGACAAGAACCAGGAGATGAGACAAAGAAAATGCAAAGGAGAAAAGAGCACATGTCACTATCAGTAAGGAGGAAATTCCAGAAGCTCCAACCTCTAATTAACAAATGCAAAGAACAGAAATGAGTCATGAGGCAATCAGAAGACCCTAAAGACTGGGAAGTGACTGTTCTAGGCTAAAAAAACTGTTGAAGAACCCTAGTCAGATGATTTAGAACTTAAGAGGAGCGATATGAACTTGAAATAAAGTAGTACTCCAAAACTGGCAAGGAGAGGAACAAAGTACATTACATTAAAGTGCTTGATCCCCAAAGTCAAATCCTCCTGACTTTGGCAGTTTAGGGGTTCTCCAGCCTGCCAGCTCCTTTTTGGTCTACATTCCCAACAAAGAAATCTTGCTAACCCACACCACCTAATTAGATTAAACACAACCAACTCCCTAGGTAAGAGAGTAAGCTGTTAAGAAAACATAGCACCTAACAGGAGAAAAACACCAATACCAGTTTTCTCTACTAGCCGTAATAGTCTCTTGTTCATAAACACAAATAGATAAGTCAAGATTAATACATACTTAAGGAAAACAAGAAAAATGAAAGATAAAGACCAAAATATACGGATCTTTGAGAAAACAGATATAGCCAATCTCCCTCATTTGCAAATTCTATATTTGTAAATTGACCTATATACTAAAATTTATTTGTAACTCTAAAAATCCAATAGTCAGGGCTTTCAAAGTCATTCACAAACAAACTTGAACCAGCTCTGCAAAAAAATTGAGTCGCCTGACATACGTGTTCCATGATGAGGCAGAACAGAGCAAGGCTCTGCCACCTTGTTTCAGCTCTCATACTGAAAACAAGACTCTTTTATCAACACATTTTCTGCATTTTTGTGCTTTATGTTGGTGAAGGAGTAATCAGAGAGAATGATATCTTAACAATTAAAAATGATTGCCAATCCTCCACTGCACCCCAGCCCCTAAAAAATGAATAGGTAGTATAAAATATGTGCCTGGAGAAGAAGCTGGAGATCTGGGAAATAGAGTAGTAAATTTCCAAACAATTTTAAAGAAATAGAGAGGAAATCCAGGAATAATCAAAGATGAGTTCCAGAAAGACAAAAGAGATAACAGAAGAGGATAAATTATCAAAGAATCATAAGATATCCCCAATTTGAGACAAGATCCTTTATTTTGAAAGGAACCATTAAGCATCAAGTAGGATGAATCAAAAGAGACAAATACCTAATAATATACGTCTAGATTTGCTTTAATAGTTTTTTAGGGGGTGGAGGGGACAGGAGAAGGCACGTATATATAGATAAAATAAGAGTACCTCTGGCTGATGCATATTTGAGGATCTATTGTACTTCTACTATTACTTTTGGTATATCAGAAATTTTTCCTAATAAAAAATGTTTTAAAAGAAAAAATACCTAGAAACACCCTGGTTAAATTTTTAAATTCTACTACCTCAAACAACCTACAAAGCAATCCCAGAAGATTTAATAGCCCAAATGTGAAGGGCAAAACCAACAACCTTTCAGAATACACTGGACAATCTCAAGGTGGAAAAGAATTTCTCAAATAAAACATAAAACAACACTATAACAATAAAAAAAAAAAACTAATAAACGTGGCTACGTTAAAATTCAGAACTTTCTGTTGACTATAAAAGTCATCATAGTGTCAAAATGATAAACCACAAACTAGGAGAATATGCTTGCAACAGAGCTCAAAGTATAAGACAAAAATCCTAAAAACTTTCAGAAAGAACAAGATGCTTACAAAAGAACCACCATCTGACTGACCTTAGACTTCTCATTAACAACACCTAAAGTTAAAAAGATTCAAAATAGTATCTTTGAAATTCTTACACTTTGAACTTAGAACTCTAAAACTAACCAAACTACAATTAAGCATGGCATAAAATGAAGACATTTTCAGGTATCTGGAATTCAAAGAGTTTGCCATCCATCCCATATGAAAAAAATTTACTTTAGGTGGTATGCCACCAACATGGAAAAAACAAAAAACAAAAAACTAAAGACATGTGATATGAAAATTGTGACAGCCAAGTATAACCCAGAATTAAACAAATCGAGAAAGAAAAAAAGCATTCATCAGAAGTTAACACCAGATTATTCTGTGTGAACAAGTTTTCATAAAACAAAATACATTTGCACCTATGAGTATTTACATAATCTAATACTGTAAGTTTGGTTGTTACTTAATTTTTAGAATCAACTTACAATCAAAACACAAAACACAAACATTAAATGACAGAATGTAAATATAAATGTTATAAATCTTGTCAATATACAAGCAATACAACAAAATGTTAGGAAATAGAAGGAGTGAAGTAAAACAAGCTAATTTCGTCCATATATAGTCTAAAAATTGATAAATCACCAAGTAGAGAAAGCCTTCATTTTGAAATTATGATTACCAATATAACTAAAACAACTATCACCATTTCCACAAACAAGATAGCTAGTGACACCTTGAAAAGTGGAACACTTTATAAATGTGCTAAATTTATCTTTCTTATATTTAAGTAAGTATAGATATACAGCAAGAACCAGAGATATAAGTAAATCATTAAAAAATAGAATAGTGACTACCAGAATTAAAATCTAATAACAGTACTACTACGGCATTTGTTGTTAGATAGGGGAACTTTTACTTTTCATTTTGTACTCTTCTAGATTATTTGAACTTTTTTCTTTACCAAGTGATTCACTATTCAATTTTAACAAATAGCTTAATAAAAAGTAGCTATGGTGTAGTCTTTGGGTCACATTCCATACATCAATTAAGGGAATAAGGTAGGACTGACTAGATATACCAATATATGGGGAAATGTCCATATTTGTTAAGTGAAAAAGGCAAACTGCAAGGAAGAAAAAATGTATGTCTATAAATCTCTGTGTTTTGTGTTTACTTGTACATGATAAGATATATCTGTGTTTATTTGCACTGATTTGTGTTTATAAATGCATTAAATATGCATTTGTACATTCAGGAGAAAAGACCAGAAGGTATACATCAAAATATTTTAAATATATTCTATGTATTATATATTTTTACAAGAACGAAACTAAGAAAAGCATTTTTAAGAAAATAAACCATCAAATACTTAGCTTAAAAATTCCCAATTTATTTTACTAGAATTATATTATCAGAAGTTTGTTCTGTTAGCTTACCTTGAAGGGTTCCAAGAAATACAACTACAGCTTAGCTTACATGATATCTCATGCTGCAGAGACCACTGGCTGAGATTCATGACATCTGGTGCCTCATATATTCTTACTATACCATCGGCTGAGCAGGTTGCTAACATAAGACCCATATGCTTAGGAGCAAATTTCACATCAGTAACAGATGTTCTGCTATCCACTAGAGTTGTCCTCTTAACCTGAAAAAGAAATTAACAATTTAAATTATATACAGTAGTCCAACCCACCCCCTTCACCCCCGATCTGAGGTTTCACTACTCATAGTTTCAATTATCAGTGGTCAGCCACAGCCCAAAAATACTAAATGGAAAATGCCAGAAATAAAAATTCATAAGGTTTAAATTGCACACCATTCTGAGTAGCATGGTATCTCTCACCATAAGGCTCAAGACATGATTCATCCCTCTGTCCAGCATATTGACCTCACTTTGTATCAGTACATAGGCATGTGCTATCTCACATCATCACAAGAACAGTAAATATAATACAGGTAAGATATGTTGAGAGACTACACTCACATAACTTTTATTACACTATTATTATGATTGTTCTATTTTATTGTTGTCAATCTCTTCCTGTGCCTAATTTATATATTAAACTTCATTAAAGGTATATATATATATATATGAAAACCCAGTATACATAGGGTTTGGTACTACCAGTTTCAGGTGTCCACTACAGATCTTGGAATGTATCTCTGCAGATAAGGAAGGACTACTATACCAAAAAAAAAAAAAAAAAAAAAAAAGGGATGGTACAGGCCCTAAAATCACACAGAACTCCTCTGTCATTTACTAGGTATATTACCTTAACTTGGACCACCACTACGTACTTTTAAGAGAAATCATTTACTAGAGACCAAGAGGATGGTACAAAGCTGGCTTTGTGATAATTACAAAATTCCATGATAGCAATTATATTTTCTGATACCTAGATGAGATGATTTTTGATTGAAAACATCAATAAAATTTAGAAACCCATAGTTTACTGTCTATGGTTACCAAAATATATCTTAAGGATTCTCAATATTACAAGAATATTACATAAACTTCAAAGGTAGGATATTTGCAAATTTTTGTCTACAAACACCACTGAATAATTAATACAAACACAAATGCTGAACCATTAAATGTATTAATGGCAGTTAATTTAATGAGATATAAATAAATATATCTTTTAAGTTCAAATAAAAATCCTTTATATGCCACCACTCCTAAACCTAACTGATCCACCTCAGATTGACTGCTGGAAAAATGACTTCTATAAATTTCCCTTCTCTCCTCTTAAGCAGTTGATTTGCCTTAGAGAGGCCCTAGTACATAGGAAATGAGAGCAACCCTTCCTATCATTAAAAAAAGAATTATAAAACAATATGACTAGCATGCAAACTACAAGCCTACAGTAATTAAAACAGCATGGTACTGGCATAAGGAGAAACCTATTAACCAACAGAATAGAATAGAGTCCAGAAATAAACCCTGCATATATGGTCAACTGATTTTTAATCAGGGTCCAAGACCATTCAATGGATATCAAATGCAAAAGAATCACTGGACCTTTATCTCAGAACATACAATAATTACCACAAAATGAATCAAAGACCTCAATAAAGAAGCTAAAAATATAATGCTCTTAAAACTTTGAGGAAAGTCTTCGTGACATTGAACTTGGCAATGATTTCTTGAAAATGACACCAAAAACATAAAACAAAAGAAAAAATAGACAGACTTCATGAAAATTCAAAACCTGTGGATCAAAGGATACTACTGAGAGTGAAAAGACAACTCACAGAATGGGAGAACATATTTACAAATTATGTATCTGATAAGGGATTAGCATCTACAATATATAAAGAACTAAAACTCAACAACAAAAAATAAATGCCCCAATAAAAAAATGGGCAAAGGACTTAAATAGGTATTTCCCTAAAGAATTCCAATGGGGGGGGGTACCCCTACACCAACAAACAATTCTTAGACACCAACAGATCTGAGATGAATTCAACTAAATTCAGGTCAAGGGGCTTAGTCCTACAAAGCTGCTCCTACCCACCCGCTACTTTAGATGACAGTCACAATCCCAGATGGTTACCTGCGCTGCTAACTGACTGGCTATAAGTTAGAGGTTCCCAAGAGTTCCTCCTTAGGTTCAATTTGCTAGAGCTGTTCACAGAACCCTAAAACATTTTACTTACTAGATCACTGATTTATTATTATAAAAGAATATAACTCAGGAACAGCCAGATGGAAGAGATGCAAGATACAGGGAAACGACAAGGGGCTTTCATGCCCTTTCCAGGCATGTCACTCTCCCCAAATCTCCACGTGTTTGCCACCAGGAAGCTCTCCAAACCCTGTCTTTTTGAGGTTCTATGAAGACCTCCTTTCATATGTACGATTAATTCATTGGCCCCTTTACCTAGGAAAGTCTGATTAACTCATTGGCCCCTCCCCTCTTGCAGATTACTGAAAATCCCAACCCTCGAACTGCATGGTTGGCTCCACTGGCAACCAAAGCCCATCCTTAGATGCTTTAGAAAAGTCACACAGTAACATAACAAAATACATCTTTATCACTCTCAACACTCAGAAATTCTAAGGGTTTTGGGAGCCATGAGTCAGGAACCATGAATCTAATTATAAATCACAATATCACAAGATACACAAATGACCAATTAGCACATAAAAAGATGTTCAACCATTAGGGAAACTGCAATTCAAAACCATAAGATACCACTTCACACTCACTAAGACTCAAAAAACAAAAAGTAACAAGCATTGGCAAAGATATGGAAAAATGGAACCTCTGTGCATTGCTGGTGGGAATATAAAATGGTGCAGCCACTGTGGTAAAATAAACAGTTTATTAGTTCTTTGAAAAGTTAAACATAGAACTACCATATAACCCAGCAATTCCACCCCTAGGTATATATCCAAAAGAATTAAATGCAAGGTCTCAAATAGGTATCTATATGCCAATGCTCATAGCAGCATTATTTACAATAGCTAAAAGGTGGAAACAACCCAGCAGTCCATCCACAGATAAAAGGATAAACAAAATGAGGCATTTACACACAATAGAATATTATTCAGTTCATAAAAGGAATGAGGTTGATATATGCTACAACACAGATGAACCTTGAAAATATTTTGCTTAGTGAAACAAGACAAATATTGTATGATTCCACTAAATGAGGTACCTAGAGCAGTCAAATCCAGAGACAGAGAATAGATTACCAGGGGCTGGAGGAGGTACAATTTAATGGTACAGAGTTTATGTTGGAAATGATGAAAAGTGTAGTATGGATATCACACAGCATTATGTACACAGCATTGTGAATATAATTATTAGCACTAAATTACACACGTACAAACAGTTAAAATTCTAAGTATTGTTAGGTATATTTTATCATAATTTTAAAATGCAGCAAGAAAAAAAAAGTGTTGCCAGCATACTGGAATTAGTGTGAGGGGAAGTAGGAAGGACTGGTAGGAATAGAGAGGAAAACACTATATTTATGTCCTCATAAAGACATGGAATATCTCCAGAAGGATACACACACATAAAAAAAACCTGTAACAGTGGTTGCCTCTGGGAGAGAACTATGTGGCCACAAAAGAAAAGGAAGTTCTCACTGCATACAGTTTTCTGTATCTTTTGAATTTTATACCTATGGCTGAATATCTATTATGAAAAATAAAGAAGAAAAAAAGAAAACATTGGGATGGGTTTTAAAGGTAGCCTAGTTCAATTCTCTCACTTTATAGACAAAGAACTTGATCAGCAAACACATTATACTCTTGCCTAAAATTCAAACACCCAATCAGGGAAGAGCTAGAGTTAAGGCAGAAGCAGATAAAGAAGAGTATATTTTGCTTAAAAAAAAAAAAAATCACAAAAGAGGGGAAAAAAAGATTTTAAGAATTTCAGCGTATACCAAGTATTTGACAAAGCAAATACTCTGGATTCATTATGAAAGTTTTAATTAAACAATGCCGTGGGTATTCCTGAGTATCACTTCAGGCCCAAGACAAAAATCAAATAAAAAGGAGAAAAACATGTTAGAAACAAAGATGGAATTGACAAACATACAGGGAAGCTTGAAGTGTTCTTGAGAAGACTAATGCTCCTTGGATGATTGTGCCCCCCCACCCCTCCCCCACCACGCCCCGCCCCCCCCCCCCCCACTGAAAATGAACGAATGTCTCACCCAATGACTCTGTCCTCGTAGTTTATCATTTGATTCTCCTACTATTTCTTCCCATACAGCAGCTGTTCGGTCAAAAGAACAGGAAGCCAAAACCTGTCCAAATTCAGGATGCGCCCATGTCACACGCCACACAGACCCACTATGTGTCTAAGGGATTAAAAATAAAAAACAAAAATTGAGTTTACTCATATTTCACACATATAAGGTTTTACGTGAGGAAACAGAATAGATATGCTTACTTCAGTAAGAAGAGAAAGTAATTCAATTTAACATTTAAATAAAAAGTTAAACTAGAACTTTATAACTTTAAAATATTCTACATTTAGG
Source organism: Rousettus aegyptiacus (assembly GCF_014176215.1). Taxonomy (NCBI): domain Eukaryota; kingdom Metazoa; phylum Chordata; class Mammalia; order Chiroptera; family Pteropodidae; genus Rousettus; species Rousettus aegyptiacus. Next base: position 45,644,669 of record NW_023416287.1, read on the forward strand.
ACTATAGCCCTTCTGGAATCAAGTCCTTCTAACATTTTACTGATCAAGAAAAACCCAGGTGGATAAAGTTGACTTTTTCCAGTGCTAATAATTACAGAGATTGGCTTCAGAGTTTAGCCTAACCAACTTTTTAAACAGAGATTCTACAAGTTCACTATTTTTTTTTTTACTTGTAAATTATCTCTACAGGAAACATCCACCTAGTAAAATAAATGAAGTAAAATAAAATAAGCAAATAAAATTATTTGCTTCAAAAGCCTAACAGTATACAGAAACTATATCAACAAAATGCTTAAATGATTCTGATGTCTGTCTCAACAATAAACTATTCTAGGAAAAGAAGGAATGGGTGAGAAAATACAGAGAAGCCCAAATCCTTATATTCTGAGAAAATAAAGCTCAGTAACAGTATCCTTATATGTGAAAAATGTAAATTACTGTTCTTCAACTCCTCATATTGATTTTAAAAAAAAAGGTCTTAAAGGATTTCACATCAACCGAATTTCATTTCTGCTTTCCAGTAAAAATACCATATGACAAACATCAGCCCACCAATTACGTTCACAATATTTGTTTCACGCTTCTGCATATCTAACACTTTTACACTCAACAATCTCAGAATACTTTTGTAATTCATTAATTTCTACATGGTAACAATGCCATCAACCAAAGATAAACTTTACACCCTTATTTTTTCTTCTTTGTCCATTTTTTCTGGTTTCACCTTTAATTCTTGTTTATACAGACTATTAAGTAAAATGCACCAGGGCAGTGAGATTTTGTTAAATGCCAAATTCCAAGTAAAGTGCAATCTAACAAATAAGGATGACAGAAAGATGTTCATCACAATAAAAATACAACTTAAAAATCCATTAGTTAAGCAAAACAGAATACATCTGTTGATATAATTTACATCTTATTGCTATATTTATGTTTTTAAAGAGCCTTTGAAAACATACCAAAGTACCTATGAAATATTTTGTTAAACTGAAAAGCAAGAAATAGGGGTTTCTTTTTGGAATGATAAAAAGTTTTGGAACTAAACAGAGGTGGCAGCCGTACACTGTCAGTGGAATAAATGCCACTGAACTGTTTACTTTAAAATGATTAACTTTATGTTATATAAATGTCACCTCAAAAAAAAAAGAAGCAGGCAAAAGATTTAGATAGACACTTTACCAAAGAAGATATATGAATGGAGAATAAGAACATGAACACGTTATCAACATTGTTAGTCACTAAGGGCATACAAATCAAAACCAAATACAATACCACTTCACATGCACTAATATGGCTATAATCAAAAAAGAGAAAATATCGAGTGTACAGGAGGATATAGAGAAACTGGAACTCTCATATATTTCTTGGTGGGAATATAAAATGGTATAGGCTGTCTGGAAAACAATTTGGCAGTTTCTTAGAAAGTTAAAACATATACGACCTAGCAATTCCACTCCTCGATATCCACCTAAGCGAAATAAAATCTAAGTCCATCTACACAAAGACTTATATGACATGTTCAAATCCACATCATTCATAATTTTCAAAAACTAGGAACAGTTCAAATGTCCAATAACCGGTTAATAAATAAACAAAACGTGGCTTTTTCTACACAATGTAATACTCTTCAGCATTACAAAGATTTGAACTATTGACACATTTCACGACATGAATGAACCTCAAAAATATGCTAAAGGAAAGTAGCCAGACACAAAGGTAAAGATACAGAGACAGAAAACAGTTCAGTGGTTGCCTGGGGCTTGGGAGGGGAATGGGGATTGACCATAAATGGGCATAATGAAAATTTCAGGGTTGATGGAAGTATTCTAAAACTAGATTGTGGTTATGATTGCATAACTGCATAAATTTACTAAAACTCGCTGAACTGTACATTTAAAACTGATTACTCTTAAGGTATGTAAAGTTATTTTTTTAAAAAAAATAAAGAAATAAAACTATATATGAAACATCACAGCTATTAAAAGTATATAAATAAGAAATAAACAGTAAAATGCTAAAAAGAATTATGTTAGAATGCTATCGAATTACAAATTTTCTTACTCTCAAATTTTCTAAATTGTATTTCTGTTACTTTAGCAGTGAAAAATGTGAAATATCTTTCTAGGAAAAAAGTATAAATTATATAATTTTCTCAAAGTTGAAATAACAAGTCACTGATACTACCAAATAAAACAAGAAACATTTCAATTTTTTCAAAAGTCACCAAAAATACTAACCTTCCAGCTAGCAGTACAATGCCAATCTCCACTTTCGCTTTTATCCCAAACCTACAAAAAAAATCAATACACAGATATTTTATGCAAAGAATTCCTAAAAATTAATATGAAAAACTGAAGACTGAATTAAGACTGAATCAATATTAAGACAAAGGAGATGAATATGAATTCACAGAAGAATACAACCAATAAATAAACATTCATTTTCATTTAATGAAATAATTATTAAAAACCTTGGATGTGCCAGGCACTGGGTTAAGCACTGAGGGGTCAAGGAGTCTACACTCTAATATGTAACAAAGTCAATTACGATTACAGTTAAGTCTTGTTATTTCGCATAGTTGTGTTCTCTATGTTGCTGTGAACACTGAATTAACAAATACTGAACCACTGCTCTTAGGGGAAATACAAGGTGAAATTCACAGGAGCCTCTAGTCACAACATATTTGTCAACTCACCAATACATAACTTTTTTGTGTTCATATGTGTTTAAAAGACACCTTATTTAGTATATATTATTGATTCATTAACATCTACTTCTGGGTATATACCCATAAAAGTTAAAAGCAGGATATCACAGTGATATCAGCATTACGGCGGAATGAGAAGACCTCTTGGTCTGTCCCCTTACAGTTACAAGTTGGACGACTACAATTTAACAAAGCATCCCCTGCTCAACACACAAACATGTCTGAGATTCACACATTGAGATATCCAAAAGTGGGCATATGGGAGCAAGCAGGGAAGGAAGGATGGAGAGAAGGATCTGCAGAGAGACTGGAGCTGCAGACACAATCCAGTAGGTGCTTGCAGTGAATACGGCTGATGCACTAGCAGTGAAGGGCCGGGTCTCAGTATTCACTTGGCAGCCTGGACAGGAGGGCCAGCGGGGCAGAGGCAGCATTCCGGCCTGAGTGGCCAATACACAATGCAGCTAAACCCTAAACCCAGTGGGAAAAAACAAAGACACAGCCTTGCGAATCCACCTTCCCCCTACCCCCACTCCTTCCCCACCCACTGCAGGGGAATCTAGTATTGGCAGCTGGGATCCCTTGGATAGTATAGTGCAGCTAGCAGCCTATGGCTGTAAGGAAGCAGTGCTGGAAAATCATAAGCCTGGAGCCCCACTGCCAACCATATCTCATCACAGGAGTAGTGACCTGAGACCAAGGTGACCTAGTCACTGAAGTGATGGCCACCTCCTCGAGGAATACTGGGCATTTTCCACAGCTGAGGCAAAACCACACCACCATGATCCCAAAAGTCCCTGTAGTGCAGGTAAAACAAAACCTTAAGCTATATTTAACACTATCTACTGGAAAATAAAAGATCTCTAACTTATCAACCTGCTAAATTGTTAAAGCAAGACAGTACCTAAAAAAGTAGTTTTCAATTTCTCAAATGCCCAGGTAGAGAAATTATCTATCAAATACCACAAATAACCAAGGTAACAGGGTAGCTCAGAAAGAAAAAGAATAGACTCCAGAAAACAATCTTAAAGGCATGGAAGACTGGGATTTAAATAACAGCAAATTCAAGATTGTAGTTCTTAAAAAACTCAACCAACTACAAGAAAATTTAAAGGCAGTTCAATGAGCTCAGAAATAAAGTCAACAAACAGAAGGAGTACTTTACCAAAGAGACTGAAACTATAAAAAAGAATCAAACAAATATGGAGATTTAAAACTCAATATATATGACATGAAGAATGAATTAGAGAACTCAGAAAATAGAGAACACATGGAAGAGTTACTAATCTTTAAGATAAAAATAGCAATGACTCAGGTGGAAGAGATAGAATTGATACAAGAATTTTTTGACTCCATCAATAAAGAGCAACATAAGAATGGGTATACCAGAAGGAAAAAAGAGAGAGACGGAAACAGAGAGCCCATTCAAACAAATAATTGATGAGAACTTTCTAAACCTATGGAAAAAGCTGGACCCTTGAATCCAAGTAACTAACAGAGCACCTAGTTATCTCAATGCAAAAAGACCTTCCCCAAGACACATTACATTAAAACTCTTGAAAGTTAATGTCAAAAAATTCTCAAGGTAGTCAAGGAGGAAAAGACTATAACCTATAAAGGAAACCCCATTAGGCTATCATCGGATTTTTTTTTCAGCAGAAACCTTACAACCTAGGAGAAGGTGGAAATAAACTTACAAAATATTGAAAAAGAGAAATCACCAGCCAAGAATAATATATCCGGCAAAGTTCCCTTTTAGATATGAAAAAGAAATAAAGACTTTTCCAGACAAACTAAAGCTGAGGGAATTTATCACCACAACACCTGCATTACAAGAAATGTTGAAAACAGCCCTCCACCTGGAACAAAAAGACAAAAGGAAACAAAACTGTAAGATGATAGAAGCGAAAAACCGCAACTCTAGTTTAGAATAAGGTATTAAACAATTATAATATAAAGGTCAAAAGGAAAAAAAGTATTTTTAAAAAAAGACTACAGTTTCTGTAATTTGGAAATGAACACACCGATTATAAAGGGATAATATGTGACAACAAAAAACATAAAAGGGGACAGCGAAAAGGACTGAACTTGCACAGGTGAATGTAGAGAAGAGGCAATCAGAAAAAAAGGAATATTATACATATGAAAATATTTTTTGCATAAACCTAAGGGTAATTACAAAAACTCTACAAACAAAAATCTGAGACAAGTAACACCAAAAAAAGGTAGCACAGGAAAAAAAAAAAAATCATAGACCACCACCAAACTAAAATAGTAGAAAGAAACATAAGGGAAAGGAAACAATGGCGATAGAACAATCAAACAAAAACAAAAGATAAAATGGCTGTATTAAGTCCCTATATATCAATAATAACCCTAAACGTAAATGGACTGAACTGACCAATTAAAAGGCATAGAGTAGTGGGATGGGTTAAAAAAAAAAAAAAAACAAGACCCAACTACATGCTGCCTCAAGTAGACTATCTCAGCTACAAAATCAGATTCAAAGTGATGGGGTGGAAGATGATATTCAAAGCAAATGCCATCCAGAGAAAAACAGGTGTAGCCATGCTTGTATCTGACAAAATACACTTCTAGATAAAAAAAAAGGTAACAAGAAACAAAGATAGACATTGTATAATGATAAAGGGGATATTTTATCAAGAAGACTTATCAATAAATATGCACCAAACCTGGGAGCACCCAATATATAAAACAATTACTAACAGACCTAAAGAAAGAAACTAACAAAAATACAATTGTAGTAGGGAACCCAAATACCCCACTGACAGCAAAAAGAAAGTCAATAAAGAAATTATTGGCCTTAAATGACACATTAGACCGAACTAACATAATCGTCAAACAGAGGTATCACACTGACTGACTTCAAATTATACTAAAGCTACAATGATCAAAACAGTATGGTATTGGCAGAGAAAGAGACACACAAACCAAAAGAGAAGAATTGAGAGCCCAGAAGTAAACCCACACATGTACGGGCAACTAATTTTCAACAAAGGAGCCAAAAACACAGTGGAGAAAGGAAAGTCTATTCAGTAAATGGTATTGGGGAAATTGGAAAGCTGCATGCAAGAGAATGTAACTAGACTGCTAATGACCCCATATACAAAAGTCAACTCAAAATGAATTAAAGACTTGAATATAAGAGCTAAATTAAAATACATAGAAGAAAACATAGGTACTAAACTTACGGACCTTAATCTCAGATAGTTTTTTTCTGAACTTGACCCCAAAGGCAAGGGAAGTAAAAACAAATGGGACTACATCAAACTGGAAAGCTTCTGCACAGCAAAGGAAACCATCAAAACAAAAAGGCAACCAACCAATGAGAGAAGATATTTGCCAACAGCACCTCCAACAAAGAACTAATACTCAAAATATATAAAGACCTCGTATAACTATGACAAAAAAGCAAACAATCCAATTAAAAAATGGCCAGAGTACCTGAACACTTTTCCCAAGAAAACACACAATGGCCAACAGATATATGAAAAGATTTTCAATTTCATTAGCTAAAAGGGAAATGCAATCAAAACCACAGTAAGACACCACCCCACAGCTGTCAGAACGGCAACTATCAATAACGCAAGAAATAACAAGAGTCCGCGAAGACATGGAGAAAGGGAACCTTCGTACACTACTGACGGGAATGTAAACTGGTACAACCTCCATAGTAAACAGAAAAAATTAAGAATGGAGCTACCATATAACCCAGCAACTCCTCTTCTGGTATCTACCCAAAAAATTTGAAATCACATTTTTAAAACTATATGTACCCCTATGTTCACTGCATCATTCATTACAACAGCCAAGACTGGAAACAACCTAAGTGTCATTTGATGGATGACTGGATAAAGATGTGGTACATATATATAATGGAATACTAGTCAACCTTAAAAAATGATGAAATAGTATCACTGGCGACAACATGGATGGATCATGAGAGCATCATATTAAGTGAAATAAGTCAGACAAAAAAGGACAAGAACATATGATTTCACTAATATGTGGGATATAAAATAGAAAGCAAAAAATGAACAAACAAAACAAACTCATAGACACAGACAGCAGTATAGTGGTTACTAGAGAGTAAGCAGGTAAGAAAGAATAAAGAGGGTAAAGAAGGGTACAGTGACAGAAATATACTTGACTTTGAGTGGTGAGCACACAAAGCATTATACAAATGATGTATTATAGAACTGTATTCCTTAAATTTATAATGTGATCAACTAATCCTAATCCTAATCCCAATAAATTTAACTTGAAAATAAATAAAAGGTAGGGTTTCAAAGAGATATTTGTACACTCACATTCACAGCAGCATTATTTACAATAGCTAGGAAAACTGACATATGCCACAACATGTAGAAAAGTAAAACATTAAACTAAGTTAAATAAGCCTGTCACAAAAATGACAACTATATGATTCCACTTATATGAGGTACCTAGAGTAAACAAATTCATAAACACAGAAAGCAAAATAGTGGTTGCCAGGGGATGGGGGATGGAGAAATGGAGTTTAATGGATACAGAATTTTGGTTCTGCAAAATGAAAAAGTCACGGAGATGGTGGTGATGGTTGCACAAAGATGTGAATGTATCTAATACCACTTAACTGTATACTTAAAAATGGTTAAGATGATAAATTTTATTATGTGTATTTTATCACATAAAACATAAAAAAAATTGTAATGATAATGCCCAACATGGAAAATGATGCTTTCAAATCAATACTCTCACTGGCAGTGTAAAACAGAACCACCTTCAAAAAGGCAATTTGCCAATTACTCAACAGCTTTTAAAATATTCACTAATTTCTTATTGGAATGAGCCTAAGGAAATGATACAAAATATATAAAAAGTTAAATGAAGATCTTCGTTGCAACATTACTTTGACAAAATCTACAAATTGAAAGATCTACTTACTAAAAGATTCAGTAATAAGTGAAAAAGAAAAAAAAGTACGACCTCTTCAGCTAACAGACATTAATTAATGCAATATTCACAATAGCCAAAAAGTGGATGAACGGAGCCTCCGATCGCTACACAAGGAGAGAATTATCTCTCCCCAGGTGAGGCACCCAGAACTCAGAACACAACGCGTACTGACAACCTTACAGGAATCGGGGATCAGTCCTCTCACTGAGCAGGCACGGTTGTCGCAGGACAGCTGCTGCCAGAACTCCGCGGACCGGCACACACGCACTGGGCACTGGGCTGAGGGAGCTTCCCCGGCTCCCGCCCACCTGGACGCGACAGCGCGAACTCGAAACCCCCGCTCGCGGTTACCCCGGCAGCAGCAGCGGCGGGAGCGCGCACGCGGCCAAGACGCTCTGCGCAGGCGCACGGCAGCACGCGCAGCAGCGGCGCCTGTAACCCCATGGTCAGGGGGCGAGCATGGCGGAGCAGGCCGCCGGGCCGGGGCGCCCCTGCTTCCTTTGGGTCCAGGATTCGTACCTGGAGGCGCGACTCGATATCAAAAGTGGTACCCTTTCAGAGTGCCTGTCCCTCCGCTACGCGCACGCTCCCACTCCCCTGCTTCGGGGTCCGCCCCACCCGAAGGCTCCGCGCGCACCTTGACACTCTGGTCGCTAGAACAAGTCGCCATCCGCCGCCCGTGAAAGTCGAAAGAGACATCATGGATAAGATCCTTGTGGTCCGCCGCGATGCTGCGTGCCACAAACATGACTTCCAGCGGGCCCGTGCTTTCTCGGCCTGCCCCTCCCCCCCTCAGAAGTGGGACACCGGCCACCAGGGCACCGGCCACCGGGACGTGCACGGAGCCCGTCGCCTGCGCACGCCCGCGCCCCGCCCTTCCCGTCATACCCCGCGAGGCCGCGGCAACGGCGGTTGCACCTCCCACAGGAGTCCTGTGCTGCATCGTCGTGGTCCTCGGCTCTCTCGGGTTTGCAATGCTTTGATAAAAGTAAAAATTCATCGTTGAAGTGTGGAAATTGATAAAAATGCTTAAGTTAAAAGTGTCATACACAGTCCTCGAACTTGAGTCAATTCTGGTCAGCGTTTCGATTGATTTACCCCAAGACGGGGCGAATGCTCGGAGCGAGTAGAAAAGGCGGACTTGGATTTGGTCAGGAATCCTTGCCGAGATAACTAAGGAGGAAGGGAAAATGGAGAGATGCCTGAAGATAAAAGTAAAGAGTCCAGGCTCAGTAGCCTATAAATGCAGATAGGAGGATGGAGTCTGGAGAAAAAAAAGGGGTCATGCGGGTCCAAGAGCAGATATTAAGGGAAAGGAGGTGGGAATGATCAGAAGTCGTCAAAATGTTTAAAGATTTCACAGGCGGAACAGGCTTGGCGGTAGAACGAACAAGAATCAGAACTTGTGCAATGAGATACTAGGAATTAGAAAGTTCTACATCTACCAACTTAAATCACCTAGGAGAACGGGAGGATCCGAAATGAATCGGAAAAATGACTCGCCTGGAGCCAGAGTTCTCAATGAAGAAATAAGTCAAATGAGCAAAAAAAAAAAAAAAAAAAAAAACTGGGAAGGAGGCCAGTAAAAGAATCCTCAAATCAAGGATTCAATCAAACCTAGTAAGGGGAAGAATAATTTGAAAAGACATTAACAGTTTACAGGAATTAGTTTATCAGATATTCCAGAGTAATGATAGATAGGATGGGAAACAGTGGAAGATTGGATGCAGGAAGTGAAAGTAAAAAAGAGAAAAGAAAGATGAGCCTGTTGGAGGGGTTTGTATTTGGATTTTGTCCATGGTAAGATTAGCAAATTAGAAAGTTTTCAAAACAAGTAGTCCCAGCTGTCCCCTGATGAGTTACACAGAAACCAGCAAAAGGAGGTGGAGCAATAACCTAGCCTTTCTAGAATTTACTTTCCTTTTTTTCACTGAAAAAAAATAAATAAGATGTTGGTGGTGCTTTAATAGGCAGACCCCAAATCCGTGAGTTGCAGGTATGATAACTAATAACTAATTATTTTTAAGAAAGTACTATGTATAAAAGTCCGATCAATTTATAAAAGCTCCAAAACTTGAAAATCTTTTTAATTTAAATATTTTTTAAATTAAGCTTAGAAGACAGTAGACAGATCAAAAGTTACCAGAGATTATCTGGGCGGGGGGTTAAATAGGTGAAGCACAAGGGATTTTTAAAATAGACCATTTTTTAGATCATTTTAGGTTCAAGCAAAATTGAGAAAAAAAATGAGTTATATATATATATATATATATATACACCTCCTCTGTGAGAGTTCACTCCAAAATGTGCTTTAGTGATATGTGGATTATTTTGAGCTAAAATCAAAAGAGACATCGTGGGCTCAGGAGGAACTTCTGGCCCTACCCCCATTAACTATTAGAGGAATTTGAGTTAGGAGGCTTGGCCTTACTAAGAAATCAGAGACAACTCATGTACATGGCATGGTAAACTACTGATTACTGAACATGCGCTCTCATCGCATTTACCTCTGAAGCCCCAGAGTACCTTAAATCGTCCTTCACCCAGAATGTTGTATATACCTCATTTTTCCTTTCTGTCTTTGAACTCATGTATGTGGGAGTCTCTAATCCTCATGTATGTATGAAGTGTTCCAATACATATATATGTAATAAAATTTGTTTATTTTTTCTTATTAATTGATCTCTATTCGATTGTTAAATAAGCCAAAAGAACCTTGAAGATAAAATTCCTTCCTCTCCCACAATTCCCACACACTGGCCTCCACCACTATCAATATCTAACACAGCAGTACATTTGTTATAAACGACAAACATATATTGACATATCATAATCACCCAAAGTCCATAGTTTACTTTGGGATTAACTTTTGGTGGTGTAATTTCTGTGGGTTTTGACATGCGTAGTGACATGTATTCACCATTGTAGTGTTGCTGAAATGTTAGAAAACTCAGGCTGGTGAGAAACCAAGCACCACTTGGAGAGTTGGAGAACTCAGGTTATTAATCCAGTGGTCCCAGAGGAGCTAGCGCTCTGAAGATTTGTGCCTCCAGCTCAGTTGCAACTTTGCTTATATGGGGCTTATTTGAGATGGGCTGATTAGTTAATTTGTCCTCAGATGGTTACAAAGCATGGGAGTTGTTATGGGTCACAGGCAGTTACATTTGTTGTTTCGACAAAACAAGCAAAAGGGAGGATAAGTCTTTAGTCAATGCCCTATAGCCTATGCAGCGAGCATATCTACAGAAGAACAAAGAGCTGATTATAAGGTTAACCTTTTCAGTGAAAATTGCTCTTCAGTAGTATCATACAGGATAGTTTTCACTGCCTCAAAAACCCTCTGTGCTCCACTTAGTCATTCCACCCTTTCCCCAGTTCCTGAAAACCACCAATTTTTCCACTGTCTCCATAATTTTTCCTTTTCCAGAATGTCATATAGTGATTATCATACAATATATAGCCTTATCAGATCAGCTTTTCTCACTTAATGTGTATTTAAGTTTCTTCCATGCCTTTTTATGGCTTGATAACTTTTTAGCACTGAAAAATATTTTATTGTTTGGATACCACAGTTTGTTTATCCATTCACCTATTGAAGGACATCTTAGTTGCTTCCAAGTTTTGATGATTGTGAATAAAGCTGCTATAGACATCTGTCTGCAGGTTTTTATGTGGATATAAATTTTCAACTGGGTATATACTAAAGAATATGATTGCTGGATCATCTGGCATATGTTTAGTTTTGTAAGAAATCACCAAACTATCTTTCGAAGTAGCTGTACCATTTTGCAGTCCCATCATCAATGAGAGTTCCTATTGTTTCACATTCTTGTCAGCATTTGCTGTTGTCAGTGTTCTGGATTTTGGCTATTCTAAAATATATGTAGTATATCCCATTATTTTAATTTGCATTTCCCTGATGACGTATGATATCAGGCATCTTTTCTTATGCTTATTTGCCTGCTGTATATCTTCTCTGGTGAGGTGTCTATTCAGGTATTTTGCCCATTTTTTAAATCAGGTTGTTTTCTTATTTTTGAGTTTTAAGAGTTCTTTGTATATTTTGAATAATAGTCCTTTATCTGATGTGTCTTTTTGAAATATTTTTCCCACTCTGTGACTTGTCTCCTCATTCTCTTTTTTTTTAGATAATTTTTTTATTTTTCAATTACAGTTGGTATATAATGTGTTCGTTTCAGGTGTAAAATGTAGTGATTAGACATTTAAATAACTTACGAAGCGATCACTCTGATAAATCTAGTACTCATATGACATCATACTTAGTTATTACAATATTACTGTCTATATTCCCTATGCTATACTTTATATCCCCATGCCCATTTTGTAACTACCAATTTGTACTTGTTATTCTCTTCCCCTTTTTCACTATGCCCCACCCTCTCCCATTTGTCAACCATCAAAAAGTTCTATCTATGAGTTTGTTTCTGTTTTGTTTATTTTGTTTTCTAGGTTCCACATATAAGTGAAATTATATGGTATTTATTTTTCCATGTCTGATTTATTTCACTTAGCATAATACCCTCTAGATCCAACCATGTTGTTGCAGATGGCAATTTTCATTCTTTTATGGTTAAGTAAATTCCATTTTATATATTTACCACTTCTTTATCCATTCATCTATTGATGGACACTAGGTTCTTTCTTGAGTGTAAATAATGCAGCAATGAACATATGGATGCATATGTCTTTTTGAATTCATGTTTTTGGTTTCTTCTGATACCCAGAAGTGGAATTACTGATTCCTTCCTTGTCTTTTTTTTATAGCCTTTGTTTTAAAGTCTATTTTGTGTGGTATAAGTATTGCTACCCCAGCTTTTTTTTTTTCACTTCCATTTTCATGAAACGTCTTTTTTCATCTATTTACTTTTAGTATATGTGTGTCTTTCAATCAGAAGTCTCCTGTAGGCAACATATGTAAGGACCATGTTTTCTTAACCATTCAGCCACCCTATGATTTTTGATTGGAGCATTTAAACCATTTACATCAAAGTAATTGTTGCTAGACATGTAGTTATTACCTTTTATTATTGATATATTTGATCTCCCCCCCCCCCCACACACCGCCCCTTAAAGAATTCCCTTTAACATTCTTATAATACTGGTTTGGTTTTTTCTTTTTTTAAAAAAAAAAAATATTATTTATTGTAATTAGTTTCAAGTATATAGTATACTGGTTAGACATCTATATAGTTCGAAAAATGATCCCCCAATTTCTTCCCCCTCCCGTGACTCTCCACCTAGCCAATGTATTAATGCTAACTGCATTCCCTATGCTGTGCTCACCAACTCCGTGACCATCTATCAGCTGCTAATTTGTACTTCTTTAACCCTTCATCCCATTCTCCCAGCCCCCCAAATCTCCCTCCCCTCTGTCTGTCACCAAATTGTCCACTGTATTTGTGAGTCAGTTTTTGATTGGCTTGTTCTTTTTATTCCTTAGATTCCATGTATAAGTGAAATCATATAGTGTTTATCTTTCTCTGTCTGACTTAAATACCTTCTAGGTCCATCAAAGCAATATCTTTTTTCATCCCCTTCCTTTTAGTCCCTATGTGTCTTTTAATCTGAAGTGAGTCTCCTGTAAGCTGCTTATGTAGGGGTCTTGTTTCCTTATCCTTTCAGCCACCCCATCTTTTGGTTGAAGCACTTAATTCTTTTCCATTTAAGGTACTTATTGGTATGAATTTAGTTGTTACCATTCTTTATTCCTTTTTTTTAATGCATTTTTTCTTCTTCAAGAAGTCCCTCCAACATTTCCTGTAGTACTTGCTTGGTGATGATAAATTCCTTTAGTTTATTTTTGTCTGGGAAACTGTGTATCTGTCTTTCGACTCTAAATGATAGCTTTCCTGGATAAATTATTCTTGGTCATAGATCCTGGGTCTCCATCATATCGAATATTTTTGTCAAACCCTTCTGTCCTGCATTGTTTCTTTTGAGAAATTAGCTGCCAGTCTGATTTCTGGGTGTTCCCTAGCAGGTAATTATCTGTTTTTCTCTTGCTGCTTTATTTTCTTTCTTTATATTTAACCTTTGGCATTTTAATTATGATGTGCCTTGGTGTGAGTCTCTTTGGATTCTTGATGTTTGGGATTCTTTGAGCTTCCTGGGGTTATAAGTCTATTTCCTTCACCAGGTGAGGGAAGTGTTCCATCATTTCTTCAAACAGCAGTTCAACATCTTGATTTTCTTCAGTTACGCCAATCACATGGATAGTTGGACCCTTAATAGTGACACATATGCTCCTTAAATTATTTTTATAGTCTTGGCATCTTATCTCTTGACATTCTGATTTAGTGTCCTTGGCTTTCTCATCTTCTAGACAGGGCATTTGATCCTTTTCTTTACTCACTTTGTTTATTCCATTTAATATACTTATCATCTCAGATCATGTGTTCTTAATTTCAGACTGATTCCCTTTTATAATTTCCATTTCCATTTTTATGTTTTTTATCTCTTTGTTGAAGTTCTCACTGAATTTATCTACACTTCTCAAAAGTTCATTGAGCATCTTTATACTCAGTGTTTTGCACTCTGCATCTGTTAGATTACTTGATTCCATTAAAACTTGATCTCTGTTCTATTCTCTCACATGGTTTCTGCTTCTTTGTTTTACCATTTTGGCTGCCTTTCTGTGTCTGTTTCTGTGGACTAAGCAAAGCTCCTAAGTATCCTGGTCTTATTAGTGTGGTTTTGTGAAGTAGGTGTCCAGTGGTACAGTCCCGAGAGGGGTTCAGCTACAGGCCAAATTTAGTTCAAGCCTCTACCTCTCCAGGGGCCACCTGTTAAGATTCAGCAAACAATCCACACATGCTGTGCTTATAGTTGCCTCAAAAGGCCACACCAGAGACCGAGGCCAACTCCCTCCAGTATGAGTCTAGGCACTGCTCAGTAAGGAGCACCTAACTCACTCAGGATATACCAGGACGTGGCTTGGGTGGGGCCAAGAGTTGAGGCAAGTAGGGTTTCAGGGAATCCTCTGGGCGACCTCCGTTATCCAGTTTGATGACATCACAGTTATGGTGGGGCTGTGTCTGGTGCACTGGGAGGTGGGAGGGCTCAACAGGGAACAATATATATTGTTGTGAGAAATGCCTGCCGTTCTGGTGGGATGCCTAGTGCTTGGAGCAACACCGTCATCAGAAGCACTTACACAAGGACACATTGCAGGGAGGGCACACACGCCTGACCTATTCTGGGACATCTTGCTCTAGGGACAAGTATATCACAGTGACAAGAACAAGAAAAGATACTTAAGAGGAGATAGCTGAGTACACAGAGGTAGCTTTGAGACCGGATCTGGGAACTAGCTGTCGTTTTTATCCAGCTAATATCTACTGACCTTAGAGTAACAATTGCTCAACTACAAAGCCAGCATTATTGTAGAACTTAATAAAAAGCCATGGAGACAGCAGTGGGGGATGCTAGCATTGCCATTCATCCTCTCTCCCTTATCCATGTCAGTAAAACCATTTCCAGGCTCCGACTCTTCTTCCTAACCGTCTCCGCAACATATATCACCAGTACCTCTGTACAGAACAAGTCTCGCCTCAGCCCTCATTCTGACAATGTCTCCCTATACATCTTTGGTGCCCCCTTCACACAACTGTATCAGCACTGGTGCTCAGAGTGAGCAGGTCCATCGCTGCAAAAATCTGCTTGCGGATGCAGCCCATTTAAGAGGCTTCTGCCACTGCTGCAGCCTCTGTCTCACTCAGCTGCTCAGGATTGGCAGCTCCACCTCCTCACCCCAACCTACCTTCTACCACTGCAAGGTGCCTTCTTGGATTTCTCCCTAGTTGTATGACTTGTTCATCTAGATCCCAGGTGATTTTTCCTTGCTGCTGTTCCTTGTTTCCATCACAACTTTAATTTGGTTGGCCAGAGGTATGAACAGAGCCTCTACCACCTATGCCATTTTTTTCTGGTTTAGTTTTTTTTTTGGTCTGGGATGTTTCTTCATTCCCTTCCCTACTTCTTAAAATTAGATAATTATTGTAAGACTTTACTGTAAGAAACTTTTTAAAACATATGTATATATAAAGTAAAAGTTAATTTCCCTTTCACCGCACAATCTAATCCTCATGCTCAAAATATATGATTTACTGTGTACCCCTACCCATGTTTCTATGGATTTACAGGATATAAAACATATATGTGTACCTAGTATCAGAAAGTTTGTTTTTTAAGAATACATTTACAAATATTATACCAATTTATGCTTTTAAAAAATATCCAATATGTCTTGGAGATAGTTCTACATGGGTCTAGTTCATTATTTCATTCTTTTTACCCTATGCATTTCAAAATGTGGTTGGATTGTGATTTATTTAATCATTCCCCCACTAATGTACTAACATGTAAAGATCATCATAAGCATGCTTTATTTTTTTATTTATGTAGGTTTTATTATATGTGCTTTATTATAGTTCTAAAATTTTTCTTTATATAATTTTACATGTTTCTCATTAGGTTTATTAAAGCTTTTTGTCTTTTTGTCTATTGTGGATGGGCTCTTTTTCTATATTGTCATAAGAAAGCTACTAATTTTTGTATTTTTATTTTATATCTATTCCCTTATTGGACTCTCAGATCATTTAGCTTCTACATTGATTCTTTCGGGTATATAGGTTTAAAAAAATTATACCAGCTGCAAATAATGAGTATAGATAAGGAAACGTGAGATTTCCCAGAGATTAATAACTGTGGAAAACTATTTCCAGCTTTAGGGCAGGAAGAATGAAAGGGAAAATAGGGTCTGCCATCACCGGCCCTCAGGCTGCTGATGTTGGAACGTTCACCGCCAAAAAGCAGGAAGCTGGGAGCCAACACTCCAGCAGGTGTCCAACACCAGCCACAATCAAAGAAGCAAGGGCCACCAGCTGTGTACAGCTGAGGTCCTAGAACCTCTGCTGCAACTCCTGGAGCCAGAGCAGAGTGCTGCTGCTAATGCTGCTGTCAGAAACCTACAACTGAGCAGGAAGCCGTACTTGCCCATTGTCACCACTATGCAGCTATCTACATGCCTCCACAAAGATGGGAAAAAGGCTTCTCCCTTTTTCCCACATTCCAGTCTCCTACTAGTGTCTCTAGTAGGCAGAACTAACTAGAAAGAGAAAGCTGGTAAGAGAGTCTGGGAAAACTAGTTTGGAGGTTTCAGTTCTCTGTATTGTAGAAAGGAAGAGAAAGCCAGTGCTAATTCTAACATATTGTTGAATAATAGTTATGGCCATACTTATCATTAAACTGCTTTTAATGTAGAATTTCTTAAAAGGTTGAATTCTATTTCTAACTTCTGAGGAGTCTTTATTAGGAATTAACGTTTTATTTTATCACCAATTTTTATTTTTTTAATATATGGCTGGTGATTCACTAATATTTTATTTAGGATTTTTGCCTCTGTATCTATATGGAATATGGGCAGATAAGTTTGTGTATGCTTTGCATACATGCTACGTTGTTCTGATTCTTTTATGGCTTCTGAATTATATTAACCTACAATGAGTTAAGAAGCTTTCATGTTTTTTTTTTCCTGCTCTAAATATTCTGTGAAGATTTTATAGATGGCATCCACAAAAGTATAGGCCTGATGCTTTTAGTAGTGAGGGGTAGTCAATTTTAACTGCCTTAAAATTTTTTAATTGTTATCTCCAGAGTTTTTTACTTTTGTCAAGTCAATTTTGATCATTTATAATTTTCTTTAAAAGTCAATTAATTATTTCAGTAATGTATTTAAATTTATCAATATAGTTATATACAGTAATTTCTTATAATTTAATTATCACTTATTGGTTCTGTATCTCTGGAGAACCCAGACTGGTAAAGATTTTGATACCAAAAGTGGTTCTAAAGGAAGAGAATCTTAAGGATGAATTTTCTGAATTCGTTCTGTGATTTCTGGAATTGAATCTCTAATTTGATTAGAGTTAAAAGCACTAATGATGCTTTCCAGCAACAAAATGAGCACCAATATAGTCCATAGCATGATGTGGCAATAGAGATACCCAAAATATCAACATTGGGTACTCCTAATCAAATATTTACAAGAAGCATGTTTTTCTAGGTGGTTGTGTATTTGATTCCCTAGAATATTTTTGTTAAATTAATGAGTATAAGATTGGCTTGTTACTACTAACTGCGCTAGAAAAGTAGGGAAAGAAAAGGATGAATTTGGGACTTCAAATTTCCAGCTTAGCACCATGTAACTGACTGGAAAGTTTCTATGTCTGCCCTGAAAGAATTACTTACCTCTTGTCATCACAGAGCTGAGATTTCTGAAAACCGAATCCCAATCTCATCCTGCAAGTAGTTGAATTCCCAGCCTTGCTATTAAAGTCGGGGCATGGTTGGAAAAAAACAAGAGCCTGAGAGTTGAAATGGAAACATATGGATGGATCCTGAAGAAGCTGGAAACATTGAAACCCTAAATTCTGTGAATCTCCTTTGCCAGTAGAAGCAACCCTTTCACCTTCATCTGAGAATGTTGACTCTGCTTTGCCTGAGGAGCCTGGAATGGCCTCTTCTCAGGTAGTTGCCTTTCAAGACACTGCTGGTTTTTCTCTTGACTCACTCCAGGCACCCCTATTTGTTTTTAGAACTATAGCAAAACTTAAGTTCCAACAAGCCCCAAATGATGAGATACTAAGTTTGACCCATGAAGAGTTGCACTATGTTCCAGAAGAACTGCATTATTTTTCCAACTTATACAGGCATAATTCTGGGGAATATGTGTGGGAATGTATGTTAAAGGTGTGGGATAATGATGAAAGGTAAATAAAATAGGAGCAGGCTGAATTTATTGATATGAACTGACTAAGCAGAGAGTCTGGATTCAGTGATTTAACTCAAGGGGTTAGAAAGGACGTTAATTGGTTGTTTATTTCATTGGCTGGTTGGCTGGCTGGCTGAAACATACCCAAAAGGTGACGTATACTAAATGAGTTTGAAATACTAGACCTGCCTTTGTAGACTATAAGGAAAGGGATCCAAAGGCTTAGGGAAGTTGGAATGTTAGAGTGTGAGACCTGCTAACTCATTCCAGGAGGGTCTAGAAGACACACCTTTTCACCATGATAGAAATTCATAAGTGGAGCCCCAGCATCCTTGAACTCCTATGGTCACTCTTCCCTATAGGTCAGAAATTACAATAGGAGCGGTTGCCACTGAACTAGGATCTTTAAATGCAATGGGAATAATTGGATCCTAGGATAGCAGCATAATTTCCAAAGACAAGATGCCAATCATCATAATGTATAGCAGGTTCAAAGCAGTACTCAAAATTGTCTTACTAGCATTGACTAGTTGATCATGGTGTTTATAGAAGAGAATATATGGGTGATCTACAAATTCTTACTTGTTCTGTGTAAGTGGAAGAGTTCTAGAACAAGTACACAAAAGTCTTCAATCAGAAAAACAATCATAGCCTTTCATTCAATTCCAGAACCCCTGGAACAAAGGGGAGGCCAGATCTATTTTGGAAATGCCTTGCTGCACTGCCAAAAATAAATATTGTTAATCTTTCTCTCAGCTTTTCTTTAGGAACCTAAGGCCTTTTTCCATACCAATTATGCTTTCTGGAAAAGAAGATAATTAGACTTTTCAGGAATTACTAAACACCAGCTCTGAACTGACACTAATTCCTGGAGACTCAAAACATCACTGTGGTTTACTAGTCAGGGTCAGAGTTTATGGAGAGTAGTGATCAGTGGAGTTTTAGCTCAGGTCCATCTCACAGTGAGTCCAGTGGGTCCCCCAACCAATCCTGTGTACATTTCTCCAATTCTGGAGTGCATAATTAGGATAGACATATTCAGCAACTGGAAGAATTACCATACTGGTTCCCTGACCTGTGGAGAGAGTGCTATTATGGTAGAAAAGTCCAACTGGAAGCCACTAGATTGCCTCTACCTAGGAAAATAGTAAACCAAAAGCAATACTGCATTCCTGGGATAGTAGATGTTAATGCCACCATCAAGGACTTGAAGGATGCAAGAGTGGTGATTCCTCCCACATCTCCATTCACCTCACCTATTTGGCCTGTCTCGAAAACAGATGGATCTTGGAAAATGACAGTGGATTTTTATAAACCCACCCAGGCAGTCACTGCAGTTACAACTGCTGTTCCAGATGTGGTTTCATTGCTTGAACACATTAACATGTCCCCCGGTAGCTAGTTTGCAGCTATCAATCTGGAAAATGCTTTTCCACAATACTTCTTAATAAAGACTTCCACCAAAGGCACTTTTAGTTTTCAAGACCAGCAATATACTTTCACTGTTGTATTAGTCAGTTTGGACTGCCACAATGAAATACCACAGACTGGATGGGCTTAAACATTAGAAATTTATTTTCTCACAGCTCTGGAGGCTAGAAGTTTCAGACAGAGGTACCAGCAGATTTCATTTCTGGTGAGAGCTCTCTTCCTAGCTTGCATATGGCTGCCTTCTCGCTGTGTCCTCACATGGTCTCTCCTCTGTGCACTCAAAGAGAGACTGCTGGTATCTATTTCTCTTCTTATAAGGACACAAGTCTCTTCAGATTAGGTCCCACCATTATGATCTTATTTAACCTTAATTACCTCCCTACAGGCCCTAACTCCAAATACAGTCATAATGGATCCCCTAAAATTTGTATATTGAAGCCCTAACCTTCAATGTTGTTGTGGCTTCAATTGCAGCTGCTATAATAGATGCAGCTACAGTGTTTGAGAAAATTAATACAGACCCTGGTACTTTGGATGCAGCTATTGATTTGACAAATGCTTCTTTTTCTTTATACCTTCCAATAAAGACTACCAGAAGCAGTTCGCTTTCACATGGCAAAACCAGCAACACGCCTTCACTGTTCTCCTCAGTGTATATCAACTCTCCAGTCTGATGTCATCATTTAGTTACAGGGATCTTGATTACCTTTCCTTTCAAAATATCACACTCCTCCATTACATTCATGACATCATGCTGATTAGACCTAGTGAGTGAGAAGTAGCATCTACTCTAGACTCATTGGTAAGATATCCATGTGTCAGATGGTGGGAAATAAAACTAACAAAATTTCAAGGGTCTTCTACCTCAGTGAAATTTCTAGGACTCCAGTGATTTGGAGCATGTAAAGATATCCCTTAGGAGATGAAGTATAAGTTGTTCATCTGGCTCTTCCTAAAACCAGAAAATAGGTACCATATCCAGTGGGCCTTTTTAAATTTTGGAAGCAACATAGTCCTCATTTGGGTGTGCTACTACAGCCCATTTACAGAGTGACCCAAAAAGCTGCTAGTTTTGAGTAGGGCCCTTGACCTTCACTCTTGCTACACTAAGTTCTCTGTTGCAAACCTAACTTATGGCCTCATGGGGAATTCCCTACAATCAGTTAACTAAGGAAGAGAAAATTCAAGCCAGGTTCTGCTTGATGGTTCTGCCTAATATGCAGTCACCAGTCAAAAGTGGACAACTACAGGACTACCACCCAGGGAAATCTTCCCAGTGTGTAGAACTTTGAGTAGTGTACCTGGTTGTTCATTTTAATTGGGGAAAAAAATGGCCAGAAGTACAATTTTATACTGATTCATGAGCTGTAATTTAATGGTCAGGGATGCAAAAGGAACATGAATGAGAAGTTAGCGACAAGGATATTTAGGAAAGAATATCCTTTTCAATGAGGGGAAAAACATGAAGTTGTTTGTGATGTACATGAATGCTCACCAAAGGGTGACCTCTGTAGAGGAAGACATTAATAATCCAGTGGATAGGATGGCCCATTCTATGGGGGCTGATCAGCCTCTTTTTCTACCTACTCCTGCCATCACCCAATGGCTTCATCAACAAAGTGGCCATAGTGTTAGGGATGGAGATTATGCATGGACTTAGAAATATGGGTTTCCCTTACAAACACTGATTTGGCTATAACCACTGCTGAGTGCCCAATCTGCCAGCAGCAGAGACCAACATTAAGTCTCCATTATAGCAGCATCCCTGGGATGATCAACTAGCGACCTCATGACAAGTCGATTATGTTGGACCACTTCTACCATTGAAGGGGCAGTGTTTCATTCTTATTGAGAGAGACATTTACTCTTGATATAGATTTGCCTTTACTTAATGCTTCTGCCAAAATTATCACCATGGATACATAGAATGCTTTGTCCACTTTCATGGTATTCCACACAGCATTGTTTCTGCTTCAGAAATTCACTTAACAACAAACAAAGTGTGACAATGGGCCTATACTCATGAAATTCAGTGGTCTTACTTTGTTCCTTACCAGACCGAAGCAGTAGATAGAATGGTGGAATGGCTTTTTGAAAGACTCAGTTACAGTGGCAGCTAGGTGGAGACACTTTTCAGGGCTGGTACAATGTTCCCCCAGGAGGTTATACAATCTCTGAATTGTGCTATTTTTCCCACAGCCAGGAATCAGTGAGGTGGAAATAGGGGGAGCGCTATTCAATATTGATCCACTAGCAAAATGTTTGCTTCCTATCTTGTGACCTTATGCTCTGCTGGTCTAGAAGTTTTAGCTTCAAAGTGAGGAATGCTCCCACCCAAAGACACAAAATGATTCCATCAACTTGAAAGTTAAAACTGCTGCCCAACCACATTGGGCTCCTGACGTTTTTGAATCAGCAGGAAAAGAAGGGAGTTACTGTTCTATCTGGGGTGATTGCTCCTGCCAACTAAAGGAAAATGGGGCTGCTACCCCACAATGGAGGTAAGAAAGAGTATGTCTAGAACAAAGAGATCTTCTGGGGTGTCTCTTTGTATGACCATGCCCTGGCATTAAGATCAATAGAAAACCAATCCAATCCAGTCAGAACTACTAATGTCAGGATTGAAGATTTGGGTCACCCACCAGGCAAAAAACCATGACCAGCTGAGATCTTTGCTAATGGCAAAAAATATATAGAATAGTTAGTAGAAGAAGGTATTTATAAATACCAGCTACAAACACATGACCACTTCTAGAAATGAACACAGTAATCATTATGGTTATAATATAATATAACCATAATAATATATTATCTGGTTATAAATATATTTATGTGAAGTCCCAGACAAGATGGTGGAGTAGGTAAATGCTATGCTTGCCACCTCTTACGATCACATAAAAATTATAATTAAACTACAGCATAGCCATCATTAGAAGTCACCTAAAGTCTTGCTGAACAGAAGTCTTACAACTGGTGACACACAGGAGAGGCCTCCTTGAGACTGATAGAAAGGGCAGAGATGTAGAACAGGCTGGTCCCCAGACCTGTGTGTTATGGTTGAAAATAGGGAGGGATAGCTTCGCTATGAAGATCCTTCAGGCTAACCACCCCAGGGTTTTGCCTTTACTCTATTCAATGTTTCTGTCAAAATTATCACATCTTCTCACTGTGAAAAGCATAGGAGATTGTGGCCAAATGAGATGGGGAGCCAATGGAATTATAGATGTTCCTTTTAAGGTGCCCATGCTTGGACTTACTTGCTGACAAACTCATTAGCTTCAAGCTCTAGCACTGGGGGAGCAGCTAGAAAGCCTCCAGGGACATATGGGGAGGAAACAAACTGTCTGGCTTCAGGTTGAGGGCTAGATGGGCAGCTTTCTCCCAGACAGAAGTGCTGGAAGAGGGCATTGTTCCTTTGTTGAGCTTTTCCCCATCTGACTTGCAGATGCAGGCAGTACTACTCAGAGTCTCCATCAACACTGGTTGCCCTGCTCTAGTGATTTCCCCGAGACCCTTCCCCACCCAACTCGTGGGCCCAACCAAGCTGCTTCCAGTGGCTTTTCCATACAAATGTCTTGCCTCATGCTGCAGACTTTCCTAAAATACCCCAAAGGTTCACAAAGCTCAAAGAAGCAGCAGCTATCTAGCCTCTGCGTTCCCCATACGTCTTGCTGAGTAGCCTCAAGCCCAGCACTAGTGGCAGCCAACCTCAGTTTGCTGCTTAGACTCTCAAGGCACAACCAAGCACATAGTGGGTAGCAGCTATCTGCAGATTGCTTGGTGGTTCATGCCATGTGTCCCCTGGCAGGGCACAGGCTGAGGCTGAACTTGGCCTGTGGTAGGGCCCATTCTAGGAGATCCTGGTCTGCATGCTCGGTGTTGAACTTTAGTCTGAGACGGAGCCCCATTGGGGTTATATCCAAGAACAACGTACCCAAAAGGCAGACTGGGCAGGCACCAGAACCCTGCTAAAGTGAATCCTGCTCCATAGGGTGAGCCCCTGCACAACAGCACCTCTACTTTAGTCCCTGGCCAGTCCTCACAACCAATCAGCCTGAAGGCCAAACCCTCCCACTGACATGCAAACAACTACTAAGGCTCAGAATACAACAAATACAACAGGAAAGCATGCATAACACATACAAGAGACACACTTGGAGCACCTGGCTCAGGTGACCAGGAAGACTGTGCCACTGGGCCCCATAATACACCTACTCTACTAAGACCAGGAGACATAGCAACCCTACCTAATCCATAGAAATAAATAAAGGGAGGCAGCCAAAATGGGAGACATGTCCCAAATGAAAGAACAGAACAAAGCTCCAGAAAAAGTACTAAACAAAATGGAGACAAACAATCTATCAGATGCAGAATTCAAAACATGGGTTATAAGGATGCTCAATGAACTTAGGGGAAAAGTGGATGAACTCAGTGAGAACTTTTACAAGGAGATATAAACCATAAAAGTGGAGATAAAAAAAAACATAGTAAAGAACCAGTTATAAATGAAGAATACAATAACTGAAATGAAGAATGCACTAGAGGGAATCAACAGTAGATTAGATGAAGCAGAGATATCGAATGAGCAATTTATAAGATACGGTAGCAGAAAACACTCAATCAGAACAGCAACAATAAAAAAGAATCCAAAAAAAGGGGATTCTAAGACACCAAGCTTACCAACATTTACATCATAGGGGAACCAGAAGGAGAAGAGAGAGAGAGAGAGAGCAAGAAATAGAAAACCTATTTCAAAAAATAATGACAGAAAACTTCCCTAAGCTGGTGAATGAAATAGATATACAAGCCCAAGAAGTGCAGGGTCCAAAACAGGATGTACTCAAAGAGGCCCACACCAAGACACATCATAATTTAAAATGTCAAAGCTTAAAGACAAAGAGAGACTCTTAAAAGTAGCAAGAGAAAAGCAATTAGGTACCTACAGGAGAGCTCCTATGAGACTGTCAGCTGATTTCTCAACAGAAACCTTGCAGACCAGAAGAGATTGGTATGAAATATTTAAAGTGATGAAAAGGAAGAACCTACAACCAAGATGACTCTACCCGGCAAAAATATTGTTTAGAATCGAAAAACAGCTTCCCAGAATAGAAAAAGCTAAAGGAGTTCAATATCACAGAAAATATTGGGGGGACTTCTTTAAGAAGAAGAAAAAGAAAAAAAAAGATAAAAAATATGAAAAAGAAAATGGCAATAACTATATATCTATGAAAAATTACTTTAAATGTAAATGGATTCAATGCTCCAGTCAAATGATAGAGTGACTGAATGGATAAGAAAAGGTCCTTACATATGCTGCCCACAAGAGACTCACTTCAGATCAAAAGACACACACAGACTGAAAATAAAGGAATGGAAAAAGATGTTTCATGAAAGTAGAAACAGACAAACAAAAAAGCTGAGGTAGCGATACTTATATAATAGACTTTAAAACAAAAGCTATAACAAGAGACAAAGAAGGACCCAGTAATCCCAATTTTGGATATTTATCCAAAGAAACCTAAAACACTACTTCAAAAGGGCATATGAATCCTTATGTTCAATGCAGCATTATTTCCAATAGCTAAGATAAGGAGGCAACGTGGGTTTCCATCAATGGATGAATGGATAAAGAAGAGGAGGTACGTATATACAATATGACTCAGTCATTAAAAAGAATAAAATCTTGTCATCTGCAACAACATGGATGGACCTAGAGGACATTGTGCTAGTGCAGTAAGTCAGATAGAGAAAGGCAAATGTCATGATTTTACTAATATGTGGAATCTCAAGAAAAAAATAAACAAACAAATCAGAAACAAATTCATAAATACAGAGAACATTTTGATGGATGCCAAATGAGGTGGAAAAGGGGATTAAAAAGGGGAAGAAATTAAGAAGTACAAATTGATAGTTACAAAAATAGTTATTGTGATGCAAAGTACAGCATATGGAATATAGTCAATAATATTGTTATAACTATGTATGGTGTCAGATGGGTACTAGATTTATCAAGGTAATCACTCTGTAAGTTATATAAATGTCTAATCACTATGTTATACACCTGAAACTAATATAATATTATATGCCAATGTAATTAAAAGTTGAAAAACTATTTTGAAATTTGTTTGTGTGTATATATATTTATATTTATATAAATACATTTATCACATATAAATAAATATATATTTATACACACACACAAACATTTTTTATTTATATATAATATCTTTGTTTTATTCCCCTCCTATTCCTTTATTATATGACATATGATACACTAACTTGCGTTGTTTTATTTAGTATTGTTAATTTTACATTATAATATTTAAGTCATGGGATATCAAGGTGAAG
The DNA here is from genome assembly GCF_014176215.1 of Rousettus aegyptiacus. Lineage (NCBI taxonomy): Eukaryota > Metazoa > Chordata > Mammalia > Chiroptera > Pteropodidae > Rousettus > Rousettus aegyptiacus. The sequence goes on from NW_023416287.1 coordinate 45,670,906, forward strand.
AGTAAACATCGCTCGAGGACTTTGCATCTCTCTTGGGGAAAGTGTTAAGAAGGTATGTATAGGTAGGTGCCAAGTTGACATGGGGGTTGACCACGATGGTTAATTTTATGTGTCAACTTAGCTAGGCTATAGTGCCCAGTTGTTTAGCCAAATACTAGTCTAGATGTTTCTGTGAAAGTATTTTGTAGATGTGATTAACATTACTAATCAGTTGACAATAAATAAAGGAGATTACCCTCGATAATATAGATGGGCCTCATCTACTCATTTGAAAGCCTTAGGAACAAAGTCTCTTAAGGGGAAAAAATGGAAATCTGCTTCAACACTATAATACAGAAATTCTGCCTGAGTTTTTAGTATACCTCCCTGTCCCACAGATTGCAGACTTGCCAATCTCCACAATCACATGAACCAATTCCTTAAAATTAATCTCTTTAAATATATATGTCTCTCTATATTTATATAGTTATATTTTAATATATATTTACAAATTTATTTGTATATAAAGATATTTAAATATATATTTAAAAGAATTTATTTTAAGGAATTTAATATTTTTATTGGTTTTGTTTCTAGAAAACTCTAATAAATTAGTTTCACCTGGTTTTGTACTTTATGTAAATGATAAAATATGTACTCTATTTAATTTCTTTTGCTCTACATTATATTTATGAGATTTATCCCTACTTTGCACGGGTCACTCCAACCCACTGTGTGGATGAACGTTGGGAGTGTAGAGGATAGCCTGTAGGTGGCACTAAAACATCTCATATAGAACTTTGAACCACTCTAACCCTGCAGATTCCTTAGTGTCAGCAACACCTGAAATTTTCTATGGTTTATAACAGAGTAGGCAGCATATCATAAAATTGGAAGTGAAATCTTTACATTTCCAAATTCAGTGCTAATTAGCTCAATAAACCTGAAATTTTTTGTAGGCTTGGGACTCAGAGGCCTTGAAAGAGTAGCCTGGAGGGTAGTTTGCCTTGAGTCCAGCACTAGGAAGTGTCAGTGACAGGCAAGGGTCTGGTCTGAGAATTCACTTTACTTGCAAGCTAACAAGAAGCCATGTTTTTACAACCATAGCAGTAGCCAGAGCATCCACATTTTGTTAAGCCATTTCCCTGAGCCCCAATATAGCCAGGCCAGGTGACACCAGGGAGTAGTAATATAGAAGGATCACTGAACATAGAGACCCTGAATATTTAACAATGGGCAGTAAGCATGCCTACCTTTTTGTTCTAGTAGGAGGCACTGTATTTCCAAGGGTTTAAGCAAACTGCCTTTTGCTCTGGAGAAGGACACTTATCTTTGTCTTCCAAGTCTGTTCACTATACAAATATTCTTGCAAATATAACCCAGACCAAAAGGAAGCCAGTGCCTTGCTTACAAGACATGCGAAAATGTGAGACTCATGGAGAATCATCTTGCAACAGGAAGAATGTGGTGGGCAAGGGAGCCCCTCTCCTACCTCAAGGTTTGATGAAGAAAAGAGGTACACCTCTAGAATTGGAAAGATAGCTGCAGTTTCAACTGTGTCTTCTGAGGATTGACATCAGTCCTTGGGGCCAAAAGGCTGCAACCGGGGAAGTGAAAGACAAGTCTGGGGTCTGTGGCCCTGTGGGGCATCCATTCCTGAACATTTGAGAAGCTGGCATTCTCCCTCTTCTCTCCCTGCCACAGATTATGAAGAAGGTGGTCATGCAAACTTCTTCATTTCTGTGCTCCTGAGCTTGGGAAGGGGAAGTCTGTCTAAGAGCTCAGATTTTCCTTTCTGGTTGGGGCAGAAGAGAGAGAAGATGGCTCTAGCAGAGGCAGCAATAGTGCTGAGAAGGGTAGAGGTATGGCAGAAGCCCAGGAGGGTCACCTTCTTATACAGGTCACCACTAAGACGTGGTGAGAATAGAGATTGTTTCCAGGATACTGGATAGGTTTTAGCGGGAAACCCTTGCTATTCTAGCCTCTCTCTCAGTGTACAAGCAACTAGTCTCTTTCCTGTAAAGGTTCAGAGGGCAGCTTTGGATTGTACTGCCAAGATCTAGGTGTCAGGACTGTGATGCCTATAATTGCTGAGTATAAGGGAAAGACAGAACTTCCATGGTTACTTCCCTGGGATCTTTACTTTCTACCATAATTTGTATTACATATTAAAAGGACACAATAGAAATAAAATGATAGGATAACAGACTTTTATTGGTATAAAGACCCTCAGAGATGACCTACTCCAATAGTGCCTTAATTGAGGTCCTGGAAGTGCTCAGACTTACATGAATGAATTTCAGGGGTCCAAACTTCTCCTAGCATAACACATTTGACTCTCTGGGTGATTCTTATTTGACTGGTCTTCAGAAGTTGGATGAAAAGAGGCAGGTGTGGTCTGGCATAGTTGGGTGTGGCTGGGTAGTGGCCTTGAGCAGGATGAGGAATGAGGCACTGTACAGTGTGGGAGTGATCTGCAGCTTCAGTACTCTTTACCATGTAGAAATGTCCAGGAGTGACCAGTAGCCTTGGTGTTTTTAACAGTGACATGCAAGAAGTACACTTCACAATGTTTTATGCTAAGAATTTAAGCTACAAAATAGAAAACAGTTAAATATCTCTATTTAGGTTGTGTTGGCTAGAGTTTGAGGTTCATGTTGTGAGTCACGGGGGGAAATTCCACGTAGACAATACAAGACCCCAAGTGCCAGACAGAAACTATATAGAAAAGTGATATTTTAGCAATGTTTGTCTGGAGGAAATTGGAAGAATGAAAGAGCAGGAGAGGGAGAACACTTTTTTTTTTCAGAAAATATTTTGCCTGGCACACAGTAAGCCCTCAAAGACATTTGAGGAGAGAGAGAAAAAGAGAGAGAAAGCTTTATGATGGGTCCTATCAACACATTGTTCTAAGAATGAGCTGATGTTCACTTTCAATCTTTATATAAAAGGAGAGGTGAGAATATATGCCTCTACAAATACTCTTCACTGTTACTTTAAGTAACTTCTGCACTTCCTCTTCTTAACACAGGGCAGTTACTGTTCTCAGGTTCTCACATTGTAATGGGGCTTGTTGTCCTGGGATCTGAGAAAGGAAATCAAGTTTTCCATTAAAGTGATCACTACCCTAGGGCCTGGTTATTTGGGACAAGTGATGTGAAATGTTAGAGTCTAGGGAGATAATGGAACATTTTTTCAGGTCATGTTTAAGAAATAGTTTGAGATGGCTGTGGAAACTTTCTAAGCCCTTTGGGTCCCAATATTCTAGGGGAGGAGTCAATCATCTCTCTGACATCTCAAAAACTGCATCTTAAACAGCACGGTGTGGTAGGCCTTTCAAAAATGTCTACATCCTAATCTCCAGAACCTGTGAATAAGTTACCTCCACGGAAAAGGAACTGAGCGGCTATAATTAAGTTATAGGTCTTGAGATGAGGAGTTATCCTGGATTATCCAGGTGGGCCCAGTGTAATCATAACAGTCTCTGTAAGGGAAATGTAGAAGGGTAAAAGTCAGAGAAAAGGTGATATGATGAGAAGCAGAGATTAGAGTGAAGTGGCCACAAGATAAGGAATATGGATGACCTCTAAAACTGGAAGAGACAAGGAACAGGTTCCTGGAGCCTCCAGAAAAAATGGAGATGGCCCTTGTGACACCCTGATATTAGTCTCTTAAGACTCATTTTGAACTCTGACCTCCAGAACTATTAAGAGAATAAACTGTGGTTGTTTTACATTACTAAATTTGTGGTTATTTGTTATAGCAGCAATAAGATACTCCTATATAAAACAAGCACTGGTTTCTAAGGAAGGACATTATATAGGCCTCTCCCTCTACCCAAACATTTTGTACCAGCCTGGTACAGAGGGCCTCAGCCCTCACTTTACATTGGAATCACGAGAAGACTTTTTGAAGATCCTCTTGCCCAGGACATACCCCAAAGTTAATTGAACCGGAATTTCTGGGAGTAGTATCTAGGAGTTGTATGTGTGCGTGTGTGTGTGTATGCGCGTGCACGCACACACATGAGCACAGGAGCAAATAGAGAAATAATTCACAGGACAATAAAATATCCATACCTTAGGTGTTCAGTTCAAAGAGTTTTCACAATTACATATATCTGTGTGACCACCATCCAAAACAAGAAATACATTTTCATCACAACAGAAAGTTTTTGAGATTAATCAATGTGGTTGTACATTCCTCTTTATTGCCAAGTAGTATTTGATTATATGAATATATCACAATTTATTTGTCCATTTTGATGTTGATGGAATTTTGGGTTGTTTACAGTTTGGAGCTGTTATGACTAAGGTTAGGTAGTGATTTTAAAACATGACCACAAAATCTTTGACACTTCTTCATCAGAAATGGTCTCTACATCCCTTCTTGCATGAAGCTGGGCAGGATATGACTGCTGTGGAATTGTGCTTCACATTGTGGAGTTGTAGAAGTGATACTATTTAGATCAAATTATTTCCCCAAAATTCATATGTTGAAGCCCTAACCTCCAATCTGATTATATTTGGAGACAGGGCCTTTAGAGAGGTAATTAAGGTTAAATGAAATTATTAGGGTAGGGCTCTAATCCAAATAAAGCTAGTGGCCCTATAAGAAAGAGAAACCAGAGCTTGCTTGTTCATTCTCATTCTCTCTCTCTCTCTCTCTCTCTCCCTCTCTCCCCTCATCTCTTCCTCCCTCTATCTCTCCCTCCCCCTTTACCTCCCCCTCCCTCTCTCCATCCCTCCCACACAAAAGAAAGGCCACGTGAAAGGACATAGTCAAAAGTAGCCATCTGAAAGCCAAGAAGAGTCCTCAATCAAATACTAACCTTTGGCTTTGGACTTCCCAGCCTCCAGAACTGTGAGAAAATAAATGTCTGCTGTTTAAGCCAGCAAGTCTGTGGTGCTTTGTTGTGGCAACCATAATAGACTAAATCAAACATTATGGTACATCTGGGGCTATATTATGCAGTTTCCCAACGCTGGGAAATTCTCTGGGAATATTTACCTTAGAGCCCTGAGCTCTCCTGAAAGAAATCTGGCTACCCTGAGACCACCAGGCCAGAAAGGCTATTGTAAATATTCTGGTTGAAAGTACCTGGCAAGTCTAGACTTCAACCACTGCAGCCCAGAAGGCAGAGGCAAGTAAGCAAGCCATCTGAGATGGGTGTGTCAGACACTGGCCGTGGAGGGGCAGAGAAGTGCTGCTTCACTCTGCCCCTTTCTCAGTTCCTGACCACAGAATCGGTGAGCGTGGAAAACGGTTGTTGTATGCCACTGACTTTGGTGTAGTTTTTTAGTCACATTGGATAACTGGAACAATGTGCTAAAAGCATTTCTGGAAAAGCCTTTTTCAGGAACCATTCATTCCTTTCTTTTTGTTAAATATAACAGAGTAGAATTGTTAGGTTGAAAAACAGATGTGTTTTTGATTTCATACGAATTTGCCACTGTTTCCAATGCAGTTGTACTATTTTACACAACCGATAGCTATGTATGAGGTTTATACTTGCTCTATATCTTGGCCAACATTTTGACGTTAACCACCCTAGTGAGTATGAAAGGACATCCTATTAGTCTTTTTATCTTTAGTCCTTCTGGTGTTAATGATGTTGAGCACCTTTGCATGTACTTATTGATCGTTCTTAGATTTTCTTTTGTGAAGCATCTATTCAAGTCTTTTGTCTAGTTTTAAACACTGGGTTATTTGTCTTTTTATTGTTCATTTGTGAGAATTCTTTATGTAGTTTAGATACAAGACTTTTCCCAGATAAAATAACTGTGAATATTTTTTCCCAGTCTATGTGATAGAATTTTTTAAAGTTCTTTAGGTGATTCCAAGGTGTAGCCAAGGTTGAGAACACTGACTTAGTGCTTATATCCTTCTTTTTCTGGAGGACAAAATCAGGGTCCATTGTGCAGTGTCTGGAGTCAGACTGCCTGGTGTTGACCTGAATTTGACAGTTGCCTACAAAATGACCTTCATGAGACATGTTAAAAAATAAAACGTAGCACATCATAATTTTCAAAAGTGGATCTGAGCAAACATCAATTCAAACTGGGCCAAACCAGATGTGGTTAATGTGCTCCATGCAGGAGGGGAAAAAGTTTTTACAGACAAGACACGGAATGAAAGCAATGAGCAATGAAGTTACTTGATTGGCTAAAGCTTAAGTGATTGCCTTCTTTGGGAAAGCCCAGTTGGCTGTTTGTGATTGGTTGTTCTTAAGTTTCACTTTCTTAAATTTGAGTGCATTGACTCTCCGGTTTCAGTTTGCTTACATAGGCTACCAAGGCATTAGAGCCAACCCCCCCCCCTCCCCCCCCCCGCCCCCCGTCTAACAGCTTCCTCGTTTCATTACTTTACCAGTCACTTACTAGCTCTGTCTCATTTTCTCATTTCTACAATAGTTAATAATAGTACAATAAAAGTGTTATAATAATTAAAGGACATCAAGTGCAGAACTATTCACATGGTAACCGACACTACATGCATGGATTATAGTATATTCAGAATAGTATATATGGTTTTCAAATTAAAATTTCTCATATTTATACAGAATCTTCTATTTAAGCAGGTTCTTGAATAATGGCATTTCATTAGACTATTGATGAGAAGCTGTAGGAACTTAACTTTTATTTATACCAATTAATCTAGGATAAAATTGGCTTCACCATACATTGTTTCACTTAAAGTTGCAGAACTTATCAACGACGTTAAGTGAGGACTTACAGTACTTTAAATGGCCAGGCACTATGTCACACTCCATTTTAATGAATCAGCTAGCCATAGGTCTTGGTCTTCAGTAGCCATTGTGTTAGGCACTGCTACCACCTGAACTAAATTCTGTAGAGGTTGGCTTTCAGGCAGCACCACCATCTAAGGGTAAGCCTCACTAATCAGCCAAACCACAGGTGTTTTCCCTTAGCTGTGCTCCTCCTTTCCTGGATTAACTAGGGGCGACGATATAGCAGAAGAATGCATCCAGGTGGTAAAAAGTTGCTTGTGCCAGAAAACTTCTTATCCAAACCTTTGTCAAGAACTCTGACTGGAGAAATGGCAGTGAGTCAGCTTTACTCCTCACAGGAGGTTTCTGGGAGAAAACAAGAAATGATAGAGAAAATGTGACTTATGGCCTGAAAGTAGGACAAGGTTATAGACTGTAGATTACCATTCTTGTTCTGCAATCTATCTGCAAATGTATGTTCATGTCACAACAGGCAGCTATTAGAAAAAAGTTGCAAACGAAGTAAAAAGGCTTAAGGTTTCATTAAATGCAAAGGACACAGACACCTTTCCACACCGAGAAGACCGCACTGCACAGCGGAGGATATACCAAGCTTACTCCTAGCTTGATGTGTGAGTTCCCAGGTTCGCCAAATCCTCCCAGGAACACCCAGTGCTTGCCTTTTCCTTTGCCTTTAAGGAAACCTTTTGCTTTTTCACTTCGTTTGCACCTTTTTGTTAATAGCTGCCAGCTGCCAACTAAAACTCCCTCACAGGAGAGGGCATTGTCAAGCCTGGAAAGCAACTTCTGGACACTCCGAAGGGGGTTTACATCTTCTTCACTCCTTATGGCTGTTCCTAGAGACTGTGCCTGCCAGGTGCAAGTGTTCAGAACAGCCCTTCCTGCCTGTTCACTGTTGGCCAGGTGGGCATAGACCAACTTTTAGCTGTCTGGCAGGATCCAGACCAGATCTTAAGAGTTCCTAAGGGCCCATCCCACCAATGCATGCAAGTGTGGTGGTGGTGGTTGTGTGTGTGTCTCTTTTTAATTCTCTTTTCTTTGGCATCTCTCATTTCTCCTGCTATCTTCCTTAAGCCTCTTCCTACCGTGTTATTTGTCCAGATCAGAACACTGCTCCCACATTTCTTTCCCGGGGCTCTGTCTTCTAAAGTGTTCTGGCTATTCTTTTGTTTCTAGAAACACCCAGGAGCCAAGTGAATGGGGGCAAAGGAGACAGGTCAGGGTTTCAACAGCGCTGATTATTAGCTGGGAAACCCCAGTTCAGCCTGCTGACAGGTATCTGTTCTCATTCATTAGTACCACTGCTGTCCTGGCCCTTCCATATTTATAGTACCTCCCCTAAGTTTAGGGGCACAGAAGAAATGCAAGCAGCTCCTGTTTGGAACCAGGGAGACTGTGTTGAGCACAGTCTTTGCAGACAGTCCTGAAACCCAGGATGTTTCTACAGCTTGGTGCCCTGCTCCCCATCTGCCTCTCTGCATCTGTGTCTGCGCTGCATGCGAGGGGACAGGCTCCCAGTGCAACAGAGAGGCAGGAGGAGATGGAGAGCCAGGATGGCTAAACTGAACTAATTTAATGTCTAATTTTGTGAAGAGAGTAAGGATTCTGGGTTTCTTTCCCTTCGGCCCATCTTCAGATCAGGGAGACTGTTGTTTTTTCAGCCCCCCGAGTTTTTCTGCATCAAGATGCTCCTAATATGACAAGAATAGAATTGGGCCATTAGAGAATAACTTGCCAGGCAATTATTAAGTTTTTTGAAAGTGATGTTGCTTTGCAAATGTTTTAAAATAAATTGAGTGTGCATTTCCACTTAGAGATAAAGAGAAGTGTATCATTTGGCTTCATTTAACAATGATTTAAATGATGGTAAGAAGAGCAAGTAAATTTAAATTAAATTATTGATTTTCATGGCTATAAATTAGAACTCCAACAAGAATAAATGACTTTTTTTTTCTATCTGAGTAAATTCTAATTCTTAGAAAGTTGTATGAAAAATACATAGTAGCCAATATTTGTGATAAATGGTTATACTGGCATTTTTATCAATAAAGTCCTTGTAGAGTGCAGGCCTTTGCGATAAATGGCCATGTAGTCATTTTTCTCCAGTGATACTGGAGAACAACGTAATGAGTTTTTCTGCACAGCATCTATTCCTGACAGTTAGTGGCTGCATCACCTAATGATAAATGTTTTCCAGGCAACTGACAGAACTTGCTAATAATTCAATATTTACTGAATAATCTATAATAACAATCAAATTCAATTCAAAAATAAACCTCAGTCTACATATATTTTTGTGATTCATCCATCATTATATTGATTCCATTTCTAACATTACATCTATAGCGAGTGTTTTTCAATGTGGGAGACCTATTTATATATGGATGGAAGACGGGGCTGTAAGAGAGATTTTATCATCCACCGAAATTTACTTCCAGATGAAAGGTTTAAGGAACTCCCATTTAGAAATAATTTACCCATTTGTGGGAAACGCAAAGGCAATTACTGCCAACATTTTTCATTACTCACTGTACCTAGATCAAAGTTTTGTCCAACTAACATGCATGATTAATACATTTTGGCAAAGATATTTGTTCAAGTCATACACAAATGAAAGTCATCTTCATATTTTCTTCCATATTAAAATTTTTAATTGTACTCATGTATGTGGACAATTTATGCAGTTTCTGCCTAAAGACAGAGACTATAAGACTAAAGAAAAGTCCTATGTTATATTAAAAATATTCCTGGGATCTCATAAACGAAATAAGCCTCCCAGGCTCTTGGACTATTTACAGCGTAGGATTTAACTTAACTACCACCTCCTTTACCTTTGAGTACTCACCCATTATCCAGACACTGTAGAAGACCTGGAAGAAGTTCCAGATCCAGCTCAACAGCTGCCAGACAACCCTGCTCTTCTCCACATACTTCTATATGGGTCTAGCTTACCTCATGCAGATGCACCTGGAAGGCACTTGACCTCTGTTCCCTTCTTACTTCTTGCCCAGGATTCTTAGTTGATAACAAGGCAAGGGAGGAGTAGATTCACCCCTTAACACTCATGCACGCACAACACAGAAGTATAGGGGAGTTAACTCCCTGTGAGGTAAACTTCTCACAGGATGCAAGAACTGGTAGACATTAGCTGCTCCTACCTTTCTGCAACAGACACAACTATCTTTCTTTCGTGGTCCATCGGACAGAATTGGTCACTAGCTAACTGCAAGCTTGCCATGAGTATAGCCACCAGAAGTTAGTAAGCATGGTTATTGCCTCCACTGTGTGCTTTTCCTACTCCTGAAGTGCTCCTCTAACACCCCTCCTTGTCATAGCAAACTTTCCTATTCACTCTTCACAATTCTGCCTAAATATCCTGTTCTTTGTGAAGTTTTCCTACCTACATAGATAGAGATGACAGCTACACACTTCTCTGTGCTCCCTGAAGCTTTGGTCCACAGCTCTAACATGGCACTAGGCACAGCCTGTGGTCTTTAACTTGCAACCTAAGTCTCTACTGGGGTCGTACTTTCAGATGTAAATAAAATATGGCTCAAACCTAGATCCCTCTTAGGATGATGGACATAGCTACCCTGGAGGTTTTCCCAAATGTCTCAGTGTTCATTGGAGTTTAATATTTTTCCTAGATGCCTTGTTTCTAAGCTCCTCTCCCATGAATCCTCAACTTCCCTCACACCCAACTTCCTTTGGTGTGTTCTCTCTTTGCTATCTTGATTAAATTGTAGCCCTTTTTTCTTGCTTCCCCTCAAATAAATGCACATAAAGCATATGAGAACAAAGTTTAAGGTTTGGGGTTATGAGGACATTTACATCTTTAAAATACTACTTAAAATTAAATATCAGACATGTTTGTTCTTTTATTTGTTTGCATGTTTAACCTTCATATCGAAAGTTTACTCTAAACAGGAATATGGACAAAATGCCATATAAACACTATGGAAGTGATGTAGAAATGAGATAATTTGATCTTTTTTGTTATAAAAGTAATAAACATTCATGATTTAAAAATTTAAACAGCAAAGGGACAGGTAAATATTTCCTTAGCACTTTCTCCTCTGTCTAGCATTTCTACTCTCCAGAAATAGCCAGAATTGTCTTTTGTGTATCCTTCTAAAATTTTGTTATGCATATCAAAACTTTTTTTCAAAAAGCAGTTCCTATTATAAATAAGATTATTTTGTGATTTGCTTTTTTCACTCAATATTTTATCTTGGCCCTTTTAATATGTATCTGTATATATATTTAAACTGCTATCAATATTTCATTTTATGGATGTACATATGCATTCATTTGTTCATTCAGTCAGTAAACATTTAGTGAGCATTTACTATATGCTAGGCATTTTAACCAGTCTCCTATTGATGGACTTTTAGGTTCCAATTTGTTGCTATTACAGACAATACAATAATAAACATCCTTGTGAAACTGCTGAGTCAAAGAACACACACATTTTGACAGAATTGAAAGATAACACTTTGCAATGCTCACATCAATTCATTTCTCACCACAGCATTCCCATACCCTCAGACAATACTGGGATATCATCATCGTGTTTTTTTCATGTTTTTCTGTCTGTGATAGATAATACTGACTTTATAGTTTAACTCTGCATTTCTCTATTTATAAGTGAGGTTATATATCTCTCCATATTTGTTAGAGTTCTCTTTATTCTTATAAGTCTGAAATTCTGTCACTAGAAATTTTTCCTGGGCCCCTTCCTCCCCAGTTTCAATTTCTACCATATTCTTGGCCCCTCTGACTCTTCCCCAATCTTCTCTTTTTCTCTAGTTGCTCTACCCTGCCTCGAAATTCCTTTGAAGGGTTATGGCTTAATAATTCTGAAACAACTATACATATATTTAACAATTTCGTAAATGGGCGAGATATGGTAGAAACCAGGTTTCTCACTGTTGAAGTAGGAAGTCACCGATAAGAAAAAGGGAGAGGCTGGATGCTGTGGCCACCATGCCAGAGTGACTGGTAGGACCATAGTGGAGGAGGCGGCATGGAGCAGAGCAGATGGAAAGAGGCAGAAGCAGGCGGTGGTGCAGGATGGTGGCGATGACATATGAGCGGCTGAAGCTTTACATGATCACATCAAATCCAGTTAAAGTTTGACCTGTCAAGATCTTAGGAGAAAACAATTTTTATTTTATTTCATTCATTCATTCATTCATTCATTCATATTTTTTAATGCCTACAGCACCTGTTATTCCTAGGTGGTCTCCCAGCCAAGTATTAAGCAGGCCTGACTCTGTTTAGCTTCCGAGATCAGTCGAGACGGGCACATTCAGGGTGGCATGACCACAGAAGAAGACAATTTTTAATGTTTGTTTACTCTGTCACTGAGCCAAAGAAAATGTTAAGAAAGGGCTATATATAAAAATTAACTTGGTTTGGGCTGCTGCACGCCATTACCTCTCCATAGAGGCTTAAAGCTATCCAACTGGAGGCAGAGAGGTGGATAGAATCTCCATCTTTTCACAACAGATGCATTCAACAATTCACCGAAGATGCAGGGTGGCAGTCGAGTGGGAGAAGGACATAAGGAAATCCTGCTCAAGAACCCTGGTTGATAGATTGCTCTGACTTTTGGAGCTGTATCACTGGAGTCTTAGGTCTCCACAATCCTGAGAGTAAAGGAAGAGAAAGCATAGAGAATTCATGCCTGCTTTTCTATGCTTCGGCCTGCAAGATTTGGAGAAAAAGAAAATGGTGTAGATGATAGAGGCTCTGTTCATACCTCTGGCGACTAACTCAAAGTTGTGACAGAAACAAGGAGCAGCAGCAAGGAAAAATTGCCTGGAATGAATAAGCCATACAACTAGGGAGAAATCCAAGAAAGCACCCTGCAATAGCAGAAGGTAGGATGGGGTGAGGACAAGGGGCTACCTGGTTTCGAGTGGCTGAGATAGAGGCTGCAGCAGTGGCAGGTGCCTATTAAAGGGGCCACTTCCGCAAGTGGATTTTTGCAGGATGAATCTGTATACTCTGAGCACCAGTGCCCATTCGGCTGCACGCAGGAAGAACCAGGGACTTACCCGGAGGCATTGTTGGAGTGAAGGTCAAGGTGAGACTTGCTCTGTACAGAAGTGCTGGCAGTATCCATTGCTCCCTATTGAGCCCTCCCCTCTCCCACTGCGCTGGACACAGTGCCGCCATTGCTGTGAGGTTATCAGACCGGATTACAGTTCGCTCTGGCAAGAGGAGTCCCTGAAATCCCACCTCTTCCAACTTGCAGCCCCACCCAAGCCACATCCTGGTATAGCCTCAGTGAGTCAGGTGCTCCTCGCTGAGCAGCGCCTAGACTCACACTGGAGGCAGCTGGCCTTGGTCTCTGGTGTGGCCTTTTGAGGCAACTATAAGCACAGCATCTGTGGATTGCTTACTGAATCTTAACGGGTGGCCCCAGAGGGGCAGAGGCTTGGGCTAAATTTGGCCTGCAGCTGAACCCCTCTCAGGACTGTGCCACTGGACACCTACTTCACAAATCCACACTAATAAGACCAGGAGACTTAGGGACATTGCTTAGTCCATAGAAACAGACACAGAAAGGCAGTCAAAATGGGAAGACAAAGAAGCAGAAGCCATATGATAGAACAGAACAGAGATCCAGATATAATGGAGTCAAGTAATCTAACAGATGCAGAGTGCAAAATACTGATTATAAAGATGCTCAATGAACTTTTGGGAAGTGTAGAGAACTTTAACAAAGAGACAAAAAAAAAAACATAAAAATGAAAATTATAAAATGGAACCAGTCTGAAATAAAGAACACATTATTTGAGATGAGAAGTATGTTAAATGGAATAAACAAAGGAATAAATGAAGTGAATAAAGAAGAGGATAAAATTCCTTATCTAGAGGATGGGAAAGCCAAGGACACACAATCAAACCAGCAAGAGATAAGATGCCAAGACTTTAAGAATAATTTAAGGACACTATTAAGGGTTGAAATATCTGTCTGATCGGTGTAACTGAAGAAAATCAAGATGTTAAACAGCTGTTCGAAGAAATAATGATGGAAAACTTCCTTAACCTGGTGAAGGAAATAGACATACAACCCTGGGAAGCTCAGAGGATCCCCAAAATCAAGATCCATAGAGTCCCACACCAAGACACATCATAATTAAAATGCCAAAGTTTAAATACAAAGAAAGAATATTAAAAGCAGCAGAAGAAACGCATAGTTACCTACAAGGGAACACCCATAAGACTGGCAGCTGATTTCTCAAAAGAAACTATGCAGGACAGAAGGGCTTGGCACAAAATATTCAAAGTGATGAAGACCCAGGATCTACAATCAAGAATACTTTAACCATTAAAGCTATCATTTAGAGTTGAAAGACAGATAAAGAGCTTCCCAGACAAAAATAAGTTAAAGGAATTTATCCCCACCAAGGCAGTACTACAGGAAATGTTGGAGGGACTTCTTTAAGAAGAAAAAATGTATCAAAAACAGGAGTAAAGAATGGTAACAACTACATTCCTATCAATAAGTACCTTAAATGGTACTTCTGCTCCAACCAAAAGATAGAGTGGCTGAAGGGATAAGAAAACAAGACCCCTACATATGAAAAGGAAGGAGATAGAAAAAGATATTGCTTTGATGGACCTAGAAGGTGTTTAAGTCAGACAGAGAAAGATAAACACTATATAAGGAATAAAAAGAACAAACTAATAAAAATAGACTCACAAACATACTGGACAATTTGGTGACAGACAGAGTGGAGGGGTTTTTTGTGGGGCTGGAAGAATGGAGTGATGGGTTAAAGAAGTACAAATTAGTAGCTGATAGATGGTCATGGGGATGGGGAACATGGCATAGGGATTGTAGTTAGCATTAATACATGGGCTAGGCGGAAAGTTAGGGGAGGGAGGGAGCAATTGGGGATATCATTTTATGAACTATATAGATGTCTAACCAATGTACTGTATACTTGAAACTAATTAAATAAATTTTAAAAATAAAATAAAAATAAATAAATAAAAAATGGGAAAAAAAGAAAAAGAAAAAGAGAAAGGCTAGAAAGATTCATATGGTAATAAATTAGAATTGGAGACATCAGTATGAGCCTCTCTCCAACCTATTATAGATGCAAATGGTTACATATAGAAATATTTCTAGATACTCATGTATGCACATATGTTTTTGTTTTTGTTTTTGTTTTTTGCTTTGTTAGATGAGGATAGAAGGCAACAACAGCTCAGTAGCAATAAACACATCTATCATGGAGATCATTGTTTCTAATTTCATGATCAAAGGACACAGGAGGTAACTGAAAGAGAATGGGAATGGCCAAAGCTGGAACAAATAGAGCAATAAAGTAAATAGAATAGTATTAGATTGTAACCAAAAGGATAAAAGTCATGCACCATACGAATACTAATAAATTATTAGAAGTAAATAAAAGAATAGACATCTCTCTTTGAAGAATTCCAAATAATTATGGTAGCTACTCCATCTTCAAACAGGTAGAGCATAACTTTCCAAACCTTAATTTTTGGCTGCACATGGTGACTTCCTTTAAAAGAGTATAATACAGCATGGAGGTAAAAAGAGTAACTTTATGGTGGAGAAATCTGACAAAGACAACCTTAGCCAGGTAATCAAAGCCAATATCAACAGTGATATATCATGTTGGTAGCATGTACACTTGATATGATATGATGAGAATGGCACTTTACCTCTTTGGTCTTCCTCCCCAAAACACATAACCCCAGTATATTCATGAAAAAAAAAAATAACAGATAAACCTCAATAGAGGGACCTTCTACAGAACACCTGACCAGTATTTTTCAAAACTGTTAAAATCACCGAAGTATGGACATAATAATAATGGATCAAAATTCGATCATTAGTTGTGACAAATCCACAAAACAAATGTAATATGTTAATAATAGTGGAGACATGATAACTAAGTGTTACGTGATTTCTTGGATAGGATCCTGGAAAAGAAAAAACAATACTAGTTAAAAAAAATTAAGACAATTTGAGTGATGTATGGACTTAATAATAATGGATCAGTATTAGCTCATTAATTGTGACAAATATACAAAGCAAAAGTAATATGTTAACGAAAGTGGAAACTGGGTATAGGGTATATGGAAACTTTCTGTGCTATCATCCCAATTGGTTTGAAATCTTAAAATATTCTAAAATTTATTTCACTTAGCATCATGTCCTCAAAGTTCATCCATGTCGTAGCATATTGCAGAATTTTCTTCCTTTTTAAGACTGAATAATATTTAGTTATATGAATATACCACATTTTGGTAATCCAGTCATAAGTTCATGGACACTTGGGTTGTTTTCATATTTTAGTATTGTGAGTAATGCAGCTATGAACATGGATATACAAATATCTATTCAAGATTCTGTTTTCAATTCTTTGGGGGTAAATACCCAGAAGTGGAATTGCTGGGTCATAGTGTAATTTTATTTTTAATTTTCTGATGAATTTTCATACTGTTTTCCACAGTTGCTGTATCATTTTACATTCCCACCAACAGTGCAAAAGGGTTCCAATTTTTTCACATCCTCACCAAACTTGTTTTCTGTTTCTTTATAGTAACAATCTTAATCAATGTGAGTTTTTATTTGCATTTCTCTAATGATTAGTGATGTTTCTATTTTTTTTTTTTAAGGGCAACTTTGAGTTGAGACTATCATAAAGGTATGTAAATCATAGCGATAATCCTAGGAGATAGAATTTTCTTAAAGAAAGAGAATATAATTTTCAAGCAGAAAAAAAGCACTTTTTTTTTGGTCACACACCTGGCACACTATAAAAAATGGGAGTTTAGTATTCCATTATAAGCAAGAAACAAATTTCTACAAGTGTTGGCCTAGATGTAAGTAATTGCTTTATATATTTCAGACCTCCCTGATTAGGAGCATATAAATTAATAAGTATATGTCTTCTTGGGGCATGATTCCCTTTATCATTATGAAGTGTCCCTCAGTATCTTTCTTTACCTTTTTTATTTTGAAGTCTACTTCATCATCAATATTACTACCTCTACTCTTGCTTTTCTCTGAATTCCATTTGCTTTAAATGTCATTTCCACCTGTTCACTTTGAATTTATATTTGTGTTTGGAGCTGAGATATGTCTCCTGGAGCCAGCACATAGCTGAGTTTGTTTTTTGATCCAACCTGCTACTCTATGCCTTTTTATTGATGAGTTCAGTCCATTTACATTTAGGGTGATTATTGAAACATCAGGATTTCCTATAACCGTTTTATGTTTTGCTTTCTGGTAACTCAGTGTTTCCATTTCTTCCTTGTCCTTCAATGTCTGGTGTTTTATTTTTTCATTTTTATTTTGGTTGGCTTTTGTGGGTTTTCCCTCTGGTCCTTCTTGTTTTATGTTATATACTTCAGTTCTGAATCTTTGATGTATGATTGCCATTATGAATATGTAAAGGATAGTTATATATATATATATATATACGGTCGTTCATTTTTTTCTGCACGTGCCTTATCTCCATTCTCCTTTGCAAATTTGGATCTTTGAATCCTCTCATTTCTGTTATTGTTGTCTCAATTTGTCCCCATATATGCTGAACATTTATTACTATCTTGCTATAGCAAATTTCTTCTTACTATTTAAGCTTAAAATGCCCTGTTCTTAATAAGGGTTGCACTCCTCTATTCTATTTGCCTGCCAGCTGCCTTACTCCTAGTTATGTATTTTTGTCATTTTGTTTTGGCTCAGCTGACTCCTTTCAGTATTTCCTGTAATGTAGGACTTGTAGTGGAGAATTTCCTCAATTTTTGTATTACTGGAAAAGTCTTTATTTCTCTTTTATATATAAAGGAGAGCTTAGCTGGATACATTATTCTTGGCTGGTAGTTCCTTTCATTTGATAGTTTGAATATTTTATTCCATTCCTTTCTGGCTTGTAAGATTTATGCTAAGAAGTCAGACAATAATCTAATGGGTTTTCCTTTACATGTTACCATCTTCTTGTCCCTTACTTCCCTGAAAATTCTTTCTTTGTCATTGATTTTTGATAATTTTAATACAATGTGTCTTGGTGAAGGCCTTTTGGGGTTGAGATAATTGGGTCTTCTGTTGACTTCTAGAATTCCAAATTCCAGCTCATTCCTTAGATTTAGGAAATTCTCATCAACTATTTGTCCCAAACTGCTTTGTAATCCCTGCACCTTTTCTTCGCCTTCGATAATGCTCATTATTTTTATGTTTTCCTCTCCTGATGGTAACAGCTAATTCTTGAATTTCTCTTTCATTATTTTCATTCCTCGGTTTCTCTCTTCATCATTCTGATTTATTTCTCGATTTCTGTTTTAAATGTCACTGATCCCTTCCTCCATTTGGTTGACTCTATTTCCCAACTTTGCTATTTCATTTTTCAACTCTTTCAGTGTGTTTTTTATATCCAAAAGATCTATTCTGTTCTTAATGAGGGTTTCAATCTCTTTGCTCTGCTCATGTAGGTGTTTTTTTAGTTCCTGAAATTTTTGATATGATTCATTTTGGAACTCACTGAGTTTTTTCAGAAGTACTATCCTAAATTCTCCGTCATTTAAATTACATATTATTATGTCTTTAAGCTTATTTTCTGGAACTTTTTCTATTTTTTTCTGAAATGCCTTGTCACCTTGGTTGTTTATAGTGTTTAATGGACTATTTCATCACCTAGCCATTAATGGATGTGTATTCTGCTATTTTTTTCCAGGAAGAAGATTTATTATATAAAGGTCTTTTTTTGTCTCCTGCAAAGAAGGCACTTTTCTTTTGGTTTCCAGCAGCTGGTGTCTAAGCCTCTTGGATTCCTGCTTTATATAAAGCCTTAAAAATGCCTTTTTATTTTCTGATAGATATTTAATCATGCTTGCTACCATCAGTTTCAGTCCCTGTCAGTGTTAGCGACAGTTTCGGTAGCGTTTACTCAGATCCCCCTGGGGCTTCGTGGTGTTCGGTCTTGGAGGGGCCCTCTAGGTTTTTATCAACCTTGGCTGATAAGAATCAACTGTTGTTTCTCTGCTGCCCCGCTTTTCTGCTATCCCTGTTTCTCTGTCTTCTGCCTTGATGATTGGGCACTGCCATTGGCCGCGTTGAGCTTACAGCACTCTCAGGCAGGGCTGTTCAGTGAATTCACAGCTCCTTCTCCCCTCCCCCTCCTCCTACAGGGAGCTCTGGTGGCTGCATGAGGCAACTTCTTTATTTCTCCCAATTCACCACCTGACACCCAGGGTTCTGACCTAGCGCTAATGCACAGATCCCATGCTCAGACGTGCTGGTGTGCAGTTTGGGTGTTTTTTGTTGAGTTTTAGATGTTCAGCTTATTGTTATTTCAAAGGGAGAGATCTGGAGATATCTCTCACTCCACCATGTTTCCAAAGATCCTCCATGGGATCTTAGAGATGTAAGGTCTCATATGCCTGGATTGGTCTCTGACTTCTAAGTTCAATTTCTTGAGAAAGAATATCTGACAGGCTTAGCTTAACTAGGTAAAAAGTGTCAGTTCTGGCCTCGTGGGCCTTAGGCACAGATGGGGCCAACTCTCACTGAGCTCCAGTATCAAAATTTTCTGCTGTTATTAGTCCTGTGTGCCTCAACATACCCTGAACCATGCCCGTGCCTCTGAACATGGCCCCACATTAACTCCTCTTTAAAATTCCAGCCACGGGTACCTTCTGTTTTATGACTAATAGAGGTATGAATATGATGTTTTCTGGAAGTTGGTTAACTGAAATTGCACTGGTACTCTTCAATCTTATAGTAGCAGATAACTTGCTAAACCCACCCATCCCTGGATTATATTACAGTGTAATGTAAACAAGACTGTTAGTAGCAATGAAAACCTTTCTTGACACCTAAATTCTCTCCTTTGATTGAGCATGAATTTTCTTATTTGGTTAAGCAATTGGTTCTTAGAATAATAGAGCTATAAGGAATTATAGAGGTCATCTACAAAGATACCATTTTATATCCTACAAATTTTGAAATTTGACACCAGAAATATAAGAAGATTAGATATCTTTTAGATGTCTTTCTGTGGGCAGGGAATATAGATTCCTACAAAATGCCAATATTCTTGAATCTTCCATATTTTCACATAAGCTATTGCCTGGGACAAAATTGTAGCAAACATGCAAAAAGCACAACCTCATGTCTGTTCACCATCCTGAGTATATAGGACGTTGGTGTAGTGAGAGGGTAAAGTTCAATCATATGGAATTTGTAATCGTTTAAAAATTTCAAATCTTATCAACCAAATAAAGTATGTTAAATCTGTTTACCTAAAATAAAGCAAATTTCAATTAGGAAAAAGAATAATATTATTTGAAATTAATATTAGTGAAAAATGGCATCCCTGGGGAGGTGGGATATCTTTTTAAGAGTAACATGACTTTGGCAGTCTTCCTGGTATGGGGCTGTTGACATCAGAGCAGTGTTTAACTGGGAAATTAAGCAGCTCAGCAGTGCAGGAATTACTTCTGTGATATCATCTATGTTATGCTTGCTGCCAGTAAATGTTCTGAAAATACTTTGTTCCGGAAAAGCTCTCTGAATGAGAGAAGTCAGTTTTCCAAAATAATTCTCATCAACTCCTGCCCCTCAAAACCTAGTTATGTAGAGAAATACAAGTAATCTTTGCAAAGGAACATTGCTGAGAATTTTGGTGGAAGGGATCATCTGCTGGTAGTGTGCTTTAAATAGACACAAAATGAATATCCTTAGATTAATGATCATTAACTATGAATCCAGAAGTTCCTAGATCCTTTTTCTTCCTCTCTCCCTTCCTTCCTTCCTTCCTTCCTTCCTTCCTTCCTTCCTTCCTTCCTTCTTTCCTTCCTTCCTTCCTTCTTTCCTTCCTTCCTTCCTTTTTCTTTTCTTTCTTTCTTCCTTTCTTTACTACTCTCTTTCTCTCTTCCTCTTCCTCTCTCTTTTCCTCTCCTCCCTCTTCTCTACCTTCCGCCTTTCATTTTTTCCTTTCTTTTTTCTCTTTCTCCTTTTCTTCTTTCCTTCCTGCCTCCCTCTCTCCCTTTCTTCTTTTGTTTCTTCAATGGAAGAAAATCAGAAGGGCAAAAGTGCTCTCATAAAATTTTAATTTGCAAGCTGAAAGTTTAAAGAACACAGGTTAAAGACTAAAACTTTTACCAAGTTTAAAACCTATGTAATGAAGAAATAATTATCAGTCATTCTCATAATAAAAGGAGATATTCTTACTAGCTTGTAAAAGATCAAAAATTAATTTTAAAAAATTCCAACAACCCCATAAACAGTCTTTTTTTTTTTATTAATTAAACCATTAGTTTTGCTTTAAAAGATCCCAAAACTGTGGGAGATCAATCCAGATTCTGAATTCTTTGGTTTAAAAAATTCATTACCTATTTGCTGGAACTGTTTTGTTTTTGTTTTTGTTTTTGTTTTAAGTCATTCTTATCTATTTTGGCAGGCTCTAGGAAAATATTAGCCTTCCTTTAGAACACCACTTTAACAAAAGTTAGTGTCAGAGCTTAGCCAGGGAGAGTAAAAGATCCAATGGCCTATGAAGCAAATTTAGAGCTGGAAGAGTATTACTAAAAAAAAAAAAAAAAAAAGCATAAAAAGTTATTTTGAGTTGATAAGAATTGTGTGCTCCCATACTCTTTCTCCTTTATAAGTCATTCCTCCACATTTGCCAATAATCTGGCTAAACAGAGTACTGGAGTGCCTGTGGCTGCTGGGCATGACTTTCCACATTTGCTCAAATTTGGTATTAGACTCACCATCAACATTGGCAATAAAAATAACCCTCACTCTCAGTGAATACACTACAAAAGCCATCATTCAGTTATCACTGTGGGTAGTAGTCTTAGCTCTGCCTTTAAATATGGAGTCTACAGCCAGAAGACCACTATGTACTTCCTTTCTCAACATTTTCTCTCTTCCCCTGAAGCCAGGCCATCTGGGTGGGCACCTTGGTCCCAGACCAGGTCCCTTAAGATCTCAGAACCCATTTTTCTCCTTCAGGGCATTCTCTGCCTCTCTATACCTCCTCCAACAAGCTAGCTATGGGTAGGAGGGAGAGAAGAAGGTAGGACTAAGGACTCTCTGTCCATGGAGTATTTCCAGGGTCTTATGGCCACCGCAGTTCCGGGAAGGCCATGAGTAGATCACAATACCTTATTTGTACAATGATTCTTCACAGAATCTCAGAGTTTGGGTCTTGACCAAAATGGCAATTAGAGTGCCTTGCTAACACACTGGTTGTGATGACTCTTAATCAACGTGGGCACATGACAAGTTCAGGGCTCTGAGTTGCTGGTAGGCCATATATGTGAACTCACGTGGCCCAAATGGGTGGGATCCTGCCTGCAGTCAACAGCATCTGTGGGCAGAAGTATTGGAAGCAGGTGTCGTTTGCCCTATGTCGCCAACTCTGGTACCCAATGTGGTGACTTCAGCCCCTTTGCAGTTTCCATGTTACATGTCATCTCCTCTGAAGGTTCTACATGACCCCTATGGGACCCCCCCAACTGATGTCCTGTCTTGCCTCCAATGAATGTGATAATGTCTTGCTTTGCCTGGTCAATTGTATGTCCTTCAGGATGAACTTATCTCTCTGTCTGCCCCCTCCCCCAGCTGGTGGTAGGGTATGGCAGGACAAGTGGGGTCAACATTGAAAGACATCACATTCTGTCTATGGCCATGCCACCCTGAACGTGCCTGATCTCATCTGATCTCGGAAGTTAAGCAGAGTCAGGCCTAGTTAGTACTTGGATAGGAGACCATCTAGGAATACCAGGTCCTGTAGACATTTAAAACAAACAAACAAACAAACAAATAAAATTTTAAGAATTTCAAAAAAGAAAGAAAGAGATCACATTCTGAGAGTGCAGTGATTATAGTTTAAAGGAGGTCAAGGAAAGTCATATTTGGAGGTTGTTGCTCCACTTTTATGCTGTACAATTCCAAGGAGCACTTTTACCATGATTATAAAATGAATCTTCATTTGGCATCTTCCTGCAATCTCTGGGTTGTCCTGGTGGCCACATCAGCGAAGCACAGGAACAACTTGGAGAGAGTCTTTGGAAACCAGTGTTCACAACAGCAGGCAAAGCAGACCTCTGAGTGATGATCCAGCAATGTCACAGAAATGGTCCCAGGGTAATGCAGAGGCACGTTTTCCACTGTGTCAGCACAAACAGATGCCAGAGCCATGGAATTGTGAGTAATGCCTAGATGAGCTACTTTTTCTCAAAACGGGAGCTATGACCTTAGCCAGAATAGTGACTTGCGAATAAAGAATAGAAAGAGTTGATGCCTGGGCACCACAAAGAATCTTTACAAGCGCTGACTGAGTAATAAATAAAATGGAAGCATATTCTCTATCCATTATTCTAAATAAATTCATATCCATCATACAGGCCTATGAATTTTGTAACATATTCTTAAACAAATTGTGTACATATTTGTTTTAAAACAAGTTGCGTACATTTGTCTAGCACACTGCACATCCTAGAGGCAGTCCTGGTTTTTCATGGTAAATTCGTATTTCCAGGCTTATGTGCTTCAGTCAGTCACACAGAGCACACTGCTGACGGGAAGTGAATTAGTACAGCTCCTCTAGAAGGAAATCTGGCAACATGTATCAAAATGCTCTTCATTTTACTGTTATTTATAATAGCAAAAAGTTGGAAACAATGAATGTCTAACAATAGAGGATCGATTAAACAAATTGTAATGGGACATTTAAATGGAACTATTAAAATGAAACTAAAGCCTGAAATTCAGCTATTGTATTTTTTTAATTAAAATTAAGTGAGTTTACTTTCTATTCATGGGAATCAGCAGTATGATTTCCAGTAGATGGTTATCTTGAATATTTTCTACCGGCATCTCCAAGCATTCGATATTCATTCTGCCCTCTGCCAGCATAGATTCCAACGGCGACACCCTGTCTGAACTAAGAATCTATGCAATTCAGCAAAAATGTTTGAAGTATGTACATAGGGCTTGGCAACTATGCTGGGTGGGAGCTGTTAAGATGGACTCTACACAGCTCCTGTTCTCAAGGAGCTGAGAATCTAAGAGGTGAGAGGAACAAGCAGGATTATAATATAGCGGTAGATGCTACAAGGTAGCACTTATACTGTTAAAATCAAAGGAGAAAATATATAGCTCAGTTTTAAAGAGTAGGAAAGAATTCCCGGAGGAAACAAACCAAGACCTGAAAGATGAGTAGAGTAGTCAGGTAATGGGGAGAAGAGGGAATTCATTTAGGGGCTTAGCTTTCAGACAGCCAATGTGAGTCAGATGGTAAAGGTGTTGTAGGTGCCTCACTGTGGAGTCATTGCCCACTGCCCTTCTCTAGTGAGCATTACATAGTTGTGATTGTTGCCCTGTGAACATTCATAAAGAGAAACTGTGTTCTGGCTTTAATTTTAAAAATTATTTACTATCATAATTTCTTTATTTTAAAAAGAATTTAAGGTACAGGGCTTTCATTCAGGGTGATAAAAAAAAGTCTGGAAATAATGGTGATTGTTGCAAAACATTGTAAATGTACTTTAAGCCATTAAAATGATAAATTTCATGTTATGTATATTTTACCCTAGTAAAAAAAAATAACAAATATCAAAAAAGACAAAATGATAATAAGAAACATTACCATGTAATTATCACCTGGAATGAACAAATATTAATATTGTGTAATCTTTTAGTTAATCTAAAGTTTTAAAATAAAATATTACCAATTTAAAAAATGAAACTGAAATCTTTTTTAATAATAATTTTTAAACTTTTTTATAGCAGCTGGCTATATTATAAACTAATATTATATTAATTTCAGGTGTACAACACAGTGATTACACATTTATATAACTTATAAAGTGATCACTTCAATAAACCTAGTACCCACTGGCACCATATATAGTTATTAGAATATTACTGATTATGTTCCTTATGCTACACTTTACATCCCCATGACTATTTTGTAACTACTATTTGTACTTCTTAGTCCCCTCCACCCATTAACTCATATACCCCCATCTGGCAACCATCCCTCCCATCTGACAACTGTCAAAATGTTCTCTTAATATATGAGTTTGTTTCTGTTTTATTTATTTTTCTTTAGATTTCACATGCAAGTGAAATCATATGGCATTTGTCTTTGTCTAACTCCACTCAGCACAATACTCTCTAGGCCCATCCATGTTGTTGCAGATGGCCAGATTTCATTCTTTTTTAATGGCAGAGTCATATTTCATTGTATATAAGTACCTCCTCTTCTTTATCCATGCATCCATCGATAGTAACCCAGGTTGCCTCCTTACCTTGGCTATTGTAAATAATGCTGCAATGAAAGGGATTCACATGTCCCTTTGAAGCTATGTATCCCTGTCTTAGTAATGTAGCCTAATGTAGTAGGTGTCTTATGGGGCCCAGTGGCACAGTCTCCCTGGTCACCTGAGCCAGGTGCTCCGAGTGTGTCTCGTGTGGGTTATGTGTATTCTCCTGTTATAGCTGATCTCTGGTAGCTGTTTGCACATCAGTGGGAGGGTTTAACCCTCAGACCGACTGATTGTAAGTCCTGGCCAGTGACTATAGTAGAGGAGCTGTTGTGCAGGGGCTCACCCTATGGGGCAGGATTCACTTTAGCAGGGTTCTGGTGCCTGCCCAGTCTGCCTTTTGGGTACGTTGTTCTTGGATATAATCCCAATGGGGCTCCGCCTCAGACTAAAGTTCAACACCGAGCATGCAGACCAGGATCTCCTAGAATGGGCCCTACCACAGGCCAAGTTCAGCCTCAGCCTGTGCCCCGCCAGGGGACACATGGCATGAACCACCAAGCAATCTGCAGATAGCTGCTACCCACTATGTGCTTGGTTGTGCCTTGAGAGTCCAAGCAGCAAACTGAGGTTGGCTGCCACTAGTGCTGGGCTTGAGGCTACTCAGCAAGACGTATGGGGAACGCAGAGGCTAGATAGCTGCTGCTTCTTTGAGCTTTGTGAACCTTTGGGGTATTTTAGGAAAGTCTGCAGCATGAGGCAAGACATTTGTATGGAAAAGCCACTGGAAGCAGCTTGGTTGGGCCCACGAGTTGGGTGGGGAAGGGTCTCGGGGAAATCACTAGAGCAGGGCAACCAGTGTTGATGGAGACTCTGAGTAGTACTGCCTGCATCTGCAAGTCAGGTGGGGAAAAGCTCAACAAAGGAACAATGCCCTCTTCCAGCACTTCTGTCTGGGAGAAAGCTGGCCATCCAGCCCTCAACCTGAAGCCAGACAGTTCGTTTCCTCCCCATATGTCCCTGGAGGCTTTCTAGCTGCTCCCCCAGTGCTAGAGCTTGAAGCTAATGAGTTTGTCAGCAAGTAAGTCCAAGCATGGGCCCCTTAATAGGAAATTCCAGTGGCCCCCCCCATCTCATTTGGCCACAATCTCCCCTGGTTTTTACAGCCAGAAGTTTTGGGTACTTCTCTTCCCAGGACTGAAATCTTGGGCTGGGGAGCCTGGATCCCTCCAGGGGGACCTCCACAGCCAAGATATTCTTTTCAATGGTTGACCTCATGTGTGTTGGGACCAGCTTTTTCTGCATCTCTGTTCTTCCTACCAGGCTTGATGTGGCTTCTGTACATCCCTAGTTGTATAACTTCTGTTTAACTAGACTTTAGATGATTTTCAGTGATGTTTGTTCTGTACTTTAGTTGTAATTTTAATGTGGTCATTAAAAATGATGAGCCTATAGTTTACCTCCTTTACTATCCTAACTGGAAATAAAATCGAAGTCTTAATTTCAAGTCCCCCCCCCCCAAAATATATTCAAATGATTCCCACACTTTAGAGAAAAACCATTTTTCAACCAAGGAGGCCATCAATAAAGAGGATAAAAAGTAATTAGTATTTGCATAGAATAAAGAGCTCAAATAGGCAGTCAATGTGATATTCTGCAGGTGCCGAGATTATTAAGATCCCAGAGTACTATATTTCAATCAAAAGTAAAAGTCCTGGAGCAAAACAGTGACCGTATTGCTGTTATTTCAAGTAAAGGCTAACTACATTGCCGGAACCTGCCGGTAGAGATCGAACAGTGCCTGAAAGAGGGGGTTGAAGCCTAAGAAAAAAGAAGAAGATAGGAAAGCACTTCGGGAGGGCGTACAGTCACTGCTGCAGCCCGGAGTTTATTTAGCACAGCCTTTATATAAGTTTTTGGATACAACAGCAGAGCACAATAGCAAAGCACAGAGTACAAATAGCAAAGTACAGAGTACAATGGCAAAGCACAAAGTACATTACCATAGGAATGGTGACATTTACATAAGTTCCTATATATCCTTCCCTCAGGGTAGAACATCCTTTTCTGGGCTGTAAAACATTCCACTATCTTAAAAGGGTTTCTTTATGATGCAAGTCTCCCCACCAGGGTCAGTAATGTTTAAGTTAACATCTTGCTTCCTTGAACCATTGTTAAGCAGTCTCAACAGCTGCCTCATGGCTATCAGCTATGTGACTTCTTCAGTGTCTCTTAATGGCTCCCGACACTACATACTTTTGATCCTCTTTATTAATAGATATTGAGAAGAACAATATTAACAGCTCAATATCCATATAAGTTCTGGAAACTGATTGTTCAGTCCATACCACATTGGACATAACACCAATGTTTGGGGTACTATTTAGTTAAATTGATAGTAGTCCACCCTCATCTGCCATAATCCATCTGATATTTGTGAGGCCCAGTCGGTAAATTGATGGGACCACCATCCTTCATCTTTGAAATCTCTTATGGCAGTACTAATCTCTGCAATTCCTGCTAGAGTTGCTTCTAATTTTTTATTTTGGCTGTGTTGGAGACAGTGTCAGTGACTTATTTCTGTGTCTCTTATTCTACATGTCAGGAAATCATTGTAAGCATTCTGCAAACTACTAAGTACCTATTCCAATTATACATGTGGGAACTGGGAAAATAACCATAGGGCAGGTCCACGGACCCGATGGACCCATTGTACAGTATACTTAGATTGGAATTCCATTTATCATCTGCCGTTCATAAGCCCTAACTCTAACAGGAGGAACATAATGGTATTCCACATCCTGCGGTATCTGGGTCAACTCAGATTCTCTACCCATTTCCTTAGGCACCATTATTCTGATAAATGGCTGTCAGTTCCTTTGGGGAAGGACTGGGGTAATATTTATCATTTATACCCTTAATGATGTTGCAGAGTCCTTCATCAAGGGGGAACTGGCAGACTTTCCTTCAATCAATGTGCTTTTAGGTCTGTGAATTGATTTAGCTTTGAAAATTGAATGAGGGATTGTGATTTTCCATTGCTGTGGTTAATTTCAAACTTCAACTTTCCAACATTTGATTTTTTAAAAATATCTAAGTCAATTCACACCCAACTTAGCTGTCATCTATCTCTAGAGCAGAGCACCATGTTCTATTAGTCACCACTACAGATCTTTGCAGGTCAAGGCACTCTAATTGCCATTCTGGCCTTGCTGCCTATTACAGTAATTTCATCCTCCTTTTGCAGCAGCCCCCCCCCCTCTACTATTTCAGAATGTGATCATCCATATTGATACTAGGCAGCCCATTGGCAGCATCTCTCACCTGTCAGCTCTGGCATAAAAAGGTAATGTCCTACTGAGTATTTCAAAGATGTTCGACCTCCCTCACCAGTGCAGCCCTTGTACTTTCTAAAAAGCATCTCTTCTAAATTCTTCCAGGTAGCCTAGCCAAGTGGTTGGTCCTCTGTTCCCACATATTGGATCCATTCTAACATCCAATCTCCCTGAATTTTTCTAGTATTCTGCGAAGAAAATTCACTGTAGATTATCATCCTGTCCAAGCTTCAAAAAACTATCCCAGCAGTGAATTATAAGTGGATTCAAGACTCTCAAATCATCAGAGTGTGTTCCTATATCAATAAAATCTCCTCTATACATCCTTAATTTGCTTCATCCTCTATCCAACACCTTAAGATTTATAATTTTCTATTTTCTTTTCCTCCCTATTGGTCCCTATTATCCAGATCTTATCATTCTTTTGATTGTATAAGCTTTCTTCCTGGAGTATGGACTGTTTTCCCTGACTCAAGCTATGCTTAGAGTGGACCCTGGTTATGAGTCAAGAGGTAATGAATGGTGGTCAGGGTAAATCTTGAGAAGTGGAGCATTTAGGGATACATCTTAGGTGAGGTCTTCAGTGAGAGTAGCAAGAATGAGGGGTGTGCATCTGTTCCCTGGAGGGTCCAAAAGAATCTGAAATTTTTGTAAAATTCTCAGGCTAGTCCACCTAAATATCTTTCATGTCTCTGATTTTGATGACAAGATCTTTTATGGCTGTGCATTTATTCTCCTTTGCATCTCTGTTTTCTTATAATGAGGTTTTGTGCCTGATTTTTATTCAGCATATTCTATGACTAAGAAGGTGTCTCCTTGAACACTGGCATAGGAACTCCTTTGCTTCCACAACCTGCCTCAAGTTTATAGATGGTGACCAAAACCTGTCTTTTCACTTTGTTCAAGGCTTCCAAAGCATTTAACAAAAGCCAGCCACCTCCAAAATCTTTATAATTACCCATGCTCCAATACTATTTAGTTACTAGACTATGAGATAGCTCAACATTTCACCTTTCACTTACACCACATCCCAAGCCTCCACAGGTGAGATCCTTGGCAACAGTGATGTTACTGTATGCCACTTGCTTCCAGTAAAGGGTTCCTTATTGCTGTGTGCCATAGCTCTAAAATCCCATCAAGAGAGTCAGCTTTCTGCAGCCACTTTTGAAACTAAATATCTTTGCTTGAATTCTCTGAAAGCAGAGTCTGAGACAAAGGTTCATGTACAGGTACTCTCTCTGGGAAAGTGCTTCGAGAGGGCAATAGAGTAGGATGGGTAGTGGAACAGGAAAGGGAAAAAAACTAATAGGAATGCTTTATCACATTGGCCATCAGCCATTCCCACTAGACCTTATAAGAAACCTTAAGAAATGTACCTCAGAATTGTGTTGCTGAGGGATAAAAGAAAAGTTATCATTGCTTAAGAGTGGCTCCACGGGTGCTAACCTCCTCGCACTTCTGAGTTATGCATGTCTAGATGAATAGCAGATTTCTTAGGATGTGGCATGTTACATCAGAGAAACCCTGGAGCAGGAAGTGAAAGGTACTCAGAGATAGAATTGATGTTGCTGTGATGCTGAGTGCAACTGATTAAGATTCGGGGATTTGAATGTGTCTTCCATAGCAAGAACATACTTAATACAAATTTTTCTAGTAAAACAAACATTAGTTAAAACTGTCTAGAGTCTCTCTCCCACCTAGGAGAAATGTATTTTTACAACAACATCAATTCTTTTGTATTTTTATATTAACTTAGTTATAACTCACATTAGAAGCAGCTCAATTTATACTCAAGCATAAAATAGTAGGAAGTGGGAGCAATTGTATACAAACAAATAGAAAGCAAAAGAAAAACAATGCATTCATAGATCCTGTTTTTTAGGAATAATTATATTACTAATATCAGTAAGGAGGAGGGTAAACTCATGTAGTTTTAGATTTCTACTTATAGTATATATTGGTTCTATTCTTTGATAAAGTAATTTAGCAGTGCATTTCAAAAGATATAAACATATCTTTAGTAGATGCTCTAAGTGCCTTGCCTATGTCCCTGCAACATTCACCTCTACTTTCAGAGGCTATCTTCTGTTTAAGGATAGTCTTCCCATGAGAACTGTCTTAGTCCACTGAGCTGCTGTAACAAAAATACTATAGACCATGGCTTGAACAACATTTGCTTTCCACAGTTCTGGAAACAGGAAAGTCAAAAATCAAGACGTCAACAGATTTAGTGTCTGGTAAGAGCATGCTGTCTTCTGTCTTCAGGCTATGTCCTCATGTGATGGGTAAGGGTCAGGAGAGCTCTCTGGGGCCTCTTTGATAAGGACTCTAATCTCATTCATGAGTGCTCCACTACCATGACCTAATCATCTCCCCAAAGACCCACTCCCAATACCATCACATTGGAGATTAGAATTTCAACATATAAGTCACTGGGAAGACAGAAACATTCGTTCTGTGACAGGAACACAACTCAGCTTACACACAAGGCAAGCTGGAAGTACCAGATAGCTAATAACTTCTAGTGCCATTCTTCAAACATGACAGTTGAAGAGTTGATGAATAATACTTTAGTTTCCTTGCCCTTCAGTTTGCATAACTCAGCAGTATTCTCTTTACTCCTCTTGGAGTTCCCCAGAGGTATTAAGGTCCAGTTGCCTCCAGTGTTAACTGGTTGTTAACAAACTTTTACTGATTTCCTTTCTTTTCCTGTCTCCCTTTCACACTCCCTTACCAGTGTTTACTGGCATCACCTCCCACGTAACACACTTGCTCTCAAATCTCCATCTCAGGGTTTGCTTTTGGGAAAATCTAAATGGTGGTAACAGTGATAAGTTTTGCCCAATAATTTTACTTCTGAGTATATAATACAAATAAAACAATCTTTAAAAAGGAAGGAGAAGTTATATCCAAGAAAGCTCCTGTGGCATTTTTATATAATAGGAAAATTCAAAACAATCTAAAAATCCAACAAAAATTCATTCAGTCATTCTTTCAACCATGTTTATTTTGCATCGACTATATTCCAGGCACTATGCTGGTACTCGGGATACCCAAATGGAATGTCATACAATTAGATAGGACAAGAGATAGACAGAAAAATGATGAAATTTGAAATAAGGCAGCAGCAGGGAGTGATAGAAAGTAGAGCATAGATTTGAGAGATTTCTTAGAAGGCAAGAATCAACTGAACCTAGTGACCCATTAGACCTAGAAAGTAAAAGATAGGGAGATATTGAAGATAACTTCCAGGTTTATGGCTTGGGTGGATGAATAATGCCATTAATTGTGATAGAGACTACAGGAAAAGCAGCAGGTTTTAAAGATACGGTCTTGAATTCAGATTTGAATAAGTTGAATTTGAGAAGATTTAATAGATTGCTTCAACATTATTTATGGTCTATGGGCCCTCATGCTACTTGAGGGTATTAGCCAGGCTCCTGGACCCCTGTCTGCATGAAGTTTCCTTCCGAAGGAAGGAAAAACCCAACTACAGAAACTTTGAAAAATGCTTTAGATTCTTCTTATGTTTTTTAAGGCCTTGTTCTAGGAGGTTTTTACAGGATACACACCAGAAATACTCCAAGAAATCCTCTGTACACATTGTTTCTTCTTCTCATGTGTTCATAGTCATAAAAATACTTCTCATTCTCTCTAATCAAGTAATTTTCTCACCACCGTGCTTTCTTTTCTATTTATTTTTTTCCTCCAGTCCTGCCCCCTGCCATGTGCCTTTGACTTGTCTTACAAATGCAGGCCTTGCCAAGCCACTCCTGGGAGTCTGGAAGATCTAGAGTCTTGATGCAGTCAGTGGTAACATGCCTCTCCCTATGGGAAAAAGTAGGTGGTTCCAATTGGGAAACGTAGTTTATCTCTACCTTGATTGCTTTTCTTGCCTGAAATTTATGGTAATAAGGGAAAATGAGAAGAAAGAGAAATAGCAGCACAAGGCACCCTGAAAGGAACAGAGTATGACTGCCCCATTTTAATTTTATCCATAATTCCTTTATTCTCTTCAGAAACTTGAGCCACATTTTGACTATGACCCATAGTTGATCTCCTCTCATGTGTGGTGGTTAAAAATAGGAGAAATATCTCAGCTGCGGAGTTCCCCCTGAGGACCAAAGGGTCCCAGCCCCACACAGGGCTTCTCAGCCCAGACCACCATTGCTGGAAAGAGGAGTTTTCACAACATCCGGATGTAAAAACCAGTGAGGATTCTATCCAGGTGAGACGGAGGCCTGCTGTAAACTCAGGCATCCTCCTGAAGGACCCGTGCTTGGCCTTTTTAGCTGATAGACTCACTCACTCTGAGCTCCAGCACTGGAGCAGCAGTTCGAAAATCAACAGGGACATACAGAAAAAAAAACAAATTGTCTTGCTTAAGGGCAAAGACTGGAGGGACAGCTCTGGCCAGAACAGAAATGTTGGCGGAAGTCATTGTTCCTTTACTGAGTCCTCCTCACACACAGCCAGCACTAGCAGATGAACACCATATCTAAGTCTTCATTAACTTGTCTAACACTGCTCACCCTGCCGTGGTGATTGCCTGAGACCCTGCCATACCCAACTAGCCTGAACCTCTTTCAGAAGCTGTTCCTCACAAGTTGCTAGCCTCTGTCCGTACTGCAAACTTCTCTAAAATTCCTCAAAGGTCCACAAACCCCGAAAAAGCAGCAGCTGGCCTCAGCATGCCCTATACCTCTTGCTAAGTGGCCCCTACACTACTGGCAACCAGCCCCGGTTTGTAGCATAACCTCTTCCAGGTACTTCCAAGCCCAAGACAGGCAGCTACCAACCACAGATCACATTGTAGCTTCTATCAGGTAGCCCCAGGCTCGGCCCAGGCAGTGGCTGACCCGGGCCTGTACTAGCCAACACATGTAGTGGCTAGTTTCAGACCACACCAGAGTGCCACCGAATTAGCTCTATAAATGACATGCATACCCAAGGATGGACTCAGCAAGCAAAAGAGGCAGGCACCAGAACCTCACTAACGTGAATCTCACTTTGTGAAGTGAGCCCCCGTACAACAGCTTGTCTGCTTTAGTCATGGCCAGTTCTTACAACCAGTAAGTCTGGGGACAATCCAACCCACTGACTGCCCAATGGCAATTAAGCCAGAATACAACAGGTGGGCACACACAACCCATACAAGGGACACCCTTGGAGCAGCTAGCTCAGGTAACCAGGAAATCTGTGCCACTGAGCCCCACAGGAAACTTACTAAATAATATTTCATATACAATAGCCAAGATATGGAAACAGCCTAAGTGTCCATTGATAGACAATTTAAAAAGATGTGGTACATATATACAATGGAATATTACCAAGGACATTTAAAAAAATTAATCTTACCGTGTGCAACATGATAGATGGATCTAGAAGGTATTATGCTAAGTGAAATAAGTCAGACAGAGAAAGACAAATACCATATTATTTCACTTACATGTGGAACCTAAAAAACAAAGTAAACAAACAAAGCAGAAACAAACTCATAGATACAGAGAACAAACTGATAGTTGCCAGATGGGAGGGGGGTTAAGAAGCTGGGTGAAAAAGGTTAAGGGATTAAGAAGTACATAATGGCAGTTACAAAATAGTCATGGGGGTGTAAATTACAGCATAAAGAATATATTCAATAATATTGTAATAACTATTTACAATGCCAGAGATGTAATTGACTTATTGGGAGGAAAACTCCTAAGTTATATAAATGTCTAACCATTACGCTGCACACTTAAAACTAATATAATATTGAATGTTAACTGTAATTTTAAAATTAAAAATGTTTAAGATTCCAGATAAGAAATATATTTGACCTTGAAAATGTGGAGACTTGACAAATAAAATACATGAGAATATTTAAAAAAAGAGACTTACTGTAACGATACCATAATCAAGACAGTATTGACAAAATAATATATAAATAGATCAGTGGAACAGAATATAGAGCCCAGAAATAAACCCACATAAATATAGCCAACTGATCTTTGAAAAGGAGCAAATGCATTATAATGGGAGTAAAGATATTCTTCTCAACAAATGGTGCTGGAACAACTGGATATACATATGCAAAAAAATGATTCTAGGCACAGACCTTACACCCTTCACACAAAATTAACTCAAAATGGATCACAGGCTTAAATGTAAAATGCAAAACTATGAAGCTCTTAGAAGATACCATAGGAGAAAACCTAGATGACCATGGATATGGTGATAACATTTTAGATACAATATCAAAGGCATAATCTGTGGAAGAAATAATTGATAAATCAGATTTCATTAAAATTTAAAACTTCTGCTCTGTGAAAAATAGTACCAAGACAATGAGAAGACAAAACACAAACTGAGAGAACTATTTGAAAAAGACACATTTGATAAAGGACTGTTATCC